>NC_083225.1:11877110-12519393 GCF_032191835.1 Heteronotia binoei | reverse complement strand
AAATGTGCAAAAAGAAGAAGATTATGAAGAAGTGGGATGACGGAAGCCTGTGGAATGCAAAGCGGCTGCAAATTGATCCCAGCAGGTTCTCTGTGTAAACGCCGGGATTGGGAAGGGAAAGAGAGGAGCCAGAAACCACGGGAGGGGGGGCGGCAATCTTACAAGGGCTAGGCAGTATGCAGTTAACTTACCACTCCCCCCCGCCCCCCTCCAGGAGGCCCTCCTACCTTTGTGTGCGTGACTGCAACCAAAGTTCCCTTCAGAAGATCGGACAAAGGGGGCATTGAATCTTGAAAGCTGTTTATAACCCTAAAAATCTTGGTGGTCTCTTAAGGTGTTCCTGGACTCGGCTTGGCTCTTCTCGTGCAGAGGAACTGAGCTCTCTACCTTAAGCAACTGCTCGCAACGAAATCGCTCCCAGACGCCATACCCCCCATCCCGCTTCTGGGTTTTTGGAGAGCGGGGGAGGAGGCTGCTAATTTGGGGTCCCCCGCCAGGGCGGGGGGGTTGGGAAGCCTACAAAAGTGACATCATTGCTCAGCTCGCTCCTCGCTCCAGAGGGAGCTGACTGGGCTGAGCGATGACATCACAGAGGGAGCTGCGATGAAAGAGGGGAGAGGGCTGGGCGAGGGATGGACCTGCCCTGCATGCCACCCCCCCCACTTTGCCAAGGCTTCCCGATGCTTAGGAAGCCTCACTGACATCAGAAAGACAGCAGGCATGCTCAGAGCCGAACTCTGAGCATGCCTGCTGTCTTCCTGGTAGGGAAGTTAGCGCTGTGGGTGTGGTGCATGAGGAAAGGGGGCACCTCATGGTGCACCTAGGCCAAGTGGCACCCCTAGGTGGCTGCCTACTCCCACGCATCGGCCCTGCCAGGATCCCCTCCCCCCACTGACCCCAGCCAGGACCCCCCCCCTTATGCTTTCCTTCCAGCCCATCTACATCCCACCTGCCTGTGATTTCTTCTTTCCCCCACCTGTTTGTGATCAATGGAAGACAGAAACAGGATACAGGATGACCTTGACAGGCTGGAAAACTGGGCTGGAACCAATAAAATGAATTTTAACAGGGATAAATGTAAAGTCCTGCATTTAGGGAGGGAAAAAATTAGGGAGAAAAAAAAAGTTCTGCATTTAGGGAAGGCATTAGGGAAGAAGTTCTGCATTTAGGGAGAAACAATGCATAGTTATAGAATGGGGCAGACTTGTCTTGGCAGTAGGATGTGTGAAAAGGATCTCGGAGTGAATCATAGGCTGAATATGAGTCAACAGTGTGATGTGGTGGCTAAAAAGGCAAATGCAATTTTGGTCTGTATTAGTAGAAGTATAGTGTCCAGATCACGTGAAGCAATGATATCGCTTTACTCTGCTCTGGTAAGACCTTCCCTGGAGTATAGTGTTCAGTTTTGGGCACCACATTTTAAGAGGGATCTAGACAAGCTGAAACGGGTCCAGAGGAGAGCGATGAAGATGGTGAGGGGTCTGGAGACCAAGTCCTATGAGGAAAGGTTGAAGGAGCTGGGGATGTTTAGCCTGGAGAGGAGGCAGCTGAGAGGTAATATGATCGCCATCTTCAAGTACTTGAAGGGCTGTCATATAGAGGATGGTGTGGAATTGTTTTCTGTGGCCCCAGAAGGTAGGACCAGAACCAATGGGTTGAAATTAAATCAGAAGAGTTTTCGGCTCAACATTAGGAAGAACTTCTTGTTTGAGCGGTTCTTCAGTGGAACAGGCTTCCTCGGGAGGTGGTGGGCTCTCCTTCCTTGCAGGTTTTAAAACAGAGGCTGGATGGCCATCTGACAGCAATGAAGATCCTGGGAATTTAGAGGGAAGTATTTGTGAGTTTCCTGCATTGTGCAGGGGGTTGGACTAGATGACCCTGGAGGTCCCTTCCAAATCTATGATTATATGAAACTCAATGGAACCCAACACGCAGAGCCTTTTTTGTAGAAAAATCCCAGCAGGAACTCATTTGCATATTAGGCCACACCCCTTGATGTCGTGCTGTGTGCGCGGCACCTGCGTGAAGAAGTCCCTTGCCAGCAGCCAGTGGGGATTTGGCAACCCTATTTGTAACTACCTTTGCCTCCACACACAAGAGGGCAATTGAAATAATTTCTCCTTCATATCTCTTGTTGTCTCACCCGTGTGAACAGTGGGTTTTGGAGGGGGGTTGTGATCAGGGCTTGTTTTGTAGAAAAAGCCTGGCAGGGACTCATATGCATGTTAGGCCACACCCCCTGATGCCAAGCCAATCGGAACTGTGTTCCTGCTCAAAAAAATCCCGGGCCGTGATTTGTTCAAATGGCAGCTGAACTTGCTTTGATCATTGAGGCTACTTAGTTTTTGCTCTAACGTTTGAACTCACAAATTGCTGCTGCCACCTACGACTACCTTCTGTTAGGCTATATTGTTCAGCCTCGTGTCATTTTCAATCTTAAACTCGTGGAGAACAAGAAGCTAGAGATTATTGCCATGCTTGTTTCAGCTTGTTCAAGAAGTTTCGAGTATTCATGAGCAAATCAAAGTACATTCTCATAATCGGGACCTCCGGGCCACCGAGGTTGATAGTTAAGAGCAGAACTGCACTGTCAGTTCTGAAGAGGTGTCTTCATAAGCTCAGCTACAGCTTCTGCTTTGCGAAGTGTGGCTAAGAGGGTTTCCGCTGGAAGACCACAGAGGAAGAAGGTGCGTAACCTTTCTATTGGACGTTTCTCTTCTTACCAAGGACACCTCCACCCCAGCACAGGCTCCATGTCTCTGTTTATATTTTTAAAAGGTAGTTCCCTGTGCAAGCACCAGTCGTCTCTGACTCCGGGGTGACGTCGCATCATGACATTTTCACGGCAGACTTTTTAATGGGGTGGTTTGCCTTTGCCTTCCCCAGTCATCTACACTTCGTGCTTGTGGGTGCCATGGTACGCCCACCAGGGCCTTTTCTTTTTTTGCACCAGGCTGGCAGAGAGAGCCTCCCTCCCTTCCCATCACTAAAATAGCACATGGTACCGGGGGCAGAATGAGTTCCCAGCCCTCCAGCTAATCTGCGGGCCAGTTAACTAGTGTGGGGGGCTACTTGTGCCCCCGGCCCCATGCACTATTTTAGTGGTGGGGAGGTAGGACAGTGATGAGAACAGCAGGGAGAGTAGGTTTCACTGCAGGGCTTCCTTCCTCACCACTAAAATAGTTTGCCGGTGGGGGCAGAAGCGGTGAGTTAAAGGGCCCTCCGATCAGCTGATTGCTGGGCCCTTTAACTCAGGCAGGAAGGCCGGGCTGCTTCTGGTACCAGCCCCATGAGAGACCTCTCCACCACACAAATTGCTTACGGGGCTGGTGGCAGCTCCTGCCAACATGGCTGAGGCCCTGAGGGCTCCTTGGAGCCCCGGAATCAGGGGGCCTCAGCCAGAAGTTGGGTGGGCTGTGCTTTCACAGGCCCCTTATAGCTACAGACCGATTTCTCACTCACCTTACGCTGCTCTCACGTTCCTCTTCTCAGCGGGGCTTCCTTCCAATTTCACACTACCTGCTCCAGGGCTGCAGCTAGCGCCAGCGTTTTTGCACGATAAACAGAAACTGGTTTTTAGCGGTTTCTGTTTGCTGTGCGAAAAAGCCGACACTAGCTGCAGTCCCAGGACAGATAGTGTGAAATCAGAAGGAAGCCCCACTGAGAAGAGGAACATGAGAGAGGCATAAGGTGAGTGGGAAATCGGTTTCCGTCTCTGTCTCTCTGTCTGTTTCTTTCTGAGTGCGTCTCTCTGTGTGTGTCTGTGTGTCTCTGTCTCTCTCTCTCTCACACACACACACACTCACGCACGTTGTTGGTCTCAGATCCTGACCTTTTAGTTTAGTTTAGTTTAGTTTATTTGTAATTTATATCCCGACCTTCCCACCAGGTGGCTCAGGGCGGCTTACAACATATAAAATCTAACATAAGAATATAAAATTAAGCATAACAGTTTAAACATTTCACAGTTTACATAGTTAAAATGTAAACATTTCACACAGTAATATAATTAAAACATTAAAAACATATAGCAATCTTACAAAAACTACACTCAGTTTCAAGTTTCAAGTGCCGGTTAGTTGTAAGCCAGCCGGAAGAGGACTGTCTTACAGGCCCTGCGGAATTGAGCCAGATCCCGCAGGGCCCTTACCTCTTCCGGCAGCTGGTTCCACCAGGAAGGGGCCATTACGGAGAAGGCCCTATCCCTTGTAGATTTTAAACGGGCTTCCTTTGGCCCGGGGACAACAAGGAGATTTTGAGTTCCCGATCTCAGTACTCTCCCCGATCTCAGTACTCTTTGTAGGTGAATTGTCCACACAGGACATTTCTACAGCTATGAAAGGAACAGTCCTTTTTCAGGTTCTTGGTCATCAAGTGATGGTTGAATTTAAGAGCCTGTCTATGTACACAGTGATACCCTTGTGCCGGTTTAATGTAAGCCTTCTTACAAAAAAATCATGAACACTATGGTTTGCTGAAAGCCCTGAGGAGTCGAAGTCAGTAAATATGAGTTCCCTCACAAAACTTGAGCTTTCAGTGGCTCCTGGAGAAAGGAAACAGTCTCAATATGTTGTTGGAACGCTTCACAAATATCTGGCGTTCAGGCTGAAAGTGAGATGTGTGTCATAAACAATACATTTTGAAAGAAAAGCCTTAAATATTTAAATGACTTTAGGCAAGCATCTGGGAAGAAAAACACACACGCTTGCGAAAATGAGCAAATGCTGAATATTTTCCCCGCACCCACGTTTCTGTTGCAAACGGCATTTGTGTACATAGACCGCTTTGAATTTAATGATTTCCTTGTCGTGGTAATAAAAGCAGCTCTGAGAACAGGATGTGGTTGAACACACATGTTTTTGGATAGGATACTTTCTTAACAATTAGTCAGAGCCTAGATCCGCATGTGCAGGCAAGAAAATCCAGAAGGATAGCAGAATATCTGTGTAGAGCTAGCCACTGGTCTCTAGGTTGTTCACGTCTCGCTCATATGAGTGCATGAAACTGCTTTATATTGAATCGGACCATTGCTCCATCAATGGCAGCGCTGTCCTTTCAGACTGGCAGTGGCTTTCTAGGGTCTCAACCAAAGATCTACCATATTACCCAGGGATCATGTTGCAGAAAAAGAGGTGCTGGAGCTCATGAACACAGCTAATTTACATAACTTATTTGCATATGCCACATACCCCTGACACCACTGGAAGCTGTACTAAGTTTTAATTTATTTACTTACTCTCTGCGAAGGGACTCAGCACACACACACACATTGCTCTCAGACCTTGACCTTTTCAGGTGAATTGTTCGTGCAGGATATTTCTACAGCTATGAAAGGAACTGTCTTCTTTCAAGTTCTTGAAACTTGTCAGAGGACAGTTGAATTTAAGACATCAGCTCAGCATCTACCTTGAAATGCTTCTTGAATTTGAATTGTCATCAGAAAACCTGACTCCCATCATGCTTTTTAAATCACTTTCTCCTCTATGGCCGCAGTGGCATGAGGAAGATTTCCATCTGTCTGCTTGATAGGTTTTGGTTCTTTTCCCCATTTTTCAGGGGGGAAATTATTTTAAAGTTTGTCAAATCTTAGCGTTCAGCAAAATTCTCACAGGGGGGGTTGGACAATGGAGCCCAGAAGCAAGTATTTTGGCAGTGGGGAAAGAAAGAAAGAAAGAAAGAAAGAAAGAAAGAAAGAAAGAAAGAAAGAAAGAAAGAAAGAAAGAAAGAAAGAAAGAAAGAAAGAAAGAAAGAAAGAAAGAAAGAAAGAAAGAAAGAGCACAATAAAATTGAGAGGTTCTGGAGCTCTGCTCCTGCCCAAATATGAGGCCTGATGTTACCTTTTAACTGGACATGACGGGGACCAAACCTGGGACCTTGGCAGCTGAGGATAGCGCCTGAAGCAATGGGCTCAAATTACAAGCAGAAAGGTTGTTGTTGTTCAGTCGCAAAGTCGAGTCTGACTCTTTGCGACCCCATGGACAAAGTCACGCCAGGCCCTCCTGTCTTCCACCATCCTCCGAAGTCTGCTCAAGTATGTGCTAGTGACATCAGTAACGCTGTCCAGCCATCTCATCTTTTGCCGTCCCCTTCTTCTTTTGCCTTCGGTCTTTCCCAGCATCAGGATCTTCTCCAGCAAGGGCTCCCTTCTCATTTGGTGGCCAAAGTATTTGAGCTTCAGCTTCAGCATCTGACCTTCCTGGGAACAGTCTGGGTTGGTTTCCCTTAGGACTGACTGATTGGATCTTCTTGCAGTCCAAGGGACTCTCAAGAGTCTTCTCCAGCACCACATCTCAAAAGCATCTATTCTTCTGCGCTCGGCCTTCCTTATGGCCCAGCTCTCACAGCCATACATTACTACTGGGAATACCATAGCTTTGACTATATGGACTTTTGTTGGCAGGGTGATGTCTCTACTTTTTATTATACTGCCCAGGTTCACCATAGCTGTCCTCCCAAGGAGCAAACGTCTTTTAATTTCATGGCTACAGTCACCATCTGCAGTGATCTTGGATCCCAGAAATGTGAAATCTGTCACTACTTCCATGTCTTCCCTTCTATTTGCCAAGGTGTGATGGGGCCAGATGCCATGACCTTAGTTTTTTTGATGTTGAGTTTCAAGCCTACTTTTGTGCTCTCCTCTTTCACCCTCAACAAGAGGTTCTTTAGATCCTCCTCACTTTCTGCCATTAGAGTGGTGTCATCTGCATATCTGAGGTTGTTGATGTTTTTCCCGCCAATCTTCATTCCGGCTTCTGCTTCATCCAGGCCAGCATTCCGCATGATGTACTCCGCATGTGATTACGCACATTAAATCCAGAGGGTCAGGCCCACTGTCTCGTGTGATCGCTCCCTAGTTCAGTTCTCTCAAATATACTAATGTGGAGAAATAAAATGCCAACTGAATTTCCTCATTAAATTGTTACCCTGTTTTTGGATTAAATCCATCCAGTCCCGTCTTGAGACAAGTCATGTGTCTACCTCAGCTGGTGAATGCTGCTGCTGGTGGAAAGTGTCATCAAGATGCAGCTGACTTGTGGTGAACTCCTATGGCAGGGGTGTCAAACATGCAGCCTGGGGGCCTAATCAGTCCCCCGGAGACCTCTTACCAGGCCCACGAGCAACTCACTGTCATCTGCTTCCTTCTCTCCCTCTTACTTCGTTCTGCATCACAACTTGCTTTGCCAGACTTGCTCAATCGCACAGGAGCAACTGAGCAAAGCTCCTCCCTTGGGGAAGAAGTGGGGGAAGGAGAGGTAGCTTTGCCAGGCTCTCTCAATTGCACAGCAGAGCTACTGAGCCAAGCCTCTCTTCCTTCTGTTGGTTGAGGCTCAACAAACCAGTGAGGTGGATTAGGCTGAGTGTGGGTGTTTGTTTGTGTCCTTTATAAAGTTTATATCTCCCCTACCTGGCATTACATTTTATGACACACATGGTCATAAAATGAAGATGAAGATCCAACAAATGAGTTTGACACCCCTGTCCTAGTGTTTCCAGAGCAAGAGACATTCAGAGGTCATTCCATACCTTTGCGTAGCACAGTTGACTTCCTTGTTGGCCGTCCATCGAAGTGCTAACCAAAGCCAGCCCTGCATAGATTCTGGTATCTGATGAGATTGGACTAACCTGGGCCATTCAGGTCAGGGTGGTGAAAGTCGGGGCTTTTTTTTGTAGCTGGAACTCCTTTGCATATTAGGCCACACACCCCTGATGTAGCCAATCCGCCAAGAGCTTAGAGGGCTCTTCGTACAGGGCCTACTGTAAGCTCCGAGAGGATTGGCTAAATCAGGGGTGTGTGGCCTAATATGCAAAGGAATTCCTGCTACGAAAAAAGCCCTGGCGAAAGTTAAGACTGGCAAATATTGTTTCAAGGCTAATAAAGAGTCTAGTGACATTTGAATAGACACACAGTGACGGCCGGGGAGAGTGTAGAGCTGGCAACAGACAGGTGCTGTCCAGATTTTTATCTGATGACCTGTTTCCTTTTTATGACTTCATTAGTAATAAAAGTTTGCTAGGACACACCATCGGCTGAGATTTACGCCGGTAATTCCTTTTGTCCTGTCAATTGTAAAGAAATAAACACACAGGGATATCAGGTACAGAACACTTTTCTCTGTTTACAAGCTTTTAAAAAGAAGCAAACCAGGACTTCCCTCTAATATAATGGCATCAGCACAGACAGAAGCCTGATGAGCATTGCAGAACGGTTCCTTTTAGTGCTGCTTCTAAAGACCGTCTTCCTTGCTTTGTTAAACCATTTCTGTGACATCCTTGAGCTGGTACATGAGAGTTCTAGCTGGCTCGGGTGGCTATGACAGCGTTTACAGAGAATCCTAATGAACTCAGAGATTCTCATAAATGAGCTAGTGATGTACAGACCGTCCCAGCGGTGCAGCGATCCTGTTTGCTATAAATAAAGAGATCACCTCTGTCGAGTGTTACAGTTTGACTATCTCCGATACCCCTTCTCGGTGGCATCGATCAAGATCAACATGAATTGCCAACGCTAGTTCTACACTGCAACAGGGTTGTTGTTCCTTTTTGTATCAGGAGCTCCTTTGCATATTGGGCCACCCCCACCTGAAGTAGCCAATCCTCCAGGAGCTTACAGGGCTCTTAGTACAGAGCCTGCTGTAAGCTCTTGGTGGATTGGCTACATCAGGGGTGTGTGGCCTAATATGCAAAGGAGTTCCTGCTACAAAAAAAGTCCTGCACTACAGCAAGGGGATCATTGCCAAATCCCTATGTATATTTTTGTTCTCATTTGGAACCAGATTCCATGCAATTTCTGTGTTCACTGAACAACAAGGAACAGGGGACAATGTATGTGTGTGTGTGTATGTGTGAAAAAGAGAGAGAGAGAGAGAGATTGTGAACTCCTTAACATATTAGGCCACACCCCTCTGATGTAGCCAATCCTCCTGGAGCTTACAGTAGGCCCTGTAATAAGAGCCCTGTAATTGGAGGATTAAGAGCCCCGTGTGCAGAGTGGTAAAGCTGCAGTACTGCAGTCGGAGCCCTCTGCTCACCACCTGAGTTCGATCCCAGCAGAAGCTGGGTTCAGGTAGCCGACTCCAGGTCGACTCAGCCTTCTATCCTTCTGAGGTCAGTAAAATGAGTCCCCAGCTTGCTGGGGGGAAAGTGGAGATGACTGGGGCAGGCAATGGCAAACCACCCCGTAAAATGTCTGCCGTGAAAACGTTGTGAAAGCAACGTCACTCCAGAGTCGGAAACGACTGGTGCTTGCACAGGGTACTACCTTTACCTTTAACTGGTGGATTGGCTACATCAGGGGTGCGTGACCTAATATTCAAGGAGTTCCTGCTACAAAAACCCCCCTGCAATTTCCTCAGATACCAGTTTACTGAACAAGCACTAATAATTTATAACTCGCCCAGGACAACTTTGATAAGACGGGGTTTAAACCAGATTAGCCAGGAGTTCAGCAAGAACTAATGCACTGCTAGCAGCCTAGCCTTGCTTTAGCAATAATGCTACCATAAATGTTGCCAACCTCCAGGTGGGATCTGGAGATCTCCCAGAATAACAATTGATCTCCACACACTAGAGATCAGTTCCCCTGGAAACAATGGGTGCTTTGGAACAGGGCCAGGTCCATCTTTAAAAAGGGTTCCAGAGGAGATCCAGGAAATTACAGGCCAGTCAGTCTGACTTCAATACCAGGAAAGTCGGTAGAAAGCATTATCAAGGACAGAATGAGTAGGCACATTGATGAACACGGGTTATTGAGGAAGACTCAGCATGGTTCTGCAAGGGAAGATCTTGCCTCACTAACCTGTTACATTTCTTTGAGGGGGTGAACAAACATGTGGACAAAGGAGACCCGATAGATGTTGTTTATCTTGACTTCCAGAAAGCTTTTGATAAAGTTCCTCTTGTGGATCAAAAACTGGCTGAGCAATAGGAAGCAGAGAGTGAGTATAAATGGGCAGTCTTCGCAGTGGAGGACGGTAAGCAGTGGGGTGCCGCAGGGCTTGGTACTTGGTCCCATGCTCTTTAACTTGTTCATAAATGATTTAGAGTTGGGAGTGAGCAGTGAAGTGGCCAAGTTTGCGGATGACACTAAATTGTTCAGGGTGGTGAGAATCAGAGAGGATTGTGAGGAACTCCAAAGGGACCTGTTGAGGCTGGGTGAGTGGGCGTCAACGTGGCAGATGTGGTTCAATGTGGCCAAGTGCATAGTAATGCACATTGGGGCCAAGAATCCCAGCTAAAAATACAAGTTGATGGGGTGTGAACTGGCAGAGACTGACCAAGAGAGAGATCTTGGGGTCGTGGTAGATAATTCACTGAAAATGTCAAGACAGTGTGCGTTTGCAATAAAAAAGGCCAACGCCATGCTGGGAATTATTAGGAAGGGAATTGAAAACAAATCAGCCAGTATCATAATGCCCCTGTATAAATCGATGGTGCGGTTTCATTTGGAGTACTATGTGCAGTTCTGGTCGCCGCACCTCAAAAAGGATATTATAGCATTGGAGAAAGTCCAGAAAAGGGCAACTAGAATGATTAAAGGGCTGGAACACTTTCCCTATGAAGAAAGGTTGAAACGCTTGGGACTCTTTAGCTTGGAGAAACGTCGTCTGCGGGGTGACATGATAGAGGTTTACAAGATAATGCACGGGATGGAGAAAGTAGAGAAAGAGGTACTTTTCTCCCTTTCTCACAATACAAGAACTCGAGGGCATTCGATGAAATTGCTGAGCAGACAGGTTAAAATGGATAAAAGGAAGTACTTCGTCACCCAAAGGGTGATTAACATGTGGAATTCACTGCCACAGGAGGTGGTGGTGGCCACAAGCATGGCCACCTTCAAGAGGGGTTGGATAAAAATATGGAGCAGAGGTCCATCAGTGGCTATTAGCCACAGTGTGTGTGTGTGTGTGTGTGTGTGTGTGTGTGTGTGTGTGTGTGTATATATATATATATATATATATATATATATATATATATATATATATATATATATATATATATATATATATATATATATATATATAAATTTTTGGCCACTATGTGACACAGAGTGTTGGACTGGATGGGCCATTGGCCTGATCCAACATGGCTTCTCTTATGTTCTTATACCCCACACTTCACTCTTAATCTCAGAGCGGCTTGCAATCTCCTTTATCTTCCTCCCCCACAACAGACACCCTGTAGGTAGGTGGGGACGAGAGAGATCTCATGGAAGCTGCCCTTTCAAGGACAACTCCTACGAGAGCTATGTCTGACCCAAAGCCATTCCAGCAGCTGCAAGTGGAGGAGTGGGGAATCCAACCCGGTTCTCCCAGATAAGAGTCTGCACACTTAACCACTACACGAAACTGGCTCTCGGGGTATGCTGAGGCCATGCCTCCATTCAAGGGTGGACTCTATACCATTACACCCTTCTGAGGTCCCTCCCCTTTCTAAACCCTTCTTCTCCTAGGCTCCACCTCCTAAATCTACAGAAATTTCTCAACCTGGAGTTGGCAACCCTAGTTACAATACCCCCTGGAACAAAATACAAATTTGCAACTGTTTGTACGGGTAACTTTAAAGGGCACATCACCAAACTTCAGGCAACTGGATACAAGTGAATTGGACCTGAACCAAATTCCAGTGTTTTCCATGCTTGTTTCCAGCATTTCTATTTTAATTATTGATCTGTTCTCTGCTTAGCTGGGCTGAAACGATGCAGTTTCCACAGATGTGCTTGGCAAGTCATGAAAAATACTGCTTGGGGAGGGAGGTCTCCCTCCAGAGACCATTCCTGTCTACATCTCCATCTCTTGTTTTTTTTCTTTGCTTTCCACTCACTCCCTTTGCCCTCGAAGGTAGTCAAGGAGCCAGACCTGATTGGCTATACAGGGCTTTTCCTGCTATAGAAAAAGCCCTGATGTTCCATATCATAGAGCAGGGGTGGCCAATGGTAGCTCTCCAAATGTTTTTTGCCTACAACTCCCATCAGCCCCAGCCAGCATGGCCAATGGCTCTTAGTACAGGGCCTACTGTAAGTTCCAGGGGGGCATGGCCTAATATGCAGAGGAGCTCCTACTAGAAAAAGAGCCCTACTAAAAAAAGAGCTACCGTTGGCCACCTCTCTCATAGGGTGTTTTTACATTCCGTTTGATCCAGAGTTTTAGAGTTCAAATCGCCTGCCACCATTCCGCTTTAATTATTTTCCTTTTACATTTGTGGATTTGCTCTGCTCATTTTGCATAGCCAAACTTCTATATTGCCTGCTGAAAGTGTTTCAGTTGCTGGTTTTTTATATTTTTTTTTTTGGGGGGGGTCTCTGATCAGAGGGCAGGCAGAATACCAGTGCTTAGTTTAATGTATACAATTGCTTGGAAATCATGTCAACACTACAAAAACAATACAAATTTAAATTACAAGATGAGGCAAGCAATGATATGTAAGAATTTCAAGTGTTATCAGTTCTCATGTAAATTACTGCACATAAGAACATAAAAGAAGCCATGTTAGGTCAGACCAATGGCCCATACAGTCCAACATTCTGTGTCACACAGTGGTATGTATCTATATATATATAGATAGATACATACACACACACACACACACATACACACACACACACACACACACTGTGGCTAATAGACACTGATGGACCTCTGCTCCAGATTTTTATCTAAACCCCTCTTGAAGGTGGCTATGCTTGTGGCAGCCACCACCTCCTGTGGCAGTGAATTCCACATGTTAATCACCCTTTGGGTGAAGAAGTACTTCCTTTTATACGTTTTAACCTGTCTGCTCAGCAATTTCATCAAATGCCCACGAGTTCTTGTATTGTGAGAAAGGGAGAAAAGTACTTCTTTCTCTACTTTCTCCATCCCGTGCATTATCTTGTAAACCTCTATTATGTCACCCCGCAGTCGACGTTTTTCCAAGCTAAAGAGTCCCAAGCGTTTCAACCTTTCTTCATAGGGAAAGTGTTCCAGCCCTTTAATCATTCTAGTTGCCCTTTTCTGGACTTTCTCCAATGCTATAATATCCTTTTTTAGGTGCGGCGACCAGAACTGCACACAGTACTCTAAATGAGACCGCACCATCGATTTATACAGGGGCATTATGATACTGGCTGATTTGTTTTCAATTCCCTTCCTAATAATTCCCAGCATGGCGTTGGCCTTTTTTGGGAATTATTAGGAAGGGAATTGAAAACAAATCAGCCAGTATCATAATGCCCCTGTACCTTTTGGCTTTTGGAGGAGTCTCTTAAAACGCATGAAAACTTCTACAATTTAAGTTTGAAACGCCTGTAGAGAAATGACCGGATCAAAACTAGTTGCAGCAGCATCGCCAGAACCCATCTCACCAAAACAAATGTAGATGCTTGAGATCAGTTTCCCTGGATAAAATGGCAGCTTCAGAAGGTGGACTCTAGGACATCACATTCCTGCTGAGCTTTCTCCCCTCTTCACACTCTGCTTTCCAGAGTGTCTGCCTGCTGGAATAAGCAACTCAGAACTATATCATGTACAGGTATCATCTCCTCAAATGGGGCGCCTCTCTTTGACATCACCTGGGAGCTGTTTTCTGACCCCTTCTCCATTCAAGTTGCAACTTGAATGTGAGAGCCAGTTTGGTGTAGTGGTTAAGTGTGCAGACTCTTATTTGGAAGAGCCGGGTTTGATCCCCCCCTCCTCCACTCGCAGCTGCTGGAATGGCCTTGGGTCAGCCATAGCTCTCACAGGAGTTGTCCTTGAAAGGGCAGCAGCTGAGAGAGCTCTCTCAGCCCCAGCCACCTCACAGGGTGTCTGTTGTGGGGGAAGAAGATAAAGGAGAATGTAAGCCGCTCTGAGTCTCTGATTCAGAGAGAAGGGCGTGGTATAAATCTGCAGTCTTCTTCTTCTTCATTTGTCCTCTCACCAGGCCCCTAGCCATGAGGGGGCCTCACAGGGCACAGCCCCATGACATGTGCAAGCCTCCCCGACTTTCAAGCCCTACCTGACTTGCCCCTTGACTCCCCGTGATTCCAATCACATATGGGAGGGGTGGTAGAAGCAGTTGCCAGCATCCCACACCATTTAAAGGCCCTGCCGATCAGGAGATCGGCGGGACCTTTAAATCACACTGGAGGCTGCCTCAGCCACCTCTCCAGTGCGCAATTTGAGTAGCGGGGGGTAAGGAGGAGGCAGTGACGAGTTCGGCAGGGAAGGGAAGGGAGCGGAAGGTTGTGCAGGGGGGGTTAGCAGCAAGATTGTGGGATGGAAGGCTAAGGGATGAGGCCACTGAGAGTCCCTCAAAAAAAGTTCAGCCCCCCCCCGACCAGTGGCGGACTGGGTCTAAAAATATTGGTCGCGAGGAGACATAGGGGGGCCCACCTACAACTATAAGGCTATCATTTAACTTGTATAAGAAATAAATAAAAATTTCAAAAAAAACATACCCGTATTTTTCGGACTATTAGACGCACCGGACGATAAGACGCATCTAGTTTTTAGAGGAGGAAAACAGGGAAAAATTGTTTGAAGCTGTGCGCCCAGATCTGGGCACCTTCCCCCTCTCAATCATGCCTCCAATCCCAGCCCTTGCTCGAAGCAGCAGCTGAAGCCTGGCAGACAGGCACAGAGGAAGCCCCCCCCCTCCGTTTGCGGAGGGAGGGGGGGCTTCCACTTTACCTGGCTTCAGCTTCTGCTGATAGCAAGGTCTGGGATCCGAGGCTTGGCTGCCTCCGAACCCAGCCCTTGCTATCAGCGCAAGCTGAAGCCACATAGACAGGGACACAGGAAGCCCCCCTCCAAAACGCAGCGCTTGGCGAAGTGCTGCCGTTGCGGAGGGGGTGTGTGATTCCTCTCTGCCTGGCTACAGCTTGTAGCGGGGCTTCCCCCTCCCTTCCTCAGAGGGAGCGATCTCGCTGCTTGTCTCCCAGCCAGGCAGGCAAGCGCGGGGAAAGCATGCCTGGCTGGGAGAGAAGGGGCAGGATCGCTCCCTTCAGCGTGCTGGGGTGGGGGTGGGGTGGAGGGAGCGATCTCGCCGCTTCTCTCCCAGCCAAGCACCCAAGAACGGGGAAAGAATGCCTGGCTGGGAGAGAAGGGGCAGGATCGCTCCCTTCAGCGTGCTGGGGTGGGGGTGGGGTGGAGGGAGCGATCTCGCCGCTTCTCTCCCAGCCAAGCACCCAAGCACGGGGAAAGAATGCCTGGCTGGGAGAGAAGGGGCAGGATCGCTCCCTTCAGCGTGCTGGGGTGGGGGTGGGGTGGAGGGAGCGATCTCGCCGCTTCTCTCCCAGCCAAGCACCCAAGCACGGGGAAAGAATGCCTGGCTGGGAGAGAAGGGGCAGGATCGCTCCCTTCAGCGTGCTGGGGTGGGGGTGGGGTGGAGGGAGCGATCTCGCCGCTTCTCTCCCAGCCAAGCACCCAAGCACGGGGAAAGAATGCCTGGCTGGGAGAGAAGGGGCAGGATCGCTCCCTCCACCCCCACCCCCACCCCAGCATGCTGAAGGGAGCGATTCTGCCCCTTCTCTCCCAGCCAGGCATGCTTTCCCTGTTCTTGGGTGCTTGGCTGGGAGAGAAGCAGCGAGATCGTTCCCTCCACCCCCACCCCCACCCCAGCATGCTGAAGGGAGCGATTCTGCCCCTTCTCTCCCAGCCAGGCATTCTTTCCCTGTTCTTGGGTGCTTGGCTGGGAGAGAAGCAGCGAGATCACTCCCTCCACCCCCACCCTCACCCCAGTACGCTGAAGGGAGTGATCCTGCCCCTTCTCTCCCAGCCAGGCATTCTTTCCCTGTTCTTGGGTGCTTGGCTGGGAGAGAAGCAGCGAGATCGCTCCCTCCACCCCCACCCTCACCCCAGCACGCTGAAGGGAGCGATCCTGCCCCTTCTCTCCCAGCCAGGCACGCAATGACGGGGAAAGCATGCCTGGCTGGGAGAGAAGTGGCGAGATCGCTCCCTGCGAAGTGCTGGGTTGGCGATGGGGGCGGAGGGAGCGATCTTGCCGCTTCTCTCCCGGGGGCTGCAGGCCCCTCCCCCCCTCATCTTTTAGTATTTGGACCATAAGACGCACGCACTTTTCCCCCCACTTTTTTTTTGGGGGGGGGGGAAGTGCGTCTTATGGTCCGAAAAATACGGTAAGTGGAAAAAAGGGTACAATTAAAATTTTTGTGGAATAAATGTATATATTTTTAGTAATTACAGTATACATATATTACACATATTACTGGCAGTATATGAACATATGAAGCTGCCTTATACTGAATCAGACCCTCGGTCCATCTGAGTCAGTCTTGTCTTCTCAGACTAGCAGTGGCTCTCCAGGGTCTCAAGCTGAGGTTTTTCACACCTATTTGCCTGGACCCTTTTTTGGAGATGCCGGGGATTGAACCTGGGACCTTCTGCTTCCCAAGCAGATGCTCTACCACTGAGCCACTTTCCCTCCCCACACTAGATGCTCCTACAAGCGGACCTCCAGCTTGTTTGGAGGTTCTAGCAGGGCAGCGCAGCTATTGTATACCCTTGACCGAAGAACGGTACACTCCTTCTATCTTGGATGGTCGTTCTCTTCCACCGAGCACTCAGCTTCAGGAGGGAAGCTGTCAAGCATGATATTTCTGGGTGTTGAATCAATGTATGTGATTGAAGCTATTTCCTCTCTGCCTCCAAATTCTTCTCTCCCATAGTTGCATTTCAAAGCTCATCGAATTGGACCCCCCTGGTCCAATCATTTTGAAACACGGGGGATATTTTGGGGAGAGGCACTAGATGCTATATTGAAAAATTGGTGCCTCTATCTCAATAAACAGCCCCCCCCCAAGCCCCCGATACCCGCGGATCAATTCCTCATTATTCCCTTTGGGAATCGTTCTCCATAGGGAATAATTGTCCAGTAGACATTTCCCTCCCCCCCCCCACTGTTTTCTGATGACCCTAAAATGGGGGGTGGGAGGGTCTCCAAACATGGGGATTTGCAACCCTGTCTCTCTCTCTCTCTCTCACCCTCACACACACACACACACACACTTACTGGGTCTGGTTCCTCCACAACAGCTGAAAAGAACAGGGACTAGGCTGCTCTCTCTCTCACACACAAACACACACACACACACTTAGTTGCTCTGAAACGAAAGCAAAACAAACCGAGGGACTGTGTTGTTGACCCTTCCCATGAAGTACTTGCTGCTCAGCTTTAGAGGCACACAGACGCACGCACATTTTTGAAACGGACCTGTTTGCAGGTTTCTAAGCCTGCCCAAGTTCTCGAGCTGCATGGGGGCTGTGGGGGAGGGGCAAGCCAGTAAAACCAGGGGATCCCCTGCTGGGACCTGGGGATTGGGAAGCCTACACCAGGGACATCACACGGCGGCTGCTTTAGGCATTTCCAGAAAAACTCAATGGTTTTCCAGGATGCTCTAGCATTTTAGGAGGGAAAACTCTATGGTACAATAGGTGGGCCATGGGGGACCAGGAATTTCCCCAGTTGAAGCAGGGAAGCTTAGCCCACAGCCCGACTATAATTTCTTTTTTCTTAGTGAATTCAGCACTTGAAATTATCCCAGCTGGGCCGGAATCTCATAATGGATTCTACACAGCCAGGGCTTTTTTTGTTGTAGCAAGAGCTCCTTTGCATATTAGGCCACACACCCCTGATGTAGCCAATCCTCCTGGAGCTTTCAGTAGGCCCTGTATGAATGGACCTGTAAGCTGTCTTGGAGGATTGACTACATAAGAGGGGTGTGGCCCAATATGTAAAGGAGCTCCTGCTACAAATAAAAGCCCAAGAACAGGGTTGTCAAACATACAGTCTGGGGCCAAATCAGGCCCTCAGAGGGCTCTTATCAGGCCCCTGAGCAACTGGCTGTCATCTGCTTCCTTTTTCCTCTTTCTTGCTTCCTTCTGCATAACAGCTTGCTTTGCAAGCCTTGCTCAATTGCACAGGAGCTACAGAGCAATACCTCTATTTTCTCCATTGGCTGAGACTCCTCCCATGGGGAGGAAGGGGGGGAGGCAGAGCTAGTTTCCCCAGGCTCTCTCAATCACACAGCAGAGCTACTGAGCCAAGACTCTCTTTCTTCTGTTGGCTGAGGCTCCTCCCCCTCCTGGTCCCCTGGGGAAGGAAGGAAAGCGGCAGAGCTTCCTTTGCCCAGTTCCCTGGATGCCATGGGAGAAATACAAAGTAAGCACCTCTAAGACCAACAAGCGCTAACGTTTTAAGCATGTTTAAAGCTGCTTTTTTAAAAAAAAAAGATTTAATTGTGTTTGTCTGTGTCATTTATAAAGTTTATATCTCTGCTACCTAATTTTAAATAGGTACACACATGGCCCGGTCCGGTATGGCTCGGCCCAACCCGACATGGCACAGCCCAACAAGGTTTCATTTATGTCAGATCCGGCCCTCATAACAAATGAGTTCAACACCCTTGCCCTAGAATCATTGACACAGCAGTGATGAAAAGTGCCAGCCCATTGCAGCTTAATAGACACGGCAGGTCGCCCAATTCTCTGGGGAGACAAAATAAAGGCTGCACACACCCTCCCCTAGCGACCGCCGTGCTGTCGTAACATGGGTGTATACTGGGTTCTGTGTCAGTAAAGTACACCAGGAAAAAAAAGGGAGAGAGGGAAACCAAAACCAGATCAGACATGCTGTGAAAGACTAATGATAGCCTGCTTCTAAAATCCCCTCGATACCTTCGTTTCTTCTTAAAAGGAGCTGAGTTTTTCCCTGAGAGAGATGCTCCATCTTTTCCAATGGCTAATAAGTATTGTCAGTATTGTCCACTCACCAGGCTTTTTTTGTAGCAGGAACTCCTTTGCATATTAGGCCACAACCCCCCGATGTAGCCAATCCTCCTGGAGCTTACAGTGGGCCCAGTACTAAGAGCTCTGTAAGCTCTTGGAGGATTGGCTACATCCAGGATTGGCTACATCCATGCAAAGTAGTTTCTGCTAAAAAAAAAAGCACTGGCCACACACCTCTGATGTAGCCAATCGGCCTGGCGCTTACAGTAGGCCCTGTACTAAAAGCCCTGTAAGCTCCAGGAGGATTGGCTGCATCAAGACTGTGCGGCCTAATATGCAAATATGAATGTTTCCTGCTCCGAAAAAAGCCCTGCTTAACATTTTATTGGGAGGAGGCAGGGAGGACAAATCTGCACAAAGTGTTGTCGAGTAAATATCTGACTATTCTTTGTCACAAAAAATCAAAAGCAAAGACCATTTCTGTGCATACCGAGCCAGATGGACCCGAAGTCTGACTTGGCATAAGGCAACGTCAGAGCAACACAACCTGCCGTTGTTCAAAATCACTGTAGCAGCATATTCGGGTGAACAAAATTGACATTGTTCTTTGCCACAGCTGCAGAAAACGGAGCAACCTGAGAAGCTGCAAGCTCGCATTTATCATATCCACAGTGCAGTTTCCTAAACAAAAGAAAGGGTTTTTTTTCTAAAAGCTTGCTCAGTAAGGAATGGTGTTTTGTTTGTTTTGTTTCCTGAGAGCCTCCATAAAAGATAGTACTGAAATATAAGATCTGGTCTTGGATGCAGCCTTAAGGTATCGACCTTTCAGCACCGTTGTTTACATAAGAGCACCCGTGATGGATCTGTTTCACAATGCCCCCAGAAGGTCTACAAGCAGGCCCGTAGCCACCGGGGGGGGGGGAGGGTACAGGGGTATGGCCCCTCCACCTAACCTCCCTGTCCTCCTGTATGGCCCCTCCTTTCCCTGCCGCTCATCCCCCCCATTTTCCTGCCACCGCTCTCCCTGGGCTCTTCTTACCATGTTCCTGACTCTCCCGGTCTCCCCATGGCCCCGTTTTCACCGCTGCCACTCTCCCCGGGCACTTCCTTGCCTCTTCCATTCTACCCATGGCACCATTTTCCTCACTGACACTATCCCCTGCCTCTCCCACTCTCCCCACGGCCCCGTTTTCACCACTGCTATTCTCCCCGGGCTCTTCCCTGCCTCCCCCGCTCGCCCCATGCCTTGTTTTCCCAGCTGCTGCTCTCCCTGTGCTCTTCCCTGCCTCCCCCACTCTCCCCACAGTCCCATTTCCCCTGCTGCCGCTCTTCCCGGGCTCTTCCCTGCCTCCCTTGCTCTCCCCACAGCCCCATTTTCGCCGCTGCTGCTCTCCCCGAGCTCTTCTCATCCCCAAGAGCGTGAGAGTGAGTGAGCTGGGGCCAGGCAGCTGGCCGCTGGAAAAAGCAGCCAAGCCTCCATGGCCCTCCCACCCAAAATTTTATGCCCTGTCCCCCCCACCCAAAAATTTCTGGCTACGGAGCTGCCTACAAGCAGCACTTAGAAGCCAAGGTACCCAGCACTATTTCAAGAGTTTCTTCCTCTGAATACGGAGATTTCGTTTAGCCATTGTGGCTAATGGTCAATGATAGTCATAGTCCTATCCCCCATGAATTTGTATCAGAGCTTTTTAGGATTGCCAAGTACTTCCACTGCTGTGGCAGGGATGCTCTAGGATTCATGGCTAAACTCTATGGTACCATATAGTTTTATTATGAATCCTAGAGCATCCTTGACACAATGTGCCCAGTGTGATGATGTCACTTCTGGGTGATGTCATTGCTCAGGGCACATCGCATGACGATGGGGCATTTTGGGGTGGGGTTTCCCCCCGCAGCTAATTAATGTTTTAGATAAAATAAAATAATAAATTTATAATATGAACTCTTCCTTCTGCTTGCCAGCTGGTGCTGAGAGATCCTGGTCCTTTTACTTCTTGCCTAAATTGTGATTCCAGGAACACATGACTACTGGGTTGTTCTGAGAGCCTTGTTTGGTGTAGCGATTAAGTGCGCGGACTCTTACCTGGCAGAACTGAGTTTGATTCCCCACTCCTCCACATGCACCTGCTGATGTGGTCTTGGGTCCGCCACAAGTTCTCTCAGAGCTGTTCTGCTCAAGAGCAGATATGGGAGAGCTCTCTCAGCCCCATCTCCGTCACAGGGTGTCTGTTGTGGGAAGGGGAAGGAGATTGTAAACTGCTCTGAGACTCCTTTGGGTAGTGAAGGGTGGGATATAAATCCAATCTTCTTCTTGTCAACCATGAGTAGTTCAATAATAGAATTCTTTGTTTTGTATCAAAGTGAACTTCTTTATTAAAACTTCAAGTTACATACAAAACATTGTCTTTGGGAAGACTGAGGAATCAGAGATAACAGGATGCTATATAGGGTATCATAAATGTTGCAAACACACACTTGGGGAATTTGGGGTTCAAAGGGCAAGGCAGTAATTTTCCTCTACCTAGCAATAACTGTCTCACACCAACTCGTGACCAAGATAAGGCGTGAGAACTGTTGGAGATGAAACAGGGGAGTTGGGCACAAAGACATAGCCAGACAATTCCGTAGATAAATATCCTGTCAAGCATGCATATTTCTGAGTGCCATTATGATCCATCAGACAAAGAGCAGAATACCAAGCTCTCCTGCTCCCCCCTCTTTTACAACCTAAGGGCAATAATAAATCCATCTGGCCCAAGGATGTTTAGGTTAGCCTTGCTGGTAACAGTGTGATGTGCCTCTCCCCCAGATTCACACAGACAGGTCTTATCTACTCGCAGAGAAAGTGTGAGAAAGGAAGATGTTTTTATTAACCTACATTCTTTAGTAATAAAAGAGATAATTTGTAGTAACCTTTGAACCCGTGACTCAAATTGCCTCTGTATGTTATCCTTTGAAGCTATCCTATAAAGTAACTATGTAAGTCTGTATACGTCATTACTTCCAAGGATTTTGTCCTTGGTATGAGGGAAAGCCCTTCCCCCTATTGCCTGAGGGTGAACTGCCAGAAATACCGTCATCTTTTGAGCAATGGTGAGGAAAGCTAGGGAAAGTGTGGAAAAACATCCAAGAGAACCTGGAAATGGCAAAAGAGACATACAAAAAACATTTCAATAAGAGCCATGCACCAACGTGGGATTTTAAGGTGCACGAGACAGTATTTCTATCAACCAAGAACTTAGCATTCCTGCAACCATCTAAAAAATTGGCCTCCAAGTGTTAAACGTGTATTAAACGTGTAATCAATAAAATGACAGTAGAGCTTGATTTACCTAAGCTGTTAGTAAGATACACCCCATCTTTCATTGCAGTTTACTCCAGAGGGACCCTGGAGCTCCGCCTTGGCTCCCTCGACCCCAAGTTCCAGAAACTATTCCAATTGGGGATCAGAATCATCATGAAGTAAGAGATTTTAGATGCAAAGCTGAAGCGGGGTGTATTGTATTTTCTGATTAGATGGAAATATTTTTCTGTAGCACACGATGAGTGGGTCGAGCGCTCAAATGTAAAAGCACCAGAATTGATTAAAAAATTCTATGCCAAACATCCTACCAAACCCTGATAAGAGTCTTTGGGGGGGGGGGCAGTATGTCAAGCATGCATATTTCTGAGTGCCATTATGGTCCACCAGACAAAGAGCAGAATACCAAGCTCTCCTACTCCCCCCTCTTTTACAACCTAAGGGCAATAATAAATCCATCTGGTCCAAGGATGTTTAGGTTAGCCTTGCTGGTAACAGTGCGATGTGCCTCTCCCCCAGATTCACACAGACAGGTCTTATCTACTCGCAGAGAAAGTGTGAGAAAGGGAGATGTTTTTATTAACCTACATTCCTTTGTAATAAAAGAGATACTTTGTAGTAACATTTGAACCCGTGACTCAAATTGCATCTGTATGTTATTGTTTGAAGCCATCCTATAAAGTAACTATGTAAGTCTGTAAACGTCATTACTTCCAAGGATTTTGTCCTTGGTAAAGCTATGGAGTTTCTACAATAAAGCAACTTTTGATTCAATAACAAAAGACCGATTATTGGGAAATATTGATGCTTGACACATCCTTTGCCAGATGGTTGCAGAGACATGAGAAAAGGGTTATAGGTAATGGAGAAGAAACGGGGCTCTTAGTTGACTACACCCCAGCCATCTTAGAAGGCAAATAACCATGCTTGACACTTCTTCTCCCCACCCACATTACCCACCAGTATGTTAACATCTGCAAGCTATGTAACTAAAAACGCTCATCACTGATGCATCTCTCTACTTCTGTAACCCTTCTAGCTTTCAAAGCGCCAGTTAGCGGTTCCAGGATTGTCAATCCCCCACTCAAAACCCAAACAGCACTTAAACAAATAACTTTGCTTTTAATGTAGTGAAACAATGGGATTTTAACATTGTGAGTTTTAAACACAACGGTGAACAGGAAGTTATATTGAGCATCCCAAACTTGGGGTGAAAAGTTTGTTTTAGCCTCTGGGCTCTGACTACAGACAGGTCGTGTTGCACGCTTGATGAGGTGTCTCTTCTTCACAAGCTCTGAGATGACACTTTTTCTCACAAGCACAGCAGGAGAAGTCCAACAAACACTCAGAATCAAAGGGCCCCATCAAAAGATGGCCGCTCTTCTGCCAAGTGCTGTTCATCTCCACAGGCTTTCCCCCCCTTTCAAACATCTTCAGAAATTCTCCATTGCCTCAGGAGAAAAATACCTCAGCTTCTTCTCTCGCTTGGAGTATACCCCAGCTTCCTGTTGCCAGGCAAACACTCACACACCCTCTCCCTGTAGATTCATACTTCAGCTCACACTTCTAAGGATCAGACTCTCACTACCAATAAAATTTCACCTTTCATTTAGAGGTAGGGTTACCAACCTTCAGGTGGAACAAAGAAGGGAAAAAATTTCACAGGAAAGGTTGAAAGCCTGGAGAAAACCACATTTCGAATATATTATTACTACACACAACTCACTAAATGACTGAAAGAGATTGATTATCAAATATGAATTGTAATTATTCTTCCACATTACAAAAAGGTGGGATCTGGAAATCTCCCAGAACCATAACTGATTTTCAGAATACACAGATAATGATGAAGATATTGCATTTATACCCCGTCCTTCACTCTGAATCTCAGAGTTTCAGAGCACCTTACAATCTCCTTTCCCTTCCTCCCCCACAACAGACACCCTGTGAGGTAGGTGGGGCTGAGAGAGCTCTCCCAGAAGCTGCCCTTTCAAGGACAGCTCTGTGAGAGCTGTGGCTGACCCAAGGCCATTCCAGCAGCTGCAAGTGGAAGAGTGGGGAATCAAACCCGGTTCTCCTAGATAAGAGTCCGCACACTTAATCACTACACCAAATTGGATGTCAGTTGGAGAAAACAGCTGCTTTGGGGAGTCAACTCTACAAGTGCTGGCCCATGAAACTCATTGGGGGTGGGTGGTCATCTCCTGGGTCAGCAGAGGGTGGGGCCAGCAATTACCCTCAGGCAAACAAGCTCTCCTCACTCAGCAACAGCTACACAAGAGACACACAAAAGTAATCAGAAACCCCTCTCCAGCAGGCACCAAGCACACACACAGTTACCTCCTACAGCAACCCTAGGTAATGCTCCCCAGCAGTTTTAGAAAAGCAAATCAAGTCTCACTCACCTTACCAGCAGTTCTGTTCTAGATCCAAGCACCTTCTCCTACTGCAGCTGAGACACTTCTGCCTCCAGCAAGGATGAGCCTTGCAAATTGCACATATTCGATGTTGACTTTTAAACAGTATAATTTTAAATATCTGATGTTGGGTTTTAAGCAGCACATTTCAACAGGACACAAAAATAATTTTCCAAGCATGCTTTTTCATTCAGTAATTTTTTTCAGTTCTGGGAGAGCAATCCTGTCCTTTGCTGTTCTCCATTCACCCTTCAGTTACAATTAAACTATCACCCAGTCTCCATCTCCCAACTGTTAAAAGCCAATTGTTCAGTCTTAACCATCTCCTAGTCCACAGCTCCTACTGGGGTGTTCAGAGCTCCACCGTTCTTGGCTTCTTTGTTGCTGTGGTAGTTCCCCTCACTTTACCTGTCACACCAGGTATCTCCCCCCCACATCCCGCATTGTTGATGATTTTTGTCAGATGCAAATCTTTGCATCTGCCCAGTGTCCTAACCTACGGAGGTCATTTTAAATTTCATTGTGGCCTTCTATCGTATTAGCTTCCCTTCTCCCCCAGTTTTGCGTCGTTTGACAAGGATTCCCTCCCCCACTTCATCTAAACCATCAATAAAAATGAGAATTATCAAGACAGAACTCTGAACCTTCACTTGAAACCTCTTTCCAGACTGATGGAGTGCCACTGATTAGCATTTTTGCAGTACATTTGTCTGGGGCTTTTTTTGTAGCAGGAACTCCTTCGGATATGAGGCAACACACCCCTGATGTAGCCAATCCTCCAAGAGCTTACAAGGATCTTTTTACAGGGCCTACTGTAAGCTTCAGGAGGATTGGCTATGCCAGGGTGTGTGGCCTCATATGCAAGGAGTTCCTGCTACAAAAAAAGCCTTGTATTTCTCCAACCAGCTGTGAATCCACCTCACGGTACTACTATTGCCTAACCTGCATTTAACCGGTGTGCTAATCAAAATATCATCAATTTTTTTTTTGCTTAAATTGAGAGTGGTTTGGATCCAAAGTTGGCTTTCTGTTAATGGAAGGCACTTTCATCAGTGAATGGAACTTTTCTGCCTTCCCCATCACTCTAGCTGCAGTTCAATGAGCCTACCAAAGTGGTTCTTTGTCCCCCAGCTACTTGTTAAGTCCTACAAAGTACAAATATCTACAGTACTGCAGTCCGAGCTCTCTGCTCACGGCAGAAGCTGGGTTCAGGTAGCCAGCTCAAGGTTGCCCCAGCCTTCCATCCTTCCAAGGTTGGTAAAATAAGTACCCAGCTCGCTGGGGGGAAAGTGTAAATGACTGGGGAAGGTAATGGCAAACCACCCCATAAAAGTGTGCAAGAAAACATCCTGACGTTACATCACCCCATGGGTCGGTAGCGACCCAGTGCTTGCACAGGGAACTAAAGGCAAAGGTAGTCCCCTGTGCAAGCACCAGTCGTTTCCGACTCTGGGGTGACGTTGCTTTCACGTTTTCACAGCAGACTTTTAACAGGATGGTTTACCATTGTCTTCCCCAGTCATCTACACTTTCCCGCCAGCAAGCTGGGTACTCATTTGACCTACCTCGGAAGGATGGAAGGCTGAGTCAACCTGGAGCTGGCTAGCTAAACCCAGCTTCCACCAGGATCGAACTCAGGTTGTGAGTAGAGAGTTTGACTGAAGTACTGCAGCTTTACCACTCTGCACCACGGGGCTCTCACAGGAAACTACCTATACCTTTATTGCTGACAGACAGAATTTCAGCAGAAAATGATAAAACAACAGGAAAGGTGTTTTGCTACCTCAAAGCCTCCAGAGTCCAAGATTAAGAATCTAAATACAGATTGTCAGATCCTAGCCAAGTCTTGACACAAACTGTCACTCGGTCCACATTATCAAAGTCTTGATACAGAACTGCATTCGAGGCTAACGTATTTATGGACTCTCCCTTAATTTAGGAATTCTCTTCTTTCTTGACCATTGTACATACCAAATCTAGGCTGCTCTTCTATAGTTATCCCTGCTGATCTCTCACTCCATTTCTTATTTTCAGCTTAATTGCTTATTTATTAAAACATTCATATCCTGGCCTTTTCCTTGAAGCTCAAGGTAGCTTATAATGCCAAGTTGAAAATTTACCCCATCAACCCACCCACCCCAGGAAAACACCACAGTATCCGAGCAAATGAAATTGCCTTACAATGGGTGTTTTTACACTTGACAGTTTGTGACTATCACCGCATTGGAAACTCACCTTTTACACTACCTAACATTCTCACAACTGTTTTGCATCATTGCTGCCCAAAGCATCTACATTTGTTTCAGTGAGATGAGTTCCAGCGCTGCTGCTGCAACATTTTTCTCGAAACTAGTTTTGATCCGGTCATTTCTCTACAGGCGTTTCAAACTTGTATTTCAGAAGCTTTCATGTGTGTTAAAAGACTCCTCCAAAAGTCACAAGGTGCAGTAATTTGCATGAGAACTGACAGCACTTGAAATTTTTACATATCATTGCTTGCCTCATCTTGTAATTTAAATTTGTATTGTTTTTGCAGTGTTGACACGATTTCCAAGCAATCGTATACATTTAACTAAGCACTGATATTCCATCTACCTTCTGATCAGAGACCCCTCCCTACAAACTGAAACGCTTTCAGCAGGAAATATAGAAGTTTGGCTATGCAAAATGAGCAGAGCGAATCCACAAATGTGAAAGGAAAATAATTAAAGCGGAACGGTGAAAGGCGATTTGAAGAGTCTAAAACTCTAGATCAAACTGAACATAAAAACACCCAATGTTTCCTGAAAACACAACACCTTCCCACCTTCTCAGGGAACCTATTCCACAAGGTGGGAGTTACTATCGAAAAGAACTGGGAGCTCTGACATACCAATTGGGCAACTTTTAAGAGGAGGAGCAATCAGAAGGTGGCAAACTGAATGCTTCAGTTCATGTACATGGCAAGAGAGACCGGTATCGCACTAGGGCTTGTTCTGGATGGAGAGCCCTTTTGCCCCCAGTGCTTCTCTCGGTTTTCGTACAAGCTGTGCTGGAGCTGCGAGTCAGCGTGCAGCTTTTCCGTAGCAAGCAGAAACTTCTTGTAAGAGGATCTCACTTGCTGCGGAAAAGTGGTGCACCAAAGCTTCCATCGCTTCCTATTGGAAAACCTCTAATGCGCCCTCAACAAAGTTCCGCAGGGCCTGTAAGACAGCCCTCTTCCGGCAGGCCTATAACAACTAACTGACATTGAGAATATCTTCTGGATGGAACTAAAAATGACATTGAGAACATCTTCTGGATGGAACTAGAAATGCATCTACGGAGCGCTGGTTTTTATTCTTATTTTTATGTCTTATTAATTATGGTTTTAACTTTATTATGTAAATGTTTTTAAGCTGAATCTATGTGAATTATAATGTTGTAAGCCGCCCTGAGCCACTTCGGTGGGAAGGGCGGGATATAAGTCTAAATATAAATAAATAAATAAATAAAATAAATACTTGGTTTTCAAAAGTCTGGGAACATTTTGTCATGGAAAAAAAAAATCACTGACAATCTAGAGTTATGCTGCTCCACACAAATCCTCTGGTTGCCCAGACAAATGGTTCCCTTTAGTTGAATACGTCACCTCGCAAGAAAATTCTTCTTATAATTCCTCGCAGATGTCTGTGTTTTATTTTGAATGTTCTTTAGTTCTCTCTACTTTATTGTTTGCTTTCTGTTTACTTATTTATTTAATTTAGAATTTTTGCTTTTGGACACGGGAGTGGATGCCATTCTGTGTGTGTGTGTGTGTGTGCGTGTGTGTGTGTGTGTATAATGTAAGACTTTTTTTCTCTTTCTTCTGCTCCTTTCTCCTTTTCTCATAGCTGGTCCATTTGATTCTAGTTATTTTCAATGGAAAAGATCTTTAAATATTTTGTTTGACAATCTCATTTGCACAATTTTCATTTTCAGGTTCTTGAGCTCCGTAACGGATTTGTTTCTTATCGCATTATCAATGCTACTCAGTTCTGACTATCTATATTATGTGTGACTTTGCTAGTTCTCAATAAACTTTTGAATTTTTTTTTAAAGCGGTGTGCAAACTCGCAGCTCCAGAGCAGCTTGTGCAAAAACTGAGAGAAGCGCCGGGAGCAAAAGGGCTCCCCACCCGAAACAAGCCTAGTGTGAAATCGGTCAGAGAGTCCTTTAGATCAGGGGTCCCCAACCCCCAGGCCGGGGACTGGTACCGGGCCATGGCCGGTTTGAAACGGGCCGCGCAGCCTCGCTGCCCCCCCCCCCGCAGTGGTGCCTCCTCCTCCCCCCATATTCACCATTTTAAGGCTGGGGAAGGGAAGGAGGCAAGGACAGCGTTGCTTGCTGCTGCTGCGATGGTTTTCCCGCCGATTAGCTGATTGACTGGGTGGGTGAGCAGGGGAGGTGCTTCACGGCCCCTTCCCCAGCCTTAAAATGGTGAAAACAAGGGGAAGAGGAGGCTGTGATGCTGTGTAGGGAGGTGGTGAAGGAGGGAGGAGGAAGCGGGAGAGGAAAATGGGGGGGAGGAGGAGGCTGCATGGGGAGGCAGTGAAGGAGGAAGGAGGAAAACGGGGAGGAAGACATGGCAAGGCTGCCCGGGGGCAGCGGCGAGGTTGTGGGGGGGCGGCAAAGGAGGGTGGAGGAAAACGGGGGAGGGAGCCGAATTGGGTGCCCCCACTCTGCTGGCCTTGGGGCTGGGCCCTGGGGCCAAAAAGGTTGGGGACCACTGCTTTAGATATACTGGTCCTAGGCCATGAAGGCTTTTTAAAGATGATAGCCAGCACCTTCAGTTGAACTCAGAAACTGCCAATGCAGTGGTTTTAAAGTAGGCAAGAGTCTACTTAAAGTCTGTTGGCCAACCCCTGACAATAATCAGACTGGCCTCATTCTGAACTAGTTGCAGTTTCCAAGTTGTCTTCAAAGGCATGTAGCTCATATTACAGTAGTCCAGCTATGGCTTTTATGGAGCCACACTGTCTTCTCTAGATCACGCCCATTTTTCTCTGCCGCTGAAATTGTCTCAGATTGTGCCATTAGAGACTCCTTTTTCCAGGAAGTTCTAGCTGTCTTTGATTCAGGGCTTTTATTGTAGCAGGAACGCCTTTGCATATTAGGCCACGCCCCCTGATGTAGCCAATTCTCCTGGAGCTTACAGGACTCTTAGTACAGGGCCTACTGTACTATGGACAACTCCTGCAAGAGCTATGGCTGACCCAAGACCATTCCAGCAGCTGCAAGTGGAGGAGTGGGGAATCAAACCCGGTTCTCCCAGATTAGAGTCTGTGCACTTAACCACTACTCCAAACTGGCTCAGAGGAGACAGAATTGTTTTTCCTTATTTGAATGATGGAAGCCCACAGACACAAAAATAGTCACCTAGTTTACAGCTAATAGAAGCTAGTTCCCTGGGTAGTAGTTAGAAAACACACATATTGGTTGCCTGTATCCCATAGCTCAGACGTAGCAATTCTAGTTGGCTGAATAGCACCATGAAGCTACAGTTCTAATACAGGCGTGATAGTTTCTCCAGACAGAAAGCTGAAAAGCTTTTCACTTGTCGAATGCAAAGGATTTCGCCCTAAACACAGATGCTATTCTGAATTGGGACAACAATTGTCTGTGGCAGTTTTCAGTTGAATAATTGATGTTCCAGTTGTGTGTGACGCTGATCTTTTTTCTCCTTCTATGAACAACTTTAGAAGGTTTTTTTTTTTCCCCAGGTCCCTTCATGCTCTGTCTAGAAGCTGTCATCCAATATATGATGGTTTGTGCTATCTGTGGCACAAACTCCCTTTCAAAAAAGTTGTGAGACCGTTTACTGTTGGAAGGAATAGACCATGCCATGTCCCTTAATGTTCACGCAGACCTCAGAATCCCAGAAGGCAGTAGAGTCAATAAGGCTAGAAAGGCACTTCCTGCACCTTTTCCTTCAGTATCCTCAGCGGCTGCCCCCTTTGCTACCCAGAATGCTACTCTGAGGATTTCCTTCCATCTCTCCCTTTGTCCGCAACGAGGGTTAGGCATGCTGTCTGCAACCTCTGTCCATCCTAAATTTAGTCTGACAACTAGAAGCCTTTACCTTCCCCATCAAATGTAGAGTTGACTTACAATAACAAATTTCTATTTCATTTTCTAAAGGAACAAGCCTCAGTGTGACCTGATTCCTCAAGCAGCCCTACTGTAGAATTCTGCTGTGCAAATCTCAGTCCTGCTTTCAGGGTCACTCATTGTGGCCTCATTGATTTGGCAACCCCTTTAATACCCGGCTTCATAGGGCACATGAAGACAACACAAACAGTTGACTCGAAGTTTCTCTTAAAGTGTAGCTGATAGGGTCATACTAGGCCTGCCAGCCTCCTGGTGCGACCCGGAGACCCCCAAGAATTACAGCTCATATCCAGACTTGAAGGAGAAGAGATTGAATTAATTCCCCACTCTTCACTACATGAAGGAGTCTGAGAGTATCTTACAATCTCCTTTTCCTTCCCCTCCTCACAACTGACATCCTGTGAGGTAGGTGGGGCTGAGAGAGCTCTCCCAGAAATGCTCTTGAGCAGAACAGCTCTGAGAGAGTTCTGACTGACCCAAGTTCACTCCAGCAGTTGCATATGGAAGAATGAGGAATCAAACCCCGTTCTCTCAGATAAGAGCTCACACACTTAACCACTACACCAAACTACAGAGATCAGTTCCCCTGGGGGGAAAAAAATGGATGCTTTGGAGGGTGAACTTGATGGCATTGTAACCCACTGAGGAAGATGATATTGGATTTATATCCCAACCATTACTCTGAATCTCAGCGTCTCGGAGTGGCTCACAAACTCCTTTACCTTCCTCTCCCACAACACACACCCCGTGAGGTAGGTGGGGCTGAGAGAGTTCTCCCAGAAGCTGCCTGTCAAGCATGATATTTCTGACTATTAATTTAGTAAGCATTTGTATTCACACTTTCCCCCTCCTTTTTCCTGCTACTCATCTTTTCTGAATAAAGACCTCTCTTCAAAGTTTCCTCCTCCTGCAGATTCTCAAGGATGCAGGATATGTAAGCAATCTCCATAGCAAAGTAGAAATGCCTCTCCCAAGTTCACATACATATCAGCAAGTCAGGAATGTGTGAGAACCAAGGAAAGTTATAGTATCCATTGTGTCGTTGATAGCATGCTTTGAACCTTCTATGCAATTCACAACTGTATGCTATGTTTTGAAGTTATCTAAAATATGCCTTTGAAGTAGCCTTTAAGATGCACTGTCTTGTAACATATTGTATCACTTCCAAGGTATCGTACCTTGGGCAAGTATTGGATTATCAATAAACCAGTCTTTGATTTAAACAATAGCTTGGGTATTCGAAATTCTAATGCTTGACATTTTGGAAGCGATCCATTTGGGATTTTATCAGACCTGGCAACTTTCTAACTGTATGGAGCATTCGATACGGTCGGCATACTTTCGATACGGTCGGCATACTTTCTAACTATCGGCAGCGTTCGATACGGTCGACCATTGGTTACTGACCTGCCGCCTTGCCGACGCGGGGATTCAGGGGTTGGCCTTGCAATGGCTTTCCTCTTTCCTTGAAGGTCGGGGACAAAGGGTCGCGATTGGGGGTGAGCTGTCCCGGAGACACACGCTTGATTGCGGCGTGCCTCAGGGTGCGGTTCTCTCCCCGATGTTATTTAACATCTATATGTGTCCCCTTGCCCAGATTGCCCGAAGGTATGGGTTGGGTTGTCACCAGTACGCTGATGACACCCAGCTCTATCTGCTAATGGACGGCCGGATGTCCTGCGCCCCAAAAAATCTGGACCGGGCGTTATGGGCCGTGGCTGGGTGGCTCAGGCTGAGCAGGCTGAGGCTAAATCCAGTGAAGACAGAGATCCTTTGCTTGGGTCGTCGGGGTCGTGGAAGGGAAATCCCCCTGCCAGCTTTTGACAGTGCGCCGTTGATAGCGACGCAAAAGGTCAGACGCTTGGGGGTACTATTGGAGCCTTCCTTAATGATGGAGGCTCAGATAGCAGCCACTGCCAAGTCCGCATTTTTTCATCTTAGGCGGGCGAGGCAGCTGGCTCCCTTCCTGGAGCGTGATGATCTAGCAACGGTGATCCATGCAATGGTCACCTCAAGGTTGGACTACTGCAATGCCCTCTACATGGGGCTGCCCTTGTGCCGAACTCGGAAGTTGCAGTTGGTGCAGAATGCCGCCGCCTGGTTGTTATTGGGGCTCCCAAGATGGGAGCACATTCGGCCGGGGCTCCGGGTTCTGCACTGGCTGCCAATAATATACCAAGTTCAGTACAAGGTGCTGGTCATTACCTTTAAAGCCCTATATGGCCTAGGACCTGCCTACCTGAGGGACCGTCTCTCCCCACATGTTCCCCAGAGAGTACTGAGATCGGGAACCCAAAATCTTCTCGTTGTCCCCGGGCCAAAGGAAGCCCGCTTGAAATCTACCAGGGACAGGGCCTTCTCTGTAATAGCCCCTTCCTGGTGGAACCAGCTGCCGGAAGAGGTGAGGGCCCTGCGGGACCTTGCCCAGTTCCGCAGGGCCTGCAAGACAGCCCTCTTCCGGCTGGCTTATAACTAACCGGCACTGGAAACGGAGTGTAGTTTTATGAGACTGCTGTATGCTTTTTAAAGTTTTTAACTGTATAAAATGTTTAAATTTAATATTTTTATGTTAGATCTTATATGCTGTAAGCTGCCCTGAGCCACTTGGTGGGAAGGGCGGGATATAAATCATAAATAAACTAAACTAAAACTAAATGGAGGAAAGAACATCAGGCAATGGCAGACTCCCTACATCCCCTGAGAGGAGACCAGGAGAATGCAAAGGGGAGGAAACCGTAGTGCGGACCCCTCCATGACATATCTTGGATGCCCGTAGAGCAATGGGAAAAGGGTCTCCCCTGCACATTCAACAACTACTCATCACCCCCTGGGACTGGGCACCCAGAACCTCAACCACCCTCATGGATGAGGCACCGGTGCGGCGAGACGCTATCCTGGCATGACCACCGCAGTGGGTGAGAGTAACGAGTGAGAGCAGCCAAGACGGCATGTGAGTGGGGGGCAGCGGAGATTGCGATGGGTCCTGATCAGATGACGGAGACGAGTCTGATGGCTCGAACCCTCCCTACCCAGACGATGATGACTGTAAGGGGTTTGTCCAAACGTTACAGAACGAGATGGCAAAAACCTTACGGGAGGAGATGCAAGCCAATGCCACCTTCATGGCACAAGAGATGAGATGGCAGCTGGAGTGGGTACTACCACCGGCAGGCCTGCGAGGGGCCCAACCACCCCCTCTGGGGAGGCCACCAGCAGCACCCCAACGTCCAGTGCTACCAGCTCCATAAGATTATGGGTGAGGGAGAGAGCTAGATGCCACGTTCGACGGGGATCCAGAAGAAGTGGAATACTTTTCCATCCAAGCCAACAGCTACATGCATTATTGGGGGAACACCTTCCCCAATGAATTCAGCCGAGTGGACTATCTGGGGTCAAAACTGAAAGGGGCGGCCAAACGCTGGTACGTGAGTCTGTATGAAACCAGGAGCCCCAAATTAGATACTGTAGCCGCTTTCCTACAAGCTTTGCTTATGCAGTATGAGGACCCCCTCCAAGAAACCAGAGCCCTCACCACCTTGCGAGACCTACAAGGATCAAAGTCGGTGAGAGAGTATGCGGCCGAATTCAGGGCGAACATGGCAAAGATGAGAGGATGGAACAAATTAATGAAATAGAACAGTTCCAGAGGGGCCTAAATGTGAGTATATTGGATCGAGCCTTGCAGCAAGCTCGCCCTGCCACGCTGGTGGGGTGGGTACAGCTAGCGGGTGAGGTCAAGACCAACATGAAAAGAGCAGCAGCAGCAAGGGGGAAAGGGGGGACGTGAGTCTCAGTTCGGGGCAAAACCTGATGGGAAGAAAGCTAACCCTACCGGGGGGACTACCAAAGCAGCCACCCTGTGATGTTGTTTCAAATGCGGAGACCCAAATCACTTAGCCGCGAATTGCTCTGAACGACCTCGAGCCCCCCCCCTTACTCCAAAGCCGGAAACTCCTAAGCCGAAGGGGGGGAAAAAGATGCACTGTCTTGTAATGTTTTGTATCACTTCCAAGGTATTGTACCTTGGGCAAGTATTGCATTATCAATAAACCGTTTTTTTTAATTTAAACAATAGCGTGGTTATTCGAAATACTAATGCTTGGCACTGCCCTTTCAAGGACAACTCTGCAAAAGCCATGGCTGACCCAAGGCCATTCCAGCAGCTGCAAGTGGAAGAGTGGGGAATCAAACCTGGTTCTCCTGGATAAGAGTCTACACACTTAACCACTACACCAAAGTGGCACTACACCCTCCAGTGGCCAAGAGTTAACTGGCAACCTGATGTGGTTCTCCCTCTATGCAATCGCTGGTGAAGGAGAAGATGAGGAAGAAGAGGAGAAGGAAGAAGAAATTGGATTTATATTCTGCGCTCCACTCAGAGTCTCAGAGTGGCTCACAATCTCCTTTATTTTCCTCCCCCACAACAAACACCCTGTGAGGTGGGTGGGGCTGAGAGAGCTCTTACAGCAGCTGCCCTTTCAAGGACAACCTCTGCCAGAGCTATGGCTGAGCCAAGGCCATTCCAGCAGCTGCAAGTGAAGGAGTGGGGAATCAAACCCGGTTCTTCCAGATAAGAGTCTGCACACTTAACCACTACACCAAAGGAAGAGGAAGTGGTGTGAGAAAACTCAAATTGAAACAGAGTGTTGAATTGCTCAAAATTTTAGATCGATGGAACTTTCCTCCACTCTCTGCTTTCTCAGAAATGGTATCTCTAGGGTTCACAGTCTCGGGCGCTTAAGAACCATGACAAATGGTGATTACAGGGTATTTTACAAAATTCGGTTTCCCTTCAGACACCCTTAATTCCAAAGATGATGCCAGAGACGACAAAGATTACAACAGCAGATTGAATCTGTCTGGGTGTGATAAAAATCAATGCAAGCGCCCTATATCTAGTAAACTCTACTAACGTGCAAACCTCTGGCTAATCAATGAATGTCAAAAGCAATGTGGAATTACAGAGATGAAAGGAACAACAACAACAACAAAAGGCCTTCTAGAGTCCCAGCACAGCCTCCTACTCAAGGGCATGAGTTGCGGTGGGGGCGCTCATCATTTGGCAGCAGACTGAAGATGACGAGTAGAATTTTCATGTCAGCTCACATGAAGGGCATCCAAGTTTTGACTCATCAAAGCCTAAGTGACTGGAAAGGGGAAATGCCATGGTTCAGTAGGTCCTGGCTTGGATTATGGTCCCGGCTAGCCCAATCTCATCAGATCGTGGAAGCTAAGCAAGGTGAACCCTAGCTAGCCCTCGAATGGGAGGCCACCAAGGACAGCTGTGGTCCTGACCAGGGGTGGAATTCTAGCAGGAGCTCCTTTGCATATGAGGCCACCCCCACCCCCGATGTAGCCAATCCTCCAAGAGCTTACAAGGCTCTTTCTTGTAAGCTCTTGGAGGATTGGCTACATCAGGGGTGTGTGGCCTAATATGCAAAGGAGCTCCTGCTAGAATTCCACCCCTGCTGACACAGATGAAAGCAATGGCAAACCACTTCTGTTATGTCTCTCGCCTTGAGAATCTGGCCGACTTGCCATAAATTGGCTGGGACTTGATGGCACTTTGCATCACCACCACAGCTCAGTGGCAGAACATCTGCTTGGCACACAAAAGGTCCCAGGTTCAATCCCTGACATCTTCATTTTAAAGGACCAGGTGTGAAAGACCACCACCAGAGACCCTGGAGAGCAGCTGCCAGTCAGAGTAGACAATGCTGACCTTGATGATCCAATGATCTCGTACAGTGCAAGGCGGCTTAACAGGTCTGTGTGGGAGTGATATTCCGCTATGTGGGAAGCGACCTTTGTGAGTATCCTACCTGTACTCCAACAGCTGCTGTTGCTACAGGTGTGCCCTATGCTGTTTTCTGGCTTTTGTATGGTCCACCAGTGCTGGGAAAGAACCCTACAGAGCTAGAATTGGAACTGGCAAACCCACCCCCTCCCCGGATCTTTACATGTTCTAAAATGTAATACTTTCATCACATATGTAAAGGTAAAAGGTTGTCCCCTGTGCAAGCACCAGTCATTTTCGACTCTGGGGTGACGTTGCTTTCACAACGTTTTCACGGCAGACTTTGTTAGAGAATTTTGCACGATAGATAACAGTATACAGCAGTAAGTATACACAGCACGATAGATAACAGTATACAGCAGTAAGTATACACAGCACGATCCAAGCACAGTAGCATAGGATCCAACACCAGCAGTGTTCGCTGCCACCCAGACAGTGAGCCCCACAGTACCCACAATCCTTACAGGCAGACTGAGCAGGCTCACTGAGCTTCCCTAAGTACACGTACCAATCATGCAATCTTACCAGAAGGTTGCATCAGCTTTGTGAGTCAGCACAAAGCCTAATTACAGGTGAGGTCATCCCACCTTACCTCAGTAACAGGTAACAGCTGGATCATGATGCAGCATGACTCTGCATGACATTGCAGAAACAACATTACTATTACTAAGATGGAGTCAGTCAGCCATTTTAGGACTGAGTTCCAACAGACTTTTTATGGGGCGGTTTGCCATTGCCTTCCCCGGTCATCTACGCTTTCCCCGCAGCAAGCTGGGTACTCATTTGACCGACCTTGGAAGGATGGAAGGCTGAGGCAACCTGAGCTGGTTACCTGAACCAGTTTCCACTGGGATCGAACTCAAGTCGTGAGCAGGGAGTTCCGACTGCAGTATTGCAGCTTCACCACTCTGCGCCACGGTGCTTTTTATATTTCCTCACATATGAGGAAGCCCTGATAGTTTCACCTCAAATGGATTTGTCTTCACAAGTAATAGGGTCAGAAAGTTAAATATGGTCAGAAACTGGCCTACACTGCCTTATTGATACCCATCATCAGGGCTTTTTTTGTAGCAGGAATTCCTTTGCATATTAGGCCACACACCTCTGATGTAGCCAATCCTCCAAGAGCTTACAGTACGCCCTGTAAGAAGAGCCCTGTAAGCTCCAGGAGGATTGGCTACATCAGGGGTGTGTGGCCCAATATGCAAAGGAGCCCCTGCTACAAAAAAAAAGCCCTGCCTATAAATATGCTTCAGCCTAGGCAGTTTCTGCATCACTTAACGCCTTCCCTCACCCCAAACTGTTTGAGATTTCTGTTTGCTTTCAGATTTCTGTACTCCAGCCCCTACTGTTCTGTTCATTGGATGATCCATCATCTTGACTGTACTTGACTTACACCCGAGGTCTCCAACAGGTAGCTGTGGACACCATGGTGCCCACCAATATCTTTCCTGGTGCACGTCAAAAGTTTTTATAAAGCAGGCAGAGCTAGGAGGGGCTTTTGTCCAACAGAGCTTCTGATTGGCTGTGCAGATTAAAAGGCATCCAGCTAAACAGAGCTTCTGCTTTAAATGTTCAAGAGTTACTACAAGAGTTACATTGCAAGGTATCTGAAGTGTACATGTGCCCGAAAACTTATACCTTGCATCAGGGCTTTTTCTGTAATCGGGAACTCATTTGCATATTAGGCCACACACCCCTGATGTAGCCAATCCTCCTGGAGCTTACAGTAGGTCCTGTACTAAGAGCCCTTTAAGCTCTTGGAGGATTGGCTGTATCAGGGGTGTGTGGCCTAATATGCAAAGGAGTTCCTTCTACCAAAAAAAAGCCCTGCCTTGCATAAAACTTTGTTGGTCTTAAAGGTGTCATTAAACCAACATGGCTACCAACTGAGTATAGGAGAGTTATGTATGACCTCACTGCAGTCCAACATGGCTACCAACTGAATCTATGAGAGTTATGTATGGCCTCACTGCAGTCCAACATGGCTACCAACTGAATCTATGAGAGTTATGTATGACCTCACTGCAATACAACATGGCTACCAACTGAATCTATGAGAGTTATGTATAACCTCACTTCAGTCCAACATGGCTACCAACTGAATCTATGAGAGTTATGTATGACCTCACTGCAATACAACATGGCTACCAACTGAATCTATGAGAGTTATGTATAACCTCACTTCAGTCCAACATGGCTACCAACTGAATCTATGAGAGTTATGTATGACCTCACTGCAATCCAACATGGCTACCAACTGAACCTATGAGAGTTATGTATGACCTCACTGCAATCCAACATGGCTACCAACTGAATCTATGAGAGTTATGTATGACCTCACTGCAATCCAACATGGCTACCAACTGAATCTATGAGAGTTATGTATGACCTCACTGCAATACAACATGGCTACCAACTGAATCTATAAGAGTTATGTATAACCTCACTTCAGTCCAACATGGCTACCAACTGAATCTATGAGAGTTATGTATGACCTCACTGCAATCCAACATGGCTACCAACTGAATCTATGAGAGTTATATATGACCTCACTGCAATCCAACATGGCTACCAACTGAATCTATGAGAGTTATTTATGACCTCACTGCAATCCAACATGGCTACCAACTGAATCTATGAGAGTTATGTATGACCTCACTGCAATCCAACATGGCTACCAACTGAATCTATAAGAGTTATGTATAACCTCACTTCAGTCCAACATGGCTACCAACTGAATCTATGAGAGTTAGGTATGACCTCATTTCAGTCCAAAAGATCTTCTGCTTTAAATGTTCAAGAGTTACTACGAGAGTTGCATTGCAATGTATCTGAAGTGTACATATGCCCCAAAACTTATACCTTTGTTGGTCTTAAAGGTGCCATTAGACCAACATGGCTACCAACTGAATCTATGTGAGTTATGTATAACCTCACTTCAGTCCAACATGGCTACCAACTGCATCTATGAGGGTTATGTATAACCAGGTTTTTTTTTTTTTAGCAGGAACTCCTTTGCATATTAGGCCACACACACCTGATGGAGCCAATCCTCCAAGAGCTTACAGGGCTCTTAGTACAGGGCCTACTGTTAGCTCCAGGAGGACTGGTTACATCAGGGGTGTGTGGCCTAATATGCAGATGAGTCCTTGCATAAACAGTCCTGTGTATAACCTCAGTTCAGACCAACTGAACCTATGAGAGTTATGCATAACCTCACTCCCTGACATTTGCGACTTCCTGTGGCAGCCATTTTGTTGTTGTGCCCATCATCCTGTGTCAGAATTCCAAAGGTGCCCACGGACTAAAAAAAAAAAAAAATTGGGGATCCCTGACTTAGACTACATAATCCACCCTGAGTCTCTAAGAGAAAAAATGAACTATAAATAACCAAATAAAATAAGTAAGTAGATGTATAGAAAAGAAACCACCTTCCTCAGAAAGTCCATGCAGGCGACCTGGCAATGGCGCATGAATCTCCTCAAGGAACAAAAAAGTCAGTATTTCAATTTAACATAAAATGCTAACAAATTTTAAAAAGGTTATGAAAATATAGAGTTTTTATTTGCAGACATATAAACACTTTTGGTACAGTACAGACGTATTGTCAGAACTCAAGAAAGTGTCAGGTTTAAACGTAACACTAATTTACTGTTGTTTTACAAGAGAACCCTTGGATGGAGGCATCTGACAGGTTTCTGAGATCTTGTAATGAAAAAAGTGTGCATTGCTGATAAGAAGCCTCTGCTTTTCACCTGTAGAGGCAGACAGGTGTACAAATGCCAAAGGAGCCTCCAAGCACATCTCTAAAAGAGGCAGCATATACATTTTCAAAATGAATAAAAAAGGAACATTCCAGACCCGATCCAGAAGAATAAGTTTATAAAGAGGATCAAAAAAGATTTGCTTAAAAATGAGCTGCACCCTCACACAAAAGATCCATCCCATGAGGAGCAATAATCGACATATAAAACTGAATTTCCAGATTACAGAGAATGAGAAGCAAATTCCCTCTAAATGATTTAATTCAGAGATATCACATTAAGAAAAAAAAATTACTAACAGATTGCCAAAAGTACAAAGCATTGCAAACGTTTCTGTGATAAATCATGGTTTAACTGGGATTACCAGATCAAAAATACTTTTTTTTGTGGTGGGGGCTGCATGAATATAGAGATGTATTAATCTGGAATGAGGAGACACTCATGGTGGGCACTGATCAAGAGATCCTTGCATACTGTAGGATTCCGAAAGAGAAGATCTCTCGGTCACGCTCATGCCAAACGAATGATTATCATGGTCAGCTCTGACAACATTTGGTTGCCTACTTTGGGGAAAGGAAGGCCTTAGATTCTTCAGTTTATGGTGTGAGTAATGTTCCCTCTAAACTGCAGAATCTTGTGAGCGAAAATTCTACTTTGTGAGCTACTGGCATCAAAAGTTGTGAGGTACTGCATAAATTATTGTGCTCTCGGGTCATCCTTCCCGAGCTAAGACAAAAATCTGTGATCTAGCTCACACTAACTCAGCTTAGAGGGAACACTGGGTATGAGTGACTCTGCTTTTTGTCTCCTAAGTATCTTTTTCATACCTAGAACAGGAGGGGACAGGAGGAGCCATGGCCTGTGTTCCCTCTAAGCTAAGTGTGAACTAGCTCATAGTTTTTTAGCCTCCGGCTCACACATTTTTTTCCTTAGCTCAGGAAAAACGGTCCCAGAGCAAGCTAATTTCTGCAGTCGCTCACAACTTTAATGCCAGTAGCTCACAAAATGGAATGTTTGCTCACCAGACGCCACAGTTTAGAGGGAGTATTGGCCATGGCTCAATAGCAGAGCATCTGCCTGACATGTAGAAGATCCCAAGTTCAAACCCCAGCATTGCCAGCTAAATATATCAGACGGTAGTTAATGTTAAATCAGAGAGGAAATTCAGGTACAGAACCATATCCATTAGAAATAATATTTTCCCATTTGCTTGTTTCAGTTGTTGTCCTCTGCAATGGGGGGGATGAATACCCCCTGGACTCAATGGAACTTCACTAGATGTTGTGTTTTGAAGGATCAGGCTTTTGGATCCTAGGATAACTGGCAGCACATCAGCTCTCTCCTCTTCTGTCAGAGCTGCCCAGAAAATTTGATGGGACCTTGGAGAGAGGCACTGCATGAAGCATGAACCATTAAATAAAATAAAATTAGCCATACCACCCTCCCTCTAGCCCCCACACTGGTTGACCTCTTCAGACCCCACTGAGTCGTTCTGCCTTTTCTGAAAGAAATGCCGCAGTATTTCATAACAGCCGGTGAAGTGTGTTCGACTGTCCATGTTCAACAGAAAGTCAGCATCTTGGTTCCCTTCATAACCTCGCAAGGGGGTAGTGAACACCCTCAAGAAATTGCACTTCTTAATGCCTTTCCTTAAAAAAAAAAATCTGAGGTAATAAAACATTCTGTTTCGATTTACCAGTGCATATTTTCTCATCGTTTTCTCATATATACAGTAGAGCATACTTTCATTATACCTCCAAACCCATACTTTTAATATCTTTTATTCCTTAGAAAAAGAAACAGTACATTTTTAAAATAGACTTTTCGTTTTCTCTTACATGGTCTTATTTACAGGAATGGCTGATGCCCTCTTGTGGCCAAAAATGACTTCTAGGAATGAATAACAGAAAGAATGTCTTCCATCTTACCTGCCACTTCACGCAACCAGACTTGGTTTATAGACGGCTCTTGTGACGACCATCTCCTCTCAGACAAGGTTAATAGCTGTTAGCACTAAGATTTCACTTTAAAAAAAAAACCTGTACACTGAATTTGATTTTCTTTTTTTTTTCCTTAAAAAAATCTGTAAACAGCTATGTACAATTTATAATAAGTAATAAATTATTGGTCCTTCATTGTTGCTGCAGCCAACAATTCCCCCCATTTGGGAAGTTCCTCATTGTTCAAAACATGTCTTAGGTTTTGGTTATGATTGTCTTGTGTGAAACCATCAGATGTTGGAAATCTCCACTGGTTTCTTCTCAAGCATACTCAGACTGAGTCTTCCATTTAATGGGATTTGTACTTCCAAATTTTCGTCTCCGGGATGATACTTCCTTCCTTTCCTTAGGCAGATGTAGATGCCCATCCCAGTCACCAGAGTTATTGAACCCAAGCTGATTATCGATAGGGCCACTAAGGTGGGCATACAGGATGGTGACTCCTCGTTGGTGTGCGTGGGCTCTATCGAAATCTGCGGCTCCTTTTCCTCTATATTTATGTCCGGTTCCTTTCTTAACAGACTTTCGATGTAGCTCTCGTTGCTCACGGTGTCATTGACAAAGAGGTTCACCATGACTGTGGAATGAAGGGGTTCCGGGTAGCCGTGATCACTAACTTTAACGAGAAGTCGGTAGAGGCCATAATCGTTTTGCATGAGTGACTCTTCCAGAGTGATATTGCCTGTCTTGGCATCGATTTTAAAGGAGTCCGGACGGGGACCTCTTCTCCCTATGATGCTGTATGCTATAACCGCATTCATACCAGTATCATTATCTACGGCATAGACTTCTGTGATCGGGGATCCGGGCAATGTAGAAGGGAGCACTAGGAGGTAAGACATATTTGACTGAGGAAACAAGACCATCGGTGGGTTGTCATTGATATCAAGCAAAAGGACAGTTATTTTTGCAGTAGAGGACAAAGGAGGGTCCCCGCCATCAACTGCTTCAACCCACAAGGTATAGGAACTCTGCTGTTCCCTATCCAGGGAGACCTTTGCCCTCAACACCCCTTTGCCTGTGTCAATGACAAAGATATCACTTCTATTTACAACAGAAAGTGCAACCCATCCATTTTGCCCTATATCTGCATCCGTGACACTTATAACTCCAATTTCACCAAAGCCTGGGAAGTTCTCGGGTACGAAAAAGCTGAAATCCTTGTTAATAAATCTCGGACTGTTATCATTTTTATCCAATACTGAGATGGTTATGGTGGCTATTGATTCTCGGGGAGGCATTCCACAATCTACTGCTTTGACGGTATAGCGGTATTTTTCTCTTTCTTCTCTATCCAGTTGGGTGGAAACTGTAAGGACTCCTGTGACTTTATCTAAAGAGAAATACGAGGGGGCTTCGGGCCCTAGATAATAAGATATTTGTCCTCTTTCTCCGCTGTCAGCATCTGTTGCATGCAACTTGGTCAAAAAAGCATTGGGAGGATTATTTTCCTCTATAGATAATTCTATAAGAGGCTGGGAGAACACAGGTGAGTTGTCATTATCATCCAGAATGCTCACTTTAATTATTTTAGTGATGTGGAATCCATCTGAATTCCATGCAACCACTGATATTTCATAGTGCCTCTGAGTTTCAAAATCCAAAGGCTTCGTCGTTTCGAGTAAATACTCATTGTGGTACGGTTTGTATGGTGACAGTCTGAATGGGCCACCTCCTTCCAAGTAGCAATCCACTTTGTATTTCTCATCTGGGTCTTTTATGGTAAAAAACGCTATTGGTGTGTTGACAGGTTCCAGCTCTCTCAGGTAAACCACCCCCTCGGCTTCATTCGCTATGAAACGAGGGATTATTTCAGGGGGTCTCAGCATAACTTTTACGATGGATACAACCACAGTGATCACAGCTGGGATACAACCGGGACCATTGGCCAGTACGCTCAACCTGTGAAGACGAGGCGTGTCCCCATTGATCCTCTTGGCGAGCTTAATGGCGCCCGTGCTTTCGTTAAGGTGAAACAAAGTGCGGGACGACTGCGGTACCTTTTGGCTGTAGGAATAGGTAATCTCTGCATTGATTCCCTGATCCACATCTGTAGCATGGACAGAGGCTATCCGCAAACCAAGGCTAGAGTTCCCAGACACAGTGACATTCAGCTGAGTCTCGTTGAATTGGGGACAATTGTCGTTGATGTCACTGATGCCAATAGTGAGGGTGGCACTGCCCACCAGGGGTGGGACTCCTCCATCCTCTGCACTTATAAGGGTAACATACTCATCCCTGGCCTCCCTGTCCAAAGCACCCATGACAATCAGGTACGGTGTCCTTTCCCCACTTTCGTTCTCCTCTACATCCAACGTAAAAACACCATAGTCATCCTGCAAGTGGTAGGTCTGGACCCCGTTAGTCCCCATGTCCGGGTCTACGGCTGGATGCTCTATGGCCAAGCGGGTATTGATGGGCGAATTCTCAGGCACAAAGAGGTGTATCTGCGGGGTGGGGAAGCACGGCGCGTTGTCATTGACATCATGGATGGCAACCTTCACCTTGACGAGGCGGAAATACTCCTGCGGCAACACCAACACGTCCAGCAGCAGCAAGCACGACTCAGACGACATCAGTGGAGAGGAGGAGGAAGAGGCGACCACAGAAGACCCAATGTTATCCTCCGTACACAACACCTCCCGGTCAATCTCCTGTGCGGAGGTGCGCAACTCGCCAGTTCGATTGTCCAGGTTTACGTAGGAGCTGCCCAACCCCTGGGAGGCAAGGCAGAAGGAGAGAGGGGTCTTCCCCCATTGCTGTGGGAGCTGCTGTTCCCCTTCCACCCCCACGTCTTCCTTTAGTGCCCCCCGAAGCTGTAAATCCTGGGCCACGTTCCCAATGAGGATTCCAACAGGCAGCCCTTCATTGATGCTGTAGAATAGCTCGGTGGCACGGCTGTAGCTCGCGAAGCAGTTGAAAGGTCCCAGGAAAAGCAGGAAAAGGAATAAATTCTGGGGGGAGACAGAGATGGGCAAAAGATTAGTAATCAGAGGCATGATCCTGCCTGTATTTCATCAACCACTCTCGGCAGTTGTCCTACGAGTATGGTATCCTTCTGTGAGATACAACACGCATCTTGGGTTCCCATCAAACGATCCCATCCATGCGTTGGTTTGCCACTGTCTGGGTACATTATTCAGCTTGCATTCCAACACACAACCAGCCTCCATATCCTCCCATCTACGTAATGCCAAATGTCAGTCTTCAACCTAAAATAGATCACCATCTCTCTCTCTCTCTCTCTCTTTGTTGCACAGCACACCACCTGTCCTTGAAACACCACATCCCTGAATTCATTATAAATAGACCTGGCCAATCGCATTTACCTTCTAACACACAATCACTTCTTAAAAGAAACGTTGCGATGGGGGAGGCGGGCGGCTTGGGCACAAAGGCAGGTGCGCATGTGCGTGGTTGTTTAAAAACACCCGTATTGCACTTGGTAGATCCTGCAAAAGAATGCTACCTTTCCTTCAATGCTTAAATTCTTTTGCTTCCCCCTTTCCTCCAACGCTTCAGCATCTTTGTCCAGTTGTTAAGAGATCACGATTGGCTGATGCTGTTCCATAAATGCTATCAAGGCTGTCATAATCTGCCTTTTGTCTTGCGACTTCTGGAAAGTCTAATCTGCCTGCAGTTAAGTTGTCCGTGCCAAAAGCACCCGTGTATAATTTGCTTTAAAAAAAACTATTAAATAGAATCTCCTCTAGCAGTCCAGTATCCTTAAGCAAAGGAAAGGTCCCCATTCCATTCCCTGTAATCAGAAATCCTACTGGCACCTGTTAACCCTTTCACCTCCTGCGCTGAGAGATAGCATGGTGTAGTGCAGGGGTGGCCAAACTGTGGCTCAGGAGACACATGTGGCTCTTTTACACATATTGTGTGGCTCTTGAAGCCCCCACTGCCCCATCGTCCGGCTTGGAGAAGACATTTGTCTCTTTAAATCATTTCTCCAAGCCAGGCCAGGAGGTGACTTGGTGAATGCATTTAAAGTTAAAGTTGCTTTCTTTCCATCTCTCCCCTCCCCCATCTTCCTTCCTTCCTGAGAGCCAGTTTGGTGTAGTGGTTAAGTGCGCAGACTCTTATCTGAGAGAATCGGGTTTGATTCCCCACTCCTCCACTTGCACCTGCTGGAATGGCCTTGGGCCAGCCATAGCTCTGGCAGAGGTTGTCCTTGAAAGGGCAGCTGCTGTGAGAGCCCTCTCCAGCCCCACCCACCTCACAGGGTGGGGGAGGAAGGTAAAGGAGATTGTGAGCCGCTCTGAGACTCTGAGTGGAGGGCGGAATATAAATCCAATGTCTTCTCCTTCCTTCCTTCCTTCCTTCCTTCCTTCCTTCCTTCCTTCCTTCCTTCCTTCCTTCCTTCCTTCCTTCCTTCCTTCCTTCCTTCCTTCCTTCTCTTAAACAGCTGATGTTTATTCTATGTGGCTCTTGCATTAAGCAAGTTTGGCCACCCCTGGTGTAGTGGTTAAAGCAGGGGTGGCCAAACTCGCTTAATGTTAAGACCCACGTAGAATAAACATCGGATGTCTGAGAGCCACAAGACAGGAAGGGAGGGAGGGATAAAGGAGGGAAAGGAAATAGATGGGGGAGGGGGAGAGAGATGGAAAGGAAGCAACTCAAACTGTAAATGCATTCTCCAAGCTACTGGCTGGCTTGGCTAAGTGATTTAAAGAAATCAATGCCTTCTTCCAGTTGGCCGACAGGGCAGTGGGGCTTTGAGAGCCACACCATATGTGCGAAGAGCCACATGTGGCTTCCGAGCCACAGTTTGGCCCCCCCTGGGTTAAAGCGTCAGAGTAGGATCTAGGAAATCCAGGTTCAAATCCCTGCTCCTGCCATGGAAACTCCCTGGGTGATCTTGGGCCCGTCCCACCCTCTCAGCCTAACCTCCCTCACAGACTTGTTGTGAGGACAAAATGGAGAATGACGTAAGCTGCTTTGGTTCCCCATTGGGGTGGAAGGTGGGCAAGAGATCAAGTAAATAAAAAATATGCTAGTGTGACTGATTAACCCTCTCACCTGCACTAAGAGAAAAAACAACAGTGCCCTACCTAACACAGGGCCAGCCCTAGACCGTCTGGCACCCTACGCAAAGCTAACTTCCCTGTGCTGATAACGTCACCAAGTCACATGGAAGGTGCCCGATTTGTACCCCAGAAGGGTGGCGCCCTAGGCAGTTTCCTTGTTTGCCTGGTGACAGAGACCCTGACCTTACCACATCTCCTATAGGGATAACAACAAACCATAAAAGTAGATAGCTCCAGGTGGGCAGCCTTGACGGTCTGAAGCAGTTGAACAAAGCAGGAGTCCAGTTGCGCCTTTAAGACCAACCAAGTTTTATCGAGATCGACGAGGGGATCAGATATTGTGGCTGGAATACATGCAGTTTGTTGATTAAGAGGGCAAACTAACTGATCACAAGATCACATAAAACAGTGTGGCTTGGCCATTTGGTCTGGATAGCCATAAAAGGTAATACAATTCCCTGCCAAATGGTGTTTCTGCAAATCTAGGTAAAACACAAAAAGACATGTATATCCTAGTTGTAGTCTTATACATGTCCTTTTGTGATTTACCTAGATTTGCAGAGACACCATTTGGCAGAGAATATTATTACCTTTTATAGCTATCCGGACCAAATGGCCAAGCCACACTGCTTTATGTGACCATGTGATCAGTTAGTTTGCCCTCTTAATCAACAAACTGCTTGTATTCCAGCCACAATACCTGATCCCCTCCTCTGATGAAGTGTGCTTAGAGAGCACACAAAAGCTTACGTTCTAAATAAAACTTGTCTGGTCTTAAAGGTGCGCCCTGACTCCTGCTTTGTTCGACCACAAAAGTGCAAACTTTCACAGTCCCCTCACTTGAAGTTTGTGTCTGACAAAGGGAGCCTTTGACTTTTGAAATCTTATACCCAGAAACTCTTGGTGGGCTCCATGGTGGTCCTGGATTCGAATCTACTTCTTCACTTGGAGTTCAACAGCCACAGGGGCAGCTCTAAGCACACTTCCTCGCGAATAACTTCCAACAACACGTTTAGTCATTGCATTTTTAAAAAAAATCCCACCCATCTTCTAAGAGGCTTATGGTTAAGACAACAGCTCTCCTCTCCATTTTATCCTTACACCATCCCTGTGAGGTGGGCTTGGCCGAGATCGGTCCTGGGTTGCCTGGTAAATTTCAGGGCCAGGGAGGATCGGAACACAGGTCTCTCCAGTTCCTAGACCAACGCTCCATCCGCAACGCCGCACGGCCAAGTCTGAGCGCGGAGACAAGGGGGTTCCATGCTCGGATCGATGCTCTCCTTGCAACCACTAGAACACCAGCACAAGTTCTTCAAGGATCTTCCTTTCCCCAAAGCCCCTCCACCTCTTGGGAGTTTGCAGACAGGCCCAAGCTGGACAGGCTGAGAACTGCAAACACCGGGTCCTCTCCCAGCCCCTTGAAAACGGCAATGACTTGAAAAGAGCTCTACCCAGGTAAAGTTCATGCTCCACGAGGCATCCCTTTGGTTTTGCACCGCCACCGGCTTCCCTAACATCGGTAAGTCGCGGACAGAGCCGGACAACGAGCACTGGCCTCCGTTTGGGCAGGCACCTGCCTTCTTCCTCACCTGCCGTCCTTCCTCAAACGCAGTCTCTGCTCATGGCATACTGTATTACCAGGGGGGGGGGGGTAAAGCCACCAGGTGGCAATCCCACGCGCGCGTTCCCTCTCCAAGTCGCTCACGCTGCTCGTTCCGCGGGGCTTACTCGCGAGCAAACCAGCATGCACGGCGATCGGAGAGCAGCGCGGGCCCTCCCCGTCCTGATACCGGGGGATTCTGAGCCATTTCGGCAAGAATAAATGCAATAAATAAATAAAGTAAAAATGCCTCCTTCTATAAGAATGCAGGATTGCAAACTAGCAGCCCGCGTTGCTGGAACTGTTGCATCTCGGTTGCTGGAACTGTTGCAACGGCGCGCGCCCCTTGGAAGCCGTTTGCCCCCCCCCCCCATGCAAAAAAAAAAAATCCCTTTGATGATCAAACTAACCTAACCGGGCATTTCCCCCCAGCGGATGGAGTCGGGGGATCGATCCCCACCCCCACCCCGTCGCCCAATTTCAGGGTTTGCATTTCTTGGGGTATGGGGGGGGGGAGGTATTGCCGTGGCATTTTCTTCCCGGGCCAGATCCTGGCACCGTTAAGTTCGATCCCGCTCCCCCCCCCCCCCCAATAAACAACTCCAACGCATTCATTCCCTCTCTTCCCCCCTGCCTACCGGGAGGTTCTTCCGGCCGGCGCTGCTGCTGCTCCTCCTGGATCGCTGCCCCATAGCCAGCTGCCGCTGCCCGCTCGCCGGGAGCCAGGGGGACGCGGGGGCCGGGGGCGACTGGCAGCGGCGGCGGCTGCGGCGCCGCGTCTGGCTGCCTCCTCCTCCTCCTCCTCCTCTTCGGCGGCGCATTCCCCAGGAGGGTCCCCAGCGCGGGGGCGGGGGCGCGCGGGGCCAGCGGCGGGCGAGCCTCCCCCCGCCCCCCGGCATGCAAATGCCCTCCCGGGACGGCAGCCAATCGGCGGGGCGGGCGCGCAATCAGCGCCCGGGGAAGCCGCCGCCGCCGCTGGCCATGGCGAGGGGGGCGCACGGGGCGCGCTTGGGCTGCAGGGGCGCTCGGGCTGCCTGGCCGGCCGGCTCCCTTCCTCGGCGCGGCCGCTGGGGGAGCGTGGAGCGAAGCCTCTGCAGGGCTCCGACGAACCCGGGCGCCCGCTCTCGGCCGCTTGGGGCGCTTCGTCCCGCGGCACGTCGGGGCTGGCCGAGCGCAGCGCGCTTGGAGAGCTTTGGGGGCCGCCGTCGGCTGGAGCGGGCTGGAGCGCGCCTCCTTCGCGGCTCCCGGGCTGGCGCTGGCTTTATGTAAGAGGGTGCGGCGGGGGGGGGGGGAGCGGAGAAGCAAAGCGCAGGCTTGCCGGGCTCCGGGAACGCAGGACGTCAGCGGGAAGGGCGCGAGAGCCCGACCGAGACCCGTCCTTAGTCGTGCCGGCGTCTGTCGTGCATGCCGGGGGGGAGTCTCGGGTCGTGGCGAGGGAGAAGCGCCGACGGCCGGACCGGGCATGCCGAAACAGGGTTGGCCCCTTCGAAGCCCGCGGGGGGCCGATGGGCGGGGGGGGCATTCCGCCTGCCCCTGCGACCCTTAGACGGAGAGGGGGAGGAGGAGGAGGAGAATGATCAGCGATCGTTTTGTGGGAAAATAGGTGCTGGAGCTCATCCAGGGATTGTCACGCAGCTGCAATACTAATCCATGGACGAGGAGGTGGGACTCTCAGAAGGAGGTGCAGCTCTGAGAAAGGTCCAGGAGCTGGGCTCCTGTGAGCTCCCACTGAATCTGAGGCCTGATTATGATGATGATGATGATTAATTAGTCCTTGAATTCAGCAGGAGCTCACAGGAGCACAGCTGAACCTTTCTGAGGGTCCCCCCTCCTCCTCCCCACCTACCTTGTCCATTGCATAGCAGGTGCAGCTGCATAACAATCCCTGGATTAGGAGAGCGGGCAGCCAGCCACCCACCAGGGGCTTTGCCACGCCCCCAGCAGCCCTCATTAACCCCTGGAGAAGCCCACACCACCCTTTCTCCACTTCTGATGTGATTTTGGGCAGCAGGTGGCTTTCTGGCCTTCTGACTGTGTTGGCGGGGGGGTGGGGGGGTGGCCTAGGAGAGACCCAGGTGAGCGAGGCCTGCTTGGGCTGGCTAGATCTCTAGCAAGTCCAAGCAGGCCTCGCTCGCCCGGGGCTCTTTTTTCTTGCGTTGGGTTGCTTTTGGCTGGGGGGGGGGGTTGGCATATGCTAATGAATTGTGCTAAGGAGTTCCACCGCCTATTTTTCTACAAAAAGACCCCTGATTATTATTGTTTTCAATCTCGCTGAAATAACGACGCTTCCGTTATTTTAGCAGGATTGCATTGCGCTTTGCGCTTCTGGCATTTCCTGAGCCCTTTGCCCTGTCTCTACAAACAAACACCACCACCACCACCCCCCCACCATCTCTAGCATAAAAGAAATATGAAAGCCACCCCCTGCCCAAAATCACATCAGAAGTGGAGAAAGGGTAAAAGAAACGGATAAAAGGAAGTACTTCTTCACCCAAAGGGTGATTTAACATGTGGAATTCACTGCCACAGGAGGTGGTGGCGGCCACAAGTATAGCCACCTTCAAGAAGGGTTTAGATAAAAATATGGAGCACAGGTCCATCAGTGGCTATTAGCCACAGTGTATGTGTGTATATAAATTTTTTTGCCACTGTGTGACACAGAGTGTTGGACTGGATGGGCCGTTGGCCTGATCCAACATGGCTTCTCTTATGTTCTTATGTTAAATGCGATGTGAGGATTCGTTCCTGGTGCCTGGAGAAGCTGGCTCTAGTCCGTGGAAACTGGAATCACTTTGTCTTGAGGGTGTCGCAGAATGGCTGGTTTTTTTTTTTCCTTTTCTTTCTTTCTCTGTTTTTTTGCAATCACAGATGCCTGTGCGTTTATGGTGACCAAATGTTGTGCTTTGGCTTAGCTAACAAAGAAGCTGATGCTTCTGTCCTTTTATTAATCGCCTCGTGTTACTAAAATTAGCTTGTAACTGAGCAAAGACTTTTGAAATGGTTTTTATATGGCTAAGTTTAGCTTATGCCCTTAAGTTGGCGGATCTTTTTTTTTTATTGTTCAGTCACACAGTCGAGTCGGACTCTTTGCGACCCTTGGACCAAGTCACGCCAGGCCCTCCTGTCTTCCACCATCCTCTGAAGTCTGCTCAACTTCGTGTTCCTTACATCAGTAACGCTGTCCAGCCATCTCATCTTCTGCCATCCCCTTCTTCTTTTGCCTTCTGTCTTTCCCAGCATCAGAGTCTTCTCCAGTGAGGGCTCCTTTTTCATCTGGTGGCCAAAGTATCTGAGCTTTAGCTTCAGCATCTGACCTTCCAGGGAACAGTCAGGGTTGATTTCCCTTAGCACTGACTGATTTGATCTTCTTTCATTCCAATTTTGTTGTTGTTCAGTCGCACAGTCAAGTCCGACTGGGGTGACATTGCTTTCACAACGTTTTCACAGCAGACTTTTTACGGGGTGGTTTGCCATTGCCTTCCCCAGTCATCTACACTTTCCGCCCAGCAAGCTGGGTTCTCATCTTACCGACCTCGGAAGGATGGAAGGCTGAGTCAACCTGGAGCCGGCTACCCGAACCAGCTTCCGCTGAGATCAAACTCAGTTTGTGAGCAGAGGGCTCCGACTGCAGTACTGCAGCTTTACCACTCTGCGCCACGGGGCTCTGCTGCTTAGGCAAGGCACCAAATCCCCCATTGTCAGCCAGATGAGGAATTGCTTAAGGAAGATCGCTCTTCTCTGGCATCTTTTGTTGTTCAGTCGCACAGTCGAGTCCAACTCTTTGTGACCCCATGGACCAAGTCATGCCAGGCCCTCCTGTCTTCCACCATCCTCCCAAGTCTGCTCAAATTCATGTTTGTTATATCAGTAACGCTGTCCAGCCATCTCATCTTTTGCCCTCCCCTTCTTCTTTTGCCTTCTGTCTTTCCCCGCATCAGGGTCTTCTCCAGTGAGTGCTCTTTCTCATTCGGTGGCCAAAGTATTTGAACTTCAGCATTTGACCTTCCAGGAAAGCATCTGACCTTCCAAGGAAAGCCTAATCTTGGATCATAGTAAATGAATGCTGCTTAGGGGCTAACATACATGTGTGCATGTAGGTAACATGGGTGTGCACCACAGGGTCTGGCACCATAGGGAAGGCTAACTTCTGGCATCCCCCCCTCCCAATAATGTCACCAAGTCACATGGGAGCACCCAATTTGTACTCCCAGAAGGCCCGCGCCCTTGGCAATTGCCTCGTTTGCCTAGTGCAGAGATGTCAAAGATGCAGCACTGGGGGCCGAATCAGGCCCCCTGAGAGCTCCAGTCAGGCCCCCGAGCAGCTGGTTGTCATCTGCTTCCTTCTCCCTCTCTCTTCTTTCCTTCTGCATCAGAGTTCCAAAGCCAAGCCTCTCTTCCTTCTGTTGGCTGAGGCTCCTCCCCCTCCTGGTCCCCTGGGGGAATGACGGAAAGAACCTTCGCTTCCTTTGCTCAGTTCCCTGGATCCCGCAGGAGAGATAAAAGAAAACACCTTTGAGACCAACAAGTGTTAGTGTTTTAAGCATGCTTTAAGGGGTTTTTTTTTCTTTGTGTCCTTTATAAAGTTTATATCTCTGCTACCTGGCATTTTATGGCACACATGGCCGGGTCCGACAAGGTCTCATTTATGTCAGATCTGGCCCTCATGACATAACACCCCTGGCAGCAGCCGGAAAAGTACTTCCTTTTATCCGTTCTAACCCGACTGCTCAGCAATTTCATCGAATGCCCACAAGTTCTTGTATTGTGAGAAAGGGAGAAAAGGACTTCTTTCTCTACTTTCTCCATCCCACTCATAATCTTGTAAACCTCTGTCATGTCACCCCGCAGTCGACATTTCTGCAAGCTAAAGGGTTTCAAGCATTTTAACCCTTCATAAGGAAAGTGTTCCAAACCTTTAATCATTCTAGTTGCCCTTTTCTGGACTTTCTCCAATGCTATATCCTTTTTGAGGTGCAGTGACCAGAATCGGACCATGAGACTGGATAGATTCTTGGAGAGATCGTTCTGCTAGTACCGGGAGACTGCTGAGACCGTTTATACTATAAAAGAGCAAAACAAAGCCAACGGCGACATCTCCCACCAGAAGGTGCAATAGAAAAATTGTTTTAATAAAAAAAGAAATTCATGAACAAATCTCTGACACTTTTCAATAATATTCCAATCCTCGGAGGAGCATTTGAGAGGAAGACCACAAAGCTGCTGCACACAATACAGAGGAGTTCAATTTTCTGGGTTACTACACTTGTTCTTGGGTGTAATAAAAAGTAATATGTTGCGTCCCTGAAGTGTTTTGAAGGGTCCAAACCAACTGTCCTGCAAGGTGGGCCATGGGTTTTCAACAATGCAGAAGTGGAAACCAGATGATAAGAAGTGGCTTGCTAGACCAGCAAATGAGTTCACTGCCGAGGCAAGATCTGGCTTGGAGATTTATTTCCATACAACGAAGAAGAAAGTTTTTATACCCCACTTTTCTGCCTTCCAACCTTCCGAGGTCAGTAAAATGAGTACCCAGCTAGCTGGGGGGAAAGTGCAGATGACTGGGGAAGGCAATGGCAAACCACCTAAAAAGTCTGCCGTGAAAATGTTGCGAAAGCGTCACCTCAGAGTTGGAAATGACTGGTGCTTGCACAGGGGACCTTTCCTTTCCTTTCTGTACCTAAGACAGTCTCAAAACAGCTTTCAATCACCATTCCTTTCATCTCCCTACAACAGACAGAGTTCTCTCAGAGCTGTTTCAGCCCCACACACCTCACATGATGGCTGATGTGGGGTCAGGAAGAGAAAGGCAATTGTAAGTCCCTCTGAGACTTCTTCAGGTAAAGAAAGGAAAGGTCTCCTGTGCAAGCACCAGTCATTTCCGACTCTGGGATGACATTACTTTCACAACGTTTTCATGGCAGACTTTATGGGGTGGTTTGCCATTGCCTTCCCCAGTCATCCATGCTTCCCCCCACCCCCAGCTAGCTGGGTACTCATTTTACCGACTTCGGAAGGATGGAAGGCTGAGCCAACCTCAACCCAGCTTCCACCGGGGATCAAACTCAAGTTGTGAGCAGAGCTTAGGACTGCAGTACTGCAGTGAGGTACAAAACCTACTCTTCTTCAATTACATCATGAGACCAATTTAAAATCAGAACCCAAAACGCAAAAGATAAAATGTTAGGAAGGACGAAGGGATCGTTGAGAAAATGCGCAGTGAAACGAAGTCTTTGCCCGCGGGTTGCTCTCTTCTGTATTTTTCCAGCATTGCTGCTTCTTTGTTGATAGCAACCAGAATTGTAAACAGTACTCCAAATGAGCCCAACTGCAAGATCTCTACAGGGGCATTATAACACTGGCATCTTTATTTTCATCCCCTTTCCTAATCATCCTCAGCATCAAGTTGGCCTTTTCAATTATTGCCGTACGTTGAGTTGACATTTTCAGTGACCTATCCACTGTAACCCCAAGATTTCTTTCAGTCACAACCTGTTCCTGTTCAGTCTCCTTCAGTGTATATTTAAAATTAGCATTTGTTTGGTTTCTTGTTCTAGTATGCATCACCTTATGCTTGCCGACTTTGAATTTCATTTGCCACGCTGTTGCCCACTCGCCCAATTTTGGGAGATCCTCCCTTGTCACTCATCGCAATCTGCCTTGCCTTTTACGATCCTGAATAATTTGGGGTCATCCAAAGACTTGGTCATTACACTTTTATGCCCAGTTCAAAATTATTTGTGGAGAAAACTTGGTCCCAGAACTAATCCTTGGGGAATTCCACCAATGCTCCCTCTAAACTGTGGAATCTTGTGAGCAAAAATTCTACTTTGTGAGCTACTAGCCTTAAAATTGTGAGCTACTGCATCAATTAGTTTGTTTTGGGGCCATATTTCCTGAGGTAAGACAAAAACTGTGAGAGCCAGAGGCTAAAAAACTGTGAGCTAGCTCATGCTAACTCAGCTAAGGGGGATCCAAGTGTTGATCTGAAGTAGTAAAACAAAATAGGAGTCAATTGCACCTTTAAGACCAACTTAGTTTTATTCAGAACGTAAGCTTTCGTGTGCTCTAAGCACACTTCATCAGACAAGGAATCCAGCAGATTCTGTGCCAGATTCGTCTGATGAAGTGTGCTTAGAGCACACGGCAACTAAGAGGGAACACTGTCTCCACTGCTTCCTTCCCTCCATTGCGAGAACTATCCATTTTATTCCTACTTTCTGCTTCCTGCCATTTAATCAGTTTTCATCCACAAAATGACCTGTACAAATCCCCACTCTGCCTTGAAGCGCACTTGGGAACTTTAGACTTGTTATTCTCAGCCTAACCTATATCACAGAGCTGTTCTGAGTATAAAATAAGAGAGAGAGCGAACCATATACATCACTCTGAATTTATTGAAGGAAGGACAGGATAAAAATGTTCCATGCAGAAAGTGAGAGAGAATCTGTGTTTTAGTATGAGTAGGAGAAGCTTCCCTAGCAATGGCTGGTGCTCTTTCCTGTGGTCTGTTCAAGCTGTAACCCTATACATGATTACATAAGGACCGATTTCCCACTAGCTTTATGCCGCTCTCACACTCCTCAGTGGGACTTCCATTGGATTTCACACTGCCACGGGACTGCAGCTAGCTTGCCTTTTTCACACAGCAAGCAGAAGCTGGTTTTTAGAGGATCTTGTGTGACGGAACCGGCCCGAATCTGCCTTCAGACCCGGTCCCGTCAGCTCCCTATTGAGTCGCCAACTCCTGGAGGGAGCTATTTCTCCTCCTGCCCCTTGGGCTCGCTGCCACCACCTGCTCAGTCCCGGGGTTCAGATTGAGAGGAACAGGACTCCCGATCCCCCTCTCCAGCTGTGAGGCCAGGCCTCCAGGTCCTCTGCCACCCTGCACTTGGGTTTCACAGACACCTCAGCGCTTCTTTGGGGCACCCCTGGAGGATTGGCACCTTATCCAACTGCATGCCTTCCCCCTTCCCCGGGGCCCCCTTCTCAACACAGCGTGGTCTAAAGCGGTCTGGGGATCTATGTGGTACAGAGATTGACTGCCAGCATTTTAAACAGAAAAAACATTTATTTAAAAGAGAAAAGGATAGGAACAGAAAAACAAAACAAAAACAGTTGCGTTTAAAAAGTTAGCCCAGCACAGCACCCGCACAGCAAACAGCCTGACAAACAAAATGTGTTATAAACGCGTCCTGCTGGCCCTGATCTAAACTTGCCCTGTCTTGTGAATTACTTACTTAGTCTGCCTGCCTGAGGCCCCCCCAGGCAGGAGCCTCCATTGCTCACCACATGCTCGCTCGAGCCCCAGTTCAAAATCTGCCTTCTCTTCCTGCCTAACACATGCAAGGAACAACAGCACTTCCTGCCTCTCTAGGAGATTTTCCCTCTAGCGTTGTTGGTTTGGCTCTGGAAGGGAGGGGGGGGAGTGAGGGGAAGGCTACAACGCTTGCTGAAGGATTTACTGACCCCTGCCAAATGAAGCACCACCACTGACTAAAATGGCGTTTCTCCACATCTTGTTTGCTGTGCGAAAGAGGCAGAGCGAGTTGCAGCCCCGGGACAGATATTGTGAAATCTAATGGAAGCCCCGCAGAGAAGAGGAGAGTGAGAGCGGCATACGATTCGTGGGAAATCGGTCAAGGAGTCATGTGGCGCAGAGTGGTAAAGCTGCAGTACTGCAGTCCAAACTCTCTGCTCACGACCTGAGTTCGATCAGGAGGCTCAAGGTTGACTCAGCTTTCCATCCTTCCGAGGTTGGCAAGTACCCAGCTTGCTGGGGGGGAAGTGTAGATGACTGGGGAAGGCAATGGCAAACCATCCCATAAAAAGTGTGCCGTGAAAACGTTGTGAAAGCAATGTCACCCCAGAGTCAGAAACGACTGGTACTTGCACAGGGGACTACCTTTACCTTTAAACATGATTACATCAATCCGCAGTAACTGGCCCATCAATCAAGTAGATGATGGAAATGGAGCAGAGAACACCCAAGTCTTCTGGTGTATTTGAAGTGGGTGTGAATCAGATTAATTAGTGTGTCCGATTCTCCCCCTCCCACTAAGTACCACAAATAATATCTCTCATCATTGTTATTATTTATGGCACAATTATTGCAAGACATGGCTTTCACTTCTAAATTGGTACTGAGCCATGAGTACAGGGAATTTCCATGTGGTCATGCCTTTTGGAAATCCAAGAGATGCCAGAGAAAGACACCTGTTAGACGGCAACTCTACTTGGAATGAGTCCAGGAGCGCTTCAGAAATATTTTGAGATCCTGGAATGTACCAAGATGATTATTCACCTTCACAGCAGCTTAATTTGTGTTAAGTGCTGTCAAGTCACTTCCAGAGAACACTTTGGAGTAGTGGTTAAGTGCATGGACTCTTATCTGGGAGAACCAGATTTGATTCCCCACTCCTCCACTTGCACCTGCTGGAATGGCCTTGGGTCAGCCATAGCTCTCACAGTGTTATCCTTGAAAGGGCAGCTTCAGGGAAAACTCTCTCAGCCCCACCCACCTCACAAGGTGTCGGTTATGGGGGGAGAAAATTGCGAGCCACTCTGAGACTCTGAGATTCAGAGTGTAGGGCAGGATATAAATCCAATATCATCATCATCTCCTTCTTCTTTGTTATGGTAAACCTATGAATTACTAATCCCTAAAACGTCCTGTCCTTATCAGCCTACCTCAGGTCTTGTAGACTGAAGGCCATGACTTCCTTATTGAGTCTCCACCTCATGCTGGCTCTTCCTCTTTTACTGCCTTCAGCATTTACTAGCCATCACAGCTTTACTGTCAGCAAATTTCTTATATGTTCATGATACCGATTCCAATCCAACCTACTTTGGTGACTCTTGCTCTGTCCTCCAACAAGATTTGCTATGTATCACATTTTTATTCAGTTCTTCCCTCAAGAAGCACAGAGTGGCATGTGTGGTCTTCCCCTTTTCTATCTTCTCCTTACCTCTTAGGGTTAGGGTAAGAGAAGGCGACTGGTCCGATGTCACCAAACAAGCTTCATAGCTGAGTGGCTGTTTGAACCGGCTTCTCCCAAATCCTTATCCAATACTTGAAACATCACACCACACTGGGTCTCGATTAGGGCTGCTAAGCCCCTGGGCCAGGTGGGGGTTCTCTCACCATGGAGGTTCCCAATCCACCGGCCCACCTCCCCCGACGTTGCTGGCATGATGACGTCACTCGGAAGTGATGTCATTGCGCCAGCGCTTGCTGGCCATTCTAGGTGTTTCCAGGAAAACTCTATGGCTTTCCCGGACGCTCTAGCGATTTGGGAATGAAAACTCTATGGTACAACAGAGGTACCATAGAGTACCAAATCTAGATACCATAGAGTTTTCCCCTTCCCAATTACTAGAGCGTCCGGGAAAACCATAAGAGCCAGTTTGGTGTAGTGGTTAAGTGCATGGACTCTTATCTGGGAGAACCGGGTTTGATTCCCCACTCCTCCACTTGCACCTGCTGGAATGGCCTTGGGGCAGCCATAGCTCTGGCAGAGGTTGTCCTTGAAAGGGCAACTGCTGTGAGAGCCCTCTCCAGCCCCACCCACCTCACAGGGTGTCTGTTGTGGGGGAGGAAGGTAAAGGAGATCGTGAGCCACTCTGAGACTCTTCGGAGTGGAGGGCGGGATATAAATCCAATATCATCATCATCATCAAGAGTTTTCCCGGAAACACCTAGAGCAGCCGATGAGCAACATCGCTTGCGTGATGACGTCACTTCCAGGTGACATCATCGCATTGCACATGCATTGTGCATGCAAAAAAAGTTCCTTACCAGAGGCCGCGGGGGACTTGGGAATCCTAGTCTTGATCTTGTATCTGCCAGGCCTGTGTGTGTACTTTCACAAACAATTGGTCAAGGAAGCCTAGTCCTTGGTTTTGTCAGCTTCACAAGGCCTTTGCACGTTTCTGACTATGAATGTAAGAACATATGAAGAGCCTAACATAGAGTTTGCCTTTTTTTCACCACTTCACCACACTGGGTTGACTAATGCACAACTACGTCCCGGGCCCTCATTTTCCAAAGCATTTAATTATAATACAGCTGTCAGCAGTGTTTGCCATTTCCTCTTGGAGCCTATTCAGATGGCATTTTGGCAAACCATTGGCGGGGTCTAGTAGTTCACTTTTTGTTTTCTTCAAGGAAGTACTTTCTGTCGTGTACATCCAGCTTTAACCAGCCCCCAAGATGTATCGTATTGCCATCCATGTGTTTCTCTTGGGATTGTTGTGGAACGTGATTGCACAAATGTCATGGGGACACTGGAGAATACCCATGACGTTACCAAGCAACTAAAGAACACCGTTTCCTCTCCAGCACTATGGGATCACAGCAGGTAGAAGAAATGACAGTGAAAATGGTGGTCTAAGTGCCTGAATAAACAGAGTCTGCTGAGGAGTTATTCCCTTCTATGCCCATTGATTTAAATGGATTTAGAAAGGTATCACTCTCTTTAAGACTGCACCGTTAGAATGCAGAGTTACTTCAGACTGAGCTCATAGGTGCCAGTGGACTTAGATTGGAATAGCTCTGCGTAGGATTTGTTGTGTATTGGTTGTTTTGACTGCTGGTTGGTTATGTCTGTTAGTTGACCCTGAAGCATACTTCATTGCCCTCCAGATGCCTCCATTCCGACTGACTGTTCTTTTAGAACCAGCCAATCAGGACATGAGGCGTTTCTCTCAGGAAATGCAAATGAAGGACCCTGGGGAGACCCATACGGTGAATTGCTGCCCACATAAAAGGGCGTGTTTAACTCAGGCCCAATGGATATAAGGAGCAGTGTTGCCTGTTTGTGTTCTGTTCTTGTGCAATAAACTTTGTTCTTGCTTACCTCCAGCTGGCTGAACTCACTATATAATAGGATTACTCTGTTGTAGGGTTGCCAAGTCCAATTCAAGAAATATCTGGGGACTTTGGGGGTGGAGCCTGTCAAGTCGGCTGAATTCAATAACGAGTCTCTTGGTGAAACAGAGCAGCAAGTTTATTGTAAACAGAACTAGAGACCATGGCAAAGATTGAAGGACTAAAATACATAGGCTCTAAACCAGCATTTAAGGTATAGATGAAAGGAATTCCTACGGTGGGGGTAATCTATGCAACACATTTTCGCACTAGGATGCTACTCCCTTCGTTCCCAGGCCGGAGCCTCTCCCACAGACAGCAAGGCTGGGAAGGCGCCCTTATCTTATTCCCAGGTTAGCATTTCAAAGCAGACTACACAACAAAGGCTTCTCTAGTGAGGGGGCAGGAAAGTGAGCTAGCAGCAATCGGTGTACACTGTAAAGTACCCAGACTCCTTCACTTCAGAACCAAACTTAATACAGGTATTGAGTAATTCATAGCAGACTTGACATACTGCCCCCCCTAGGCCCCCTCCCCTGCCGGGCGGCCTTGCGAGGAGGGCGATTCACATTTATGGCTCAGCAACTCGGGCCCCGAGAGGCTCCGGCACTCCCCCTTCGAGGGGAGGGTTGGTGAATCTTGCGAGTGCCACTTGGACGGCCCCGGAGATCGGCGCAGTAGGCTGCAATGAAAAACAGGGTGGACTTTACCAAGAGCAGGGGGAAGGTCTAGCTCTACTGTCACCGGGTTGATTACCCGCTTGATCTTAAATGGCCCTAGGAACTTAAAAGCCAACTTTCTAGACGGTTGTGCCAGAGGCAGGTTTTTTGTTGACAGAAATACAGAGTCCCCCACCTTCAAGTCCCAGACTGGCACATGGCTTTTATCATACTGTCTTTTATACGCCTCTTTGGCCAGCTTCAGGTTTTCTTGTATGGCTGGCCAACATTGGCTGGGACCTTGCCACCATTGCTCGAAACTTGAGCCCGTCAATCCCTCCCCCCCTGGCAACATGGGGATCGGCTTCCCCTCATACCCAAACACTGTTGCAAAGGGAAATGCTTTGGTGGAACTGTGAGCGCTGTTGTTGTAAGCGTATTCTGCGAAGGGGAGGAGGTCCACCCAGTCTGATTGGTGTAGGCTTACAAAGCACCGTAGGTACTGCTCTAGCACCCCGTTCACTCTCTCTGTCTGTCCGTCCGTCTGGGGGTGATAGGCAGAGCTTAGCCCCTGTTCCATCCCTAATAGTTTACAAAACTCCCGCCAGAAGGTGGCAACGAACTGAGGGCCCCTGTCACTTATGACCTTGTCAGGGATGGAGTGATGTTTGGCCACGTGGTCGAAAAATAAAGCTGCTAGTTTCTTGGCTGTGGGTAACTGGCTGCAGGGGATGAAGTGGGCTTGTTTTGAAAACGTGTCCACTACCACCAGTATGACTGTTTTCCCCCGGGAGGGTGGCAGCTCGACTATAAAGTCCATGGACACCACGGCCCATGGCCGTTTCGCTGTTTCTAATGGCTGTAGGAGCCCTGGGGTTTCCCCCCCCCCTCTTTTTTGCCATCACACACACCGGGCAACCAGCCACAAAGTCCGACACATCTTTCTTTAGAGACGGCCACCAGAACTGCCGGTGCACCAAGTGCAAGGTTTTGACATAGCCGAAGTGCCCAGCTAGCTTGGAGCAGTGACACAGTTGGAGAATTTCTTTCCTTAAGGTTTCCGGGACGTACAGTTTCTCTCCCTTGTACCAAAGACCATCTTTTCTTTTCTGCACCCCCTCTGGCCGCCCACCTCCCTCCCGTTCGGCCTCTAGGGCGATTCGTTCTTTGCTTAACCCACTCAATTCCTTTTTTCTCTGTGAGCGGGTGGTAACCATAGCCGCAACTTGCGTGGGGGGAATCAGGGAGTCTATCACCTCCTTCCTCTGGCTCTCATGCTGTGGGAGCCTGGACAGGGCGTCTGCTAGAAAATTGCGGGTCCCCGGGATGTGCTTCAGGGTGAAATCGAATTTGGAGAAGAAGCCCGCCCACCTGATTTGTTTTTCACTCAATTTCCTTTTCCCTGTTAGGGCTTCTAAATTTTTGTGGTCCGTCCATATCTCAAAGGGCACCCTGGCTCCCTCCAACCAGGACCTCCAAGTTTTTAGTGCAAACATGACAGCGAAGGCCTCTTTGTCCCACACCGACCAGTTCCTCTGCTCCTCCGAGAACTTTCGCGAAATGTAAGCACAGGGTCTGAGCTTCCCCTCCTCATCCCTTTGCATGAGAATGGCTCCTACGGCGACATCGGAGGCGTCGCACTGGACCACGAACCCCTTCCGCTCATCTGGGTGGCTTAAGACCGGCTCGCTTGTGAACAGTTGTTTAAGCCGGTCGAAAGCCGCCTGACAAGTCGGTGTCCAATTCAGCCTGGCCCCTGGTCGCTTTGCCTCTTCCCCCCTCCCCTTCGTCTTCAGGAGGTCTGTTAGGGGCAGAGCGATCTGGGCAAACCCCTCAATGAATGCCCTATAGAAATTGGAGAAACCGAGGAAACTTTGGAGCTGTCTACGTGTCCTCGGGGGGGCCCACTCTAAAACTGCCTGAACTTTGGCTGGATCCATGGCCAGCCCGTCCCCAGACACCCGGAAGCCCAAATAATCTAGTTCCGTGCGGTGAAACTCGCATTTGGACAACTTGGCGTAGAGCTGGTGCTTCAGCAGGGTGGCCAACACCTCCCTCACTAGTTTCACATGGGACTGTTCATCTTGAGAATAAATAATGATGTCATCAAGGTACACCACCACCCCCTTGTACAGAAATTTCCGCAATACATCATTTATGAAATTCATGAACACCCCCGGTGCCCCTTGCAATCCAAATGGCATGACCAAGTATTCAAATTGTCCCATCGGTGTGTTGAACGCCGTTTTCCACTCATCCCCCTCTTTGATGCGCACTCGGAAGTACGCGTCCCGCAGGTCAAGCTTTGTGAAAATTTCCCCCCCCGCCACCGTGCTTAGCAGGTCTTTGATGAGGGGGATGGGGTAGGCGTTTGACATGGAAATCGCGTTAATCTGGACCGGGCGTTACAGGCCGTGGCTGACTGGCTCAGGCTGAGTGGGCTGAAGCTGAATCCAACGAAGACTGAGGTCCTTTGCGTGGGCCGGGACGGACCGGAAGGGGAGATCATTCTGCCGGCTTTTGACGGTGCGCCACTGATACCAGTGCGCAGGGTCAAGAGCTTGGGGGTGCTACTGGAATCCTCGCTATCAATGGAGGCCCAGATAGCCGCCACCGCAAGATCCGCCTTCTTTCATCTTAAAAGGGCGAGGCAGTTGGCTCCCTTCTTGGAACGCGACGACCTAGCAACTGTGATCCACGCAACGGTCACCTCAAGATTAGACTACTGCAATGCCCTCTACATGGGGCTGCCCTTGTGTCGAACGCGGAGACTCCAGGTAGTGCAGAATGCGGCGGCCAGGCTGCTAGCGGGACTACCTAGATGGGAACACGTGCAGCCTGTGCTGCGGGATCTGCATTGGCTGCCGGTTGTCTACCGTGTTCGCTATAAGGTGCTGGTTATCACCTTTAAAGCCCTATATGGCCGAGGACCTGCCTACCTACGGGACCGCCTCTCCCCATATATTCCCCAGAGAGCACTAAGATCCAGCTCCCAAAACCTTCTACAAATCCCTGGGCCAAAAGAGGCCAGACTTAAGATAACCCGGGAGCAAGCCTTTTCACTAATGGCCCCTCGTTGGTGGAACCAACTCCCAGAGATGGTGCGAGCCCTGCGGGATCTGAATCAGTTCCGCAGGGCTTGCAAAACCCATCTTTTTCAGCTCTCATTTGGAACAGGACCTGACCAAACTGACTAACTATCGTAATTTTAGCCACTTTATGTTGAAATTGGAACTGATGTATGACAATATGTAAACTATGACCGACAGAAATATAGCACCTATTTCTACCTACTTTATATTTTTATATCTTTTAATCTCCTATTCTCTTATTTTTATATTTTTAAACTTTATTAATTCATGTAATTGTATTATTTAAACCATTGCTGTCTATTTTAACCGAATCATGCTTGTCATGTCTGTGAGCCGCCCTGAGCCCGCCTTCTGGTGGGGGAGGGCGGGATATAAAAATAAAATTTGCTTTGCTTTGCTTTGCTAATCCCGCGAAAATCAGTGCAAAGCCTAAGACTATTGTCCTTCTTCTTTCTAAACAACACGGGGGCCGCGTGGGGGGCCGTCGCGGGTCTGATGAACCCCCTTTTCAAGTTCAGGTCTAGAAATTTACGCAACTCCTTCTTCTCAGCCCACCCCATTTGGTAGAGTTTGGCCCTGGGAAGGCTTTCCCCGGGGATCAGTTCTATCGCACAGTCTGTGCTCCTGTGGGGGGGTAGCTGGTTGGCCTCCCGTTCACTAAACACTTCCATTAGGTCGCGGTAGGCGTCCGGGACATGGTGCACCTCTTCCACCAGGACGCACGCCCTCTCCCGAGCGGTTGGCGCTCGTGGCCCCCATGCCACTTGCCAAAGGTGCTGGCTGCAACTTGGGTCGGGAAATCTGATGGTCTGGGCTCTCCAGCGGATGAGAGGCTCGTGCTTCTCCAACCATCCCACTCCCAGGACCACGGGGTAGCCGCAGGCGGGCGCGATCACAAACGTCTCTGAGTCCCAGTGGTCCTCAATCCCCAGGGGGCACGGCTCAGTCTCTTGTGTGCAGGGTTCCCCCCCCATTACTGACTCATCCATCTGTTCAAAGTGCATGGGGTGGGGCAGTTGAAAGCGTTCCAACCCCAGAGCCTCCACCACCTTGGGGGAAATCAGCTCTCTATTACAGCCCGAGTCTATGAGGGCCCGGATCTGTAGGACCCTTTTTAGCTTTGGGTTCAACAATTTGACCACTATAAAGTACAACCTTCCCGTGGGTCTCACCGTTAGTGGTGCCTCCTCCCGGTCGACCTGCTGGCTGGCACCGTTCAAAGCAGGTCGGCGTCGTTTCCCGCCGGCTCCTCTTCCCACGCCAGCTCGGCCAGCTCCTCGGACAGACGCACCTCCTCCTCCTGCAGGTCCTCTTGCACTAGGAGCGCGCTGCCCTTCGCCGCGTCCTTAGGGCGGCCGGTGGTCTTTTTGGGGCCGGGGGTGCCCGGGCGGGTGGCTCCCTGCGATGGGGCAGCCCCGGTGGCTGGTTGGGGGCAGCCGGAGGCCAGATGGTTGGGGTCCCCACACCGGAAACAACGTCGGGGCCCCCCCGGAGCAGCCGCCGCCGGCTTCTTGACTTTAGGTGGCTCAGCCTTCCCGGGGGCTGCTTTCGGCGTTCCCCTGCCGGCGGCTAGTGCTTGGCGCAGCATTGCCACTCGTTTCAGGTTGGTCTCCACCTCCCCCGCCAGCTGAATCCACCCCACCAGGGTATCGGGGCTGGCTTGCGTGAGCGCCCTATCCAGGATGCTCGGGTTCAGCCCATTGGTGAAGTGCTCGATCTTCATCACCTCGTTCCAATTCCGAGCCCGGGCGGCGTTGGCCTGGAAGTCGGCCGCGTACTCTCGGATGGATCGGGCCCCTTGCTTCATGTTCCGCAGCGCCGCCAGCGCTCGGGCTTCTTGCAGGGGGTCCTCGTATTGGGTCAGTAGGGCTTGCACGAAGGTGTTTACGAAGTGGAGGACCGGGCTGTTAGTTTCGCATAGGCTCACATACCACTTCTTTGCTGCGCCCCGCAGCTTCGACCCGAGGTAGTCCACGCGGCTCATCTCATCAGGGAATAGGTCCCCCCAGTAGTACATGAAGCTGTTCGCCTGGATCGCGAAGTAGTTCACTTCCTCCGGGTCTCCATCAAACGTGGCGTCCAGCTCCCGGCCTCCCCCCAGGTCTCTTTGTCTGACCGGGGCAGGAGGGGGCGCCGCTGGGGCTTGCGGGGCCGCTCCGGGTGGAGGGGCGGCAGGGCCCGGTTGAGCCGGGGGTCCCCGCGGACCCGCCGGGGCTGGCTGCTGCTGGCGAGCCCCGGTCACCCCCAGCGCTCTGCCCAGCTGCGCGGTCAGGGTCTGCATCTGGTCCTTGAGGTCTCTCACCGCCCCGTCAATCTCCCTGCGGACCATCGCCCGAAACGTTTCGTAATCCTCATCGGTCTGGTCCTTGGGTCTCGCCCCTCCGTCATCCGCTCCGCACTCGGCCCCTTCACCTCCACTCCCGGGGTCTTGAGTCCCCGCAGCTCCGGCGCCTTCGCTCGTCTCGCCCGGGTTGGCGGCGGCGGCCTCGGCCAGTTGGACCCACTTGGTGTGGCGGGTCATGATCGCCTCCCGTCGGATCGGGGCTTGATCCATCAGCGTGGTGGAGGTCCTTGGCTGGTATTGCCGTGGGGTCACCACCAGCTGAAACTGGGGGGGGGGAGGCCGCGGTCCTTCTGGCCGTATGGATGTGCCAGGGTGTCTCGGCCCCCTCCACTCTGGTTGGGAGTTCTCCGTTCTCCGGAGACTGTTCGGACATCGCCTTTTCAGTTGCCGGAAAGGTTGAACTCCAAGATAGGGGAGTCCTTCAAAATGTCAAGTCGGCTGAATTCAATAACGAGTCTCTTGGTGAAACAGAGCAGCAAGTTTATTGTAAACAGAACTAGAGACCATGGCAAAGATTGAAGGACTAAAATACATAGGCTCTAAACCAGCATTTAAGGTATAGATGAAAGGAATTCCTACGGTGGGGGTAATCTATGCAACACATTTTCGCACTAGGATGCTACTCCCTTCGTTCCCAGGCCGGAGCCTCTCCTACAGAGAGCAAGGCTGGGAAGGCGCCCTTATCTTATTCCCAGGTTAGCATTTCAAAGCAGACTACACAACAAAGGCTTCTCTAGTGAGGGGGCAGGAAAGTGAGCTAGCAGCAATCGGTGTACACTGTAAAGTACCCAGACTCCTTCACTTCAGAACCAAACTTAATACAGGTATTGAGTAATTCATAGCAGACTTGACAGAGCCAGGAGACAGTGGGGTGGAGCCAAGAACAAGGGTGTGACAAGCATAATTGAACAAGGGAGTTCTGGCCATCACATTTAAAGGGACAGCACACCTTTTCAATGCCTTTCTTCCATAGGAAATAATAAAGGATAGGGGCACCATTTTGGGGGCTCATAGAATTGGACCCCCTGGTCCAATCAGTTTGAAACTCGGGGGTTATTTTGGGCAGAGGCACTAGATGCTATACTAAAAAATTGGTGCCTCTACCTCAAAACATAGCCCCCCCCCCAGAGCCCCCAATACCCGTGGATCAATTCCCCATTCCCTATGGGAATCGTTCTCCACAGGGAATAATAGAGTGCCCAGTAGACATTTCCCTCCCCCCACTACGCTTTCTAAAGTGGGGGGAGGGCCTCCAAACCAGGGAATCCCCTGCTTCCTCCCTCTCTCACACACACAAATACTTACTGGGTCTTCTTCCTGCAGAACTTTACTTGCTCTGAAAGCAAAGGAAAGGGAGGGGCCCTTCTCCTATGAAACTGTTACTAACCATTTCCCATGAAGCCCTTCCTGTTTCCTGCTTCCTGCTCAGCCTTCAAGGCAAACAGAGCTGTTTGCAGGTTTCTAAACCTGCAGGAGCTCTAAAACTTCATGGTGACTATGGGGGTGGGGCTTCCACCGCTGGCCAGCTGGCTGGGGGCGGGGAAAGCCTGTAAAAACAGGGGATTCTCCACTGGAACCTGGGGATTGGGAACCCTACTCTGTTGGCATTGGATGTCCCAAGCTAGCGCAATCATATCAGATCTTGGAAGCAAAGCAGGGGGTCGGCGGCGATTACTGTTTAGATGGGAGATATAATATAGTGGGTTCAGTGCAAGGAGGAGACACTAGGGTTGCCAAGTCCAATTTAAGAAATATCTGGGGACTTTGGGGGTGGAGCCAGGAGACTTTGGGGTGGAGCCAGGAGACATTGGGGTGGAGACAAGCATAATTGAACTCCAAAGGGAGTTCTGGCCATCACATTTAAAGGGACGGCACAGCTTTTCAATGCCTTCCTTCCATAGGAAATAATGAAGGCTAGGGGCACCTTTTTTGGGGCTCATAGAATTGGACCCCCTGGTCCAATCGTTTTGAAACTTGGAGGATATTTTGGGGCACTAGATGCTGTACTGAAAATTTGGTGCCTCTACCTCAAAAAACAGCCCCCCCCCCCCGAGCCCTAGATACCTGCAGATCAATTCTCCATTATTTTCTATGGGAATACATCTCTACAGGGAATAACAGAGTTCCCAGCAGACATTTCCCTCCCCTCCCCCCACTTTCTGATGACCCTGAAGCAGGGGGAGGGTCTCCAAACGGGGGGATCCCCTGCCCCCACCTGGGGATTGGCAACCCTAGGAGACACTGTTTTGGCAACCCTAGGAGACACTTTAATTAAAAAAAATCATACATTTTTTTTAATTAAAGACAGCATGGTACTGGCTGAACTCAAAGCCTGAAGAACTGGGTCAATGGGGCCAACTGTATACACTTCAAGGTTCCCACGCAAGGACGCCATTGGATCATTCAAACCAGCAAGGGGCCTGTGATTGGATCAGGGCAGCAGGGATTTGGAGCCTACTGCCCAGTGTTCCGGAGTCCCCGAGCTCAGCCCTAAAGGCTCCAATGAGCCAGGCAGGAACACCATTAATTATACACAACCTTAGTCCACATACACAACAGGAGACCACCAAGGAAGTCCAGGGTTGCTCCTCAGAAGCAGTACCTTTGAATGTCTCTTGCCTGGAAAATCCTACAGGGTTGGCTGCAGCCTGACAGCATCCTCCACCACCATTTTGAGAGAGAGCAACTTATTCGGATACTCTCTTAAATGCCCAAAGATGGTGCTGTATATTTATATAAGGCATCCATAAATCTTAATTGGCTTAGGCTGGACGGGACTATTAAACAACTCTTAAAGTGTGTGTTTGACTGGACATGCCATTACTAGTAACTGAACTTCGCAATAACATGGAGCAGCCATATTAAAGACATAATAAATGCCAGTTATTTATTCTGAGCCCTAACAATGCATGCCAGAAATCCTCAAGTTTCCTCTCCTTCAGATTAGGAGAGTATTTGGGGTAGTTCATTTATATAAAACAGATAATACAGGAATGTGTTTACACGCACGGGGCACCATTAATTTTTTTTTTACAAGCAAACGTTCAGAAAGGAAATAGCTTGATTTTTTTCTCATTTTCTGCTATTTAAAGCCAGAAGGATTTTGCATACTGTTCAATAGGACTATTTGCTACATTCCATTAAATTTAGAGTAATGGCAGCTGGTAGTTTGAGAATGTGGGGGATTGTGGGTGTATTTAAAGGAATACATTTTCTTCCACAACTTCCAGAAAGACTTCTTCTTGAGAAGTTTTTCTAGGAGGGGGAAAAAAAAAATCAGAGAGGGGAAAGAAACTTAACCCAAAAACTGGAGTAAGAAACCTAAAACGTTAATATACAATTAAAGGGTCAAACATTAAAAGCAAACTGTATAATAAATCATAAGCAAACATACATGTATTTATTATAGAGAGTTAAAACCATTTAGGAGCCCATCATTAACTTCTTAAGAGCCCTGTGGCGCAGAGTGTTAAAGCTGCAGTACAGTAGTCCTACACTCTGCTCACAACCTGAGTTCGATCCCTGGTGGAAGCTGGGTTTTCAGGTAGCCAGCTCGAGGTTGACTCAGCCTTCCATCCTTCTGAGGTCGGTCAAATGAGTACCCAGCTTGCTGGGGGGAAAGTGTAGATGAGGGATGGTGGTTCAGTGGTAGAGCATCTGCTTGGGAACCAGAAGGTCCCAGGTTCAATCCCCGGCATCTCCAAAGAAGGGTCCAGGCAAATAGGTGTGAAAAACCTCAGCTTGAGACCCTGGAGAGCCACTGCCAGTCTGAGAAGACAATACTGACTTGGATGGACCGAGGGTCTGATTCAGTATAAGGCAGCTTCATATGTTCATATGACTGGGGAAGGCAATGGCAAACCACCCCGTAAAAAGTCTGCCGTGAAAACATTGTGAAAGCAACATCACCCCAGAGTCAGAAACGACTGGTGCTTGCACAGGGGAGCTTTCCTTTCCATTAGCTTCTATCCTTTGTACAATCAGAAAACCACAATGGGAACCCACTTAACTTAACTTGACCTGACGCATTTCGACCTTGACTGGTCGTCTTCAGAGGTCAGAAAAGTACACATATTGGCTCACAATACAGAATACAATAAAACAATAGAACAATGCTGGACCACAAGGAAATTGAATGAAGTGACAAATGCTTGAGGCCTCTTATTCTACAGCCTTCTGTCCTAATCAAGGACATACATATTACACCCAGTGTCTTATTGTATGCCTCATCACATAGTCCAGAATTGATCACGGTAGATGTAAGGTCAGAGTCTATGTGCCAAGAGTTATGTCAGTTTTTCTAGGAGGACAGGGTCTCTTTTGACTACCAATAAGACTGGATTGGGAATTATGAGACATGTTTGAATTGAGTGAGATTGAGCAACAAAGATGTTTGGACCCAACCAGGGGTGGAATTCTAGCAGGAGCTCCTTTGCATATTAGGCCACAACCCCTGATGTAGCCAATCCCCCAAGACTCTTTTTTGTTAGCTCTTGGAGGATTGGCTCCATCAGGGGTGAGTGGCCTAATATGCAAAGGAGCTCCTGCTAGAATTCCATCCCTGGATCCAATTAGGAATGCCAGCCTCCTGGGGGAGTTGTCCTGGGACTATCTTTAACATAAGCAGACCTCTCTCTTTTTCAGAAAAAGGTTAACTTTATTGATAGACATCTAACAGTCACATGAGGATATGTATCAGATCTTTATACCCATCCAGGGTTGTTACATAGCCCACCAAAATCAACAGCTCAAAGCCAGTAAAAAGCAAAATGAAATATTTCTCACCCAGCTCCTCCCCATACCAGACAATAGACAGCTCAAGCAGTATCTGTAAGGAGATAACACCACCTTGAGACATAGGCACCAGGTTAATTGTGATGTTACTAAAAGCATAACGAAGCAGGTTTAGCCGCACTCCCCCCAGAATTCCCAGAGCAAAGGCAAAATAGTACCAAAACAGCTAGGCTTCCCAACCCTCCCGCTCTGGCGGGAGACCCCTGGGTTCGCAGCCTCATCTCCTGCTCTTCAAAAATCGGGAAGCGGGGGGTGGAGGGGGGGGGAGAACATACCTGTAGGCTTCATGTTATTATAGAGCTCCTGAGCCGTTTGTAAAATGTATGCCCCTTTAAGGCTGGGCAGGAAGCAGGAAGGGCTTGGGAGAAAGGCCCCTCCCTTTCTTTTGCTTTCGTTTTCACAGCAAGAGTTCTCCGGAAGAAGATCTGGTAAGTATTTGTGTGTGTGAGAGGGAGGGGGCAGGGGATTCCCTGGTTTGGAGGCCCTCCCCCCCTTTAGAAAGCGTGGGGGTGGAGGGAAATGTCTACTGGGCACTCTATTATTCCCTAGGGAATAATAGGGAATTCATCCGTGGGTATTGGGGGCTCTGGGGGGGTCTATTTTTTGAGGTAGAGGCACCAGATTTTTAGTATAGCATCTAGTGCCTCTCCCCAAAATACCCCCCACGTTTCAAAACGATTGGACCAGAGGGTCCAATTCTATGAGCCCCAAAAGATGGTGCCCCTATCCTTCATTATTTCCTATGGAAGAAAGGCATTTTAAAAGGTGTGCTGTCCCTTTAAATGTGATGGCCAGAACTCCCTTGGAGTTCAATTATGCTTGTCACATCCTTGTTCTTGGCTCCACCCCCAATGTCTCCTGGGTCCACCCTCAAAGTCTCCTGGCTCGGCCCCCAAAGTCCCCAGATTTTTCTTTAATTGGACTTGGCAACCCTAAAAACAGCTGTAGCACAATACAGAGCAATAAGACATGGACACTTGACAGGGACCCAGGGAGTCCATGGAATTAAAACTAGAGATCAGTCCCTCCCGGAGAAAATGGATACTTTGGAGGGTGGACTCTATGACATTGTACTTCACCGAGGTCCATGTCCTCCCCAAGCTCCACCCTCAAATCTCCAGGAATTCCTCAGTCTGGAGCTGGCAACTCTACCCTCCCACCCCCCCCCCCCAGTGGTCAGGGGGATCTAGCAACCTTAGATCCGGCTCATGAATCTCTGGCTCCTGGAGTCCTTGAGATGGAGAGATTCACTGTAGGTGAATTCAGGGCCCCTCCTCTGTCAGGCATGGTTTTATTTATTTATTTTGATTTTTTTTTTTGCCCACCCTTCCCGTAGAACAGGCTCAGGGTGGATTACGTCATAAAAATAATCAACAGTAAAAAAAAACAATTTAAAATATATAAAATCTAAAATTATAGAGTGACAATAGGTACTAAAATGGCAAATTCCGCCTCGTAGGCATGGCCTATTGTCCAGCGCCAGTAGGTCTTATAGCACTGGGATGGAATGAAGGCGGGAGGCCGATAACAAGTAATGTCCACTGCATCAACTAAAAGCCTTGCAAAAGAGCTCTGTTCTACAGGCCCTGCGGAACTGAAGCACATCCTGCAGGGCCCGGATCTCCAGGGGGAGCTCATTCCACCAGACAGGGGCCACAAAAGGTCCACAACGATGGTCCACAAAAGGCAGTACTTTCATTTGCTTTCATATTCCCATCCTGGAGCCATGATGGACTGCAGAGAATTCGTGAGAAATATAGATATACGCAGAGAGAGACCGAGATATTTAAATCCTGACATTTCTGTTTCAAGTCTTCTACTGGTGTTAAAACGTCTTCGTTTACATGTCCCTCGTAGGGTTTCTCTCTTCCCTTCCCTTGCTCCTCTGGTGACCTTGTCCTCTGTAACAGGCAAAAATTGTATGCAGCGGTGACCTCCTGCCCCCTTTCTCCCTTGCTGTTCAAATGCCTGTCAAAGACCTGCCTGTTCCCTTTTGTATTTCCAGGCTGAGTCCATCCTATATCCTACTTCTGTCTCCTTGTATCTCCTACTGGGCCATCCTGAGCAGAATTACACTCTTCTAAGCCCGTTGACTTCAATGGGATTAGAAGGATGTAACTTTGTTAAGGATGGCACTGCCGGTGTCTTAGATCGTAAGCTTGAGGGCAGAGACTGTGTCGTTCTCTTTATTTTATGTGCAGCCAGCCTCTAGTTACTGTAGGTGTTCTAGAAATTGTCTGCGAAGGCTGGTGTTAAAAACTCCACCAGCATCGAATTCAAGGACTTTTTATGAGGATTGTAAACATCTGATCATAGTGGCAGCAGCAATGAGAAGTGAGTGGAAAATAGGCAGAAGTCCTTAAGTTATTGCCTGAAGCCTTCTCTCTGGGAGGTGCCATCTTGGATGTCCTTAACACTGGCATACCTACAATATGGTCACTATTGTAATATTCTGTGGGTCTTCTATATGGGGGGACTGAGCACTGAGGTTCCTTGGTATTCTGTTTCACACATACTTTCCTCACATTTCCTTCTAAATTCTGATTTAGGCGCAAGTCTGTTTCACACACACTTCCCTCACATTTCCTCCTTAATCAGAATTTAGTCTGTTTCGCACACACTTCCTTGTTTCACACACAATTCTGTCCCACACACACTTTTCTCACATTTGCTCCTAAATTCTGATTTGTGAGGAATCTGGAAGAATGCCTAGATTATACGCAGTTTTGAGGAGTGATAAATAAATACATAAAAACTTACTGAGGCACTTTGGGGTTGAATCTGTGATCTCGTTCTCACACGCATTCCATGAAGAAGACGCGGCAGCCACGTTTTCGGACATGTTGGATGACAGGAGTTGGACTAGGGGATATAAGCTATATAGCAAAGGAGGTTTCATCTAACTTTGAAGAACTTTGATGGTGAGATGTGTTCAACACCAGAGCGGTCACCCTCGTGAGGTGATGGATTCTGTGTTGTTGGAGGACTTTAAGTATCAATTGGATACCTGCTTGTCAGGGCTATTATCATTGTAGTTCCTGCACTGGCAGGGAGTTGGACTAGATGACCCTGGTGGATGCTACCCTGCTATTGAACATATGAAGCTGCCTTCTACTGAATCAGACCCTTGGTCCATCAAAGTCAGTATTGTCTACTCGGACTGGCAGTGGCTCTCTGGGTCTCAAGCTGAGGTTTTTCATGCCTGTTTGCCTGGACCCTTTCTAGTTGGAGATGCCGGGGACTGAACCTGGGACCTTCTGCTTACCAAGCAGATGCTCTACCACTGAGTCACCATCCCTCCCCACACATTAACATTTTTTTAAAAAAACTGAAGTTTCTGTGTCTGTTTCCCTTTTCTATGCAAGACAGACAATTGCATGCAGACAGGAATTTTCATCCACTGATAATTTTGCAGTGACAGTTAAGCACAAATAAGTTACAACTGAAATGAACCAGGAATGCAAACTAATTATGCCTATGGATGCTTTGGAGGGTGGTCTCGATGGCATTTTAGCCCACTGAGGTCCCTGTCCTCCCCACGCTCCATCCCCCCAAAGCCCAAGAATTTCATGACCTGGAGTTGGCAACCCTACCCCCATTCCAGCCTCACAGGTGGCAAGTGAAAGCTTTTAAAGAGCTGTTTTTTTAAAAAAAGAAACCTAAGGATGGGAGCAGATGGGCAGGTTGCCATGACAGGATCTCGATTTTAAAATAAGCCACTTGAATTTGGGGCATTTTCTGTCACCTACACAGTGCCCCCTAAGCCAGCTTCATAGCGCAGTGGGCCTGTGGTTGGTTGTCCACATCACTAACGTGTCACAACCACAGACCCATGGCTAGGTTGTTGTTTTTCCCAAATTCCCACTGTGCATGTGTAGAAGCAGACGAATGCACATATGCTCTTGGCCAGTTCTGTGGGGTTGCTGAAGTGCGTGTCGGAGCAAGCGGGGGGTTGGGGAAGGACGCACCAGAAACAGGAACGATTACACCGCTGATGCATTCCCAGGGTGTGCTGAAGTGATCAGATGGCTGGAAACCCAGCCGGGAAGGGCTTGGCCAAGGTAGCCACTGGAATTTGCCAGTGGAAATTTAATCTGCATGGAAGTCATTTTAGTGCAAGGTAAGGATGAGTGCGGCACAGGAGCCAGATCTGGATCAAGGTGGCGTGACGGTGCTGATGTTGTTAGATCTGTTGGCGGCATTCAATACGGTTAACCATCAGCTACTGACCCGCCGCTTCGTCGATATAGGGGTTAGGGGGTTGGCCTTACAATGGCTTTCCTCCTTCCGCAAGAGACGGGGACAAAGGGTGGCAATCGAGGGTGAGCTATCCCAGAGGCGCACACTAGACTGTGGGGTGCCTCAGGGAGCAGCTCTCTCCCCGAAGTTATTCAATATCTACATGCGCCCCCTTGCCCAGATTGCCCAGAGGTATGGGCTCGGGTGTCATCAATATGCAGATGACACCCAGCTCTATCTGCTAATGGATGGCCGGCCTGACTGCGTCCCAGGGAATCTGGACCAGGCATTGCGAGCCGTGGCAACTTGGCTTAGGCTGAGTGGGTTGAAGTTGAACCCGGCGAAGACAGAGGTCCTTTGCGTGGGTCGCGGTGATCTGGGGAGGGAAATACTGGATCGAGGTGGCGTGGCGGTGCTGATGTTGTTAGACCTGTCGGCAGCGTTCGACACGGTCAACCATCGGCTACTGACCCGCCGCCTCGCCGACATAGGGGTCAGGGGGCTGGCCTTACAATGGCTTTCCTCCTTCCTCAAAGGTCGGGGACAAAGGGTGGCAATCGGGGGTGAGCTTTCCCGGAGGCGCACACTAGATTGTGGGGTGCCTCAGGGAGCAGTTCTCTCCCCGATGTTATTTAACATCTACATGCGTCCCCTTGCCCAGATTGCCCGGAGTTTTGGACTGTGTTGTCATCAATATGCGGATGACACCCAGCTCTATCTGCTAATGGATGGCTGGCCTGACTGCGTCCCAGTGAATTTAGACCGGGCACTGCAGGCCGTGACAACTTGGCTTAGGCTGAGTGGGTTTATTTATTTTATTTATTTATTTTTTATTTATTCTATGACATATCCCGCCCTTCCCATAAAATGGCTCAGGGCGGCTCATAACAAACGATAAAACAATAAACAAAGTGCAAAATTATTACAATTAAAAAGTCAAAACATTTAAAAACCTTAAAATCTTAACATTAAAACTATACCGTATATTTCACTAAAGTCTGATAAGCTACATTAATCTAGTCAGGCGTAGGCTAGCCGGAAGAGGCTTGTCTTACAGGCCCTGCGGAACTGAGTAAGATCCCGCAGGGCCCTCACCTCTTCCGGCAGCTGGTTCCACCATGTGGGGGCCATTGTAGAAAAGGCCCTGTCTCTGGTTGTCTTGAGACGGACTTCTTTGGGCCCGGGGATGGTGAGAAGGTTTTGCGTCCCAGACCTCAGTACTCTCTGGGGAACGTGTGGGGAGAGACGGTCCTTCAGGTAGGCAGGTCCCAGGCCATATAGGGCTTTAAAGGTAATGACCAGCACCTTGTACCGGACCCGGTATATTATTGGAAGCCAGTGCAGAGCCCGAAGACCCGGCCGAATGTGCCCCCACCTTGGGAGGCCCAATAACAGCCGGGCCGCGGCATTCTGCACCAGCTGCAATTTCCGGGTCCGGCACAGGGGCAGCCCCATGTAGAGGGCATTGCAGTAATCCAACCTCGAGGTGACCGTAGCATGGATCACTGTTGCTAGGTCGTCGCGGTCCAGGAAGGGGGCCAACTGCCTTGCCCGCCTAAGATGAAAAAACGCGGACTTGGCAGTGGTTGCTATCTGAGCCTCCATCTTTAGGGACGGCTCCAATAGCACCCCCAGGCTTTTGACCCTGTCCGCCACCATCAGCGGCGCACCGTCAAAAGCTGGTAGGGGGATTTCCCCCCCTGGACCACGACGGCCCAAACAAAGGACCTCTGTCTTCGCAGGATTCAGTCTTAGTCCACTCAGTCTGAGCCACTCAGCCACGGCCTGTAGTGCCCGGCCCAGGTTTTCTGGGGCGCAGACCGGTCGGCCGTCCATAAGCAGATAGAGCTGGGTGTCATCCGCATACTGGTGACACCCCAGCCCATACCTTCGGGCAATCTGGGCAAGAGGTCGCATATAGATGTTAAATAACATCGGGGAGAGAACCGCTCCCTGGGGCACTCCACAATTAAGTGTGTGCCTCCGGGATAGCTCCCCCCCAATTGCGACCCTTTGTCCCCGACCTTCAAGGAAAGAGGAAAGCCACTGCAAGGCCAACCCCTGAATCCCCGCGTCGGCGAGGCGGCAAGTCAGTAACCGATGGTCGACCGTATCGAACGCCGCCGATAGGTCCAACAGCATCAGCACTGCCGAGCCACCCCGATCCAGATGCCGTTGAAGGTCATCTACCAGGGCAACCAACACCGTCTCCGTCCCGTGACCTGGGCGAAAGCCGGACTGGAGTGGGTCAAGGACGGAAGCGTCCTCCAGGAAAGTCTGTAGCTGCCTCGCCACTGCCCTCTCGATAAGTTTGCCCAGGAAGGGCAAATTTGAGACCGGCCTATAGTGTGCCAATTGGGCCGGGTCTAAAGATGGTTTTTTTAAGAGGGGACGGACCACAGCCTCTTTGAGAGGCGCTGGAAAGAGCCCTTCTGTCAGGGATCTGTTTATGATATCCCGTATAGGATATCTGAGATCCCCTTGGCAAGATTTAATAAGCCAGTAGTTGAAGCTGAACCCGACGAAGACAGAGGTCCTTTGCGTGAGGCGCGGCGCTCTGGGAAGGGAAATACCTCTCCCGGTTTTTGACGGTGTGCCGCTGAAAGCGGCGGGCCGGGTCAAGAGCCTGGGAGTCCTACTGGAGCCTTCACTATCAATGGAGGCCCAGGTAGCGGCCACTGCCAAGTCGGCATTTTTCCACCTGAAGCGGGCAAGGCAGCTGGCTCCTTTCCTGGAGCGCCGGGACCTGGCAACAGTGATCCATGCAACGGTCACCTCAAGACTAGATTACTGCAATGCCCTCTACATGGGGCTGCCTCTGTGTCGAACCCGGAAGCTGCAGCTAGTGCAGAACGCAGCGGCCAGGCTGTTATTAGGACTCCCGAAATGGGAGCATATACAGCCGGGGCTGCGTGAACTGCACTGGCTGCCAGTTACATACCGGGTCCGATACAAAGTGCTGGTTATTACCTTTAAAGCTCTATATGGCCGGGGACCTGCCTACCTGAGGGACCGTCTCTCCCCATATGAGCCCCAAAGAGCACTGAGGTCAGCAGGGAAGAACATGCTGACTATCCCTGGGCCAAAAGAGGCAAAATTACAGAGTACACGGGCACGGGCCTTCTCTGTTATAGCCCCGTGCCTTTGGAATCAACTTCCGGAGGAAGTACGGGCCCTGCGGAATTTGGACCAATTCCGCAGGGCCTGTAAGACCATTCTTTTCAAGCAGGCTTTTGTAGACGTTGATAGGATGGCTAATTAATCCACCAACGATTTATCTAGTGACCCCTGCCATAATATAAGTACAGAATAACATCAGGAAGATCACCGCCGTTTAAACTATGGAACGACCCAGACAGTTGGAACTGGTTTTTAGATCATTGTTTTAAATTAATGTATGATTTAAATGTTGTTTTAAATCACCTTATATTGTATATTGTATAATTTTATTGAACTGTTGTTAGCCGCCCTGAGCCTGCCTAGGCGGGGAGGGCGGGATATAAATAAAATTTATTATTATTATTATTATTATTATTATTATTATTATTATTATTATTATTATTATTATTATTATTATTATTATTATCATCATCATCATCATCATTATTATACCTCTCCCGGTTTTTGACGGCGTGTCGCTGAAAGCGGCACACCAGGTCAGGAGCCTGGGAGTTCTACTGGAGCCTTCATTATCAATGGAGGCCCAGATAGCCACTGCCAAGTCGGTGTTTTTTCATCTGAAGCGGGCAAGACAGTTGACCCCTTTCCTAGAGTGTCGGGACCTAGCAACAGTGATCCATGCGGCGGTCACCTCAAGATTGGACTACTGTAATGCCCTCTACATGGGGCTGCCTCTGTGCCGAACCCGGAAGCTGCAGCTAGTGCAGAACGCGGCGGCTAGGCTTATTAGGGCTCCCGAAGTGGGAGCACATACAGCCAGGGCTGCACGGACTGGACTGGCTGCCAGTTACATACCGGGTTCACTACAAAGTGCTGGTTAGTACCTTTAAAGCCCTATATGGTCAAGGACCTGCCTACCTGAGGGACCGTCTTTCCCCATACGAGCCCCAGAGAGTACTGAGGTCAGAGGGGAAGAACAAGCTGGCTATCCCCGGGCCAAAGGAGGCAAAACTGCAGAACACCCGCACACGGGCCTTCTCTATTGTAGCTCCACACCTATGGAACCAGCTCCCGGAAGAAGTGTGAGTCCTGTGGAGCCTCGACCAATTCCGCAGGGCCTGCAAGACCACTCTTTTCAGGATGGACTTTGTGGACTGATGATTGAAGGATTGGTAGATTGATGGGTTCATCTAAGTGACTCTCGCCTAAGTGACTCTCGCCATCATGCCAACCGTCAGAATAGCACCAGAAATGCTTATTGTTATTGCTAATTTATGTTAACTGTGAATTAGAATGGTTTTAAGATTAATGTTGATTTTAAAGTTTTGTATAAATTACTGTATGGACATGTTGTTAGCCGCCCTGAGCCTGCCTCAGCGGGGAGGGCGGGATATAAATAAAATTTTATTATTATATTATATATAGATGTGCGCATGTGATCATCCTCAGTTTGGTGTAGTGGTTAAGTGTTCGAACTCCTATCTGGGAGAATCGGGTACGATTCCCCACTCCTCCACTTGCACCTGCTGGAATGGCCTTGGGTCAGCCAGAGCTCTCTTATCTGGGAGAACCGGGTTTGATTCCCCGCTCCTCCACTTGCACCTGCTGGAATGGCCTTGGGTCAGCCAGAGCTCTCTTATCTGGGAGAACCTGGTTTGATTCCCCACTCCTCCACTTGCAAACTAATTATGCCTATGGATGCTTTGGAGGGTGGTCTTGGGTGGTCTGAAATGACCTTGGGTCAGCCATAGCTCTCTTATCTGGGAGAATCAGGTTTGATTCCCCACTCCTCCACTTGCAACTGCTGGAATGGCCTTGGGTCAGCCATAGCTCTCTTATCTGGGAGAACCGGGTTTGATTCCCCACTCCTCCACTTGCACCTGCTGGAATGGTCTTGGGTCAGCCAGAGCTCTCTTATCTGGGAGAACCGGGTTTGATTCCCCACTCCTCCACTTGCAAACTAATTATGCCTATGGATGCTTTGGAGGGTGGTCTTGGGTGGTCTGAAATGACCTTGGGTCAGCCATAGCTCTCTTATCTGGGAGAATCAGGTTTGATTCCCCACTCCTCCACTTGCAGCTGCTGGAATGGCCTTGGGTCAGCCATAGCTCTCTTATCTGGGAGAACCGGGTTTGATTCCCCACTCCTCCACTTGCACCTGCTGGAATGGCCTTGGGTCAGCCAGAGCTCTCTTATCTGGGAGAACCGGGTTTGATTCCCCACTTCTCCACTTGCAGCTCCTGGAATGGCCTTGGGTCAGCTATAGCTCTCTTATCTGGGAGAACCGGGTTTGATTCCCCACTCTTCCACTTCCAGCTCCTGAAATGGCCTTGGGTCAGCCATAGCTCTCGCAGACCTATCCTTGAAAGGGCAGCTTCTGAGAGAGCTCTCTCAGCCCCACCCATCTCACAGGGTGTCTGCTGTGTGTATGTGGGGGGGGGGGAAGGTAAAGGAGATTGTGACCTCTCTGAGACTCTGATTCAGAGAGAAGGGCGGGGTATAAATCTGCAGTCTTCTTCTTCTTCTCATTTAATTTGGAGGAGAGGGGTAGCTAACGCTGGCCAAATTGTTCAGGTGATCACTCTTTAAGTATGATCTGAGGCTACCTTAGAAAGGTCATCTTCAACTGTGGTATTCCAACTTTGGAATTCCCTATCCAGGGTGATTCATCTGCCTCTGTCTATCATTACATTCTACCTTCACGTGAAGACTTGTTTCGTTTGGCGTACCCCCAATAACCGTTATTGACTCAAGGTTTCGGTGTTTATATGTTTTATCTAATTATTTTGTGTATTATTTTTAAATGCTGTTTTAATGTTCAGACATTCTCATGTTCGCCACCTTGGGGACCCCTTTCGGGCAGAACGGCGGAATAAAAATAAAATACACTGTGGCCATCGAGAAACAAGTAAATTTCTCCAAGACTCTCTGGAAGTCTAAATCAATTCCTGCAGCAGGATCGAATTGTGACAAAGATTTCCTCAGAAAATACTCTCTCTCTCTCTTTTGTAATACTGTGGAGTTTGGGAACTTCCTGAAATAGGGGGTGGGGGATGGTGGAACGCCCTTGAAATATACTTAAAAAAAATTGATATTAGAACTTGGCCTTTGAAACTCTTCCTCTTCCGTCCTTATAGCAGTGTTAATTTAACCAGAGTCCTGGATGTAGCGTAATTGAGCAATCGGTAAACTGTGTTTCTATGGATTTACTGGATGACTCAGGGGTTTAGCTCCGCAAGGATCAAGAAAGAAACCACCCAAGAAGAACTTTTAATTATCCACTGCCTGTATTATAGTGGAAGAACTGTCTTGGCTGTGTAGGCATAGCATTGATAAAACTAGGCGTGCCATAGAATCATAGAGCGTTTTTGCACTGACCTTACTTGGGAGCGACGTCCCTCTTCACCGCGCAGCATCTGCGCGGATTTCACACTAATTGCTCCGCAGAACCCAGAAGAGCCGCAAAGTCCCGCGGCTTTTGCGTCGCAAATGTAAACTGGCCAAAAACCAGTTTACATTTGCGACGCAAAAGCCGCAGGACTTTGCGGCTCTTCCGGGTTCTGCGGAGCAATTAGTGCAAAATCCACGCAGACGCTGCGCGGTGAAGAGGGACGTCGCTCCCGAGTAAGGTCAGTGCGAAAACGCCCATAGAGTTGGAAGGGACCTCCAGGGTCATCTAGTCCAACCCTTTGCACAATGCAGGAAATTCACAAACACTTCCCCCTAAATTTGCAGGATCTTCATTGCTGTCAGATGGCCATCTAGCCTCTGTTTAAAAACCTCCAAGGAAGGAGAGCCCACCAATTCCCGAGGAAACCTGTTCCACTGAGGAATCGCTCTAACGGTCAGGAAGTTCTTCCTAATATTGAGCTGGAAACTCTTTTGATTTAATTTCAACCCATTGGTTCTGGTCATAGAATCATAGAGTTGGAAGGGACCTCTAGGGTCATCTAGTCCAACCCCCTGCACCATGCAGGAAACTCACAAACACCTCCCTCTAAATTCACAGAATCTTCATTGCTGTCAGATGGCCATCTAGCCATCTGGTCCTACCTTCCAGGGTCACAGAAAACAATCCCACACCATCCTCTATATGACAGCCCTTCAAGTACTCGAAGATGGTGATCATATCACCTCTCAGCCACCTCTTCTCCAGGCTAAACATTCCCAGCTCCTTCAACCTTTCCTCATAGGACTTGGTCTCCAGACCCCTCACCATCTTCGTCACCCTCCTCTGGACCCATTCCAGCTTGTCTACATCCTTCTTAAAATGTGGTACCCAAAACTGAATACAATACTCTAGGTGAGGTCTTTACATTAGTTGTTATGTTAAGCATGTAGTTGTTACATTAGGCTTTGATGTACGCAGAAATTTTACCTGTTAATTGGGCACTCTTATCTCTTTCCGTGGACTGTTTCAATAACATGTAGGATGTTACATGATATCTTTTATTCAACCAGCTTCTCTCTGTATGTAAAAGAAGTCAGGCTAGTTTGAAGGGCATGTATTCTGCTGGGATGCCAGCCTTTACGGGGGACCGAGGGATCCCCCAGAATCACAGCTTATCTCCAAACTTCATTGTTGTTCAGTTGGACAGTCGAGTCCGACTCTTTGCGACCCCATGGACCAAGTCACGCCAGGCCCTCCTGTCTTCCACCATCCTCAGAAGTCTGCTCAAATACATGTTAGTTACATCAGTAATGCTATCCAGCCATCTCATCTTTTGCTGTCCCCTTCTTCTTTTGCCTTCTGCCTTTCCCAGCATCAGGGTCTTCTCCAGTGAGTGCTTCCTTCTCATTCGATGGCCAAAGTATCTGCGCTTCAGCTTCAGCATCTGACCTTCCAGGGAACAGTCTGGGTTGATTTCCCTTAGGACTGACTGATTGGATCTTCTTGCAGTCCAAGGGACTCTCAAGAGTCTTCTTCAAACTACAAAGGTCTATTTTCCAGGAGAAAATGAATGCTTTGAAGTTTGGGCTCTGTGCCATTATACCCCATCACCTTGTTCTCCCCAGGCTCCACCCCTAGCATCCAGGAGTTCCCCAGTCTGGAGTTGGTAACCCTACCCCGCATCTCCCACCAGTAGACTGAGAGAACCTGGCAACATTGGTGTACTGCAATGCTGGGAGGCAGGAGGTTCTTAAATGGTTATCTTAATGCTTAGTAAACAGGGCCAGGAGCCCTGTGGCACAGAGTAGTAAGCTGCAGTACCGCAGTCCAAGCTCTGCTCACGACCTGAGTTCGATCCCAGTGGAAGCTGGGTTCAGGTAGCTGGCTCAAGGTCGACTCAGCCTTCCATCCTTCCGAGGTCGGTAAAATGAGTATCCAGCTTGCTGGGGGGAAAGCGTGGATGACCGGGGAAGGCAAGGACAAACCACCCCGTAAAAAAGTCTGCCAGGAAAAAATCATGATGTGACATCACCCCAGAGTCAGAAACTTCTGGTACTTGCATAGGGGAATACCTTTACCTTTTTAAACAGGGTCAAGGGAAAGACAGAGGCTGTGTTATAGTGTTACAAGGACACAAAGTACACGGCCTTTAGTGCAAAATAAAAGGGTTAGCCTTATACCCTTTTCAGTCTACCTTTGTTGTCTTTACTGGTGATCTGGACTGACAGGAGTGCAAGCTTGTTGATCAGAGGTCCTCCATGTTTTTCAGGCTAGGGAATTCTGACATGGGATGGTTGGCACAGCTACAAAATGGCTGCCACAAGAGATGGAGCCAATCACAAAATGGCTGCCACAAGAGGTGGAGCCAGCCACAAAATATTCTCAGAAATATATTTAAGTTCCCAAAGATGTCTTTTAAAGTTTTTGGATAAGTTCTTTTTTTGATCAAGTATAGATAAGATTCAATGGGCAATATAATGAACTTTGTTACTGTGTGAGTGCCTAGTAGAGTCTGAGAGCCTTTGAGTGTTCAAATGGAATTATTTTGCGAGCATCATTTAAGAAATGAGAATTGGAAACTGACAGTTGAAGAAGAGACAGTTAAGCACTGGCTGTAGACTGGGAAGGAGGTATAAGGAGTGAGAGAATCAGAGAAGATCCCCATTCTAGCTGAAAAGGGAAATTGCTTCTAGATAAGAGAAGTAATCCCTCCCCAGTAACAAGGGGGATAGCTCTCAAAAGAGGCGTGATCCCTGTTTTGTGCATATAGAAGGATTTCAGGAACTTGGTTTTGTGTTCCAGCCTTCTAAACTTTTAAGAGTCAGTGAAACTTAGAAACCTATGCTTGAGTGTTTAAGCAGAAGATGGAAATAAAGCCTCTCTCTAAAAGTTTTAAAGACCTTGTTGAATAGGAGATTCACTTACGTGTTGGCAACAAATTATCTGGAGTTAGTGTGATTACAAAGTTACCTCAGTTTTATTATTAGTTCGTCCTGGTTCACCTCATACATCCTGCACTTGATTCCACCTGACCTTTTCTCCTCTGAGTTAAGCAAAACATTTTGTTTATTTTAAAATTGCAAAAGCCTCTCATGCTATTTCAGAAGTAGAAGACAAGTAGTTGATTTTGTCTCTTCCCTCAGGTGCCTTGGCTGGACCAGCAGCAATATGAAGTTATATAATAAAGTGACTGAGAAGAACAGCCAGCAAGTAAGAACAAAATAGATATAGGGGCTGCTCAGCAAGAAGAAGACGACGACATTGGATTTATATTCCGCCCTCCACTCAGAGCGGCTCACAATCTCCTTTATCTCCCTCCCCCACAACAGACACCCTGTGAGGTGGGTGGGGCTGAGAGGACTCTCACAGCAGCTGCCCTTTCAAGGACAACCTCTGTCAGAGCTATGGCTGACCCAAGGCCATGCCAACAGGTGCAAGTAGAGGAGTGGGGTTCTCCCAGATAAGAGTCTGCACACTTAACCACTACACCAAACTCGCTCTCAAGGAAGTAGAAGGGAAGAAAAGGGAAAATCCTGTTTGTGTGGTGAGGGGAAGAAAGCAAGATAGTCCTAGTTACCCACATGGCTGAATAACACTTAGCATTGTACACATTTTAGAGGAAATTCAAATGCTAAAGAAAAAATAAACAAAGATTATATTTTAAAAAATAATATCTAGTACAGAGCCATTTTTTTTTTTACTATTAGTAGGATTGCCAGCCCAGTAGGGAAATTCAAGAAGAAGAAGAAATTGGAGTTATATCCCACCCTTCACTCTGAATCTCAGAGTGGCCTAAAATCTCCTTTACCTTCCTCCCCCATAACAGGCAACCTGTAAGGTAGGTGGGCCTGAAGAGCTCTTCCAGAAGCTGCCCTTTCAAGGACAACTCTGCGAGAACTATGGCTGACCCAAGGCCATTCCAGCAAATGCAAGTGGAGGAGTGAGGACTCAGACTTGGTTCTCCCAGGTAAGAGTCTGGGCACTCAACCACTACACCAAACTGAATGTCAGCAGAGGACAATGCCATAGAACCTACCTTCCAATGCGATCATCTCCAGGGGAACTGATCGTCACCATTTGGAGATCAGCTGTAAATCCGGACGATCTGTAGGCCTCACCAGGATGTTGGCCATCATAACTATTACCCAAATGTACTTAAATGGCTGTGTGTGTGTTTTCAGATTTCTCTAGCTCGAACCTACTCATCCCCTAAGAGAACGTTTGATGTTACCTAATAAAATGCAGTCGCTGATCTAATTAAGTCAGACCCGCCTGAAAGACCAGAAGAATTGCCAATTGTTTTTAACAATGATGATCTGAAATGAAAGCATAACATCTACTTGTCAAATAGATTTGTGTCAAATAGATTTTCCTAGACACAGGGCGCAGTGTGAATATCCTCCAAAAACAGGGCTGTTTGCCAGCAATCCCGTTTCATATCGTTAAACCAGCATGACAGTTTGGGCACATTACCCTAATCTTGTGAACAGTCCAACATACATCTAGATTGTCCCTTCAGTGCCATTGAACTTGGAACCTACTTCTGAGAGTTCATGTCTTGGACTAAGCGTTAGACTCATCCAGTTGCCTGTGGGCAGAGCAACATGTCTGTCAAGCACCGATATTTCTCAATAACCAGTTCTTTGTTTTAAATCAAAGTAGTTTTATTGTTAGAAACTCAGGAGCTGTACCAAGGACACAAGCCTTGGGAGTAATGACATATACACAGTTACACAATTGCTATATAGGATATCATCAAAGGTTACCATACAGATGCATATTTGAGTCACGAGTTTGTTGAGAATTGCATGGCTTTTTCATTGCTTTTGTCTAGCTTGGAGACAGTGGTGCCTTGTGTTCTCTTAATTTGTTGATTTCTGGCAACATATTAGCCACAGCATATTGTTGGAACTCTCTGTCTGGGGCACGTGATGCTCTGCATTCTTTGTGCTTGGGAGAGGCAACAGGGTGAGGGCTTCTGGTGTCCTGGCCCCACTGATGGACCTCCTGATGGCACCTGGTATTTTTGGCCACTGTGTGATACAGAGTGTTGGACTGGATGGGCCATTGGCCTGATCCAACATGGCTTCCCTTATGTTCTTATGTGACACAGAGTGTTGGACTGGATGGGCCATTGGCCTGATCCAACATGGCTTCTCTTATGTTCTTCTGTGACACAGAGTGTTGGACTTGATGGGCCATTGGCCTGATCCATCATGGTTTCTCTTATGTTCTTATGTGACACAGAGTGTTGGACTGGATGGGCCACTGGCCTGATCCAACATGGCTTCTCTTATGTTATCTTTTTCTTGTACACTCAATGTTTTTTATTGTGATACCGTTTTTGGGGATATGCATTTTGTGTAATCATTTAGTACTCTCTGTGATGTTACTCTCATATTTCAGATAGACTTTGGGCTTGTATACCATTTACGTTTTAATAAAACATTTGGTTCTCTTTAAAAAAGAGAGAGAGTTAAGGCTCCCTTCATCAGGTACAAGTCAGAATGGAGATTCCGTAAGTTCTTACCTACTTTCGATGGCACTGTTAAACTGCAATGCCCACCAAACAATGATGTTAAGAAGTAGATTGTCAATGTGCCCAGGGACAGATAACTCAACAGGGACAGACTGCTAAGTGACACAAAGACTCTTGTCACCTCCAGCTTTCGGCTAAAACTACTCATGTATCATCAGTGCTTTAAAAGCCTATTGTAAGCACTAATACTTCCCCTAATTCATCTGTATGTATAAGTATATTACAGTGTAGAATAGTCAAAACAATGTAGATGAAGTTCCATGAATGGTGAAAAACCTATTCAATCAGAAAACAGGTGCTTTACAAATATAGAGAGTGCTTTCCTCCTCTCTTCCACTAGCCATTGGGACTTCTCTTGAACAAGAGACAAGCTTCCAAATAGGAGAGAATGATCCCTGAGCTCAACTTGCTATTCAAATATGAGCAGTTTCCTGCCTTCCTCAAGAGCTCTGTCCTTTCTCAATTAGCATCTCAACCAAGTTTCTTACAAAGGGAACACAATAGCCTCCAGCAATCACACAGAGCAGAAGCTTCACCAGTATCCTTAGACTTTCACCATTCATGGACTGTAACTTCTATATTGCTTGACTGTTCTACACTGTAATATACTCAATAGCTCAAATACTTTGGCCACCAAATGAGAAGGGAACACTCACTGGAGAAGTTCCTGATGCTGAGAAAGACAGAAGGCAAAAGAAGAAGGGGACGGCAAAAGATGAGATGGCTGGACAGCATTACTGATGTAACAAACATGAATTTGAGCAGGCTTCTGAGGATGGTGGAAGACAGGAGGGCCTGGCATGACTTTGTCCATGGGATTCCAAAGAGTCGGACTCGACTATGCGTCTGAACAACAACAAAATATACTTATACACACGTTTGTTGAGAATCGCATGATCTTTTCATTGTTTTTGTCTAGAAATCAACAAACAGCAGATACCCCAAAAGAAGTAAATTAATAAACAGGCAAATTACTAAATAAACTCAAAAGAAAAATGCCAAAACTGCAAACGCAGTAAGAAATCTTGCACTCGGTATTGGGAATCAAGAGCCATAGAAAAAGAGAAAGGAAATGAGAAAGCAATGAGAGAGACAACCATGGAAGATATGTGTGTTTGGATGGAAGAAAGTCATTAGCTGACATAAATTCTAGAACAAGAGCCCGAGTAGCCACACATTTGTTGTAGGACCTAATAGCGAATCCAAAAACAAAGGAGGCTGTGTTACAGAAAGACAAACCAAAAGCCAAAGAGGCACACAGCCAAACGATGCTGCGCAAACTTGTAGAAAAAACTTATATCAATTCATAGATACATAGAATGTATCAATTCATAGATACATTTAATTGTATAATATAATAATAATAATAATTTTTAATTTATACCCCGCCCTCCCCGCCGAAGCAGGCTCAGGGCGGCTTACAGGACAAGGTATAAACCATGTTATAACAATAACAACAAGATAATACAGTTAAAATACAATTCGTAGGTTAAATATATGAAATAAATAGTCTAAAACCAGTATAACTTAATAGTGACACAATCTCAGTATATACAAGGATGGCTTGATGTTACTACCAGGTTCTGTTTTAGAAAGGTAGTTGGAAGAGGGCGATTTTGCAAGCCCTACGGAACTGATTGAGATCCCATAGGGCCCGCACCTCCTCCAGCAGCTGGTTCCACCATTGGGGTGCCTGTATCGAGAAGGCCTGCTCTCTAGTTGTTTTTAATTTGGCCTCCTTTGGCCCAGGGATTTCCAGAAGATTTTGTGAACTAGATCGCAGTGCTCTCTGGGGAATATATGGGGAGAGGCGGTCCCAAAGGTAGGCAGGTCCTCGGCCATATAAGGTAATAACCAGCACCTTGTAATGAACTCGGTACACCATTGGCAGCCAGTGCAGTTCCCACAGCCTAGGCCGTACGTGTTCCCACTGAAGTAGTCCCATTAACAGTCTGGCTGCTGCATTCTGCACTAGCTGTAGTTTCTGAGTTCGGTACAGGGGCAGCCCCATGTAGAGGGCATTACAGTAGTCTAACCCCGAGGTGACCATTGCATGGATCACTGTTGCCAGGTCGCGACACTCCAGGAAGGGAGCCAACTGCCTCACCTGTCTAAGATGAAAAAAGGCGGACTTGGCAGTGGCTGCCACCTGGGCCTCCATTGTCAGGGAGGACTCCAGTAGCACTACCAAGCTCCTGACCCTGCGCACTGGTACCAGTGATGCACCATCAAAAGCTGGAAGGGAGATCCCTCCCTCTGGAATGCCGCGACCCAGACAAAGGACCCCTGTCTTCGCTGGATTCAATATCAGCCCACTCAACTTGATCCAATCTGCCACGGCTTGCAACGCCTGGTCCAGATTTACAGGGACATAGCCAGCTCAGCCGTCCATCAATAGATAGAACTGGGTGTCATCAGCATACTGGTGGCAACCCAGCCCATATCTCCAGGCAATCTGGGCAAGGCACATGTAGATGTTAAATAACATCAGGGAGAGAACTGCCCCCTGAGGCACCCCACAATTAAGTAGGCGTCTCTGGGATAGATCTCCCCCAATCACCACCCTTTGTCCCTGGCCCTCAAGGAAAGAGGAAAACCACTGTAAGGTTAACCCCTGGATCCCTGCGTCGGCGAGGTGGCGGGTCAGCAGCCGGTAATCGACTATATCAAACACAGCCGATAGGTCTAACAACAGCAATACCGCCACACCGCCTCGATCCAGATGTCGCTGAGATCATCCATGAGGGCGACCAATACTATCTCTGTCCCATGGCCCGGGTGGAAGCCGGACTGGAACGGATCCAGGGTGGAAGCATCATCCAGAAAATTCTGCAACTGCAACACCACAGCCCTCTCTATAACTTTGCCCAAAAAGGGCAAATTTGAGACCGGCCGGTAATGCGCCAATTCGGCATTGTACATGCTGACTCATTCAAAAACACTTTAAGCAGTTCATGAAGAGCATCCATTCCATTTCTAGAAGTCTCTTGAGGACACAAAATTTTTAAAAAGTTCTGATGGCTCCTTAGAGCTTCCAATGCTCAATCCACAGTCCAAAAGAGTCCAAAGTCCCTTGAATGGCAGTCTTGCACGACGGTACACCGGTAGGACCCTGTTTCCCAGAATTGCTTCCTCAGGAGCATGCATGCTCCAAGCTAAATACTTGAGGGACTGAAAATATAAACAGAACGCAAATTGCATCGAATATACACCTATGTCTCATTTCAGCCATGCAATGCTTACAAAGCCTTTGCAATTCAACAACTTACCACTGCTACTTGCACAACACTCTTATTGAGTCCAGCAACAGACACCCTGTGAGGTAGGTGGGGCTGAGAAAGCTCTTACAGCAGCTGCCTTTTCAAGGACAACCTCTGTGACAGCTATGGCTGACCCAAAGCCATCCCAGCAGCTGCAAGTGAAGGAGTGGGGAATCAAACCTGGTTCTCCCAGATAAGAGCACACGCACTTAACTGCTACACCAAACTGGCTCTCCGGTTTGGGCTGTTCTGACTCTGCGTAAGGCAGCTTCATGTGCTGATGGGTGCTATATGTGCATATTTCCTTTTATGCGCTGCTGACGGCTGATTATGTTATTGCTGATCTATGAACGTAATATGGGGTGTAGTTGCGGCATTGTTCAGAAAGCCGGCCTGCTACGCAGACTGCCCCAGGCTCAGGTTACTTCCAGAGTGGAAGTTATTGAAGTCTTGATGAAATCTCTCAAGGGCTTCCTTTCCACGAGTCGAGATAATAAAGACACTATCAATGGGTCTCAAGTGGAGGAGAGGGAATGGGAACAGGAGCTGAAGAAGCATCACGCTACTTTTCCCAGGAATATGCGGAGTTATGCTGGTGCCAATGCATTAGCCAGAAGTTACACCCTGTCCCATTGTGTAGCAAAGCTTTGCCATCCAGGTATGCTATAGTATCATAAGAACATCCTTGAAGGTTTGTAAGCATTCTCAGCATTTATTTTGGAATCTTTCCTTCGCAGCCAGTATAAGATGTATATTGGATGGTACTGCAGTGAAATGGCTGTTCTAGTATTTGAATGGCTTTGATTTAGGATGATGGACTTGGAACAAATCACGGCCCGTCACACAAAAAAAGTAGTTTATGGCAACTTGACATTTCTCTTGTTAGGTTCATGACTCAGAATCAGGGCTGGCTTCGGGGCATCTGGCACCCAAGGTGAGACCCCGCCCTGCCACCTGCACCCTTCCCTCCCTTGCCCCCAGCAAGAGTGAGGGCAAACGCCAAGGTGGCGGTGTGGTGCCTGCACCTCAGGACGTGCACACCACTTGGCTGCCGTTTCTCAGCTCTGCTGCTGTCACTTCCAGAAGCCTCTGGAAGTGATAGCAGCCGGGCTGACCGGGTGGCATGCACACTCTCAGATGCAGGTGCTGCGCCACCACGCTTTCCCATTTCCCTCACTGAGGGGGTGAGGGCCCAACTAGGCGCACTTCCCATGGCTAAGCCCTAGGCAGCCACCTAGGGCTGCCTAATAGACGGGTTGGCCCTGCTCAGAATGATCAGCCTTTTGGTTGCAAATTGTTGGAAGACAATCTTCTCATGGTTCTGTTCAAACACCCAAGGAAGGCCAGAGAAGGCCTGTCTGCTTCTTCCTCAGGAGACTTCTTGCCGCCCCCAACCAGTTCTCCCCACTGTTGCTCAATTGGGTGGCAGGAGAAAAATTCCCTGGGGAGGGATGGAAAGAGATTGGTGTCATCAGTGATCCCATGATTTCACTTCCAGTGCTACCAGAAGTGACATTATCATCAATGCTCTAGCTATGATGTCACTGCTGGACCACACTGGAAGTGACATCACCACATCATCAGAAACATCATATCACAAGGATGGGCTTCTCTCTTGGGTAAGCTCCCGCTGAGCTGGAAACCCTATGAGAGGCCACAGAAGGCAATTCTACCGAGCTCAGGAGAGACGGCAGGTCTGTTTGTGAAGAAACAAAAAAAAAAATGAGTTTAGGGGAGCAGATCTATTGCCCTGTAGGAATACTTTTTTGCCCCCCGCTTATGCTCAACTCGCATATCTGTTCAGAAAGGAAATATTTCAAAGACACTATAAAGTCCTGCATTCTAGGGTTGCCAGCTTCCAGGTAATATACAAATGGAGAGAAGTCACTGTAAAGATACATACATAAACACAACCCAAAGGTTACAGTAGAAGACATTGGATTTATATCCCGCCCTCCACTCTGAATCTCAGAGTCTCAGAGCTGCTCACAATCTCCTTTATCCTCCTCCCCAACAACAGACACCCTTGTGAGATGGGTGGGGCTGAGAGGGCTTCCACAGCAGCTACCCTTTCAAGGACAACCTCTGCCAGAGCTATGGCTGTCCCAAAGCCATTCCAGCAACTGCAAGTGGAGGAGTGGGGAATCAAACCTGGTTCTCCCAGATAAGAGTCTGCACACTTAAGCACTACACCAAACTGACAAATAACCAGGCTCTTTTTCTAGCAGGAGCTCCTTTGCATATTAGGCCATGCCCCCCTCATGTCGCCAATCCTCTTGGAGCTTACAGTAGGCCCTGTATTAAGAGCCCTCTAAGCTCTTGGAGGATTGGCTACATCAGGGTGCCATGGCCTAATATGTAGAGGAGCTCCTGCTAGAAAAAGAACCCTGCAAATAACTGATCTATTGACTAAAAATGCAATTAATTATATCAACAATTATAAAGAGAACAAGCCCCTAGGTGAAAAACAATCCAAAGAGTGTCAATTTCCTGTTCCTGAGGAGGAGTCAGTACACCGTATTCCAGTAGATGCCAAAGCATTCAATTCTCACACGTAGACTAATACACTTATAGGAACTCCCTGGAGAGACCGTTGACTTCTATTACACCTGATTCAGATCTTTATCAACAAGGGATATTCCACAATATTTGCAATAATAAATATTACAATGGCTGGAAATCTCCTGCTTTTACAACTGATCTCCAGGTTATTAGATATCAGTTATGGCTGCTTTGGAAGGCGGTCTCTTTGTTGTTGTTGTTGTTCAGTCGCACAGTCGAATCCGACTCTTTGTGACCCCATGGACAAAGTCACGCCAGGCCCTCCTGTCTTCCACTATTCTCCGAAGTCTGCTCAAATTCGTGTTTGTTGCATCAGTAATACTGTCCAGCCATCTCATCTTTTGCCATCCCCTTCTTCTTTTGCTTTCTGTCTTTCCTAGCATCAGGATCTTCTCCAGGGAGTGCTCTCTTCTCATTTGGTGGCCAAAGTATTTGAGCTTCAGCATCTGACCTTCCAGGGAACAGTCTGGGTTGATTTCCCTTAGGACTGGCTGATTTGATCTTCTTGCAGTCCAAGGGACTCTCAAGAGTCTTCTCCAGCACCACATCCCCTCCTCCCCAATTCCTGCTGTCTTCCGGCTTTAGCCCTCGAATTCCCAGATAATTCCCAACTCACACTGGCAACCCGACTGTGTTCTCTCTTCCAAAGGAAGTTCCACCCTTGTAGCATTGTCCCTAGAACTTCTTTCCACTTGGGAAAGTGTGGAATTTATAACCATATTATGCTTGTATAACCTTCCAACATGGTGAGGGTCACAGATCCCATATTTGTCTATAGTTCCTTAAGCTTGTAATTCCCCCCCCCCATTATTGAATATAAGATGCAAAGGAAAGCAACTATTTTAATGATGCTGTAATATCATAATATAATTCCAGATGACAAATGCAGCAAGACATAACGTGATCAAAGGCAGCTACTGATGGAATTGCTGCTGCTAACAAAACAAACAAACAAACACATCAGGAACCAATTACGAAAGCTGTAATTTCACATCAAATGGTATTATCCAAAGGAACACTAATAATTTTAAAATATGGGTTTCTGTGTGGTTCTGCTTGTCAAACTATGTCTTCTCCAAATTTAGTTTTAAAAAGGAAGTAGTTTTCTCTGAACTTTTGAAGCCTTAATCGTTTTTTCCCGGTCTCCAGGGTCCGCCCCAAAGTTTTCCAGCTCCACCCCCAAAGTCCCCGGGTATTTCCTGAGTTAGACCTGGCAACCCTACTCCGGACACCACACACTAACCAAATAGACTCTGCTACGTTATGTGCCTTGAGCATTCTGCTAACTAAATAATCCAGCATATCATAGATTGTAGGTGAAATCCCTCCCCAAAAACCCAGCACCATTCCCAAATCTTCAGGAATTTCCCAGGCCTTCTTCCCAGAACATAAGAAGAGCCCTGCTGGATTAGACCAACAGTCCATCTAGTCCAGCTTCCTGTATCATACACAGTGGCCAACCAGTTCCTCGGAGAGTTAAGAACAGGGCATACAGGCCAAGACCTTTTCCCATGTTGCCTCTGGCTCTGGGATTCAGGGGTTAGTGCCCCTGAATGTGGAGGTTCCCCTCAGTCACCATAGCTAATAGCCATAGATGGACTTATCTTCCATGAATCTGTCTCACTCATTATTCCCGTGGCCGTCACTACATCCTCTGGCTGTGCATGCCACATTTTAATCACTCTCTGTGTAAAGTTCTATTTACTTGTGTCCATCCTGAGCCCACTGCCCATCAGCTTCACTGGATACCCTTGAGTTCTAGAATTATGAAAACGTTCTCGCTGTTAATTCTCTCTACCCATTGCAAAATTTCATAAACCTTTATCATGGGCTCCCTGTCAGACACTGGAAAGCTTTATTGTTATGATATGATAGTATGCTTAGGATGCAATGTATAGCCTGACCTAACTGACTCCATGTTAGAACATTTACTACCAGACCAGAGACCTTGCATACCAAAATAGAAATGAAGATGTTACTAACCCCTGCTGTGAATTCCTGTCTTTGGTATTAACAAAGCAACAATCCTTCGAAGATAAAATGCCTCAGGGAAAGCCAGCAGGGCTCTTCCGTGAGAACGAGGTAAGGGGGAACTAAGGTGTTACTTGTATCACTCTAGTGTGGGAATGCAGATTTGTTTAGAAAGCCTTTGATGTATTTTGGTTAAAGCGTCTACACTCCCGTTGGAAGGTATCAGTTCCAATGTATCATTGTTCAGAACTTTTGGATTATCAAATAAAAGCCTTAACATTGCAACCAATGGAAGTCCGCTTGCTTTGAACCTCCTCTGTCTGACACCCTTAGTTATCCCTTTTCTAAACTGAAAAATCCCAGTCTCTGTAGCCTTTCCTCATATGGAAAGTGCTCCAATCCCCTCATCATCTGGGTTGCCCTCCTCTGATTTTTTTCCAGCTCTGCAATGTCCTTTTTGAGTTATGGTGTCCAGAACTGTAGACCGTATTCTAAATGTTACACCATAGATCGGGGGTGTCAAACATGTGACCGGGGACCGAATCAGGCCCTCGGAGGGCTCCTTTTAAGCCCCTGAGCAACTGGCTGTCATCTGCTTCCTTTTCCCTCTCTCTTGCTTCTTTCTGCATCACGACTTGCTTTGCAAGGCTTCCTTAATTGCACAGAAGCTACAGAGCAAATCCTTTATTTTCTCAAATGGCTGAGACTCCTCCCTTGTGTCAAGCATCTTGTTTCTTTCTTGGTATAAGCATTAACTGTTATTCTAATGTATTGCACATCAAAGCCATGTAACCTCTTCCTTAGTTCTCACTAGTAGCAAATGCAGGAATGTCCTCTTTGAAGATAAGGCCTCCTGGGATACTTTCCTAGTCAAACCTGGGCCCAGGATGTTGCTAAACCGCAAGAATAAATAAAGTAGCTGGCGTGTTAGTTTCACACGCGTGTGTAAGAATTCCTAAGATACCTTTGATGTGCCCCCTTAAAGTTAGTATTCTAGAGTTACACTGTATCATTTCCAATCTGGTGCCTACCCGAGCACAATGGATTATCAATAAACTAAGACTTTGTTTCAAAATCAACAATTGGTTATTTTGAGATCTGATGCTTGACACCTTGGGGAGGAAGGGTGTGGGGAGGCAGAATTTGCTTTGCCAGGCTCTGTCAATCGCACAGCAGAGCTACTGAGCCAAACCTCTCTTCCTTCTATTGGCTGAAACATCTCTCCCTCCTGGTGTAGCAGGAAAAGTCCTGTGTTGCCCAATTAATATTCAATCATACTTACAAACGAGGTCTGAGGCGAGATCAGGAAAACAGCCAAGCTTTATTTAACGTGCACACGGGCCCCTGTACACGGGCTTCAGACCCAGGGTCTGAGCAAAATCACAGAGGCACACTGGTCTTATATACCCCGCTTGCACACTCCTTTGACCTTTCTGTATGATCTCATTTCTCTGACCTTTTACAATTATTTACTTCAATTATTTATGACAATTATTATGATCAAATATTTATCCCTTCTTTCTGCACCAAGCCTTACCACAACCCTCTACTCCCTCTCCCCGTATGTACCCCGGAGAGCACTGAGATCTGGTTCCCAGAACTTACTAACAATCCCTGGGCCAAGAGAAGTTAGGTTGAAGGCCACTAGGGAGCAGGCCTTCTCGGTGATAGCCCCTCGTTGGTGGAACGATCTACCAGAGATGGTGCGAGCCCTGCGGGACCTGAACCAATTCCGCAGGGCTTGCAAAACATTTCTCTTTCAGTTGGCATTTGAGACAACATGTGGTAATTGAATTGATATAGAACCGGATCAACGAATGAACAGATATTTAGCCATCCTAAATACATCTGGATTACATCATTCTAGCACCTACCTTAATATATCTTATTATATTTTATTTGTTTTTATGTATTTTAAATAACTATTTGTAATTAATGTCAAATTATTATGTTTTTATGAATCATGGGACTCCCATGTCTGTTATACTGTCCAATAAGAATCATGGGATTCCCGTGCCTGTTAGCCGCCCTGAGCCCGCCTGGCGGGGAGGGCGGGATATAAAAATAAAATATTATTATTATTATTATTATTATTACTCCTGCTTTTCCGTTCCCATTTCCCTACAGTTCTTGCTCTGCACCTGTTCCTTCTGTTTCCTGCCTTACTAGTGCAAGCTCTACTAGCTTTATTTAGTCATAAATGCATCAAGCTTAATTATGCTTTATTAATTCCACGCCTTATTGATCCCTTTATTAATATTCCTTATTGATCTCCTGTCTCACTGGTCCCCTGGGGAAGGAAGCAAAGAGCCAGAACTTCCTTTGCCCATTTCCTGGATCCCATGGTAGAAACACAAAGAAAGTACCTTTAAGACCAATGAGTGCTAATGTTTTAAACAGGTTTTATTTTTAAGGTGTTTGTTTTTTTTAAAGAATCTTTAATTGTGTTTGTGTCCTTTATAAAGTTTATATCTCTGCTACCTAACCTGAGTCCAGAGTGGCACAGAGTGGAAAAACTGCAGCACTGCAGTACGAAGCTCTGCTCATGACCTGAGTTTGATCCCGGTGGAAGCTGGGTTCAGGTAGCTGGCTCGAGGTTGACTTAGCCTTCCATCCTTCTGAGGTCGGTAAAATGAGTACTCAGCTTGCAGGAGGGAAAGCGTAAATGACTGGGGAAGGCAATGGCAAACCACCCTGTAAAAAAGTCTGCCGTGAAAACGTGAAAGCAACATCACCCCAGAGTCGAAAACGACTGGTGCTTACACCTTTACCTAACCTGAAATAGGTATACACTTGGCCCAGCCCGACAAAATCCCATTTATGTCAGATCTGGCTCTCATAATAAATCTACATCTATGAAGGGGCATTACAACATCTGCCATTTAATTCTCAGTCCTTTCCCTAATAATCCCTAATACAGAGTTCTGCCTTTTTTCACTACCTCACAGGGCCGGATCTGGAGGGGGGGGCAGAAGGGGGTGCTTGCCCTGGGCGCCAACGGAGGAGGGGTGCCAAATTGGGTATGGAGTCCATTGTATTCTATGGGACCATAAGGTATAATGGCCCATAAGGGGGCATCATTTTTTAATTTTGCCCCCCCTCAAAAAACATGTAGATCCGGTTCTGCTACCTCAGCACACTTTCATTGAGCTACCCACTACAACGCCAAGATCTTTTCCCCTCACAGCCTCAGCAAGTTCAGACCCAAATAGCCTCGAATTGAAATTGCGATTCACTTTACACTTGCCTACATTAAACATCATTTGCCACCTTATCACCCACTCACTTGGAGCTCCTTACCATTTCTTTCTACTGGAAATGCCCCACCCCCGATATTTTTACCTCAGCTGGAGAAAATTTACAGGTATCCGTATATTTCTCTTCTTTCCCTGTTTCCCCATGCCGTTCACATTCTGGATTAAATCAAGTCTGGCAGCTAAAATTGCGAGAAGGGGGGGGGGGGAATTAAAATAAACACAGAAGATACAATGTATAATGGAGTTCTCTATCTTTCTCTCTGTGTCGCTCTCTCTCTCTCCCTCTCCCCACAAGCCATAAAATACTCTGCTAAGTCTCACCCAACAGAGATGATTGCATTTTAATCATTCAAGACTCGCTAGCTTTTCCCCTTATACAAGTTTTCCGCATTCACCTTATCTTTGAAAATCTTCCCACAAGTTGCGTAACAATAGTCAAGCTGCGTGTCTTTATAATAGCACATATTTCTTCTGTGTCCAGTTGTGAATGTGATGCTGCAATGCAAAAACGCTTTGGTGTGTTTAGTGTGGGCAGCGCCTTACTGAAAAACTGCTCGCCAGGTGCGTACCAGCAATGCTGGCAGTACCATGCACATCTCTTTAGGAAGTTCTTCTTCTGAGAAATTTAGAGGGATGCACAAGATTCTGCCTTCTCTGTTTATCTTCCCAACAACCAGAAATTCCAGCCTTCAGATGGAATCCGGGAATACCCCTGCTCATTTACAGACCATAGAGATCAGTTCCCCTGGAGAAAATAGAAGCTTTGGAGCAAGGCTTTTTTTGTAGCAGGAACTCCTTTGCATATTAGGTCACACACCCCTGAGGTAGCCAATCCTCCAAGAGCTTACAGGGCTCTTAGTACAGGGCCTACTGTAAGCTCCAGGAGGATTGGCTACCTCAGGGGTGCGTAGCCTAATATGCAAAGGAGTTCCTGCTACAAAAAAAGCCCTACTTTGGAGGATGGACTCTATGGCATTGTACCCCACTGAGTACCTTGTCCTTCTAGCTGGAACACTATGAAGAAAGGTTAAAACGCTTGGGACTCTTTAGCTTGGAGAAATGTCGACCGAGGGGTGACAAGATAGAGATTTACAAGATTATGCACAGGATAGACCCAAGTTAATATTTGGTCGCAAAAAATCTTGAAAATACAAATCAGTCATGTGCCAGAACTGTATCTCTTGAACATTTGTAGACAAAACATTCCTATGACAAAACTGAAATTACTATTATACATAGTTACTGTTGCTAGAATACTTTATGCCAAGTACTGGAAGACCAACAAAATCCCTAATAGAGACGAATTTATTACCAAACTGTTTGATGCCCCAGAATCTGATTTAATGTCCACGAGATTAAGAGATGGTAATGTGCCAAAATGTCAGGAGGAATGGGACCCCATATATAAGTGGGTAAAAAGTAAAGGTTTTGATATGGAATAACAGAACTTTTTTGATCCTCTCCATCTCCTAGTGTGAATGAGTATGTAGTAGTGGTAGTTTTTAGGTGTATTGATGTGTATTGAATGTGCTTTTGATTGTCCTTTTGTAATTTTTAGTTTGTTGTATTTGTTTTTTCTTATTTCTTGTATGTATGTTTTCTTTATTTCTCAATAAAACTATTTCTCATCGGGAAAAAAATACATTATGCACAGGATAGAGAAGGTAGAGAAAGAAGTACTTTTCTCCCTCTCTCGCAATACGAGAACTCATGGGCACTCAATGAAATTGCTGAGCAGTCAGGTTAGAACAAATAAAAGGAAGTACTTCTTCACCCAAAGGGTGATTAACATGTGGAATTCACTGCCACAGGAGGTGGCGGTGGCTACAGGCATAGCCAGCTTCAAGAGGGGATTGGATAAACATATGGAGCAGAGGTCCATCAGTGGCTATTAGCCACAGCATATTGTTGGAACTCTGTCTGGGGCAAGTGAAGTTCTGTATTCCTGGTGCTTGGGAGGGGCAACATCATGAAGGCTTCTAGTGTCCTGGCCCCACTGATGGACCTCCTGATGGCACCTGGGATTTTTGGCCACTATGTGACACAGAGGGCATTTTCGCACTGACCTTCAAGTGGCGCGACCACCCTCTTCACACCGGAGGATCTGCGCGGATTTCGCACAAGAAGCGCCGGAGCACCCAAAAGAGCCGGCGACTTCCATCGCGAAACCCGCTCAAACGGAAACCGCCAAGAAGCAGGAAAACGTTTGAGCGGCTTTTGCGACGGAAGTCGCCGGCTCTTTTGGGTGCTCCGGCGCTTCTTGTGCGAAATCTGCGCAGATCCTCCGGTGTGAAGAGGGTGGTCGCGCCACTTGAAGGTCAGTGCGAAAACGCCCAGAGTGTTGGACTGGATGGGCCATTGGCCTGATCCAACATGGCTTCTCTTATGTTCTTATGTGACACAGAGTGTTGGACTGGATGGGCCATTGGCCTGATACAACATGGCTTCTCTTATGTTCTTATGTGACACAGAGTGTTGGACTGGATGGGCCATTGGCCTGATACAACATGGCTTCTCTTATGTTTTTATGATCCCCAAATCTCCAAGAGTTTCCCAATGTGGATCTGGCAAGCCTACCAAGGAGGCCATAACAACCCTAAAAGAGAGTGAAACAGGTGCATGGTCATCCAGCAAGCTTTTATGAGCCAGTGGGGGTTTGAACCTGGCTCTAGTCTGACATTCTAAGCACTACACAACTGCACTGGCATCGCATGTGCCTTTTGAATGTGATACTGGCCATGTGCATAGGGTTGCCAACTTCAGTTTGGAATATTCCTGGATATTTTTGTGAGTGGAGCCTGGGGGGAGCAGTGTTTGTGGAAAGGAAGAGCCTCAGGGCATATAATGTCATACAGTCCACCTTCAAAGGCAGCCATTTTATCCATAGGAATTGAACTCTGTAGTCAGGAGATGAGTTGTAATTACAGGAGACCTCCAGCCTTCACCTGGAGGCTTGGCAAGCCAATGGGAAAAACATGGCAAAGGTTGAGGTCCAGGAGATAACCATGTGGGATAGAAACAATAACACTATACACAATTATGCCGCACCAATTGCTGATAATATGAAGTTCTATTGAGTCTCGTTATCAAAGTATAACAATTCAGCAAAATTGTATCATTCAGTGATTGAGAATTACATTGTATACAGCCCTTTGGTGATACACACACACATGATTTGCAATGCAGAATGCAACTGAAAACAATATCTTAAATTCCACGACAGATATTCGCATAGCATTGAGTTGAGCATTGGGTGAGTAGCTTTTCTTCAGATGATTTGTTATTTTCTTGAATTTGTGTTATTAAGCCTCAGACCTTGCTTGGGCTCAGCCCATTTAAAGAATTGCCTAGTGCCATCCTTTTCCATGGGGAGAAGGAGGGGAACCTAATTAAGTTTATTTAGCATTATAAAGTAATTTTCTGTAATCGAAAGGAACAAAGTGTACTCAAGCAATTCCTCCCTATAACTTTCACAAAGCATTACTGCAGACCAGCACGATTTCTAAGCTACTGGGCAAAACACCAACTGCAAACTTTGCAGGGCAGCCCGATCGGAGAGCAACAAAACTCCTGCTCCTGTTATAACCCTAGGATAGTCAAAACCAGGCCTCGGATTCAGTGGGAGCTCACAGGAGCACAGCTCCTGAACCTTTCTGAGAGTTCCATCTCCTCCTTCTGAGAGTTCCACCTAGGGTTGCCAAGTCCAATTCAAGAAATATCTGGGGACTTTGGGGGTGGAGCCAGGAGACATTAGGGGTGGAGCCAAGATCAAGGCTGTGACAAGTGTAATTGAACTCCAAAGGGAGTTCTGGCCATCACATTTAAAGGGATGGCACACCTTTTCAATGCCTTCCTTCCATAGCAAATAATGAAGGATAGGGGCACCTTCTTTTGGGGGCTCATAGAATTGGACCCCCTGGTCCAATCTTTTTGAAACTTGGTGGGTATTTTGGGGAGAGGCACTAGATGCTATACTGAAAATTTGGTGCCTCTACCCCAAAAAAACAGCCCTCCCAGAGCCCCAGATACCCGCAGATCAATTCTCCATGATTTTCTATGGGAATAAATCTCCATAGGGAATAACAGAGTTCCCAGCAGACATTTCTCTCGCCTCCCCCTGCTTTCTGATGACCCTGAAGCGGGGGGAGGGCCTCCAAACCCAGGGATCCCCTGCCCCCACCTGGGGATTGGCAACCCTAATTCCACCTCCTTGTCCATAGTAGGTGCATAGTAGGTTGTCACGACTCAGGGGGCTGCCACCACTCTGGATTGTCACGACTCAATTGCTGCCACCACTCTGGGTTAAGGGTTCCCTTTGAGAAGGCCCGAGTCCCCTCCCATGCCCTTCAAGCCTCCTGTAGCTAACGCGTCTATCTATACAGGCCCTACCTAATACCAATACTCACCCCTTGCCTTGGATGAGGGAGTTTTCCCCTGCTCAAGCTCTCCAGGCACAGTCTACCTCCAGCTCAGCCTTCTAGGGAAAGAACACCCCCTTCCTGGGCTTGGCCATTTTATGTCCTACTCCCAGGCCCCACCCCTCTCTGGACCAGTTTCCCTCCAAAACCTTGCCACTCAATCAGAGGGACAGGAGGGATCCTGGGATATGTAGGCTCTTCCCAGCAACTTCTAAGCAGGCTTCCCGGATCATGACATAGGTGCATAACAATTCCTGGATGAGCTTCACCACCTATTTTTCTACAAAACGACTAGGGTTGCCAAGTCCAATTCAAGAAATATCTGGGGACTTTGGGGGTGGAGCCAGGAGACACTGGGGGTGGAGCCAGGAACAAGGGTGTGACAAGCATAATTGAACTCCAAGGGAATTCTGGTCATCACATTTAAAGGGACAGCACACCTTTTTAAATGTCTTTCTTCCATAGGAAATAATGATGGATAGGGGCACCTTCTTTTGGGGCTCATAGAATTGGACCCCCTGGTCCAATCGTTTTGAAACTTGGAGGGTATTTTGGGGAGAGGCAGTAGATACCATACTGAAAATTTGCTGCCTCTACCTCAAAAAATAGCTCCCCCAGAGCCCCCGTTTCCCTCTTCTCCACACACCCTTCTTCTCGCAAATCTGATGTAGGGGATTGGCTCTCTACTCACCAGCCAGCTTCTTCACAGCAACAAAGACACAGCCACAGAAAGTTGAAGCCTTTCACCACCTCCGGAGGTGCAAAGGCACATGGTCCTTTGGGGCGGGGCAGGAAGCAGCCAGGGAAAGCTCTGGCTGCTGCGATGAAGCTGGGTGGGAAGGGGAGGGGCAAGGAGAAGCTGCTGCAATCGGAGGTGAGAAGGGAAGGGAGGAGGAGGAGAAGCATCAGGGATTGGTGGGAAGGGGAGAGGAGAAGCTGCTGGGTTCTAGGCTGCGTGGGAAGGACTGCCATTCCTCCCGCTTTCTGGATTTTTGCCAAGTGGGGGGGAGGAGGCTCCAAATCGGGGGTCCCCCACCCAGGTGGGGGATTTGGGAAGCCTAAAAATGACCCCTCGTCAAAACAGAACATTGATGAGCACCTGGCAAGCCACTGTGTTGCTAGGTGTCATGGGTGCTGGGGACCCTTCAGAGGAAGTTGAGTCTGATGAGGAAACTGTGCCCCTGCCACCTGCACCAGTGCCCCTGCCTCCTGCTGGAGAAGATCCCAGCCCCCCTGCCTCGCCCTCTCGGGTGGCTCGTGTGCGTGACCGCCTCCGGCAGGACCTCAGGGATCGGAGGAGGGCGGCACGCTCACAAGCAAGACGCTCCCTGAGCCCTGAGTTCTGAGAGGATTCTGGCCCTTCTAAGAGCAAGGATGCTTGAGTGGTAACAGGATCCTGGCTGCCTCCCTGAGCCAGCAATTAGCCCAAATGGGCAACAGCCAGCAGAGGGCTATATAGCTGTGGGCTTTGGGAGGAAGCTTTGTGGAAGCAACTAGTCATCTCCCTGACATTCTAGCATCCACTCCGGCTTGACTTTGGTTCCTGACTCCCTGACTTTGGCTTTGGACTTCTGGACTCCCTGACCTCGGCTTCTGGACCTCAGACCTGCGATACTTCTACAGTGATTCGGATTTGGCGCCTCGGACCCTCCTGCTTACTGGCTACAGACCTCGGACTGCCTCTGGACTTTGCCTGACCCGGCCCCAGCCGTGACAGATTGCTTCCACCCACAAACACCCACTCCACAGGATGGATGCTGAAGCAAGTGAAACCACAGAACTACTGGCTGCGCTCCAAGCCCAGGTACAGCAGCTAACACAGGCAGTAGTGCACTTGCAGCAACAACCTGCGGCCAGTGCTCCAGCCAAGTGCCCAGTTCCCCCACCTGACAGATTTGGGGGTGCCGTGGAAGAATTTCCTGCCTTCCTAGCACAGTGTCGGCTGTACTTTGAACTGAGAGCACGGGACTTCCTCAATGACAAAACCAAGGTGTGTTTCGTCATCAGTCTGTTAAAGGGGCAGGCGGCCAAATGGGCCACACCCTTACTGGTCGCGTCCTCTCCCCTACTGACTGATTACCAGGGGTTTGAGGCCCACCTGTCTGCTGCTTTCTCAAACCCAGTCCAAGCAGCCACAGCCAACCGGAAGATCAGGGCACTGAAACAAGGCAACTCCTCGGTGGCTCAATATGCCACTGAATTCAAGCTCCTGACCCAGGACTTGGCGTGGAATGAGGCTGCCCAGATGGACCAGTTTACTGAGGGGTTGGCAGAGGAGGTCCTGGATGAACTGGCCAGGGTGGAGCAGCCACCCACGCTCCAAGAACTTATCACCCTCTGCCTCCGCATCGATGGCCGCCTGGAAAGTCGCCGCCAAGCCAAGACCAGAGGGCGCCAGCTCCCTGCGCCGTGCTACCTGGCTCCTCGCCCGTCCCCAGCTAGTACCAGCACCAAGGATGAGCCTATGCAGCTTGGAGCTGCTCGACCCCGCCTGACCCCAGAGGAAAAGACCAGACGCCGCACGCAGAATCTGTGCCTCTACTGCGGCACGGCAGGCCACTATGCCTCTGGCTGCCCTGCTAAGCATCGGATACCTGGACCTTCGCTGCCACCGCCGCCAAAAGGGCAGCCCCAGGCGTAAGTGGACCCCCCAGCCTGGGGCGACTAGCTGGGTCCTCCGAACAGCGGGCTGATACCCCAGGGCCATTCCTGCTACCAGTCAAACTCCGTCTGCCTGACGAACGCTGGCTGTTCGTGTATGCCATGCTGGACTCGGGAGCGGCCCACTGTTTTATAGATGCCGCCTTTGTGAAGCAACACCAGATCCCTGTGCAGACAAAAGGGATTCCGTCGCTGGTGGAGGCTATTGACGGGCGCCTCCTCCGTTCTGGCCCCGTCACCCAGGAGACCTGTCCCATCACCTTCCACGTCCAGCAGCACCAAGAACAGCTGCGGTTTGATGTCGCCCGCATGCCTCGCTTCCCGCTGATTCTAGGCCTTTCCTGGCTGAAGCTGCACAACCCCATCGTGGACTGGGCCCAGCAGGAACTACGCTTCCGAGACCCATGCCCCCATCTGACTCCTCCCACCACTCTAGCAGCTGGCATCCCGAGTGGTGGTCCTCAGCTCCCTCAGAAGTATGTGGACTTTGCTGATGTCTTCGAAGAGACAGGAGCTGATCAGCTTCCCCCTCACCGGCCCTACGACTGTGCCATTGATTTGGTACCTGGGGCACCACTCCCGGTGGGGCGTCTGTACCCAATGTCGGAGCCGGAGTTGGCAGCTCTGCGAGACTTCCTGGACAAGAACCTGAAACGCGGATTCATCCGACCCTCAACCTCTCCCCTATCTGCTCCAGTGCTCTTCGTGAAGAAGAAAAGTGGGGAGCTCCGGCTGTGCAATGACTACCGGGCCCTGAACAAGATCACCATCCGCGACCGGTACCCTCTACCACTGATCCCTGAACTCTTGGATCGCCTAAAGGGGGCCCAAATCTACACCAAGCTGGACCTCCGTGGAGCGTACAATTTGGTGCGCATACGGCCCGGAGACGAATGGAAGACCGCGTTTGGGACCCGATACGGGCAGTACGAGCACCTGGTAATGCCCTTCGGACTGACCAATGCCCCCGCTGTCTTCCAGAGGTTCATGAATGACATATTCCGGGACCTGCTCGACCGCTTCGCGATCATATACCTGGATGACATCCTAATTTACTCCCGCAATCCTGCCCAGCACGCCGAGCACGTCCGCCAGGTCCTGCAGCGCCTACGAGCCCATGGTCTCTACGCCAAGCTGGAGAAGTGCGACTTCGACCTGCGCTCCGTCGAGTTCCTTGGGCACATCGTGTCACCGCAGGGGATCCTCATGGACCCGAAAAAAGTAGAAGCGGTCCTGACCTGGCAGGCTCCTCAGAATCGCAAAGACCTGCAGCGGTTCCTCGGTTTTGCCAACTACTATCGGCAATTCATCCCGGCCTACGCATCCCTGACCACACCCCTGACTCAACTACTCCGCCCCAAAGAACCCTTCCACTGGTCCCCAGAGGCCGATAACGCCTTCTCCACCCTGAAGACTCGCTTTGCCACCGGGCCACTCCTGAGATACCCCGACCCCCAGCTTCCCTTTACGGTGGAAGCTGATGCCTCCAACGTGGCCCTGGGAGCAGTGCTGTCCCAGCGCGAGGAGCCGTCCCAGCCACTACAGCCCTGCGCCTATTACTCGCGGCAGCTCACTGCTGCAGAGAGGAACTATACCATCTGGGAGAGGGAGTTGCTCGCGATCAAGGCGGCGTTTGAGGTTTGGCGACATTACCTCGAAGGGGCTCGCCACCCTGTTCAAGTGCTCACCGATCACCGGAACTTGGAACACCTCCAGACCACTCGCCGTCTCAACCAGCGCCAGATCCGGTGGTCCCTATTCTTCTCTCGCTTCGACTTCCGGATCTCCTACATCCCCCATACCCAGAACCGGAAAGCAGACGCGCTCTCCCGGAAACCGGAATACGCCCCTGCCTCAACTGAGACCGCGCCCGCTGCTCCAATCCTGCCGCCCTCAGTATTTGCAGCCACCTCCACTTCACCAGCACTCATGGAGGACATTCGGGCTAGCCAGGCCAATGATCCCTGGGTCCAGCAACACCTCCAGGCTCTCCAAGATGACCCAACAGGGGAGTTCACGACTCGAGGCGGCCTCTTGCTACACCGCGAACGCCTCTATGTGCCACCCGGGCCCTTGCGGGCAGAAGTGCTACGCCTGACCCACGACTCGTTACCCGCCGGGCACTTTGGACAGCATAAGACCACCCACTTGCTGACAAGGGAATTCTGGTGGCCACGAGTTCGCGCTGATGTTGCCCGCTATGTCAGCTCCTGTGACGTCTGCCGACGGGCCAAAGACATCCCAGCCAAACCCTCAGGGTTGCTGCAGCCCTTGCCCACATCTTCAGGACCCTGGGATACCATCTCGATGGACTTCATCACGGAACTTCCACGCTCCAAGGGTCAGACTTGTATCTGGGTGGTCGTCGACCTATTTACCAAGATGGCCCACTTTGTTCCGTGCCCGAAACTCCCCACAGCTCAGGAGACGGCCCAGCTTTACCTGCAACACATCTTTCGTCTGCATGGACTCCCAGCCCATCTGATCTCCGATCGGGGCCCTCAGTTCTCCTCTCGGTTCTGGCAAGCCCTCCATTCCAGCCTGGGTACTCGAGTGCACCTGTCCTCGGCCTACCACCCACAGACAGATGGCCAGACAGAGCGCACCAATGCCACGCTAGAGCAATATCTCCGCTGCTACACCTGTTACCAGCAGGATGACTGGACCACTCTATTGCCCCTAGCGGAGTTTGCATACAACAACGCGGTCCATTCATCCACCCAAATGACCCCGTTTGCTGCAACCTACGGGTACCACCCTCGGTTCTTCCCAGCGATCCTACCACCCACGAATGTCCCCGCCGTCGATGCCTACCTGCAAGAACTCCGTGCCAGCCAAGACTTGCTCCGAGAGCAGCTACAGCAAGCCAAGGAGGCATATAAATGGGCTGCGGACCGAAAGAGGCAAGAAGGCCCTCCAGTGCAGCCGGGGGATCAGGTGTGGCTCTCAACTCGCTACCTGCGCCGGCCTGGTCGGTCTCACAAGCTGGATGCACGGTTCATTGGACCCTACCCCGTCGTTGAACAAATAAACCCCGTCGCCTTCAGGCTCCAGTTGCCACCCCACCTCTGCATTCACCCCGTGTTTCATCGCTCCCTCCTTGTTCCGGCTGCACCCCCTGACCCAGCTCGGACTCCTTCCCCACCGCCGCCACCACCAGTGTTGGTGGATGACGAGGAAGAATATGAGGTGCGCCAGATCCTGGACTCCAGGTACCATCGTGGAGGCCTCCAGTACCTGGTGGACTGGGAGGGATACGGCCCAGAAGACCGGTCTTGGGAGCCCGAGGACAATCTTCATGCCCCGGACTTGGTGCACCAGTTCCACAACGACCACCCCGACCTTCCAGGTCCCTCGACGGAGGGGGGCCCTGGGGGGGGGGATAGTGTCATGGGTGCTGGGGACCCTTCAGAGGAAGTTGAGTCTGATGAGGAAACTGTGCCCCTGCCACCTGCACCAGTGCCCCTGCCTCCTGCTGGAGAAGATCCCAGCCCCCCTGCCTCGCCCTCTCGGGTGGCTCGTGTGCGTGACCGCCTCCGGCAGGACCTCAGGGATCGGAGGAGGGCGGCACGCTCACAAGCAAGACGCTCCCTGAGCCCTGAGTTCTGAGAGGATTCTGGCCCTTCTAAGAGCAAGGATGCTTGAGTGGTAACAGGATCCTGGCTGCCTCCCTGAGCCAGCAATTAGCCCAAATGGGCAACAGCCAGCAGAGGGCTATATAGCTGTGGGCTTTGGGAGGAAGCTTTGTGGAAGCAACTAGTCATCTCCCTGACATTCTAGCATCCACTCCGGCTTGACTTTGGTTCCTGACTCCCTGACTTTGGCTTTGGACTTCTGGACTCCCTGACCTCGGCTTCTGGACCTCAGACCTGCGATACTTCTACAGTGATTCGGATTTGGCGCCTCGGACCCTCCTGCTTACTGGCTACAGACCTCGGACTGCCTCTGGACTTTGCCTGACCCGGCCCCAGCCGTGACACTAGGGTTGCCAGATCCTCCTTGGCAACCAGCGGGGGATGGGGGATTCGAGTTGCAGGATCTAGGTGGGGAAATATCTGGAGATTTTGGGATGGAGCCTAAGAAGGAGCCTAAGAGACCTAGACTGTCTGGCATCCCAGGCAAGGGTAACTTCTGGTGCCCACCCCCCCCGCGCGGATAATCTCACTGAGTCATGTGGGGCACCCTATTCAGCGCCCCACAGAAGGCTGGCGCCCTAGGCAATCACCTAGTTTGACTAGTGGCAGGGCCAGCCTCGCAATCCATTGAGCCAACGTGCATGTTTGTCCATTTTGCTATAATCTGCTGCTGATTTTTGTTGAGAACAATGAACCCATGAATGCGTTCTGCTGTTAGTCTTGTCTGGCGCAGCCAGTTAAGTAGGGTTGCCAATCCCCAGGTGGGGGCAGGGGATCCCCTGATTTGGAGGTCCTCTCCCCACTTCAGGGTCATCAAAAAGCAGGGGGGGGGGAGGGAAATGTCTGCTGGGAATGCCATTGTTCCTTATGGAGATGGATCCCCATGGGGCATAATAGAGAATTGATCTGTGGGTTTCTTGGAGGGGGGGAGAGCTGTATTTTCAGGTAGAGGCACAAAGTTTCCAGCATAGCATTCGGTGCCTCTCCCCAAAGTACCCTCCAAGTTTCAAGAGGATTGGACCAGGGGGTCCAATTCTATGAGCCCCCAAAGAAGATGAAGGGAAAGCATTCAAAAGGTCTGTGTTCCCTTTAAATGTGATGGCCAGAACTCCCTTTGGAGTTCAATTATGCTTGTCACAGCCTTGATCTTGGCTCCATCCCAAAGTCTCCTGGCTCCACCCCCAAAGTCCCCAGATTTTTCTTGAATTGGACTTGGCAACCCTACAGTTATGGACAAGGCCAGTGCTAGAATGTATTCATTCCACAGGAACAGACCAGTTTTCCAGGCCTTGGGAAACATTTAAAGCTTGCTGCAACATATAATTGCGAAAGGGATCCTTAACACTTAATTCTTGAAAGTTCTTCCCTGGCTCCTATCAAACCTTCTAAGATTTGATAGTTGGAAGTGGAAGGCCCTGTGGGGTATGAAATGCGTGCTCCTCTCATCACCCCGAGTTTCACTTTCTAATTTTCGTCTTCTGTGGCTGCTGTATGGTCAGCTAGTCATAACACTGTACCTTTTCATACACCCACTGAATAGATTTGTCTTTGTTTAACCATGGAGCTGCTCGCTCTGAAATAGCTGCAGTTGTGCACACATTCGGTGATGTTTCCTGCTGGGAGAGAGCAGTCCGGGGAAAAGGAAAGGAAGCAGGGTGTCCCCCGAAGGGTGCATCTAATAGGGTTGCCAGGCTCCAGGTGGGGACTGGAGGTCCCTTGGAATTACAACTGATCTCCAAACAGCTCAGTTCCCCTGGAGAAAATGGCTGCTTTGGAGGGTGGATTCTATCGCATTATATATCAAATGTTAAAACGCTTGGGGCTCTCTAGCTTGGAGAAATGTCAACTGAGGGGTGACATGATAGAGGTTTCCAAGGTTTTGCACGGGATAGAGAAGGTAGAAAAAGGCCTACTTTTCTCCCTTTCTCACAATATAAGAACTCATGGACACTCAATTAAATTGCTGAGCAGTCAGATTAGAACGGATAAAAGGAAGTATTTCTTTACTCAAAGGTTGATTAAAACATGGAATTCACTGCCACAAGAGGTGGTGGTGGCTACAAGCATAGCCAGCTTCAAGAGGGGACTGGATAAACATATGGAGCAGAGGTCCATCAGTGGCTATTAACCACAGCTTATTGTTGGAACTCTCTATCTGGGACAGTGATATTCCGTATTCTTGGTGCTTGGGAGGGACACAGTGGGAGGGTTTCAAGTGATGGCCCCACTGATGGACCTCCTGATGGCACCTGGGTTTTTTGGCCACTGTGTGACACAGAGTGTTGGACTGGATGGGCCATTGGCCTGATCCAACATGGCTTCTCTTATGCTCTTAGGTTCTTATTAGTAGGTGTCTCCCTTGGCTCCACCCCTTGAATCTCCAGGTATTTCCCAACCCAGAGTTGGCAACCCTGGTACTTACGCATGTGTGTGCTATTGAGACAGCCCTTTTGAGGGGTTTTTTCACTTTGAAATAAAGTAGCTGACTTTGAAACCAGTTACTCTAACTGTCACTTTAACCTCAGTTTGCTGTGCTGCAAATACCAGGCAATGTTATTTATGAGAGCCAGAAGTGGTGTAGTTGGTTAAGAGTACCAGACTAGCAGGGCTTGTTTTTTAGAAAAAGCCCAGCAGGAACTCATTTGCATACTAGGCCACACCCTCTGACACCAAGCCACCTAGAACTGCATTCCTGTGTGTTCCTGCTAAAAAAAAGCCTTGCAGACTAGTACCTGGGAGACCCGAGTTTGAATTCACACTCACGCCATGGAAGCTTGAACATATGAACATATGGAACTGCCTTATACTGTCTACTCAGACTGGCAGTGGCTCTCCAGGGTCTCAGCTGAGGTTTTTCACACCTATTTGCCTAGACCCTTTTTAGTTGGAGATGCCGGGGATTGAACCTGGGACCTTCTGCTTACCAAGCAGCTGCTCTGCCACTGAGCCACCATCCCTCCCCTGAGCTTGCTGAGTGATCTTTGGGCCACTCACACTGTTTCCACCTAACCTCCCTCATGGGGTTGTTATGAGGATAAAATAATAGAATCAAAGAGTTGGACGGTACCTCCAGGGTCATCTAGTCCAACCCCCTGCACAATGCAGGAAACTCACAAACACCTCCCCCTAAATTCACAGGATCTTCATTGCTGTCCGATGGCCATCTAGCCTCTCTTTAAAAACCTCCAAGGAAGGAGAGCTCACCACCTCCCGAGGAATCCTGTTCCACTGAGGAACCCCTCTAACGGTCAGGAAGTTCTTCCTAATGTTGAGCAAGAAACTCTTTTAATTTCAACCCATTGGTTCTGGTCCTACCTTCCGGGGCCACAGAAAACAATTCCACGCCACGGAGGAGAAGAGAACAACGTAAGCTGGTTTGGGTTGTCAGTGGGGTGAAAGGTGAGGTAAATAAATAAATGTTCGTGCCCTGAAAAACTTCAGGGGCTGATTTCCACTAAGTAAAGGGACAGAGCATTTCTCTCCTGGTCATTTGGCAAGCCTCTTGTGGAACGACACCCCCCCCCCCCCAATAGAGGCTCAAATTTCCCCCTCCTTCCCTGTCTTCCACAGAAGGTGCAGACCAGGTTTATTTAGGAGGGGGTTAGATTTATTTTGACTCCATTGATTCGTTTTGGCTGACCTTGGCTTCGTCAAAGTTCATCAAAAGTACAGCAGCTTTTTTTTTTAGAGAAACATTCTTTATTGGTTTATTTTATGCGTTGACAGTGACTAGATTGGCTCAGATCATTTTCTGTAAATTCTCCCGAGCCCTCAGCATGAAGGCGTTCTTACTAAACCAAAAAGCCTAACATGAAAGGGGTTTTTTTTTGGGTAGCAAGAGCTCCTTTGCATATTAGGCCACACACCCCTGATGGAGCCAACCCTCCAAGAGCTTACAGGGCTCTTCTTACAGGGCCTACTGTAAGCTCCAGGAGGACTGGCTACATCAGGGGTTGTGGCCTAATATGCAAAAGAGTTCCTGCTACAAAAAACACACACCCGATTCTAGGATTCTATATACCAACACAAGTATATATTTCACCACCAGTGTTCCCTCTAAGCTGAGTCAGTGTGAGTTAGGTCACAGTTTTTGAGACTCTGGATCAGGGAAAAAAATGGCCCAAAAGCAAATTAATTTAGACAGTAGCCAAACTGCTGGCTCACAACCAATACTCCCTCTAAACTGTGGAGTCTTGTGAGCAAAAATCCTACTTTGTGAGCGACTGGCATTAAAGTTGTGCGCTACTGCATTAATTAGTTTGCTCTGGGGTCATTTTTCCTGAGCTAAGCTACAAAAACGGGACCGTAGGCTAAAAAACTGTGAGCTAGCTCACACTAACTCAGCTTAGAGGGAACCCTGCTCACAACTTTAACGCTCCCGGAATAGAAGTTTTGCTCACAAGACTCCACAGTAGGGTTGCCAAGTCCAATTTAAGAAATATCTGGGGACTTTGGGGGGTGGAGCCAGGAGACATTGGGGTGCAGCCAAGATCAAGGCTGTGACAAGCATAATTGAACTCCAAAGGGAGTTCTGGCCATCACATTTAAAGGGACGGCACACCTTTTCAATGCCTTCCTTCCATAGGAAATAATGAAGGATGGGGCAGAAGAAGAAGATATTGGATTTATATCCCGCCCTCCACTCCGAAGAGTCTCAGAGCGGCTCACAATCTCCTTTACCTTCTTCCCCCACAACAGACACCCTGTGAGGTGGGTGGGGCTGGAGAGGGCTCTCCCAGCAGCTGCTCTTTCAAGGACAACCTCTGCCAGGGCTATGGCTGACCCAAGGCCATGCTAGCAGGTGCAAGTGGAGGAGTGGGGAATCAAACCCGGTTCTCCCAGATAAGAGTCCGCACACTTAACCACTACACCAAACTGGCTCTTTCTTTTGGGGCTCATAGCATTGGACCCCCTGGTCCAATTGGTTTGAAACTTGGGGGATATTTTGGGGAGAGGCACTAGATGCTGTACTGAAAATTTGGTGCCTCTACCCCCAGAAAACAGCCCCCCCAGAGCCCCAGATACCTGTGGATCAATTCTCCATGATTTTCTATGGGAATAAATCTCCATAGAGAATAATAGAGTTCCCAGCAGACATTTCCCTCCCCCCCCCCGCTTTCTGACAACCCTGAAGCGGGGGGGGGGGGTCTCCAAACCGGGGGATCCCCTGCCACCACCTGGGGATTGGCAACCCTACTCCGCAGCTTAGAGCGAGCATTGTTCACTACTACCTTGGAACACAAAATAGGAACTGCCTGGTAAATAGGGTTAATTGACGTGTGTGAAAGACAGTGCAGCTGAGATCTGTCTTTTCCATCTACTGATGTGAGGGGGGGGAGGGAAGCCTTGGGGAGATGTTGAAATGGGCAGCACCGCAGTGGACTGTAAACTCGACGCCGGTCAGAAGAGGGTTAAATGTTGTGCAGGCCAGCCGTTGCGCCTCTTATTGCACTAGCACAGGGAAAGCGTCCCAGGCTTTGGCATGCTTACCCATTTTTTTTTTTAAAATACACATCGCCTGCGAGTGTCAGAAGCTCATGAATATGGAAAGGTTTGTGAATAAGGCTTTCATTGACATTAATCCCTAACTTCGGAGCTTCGGTTGCAGCCTCTTGAGGCAAGAAATCAGATTGCCCCGATGAGCGGTCTCTCGTTAGCCCTGGAACACTCCGTTTTTAAAGCCTTAAAGACCTGCCAGGTTTTTAGCACAGAGGCATCCAACAGGAGCAGATGGCTAGGTAGCCACTAAATCCCACTGACTGACTACTTAAAAACTGTGTCGTTCAAGCATGGGCTTGGTGCGATGCCAGCAGTCACTTCAGGACTCTGTTGTTGTGGACGGAGTGTTTGGGCAAAAGCCTTAACAGAAGTAGCATTATTTGAGGTCTGATGTCCAAGTTACATAGGATTGCCGGCTCTGGGCTAGGAGATTCCTGGAGATTTGGGGCGGGGAGAGCCTGGGGTGCCTTGTTTGGGGAGAGGAGGGATCTCAGTGGGGGTGTGATGGCATACACTCAGCCATGCACAGCAGCCATTTTCTCCAGGGGAACTGATCTCTGCCACCTGGAGATTAGTTGTAATTTTGGGAGATAATCAGGCCTCACCGGAGACTGTCAACGGACAATGGTTGAGTTCCCAACTAGGTTTTAAATGTTGACTTCTTAGGTCCTGAAAACTACACTTCAGGGAGAGTTCCTTCCTTCCTTCCTTCCTTCCTTCCTTCCTTCCTTCCTTCCTTCCTTCCTTCCTTCCTTCCTTCCTTCCTTCCTTCCTTCATTTCCTCCCTCCCTCCCTCGCTTCCTCCCTCCCTCCCTCGCTTCCTCCCTCCCTCCCTCCCTCCCTCCCTTCCTTCCTTCCTTCCTTCCTTCCTTCCTTCCTTCCTTCCTTCCTTCCTTCCTTCCTTCCTTCCTTCCTTCCTTCCTCCCTCCCTCGCTTCCTCCCTCCCTCCCTCGCTTCCTTCCTTCCTTCTTTCCTTCCTTCCTTCCTTCCTTCCTTCCTTCCTTCCTTCCTTCCTTCCTTCCTTCCTTCCTTCCTTCCTTCCTTCCTTCCTTCCTTCCTCCCTCCCTCCCTCCCTCCCTCCCTCCCTCCCTTCCCCTACACAAATGGTTATCAGTAGACAAAACAAAATCCTGCAGCAAATATTTTGCAACAGAAGTTCTGAAGAGATGCATGACACGATTTGGCTAATTAGGTCCCAGCTTGTCAAAGGAGAAAGGTCAGCCTACCAATACTTTAACTTAATAGAGTGCATTGCACCAGTAGGCTTCAGAAGCCCCCTCTCTCATCACCTGTCCCCTCAAGATTTGAGACCAGTGACCTGTATAGCTTGGGGGCCTTGGAGACAGATATTTTCCCTAAAGAAATCCAAGTGAGCCCAATCAACAAAGTGTGCTACTTGTTAAAACCTTTTGCTAATCATGCACTGAATAAAATCAGCATTAGGATTGAGTCCAAGTTGCCGATTTCATTTGAATAAGTGATTGACTGGATTTCGAGATGATTTATGCAACTCTTCCAACTGTTTGGAAAGGAAGACGATAGGGCAAGGGCGATCCATCACATTCTCCTTCAGGAAGACCGTCTGTCTCTCTCCTCATCCTCTCCCCCCCTTCATCCTCCCAGACAGGGCTAGATTAGAGCTGCTGGTGGTTCGGAGACAGTTATGCTTTTGGTGATAGCTGGGTATACAGCCTTAGTGTCATAGAAACCATTTTTTGGGGTGGGTTCTGTTAGGGAGGTAGAGAACTGAGAGCCAGTTTGATGTAGTGGTTAAGTGCGTGGACTCTTATCTGGGAGAACTGGCTTTGATTCCCCCACTCCTCCACTTGCAGCTGCTGGGCTGGACTTGGGTCAGCCATAGCTATCTCAGAGTTGTCCTTGAAAGGGCAGCTTCTGTGAGAGCCCTCTCAGTCCCACCCACCTCACAGGGTGTCTGTTGTGGGGGGGAGGGAGAAGGTAAAGGAGATTGTGACTACTCTGAGACCGATTTCGCACTCACCTTATCCTATCCTCACGTTGGTCTTCTCAGCGCTGCTAACTTCCGATTTCCCACTATCTGCACCAGGGCTGCAACAAGGATCACCATTTTCGCGCAGCAAGCGGATACCGCTAAAAACCAGTTTCCGTTTGCTGGGTGAAAACGCCAATCCTTGCTGCAGCCTCGGCACAGATAGTGGGAAATCGGAAGTTAGCTGCGCTGAGAAGATGAACATGAGGGCGGAGTAAGGTGAGTGCGAAATCGGTCTGGGATTCAGAGCGTAGGGTGGGATATAAATCCAATATCTTCTTATATTTTCTGTACATGAATATGCCAACTAATCCTCCTTCACTCACCAGGCGCAGGATATTCCACCTCTTCTTGTACAGCAGAGTCCGTAGTTGAGTTCGGTGTGAAGTAATATCATTCAGCACACCTATTTTGCTTAAATAACACTGAACGTTGTTTAACAACTACGTACAGTGAAGCCAACGGTGAGTTGAGAGAGAAACCATGTTTTGTGGCAAACAGCAGCAGTTACGTCTCCAACGGACACAAAAGGAGTGTTCACTCAAAGCAGGGAGGGGCCAGTTCAACAGCAGCAGACAAACAGACACCACACAATGCATCAAGCCCCCTTTCCAACTGCCCTTACTCCTTACTCTTTCCACTCAAATGAGACCTCATTGAATCCATCCTCCAAGTCCACTGAACAAAGTTGATTTATTGGCTGTTCCGGCTTTGTGGCTGTGGTCCTGATGTTTCTCCATTGTGAGACCTGATGTTTCGCCAGCAGCTGTGACTGGCATCCTCAGAGGTGTAACCCATAAAACTGGAGTTCTGTCTGGGTCAAATTGAGAAGAAGTTGGTAGGCATGTAATTTATATCTACTCAGGAAGGTGGGGTAGGGCTGAGTCATTATCTTGTGAGAGCTTCCTGGGCTGTATATGGATTGGCTATTGACATTAGAATTTCAATAGCCAATCCATATACAAAAGAATCCCCTCAGGTAAGCTCCTCCGTTAGCATGTCAACCCAACAACATAAAGTTTATTTTGTCACTTCTCAGAATATTTATACCTCACCTTTCCTTTTGGCTCAAGTTTGAACCCTTTCTCTAACAAGTGGCTCTTCATCCCACAAAGAGCCACTTAAGCTGGAGGAAGTCTCCTTAGGCCAATGGAAGGCTATTGGAGGATGGCTGAATCCACCCTTGTATGTCAGACTCAGCTCCTCTTAATTGGACGCTCAGTGGAGAAGTACACACTAAAATCATGATCAGTTGGCAGCTTTTTCACCAGTGAAGAAGGCTCAGAACATCGAGATGGTCCACACCAACTTCCTGTCAGTTCACCAATCCTGACAAACGCTGACTTTATATATTCATTTGACCTTTGGAAGCTCCAGGCCTTATTTTGGGCAGGAGCTCACAGGAGCAGATCTCTAGAATCTCTAAATTTTATTGTGCTCTTTCTTTCTTACCCCCCCTCCCCCCAAAAATACTTGCTTCTGGGGCTCCATTGTTTAACCCCCCTGGGAAAATTTTGCTGAACTATAAGATGTGACAAACTTTCTAATATTTTTCTCCACAGAAAAAAAAAATGGGAAAATAACCAAAACATCTAAAGCAGACAGATGGAAATCTTCATCATGCCATTGTGGCCACATAGGAGAAAGCAATTTAAATAGTATGATGGGAGTAAGGTTTTATGATGACAATGATAAATCAATGAGCATTTTAAGGTAAATGCTGAACTAATATAATTTAGTACACCTTCCAGTGATGTCGGAAGAAGATTGGCTTTATATCCCACCCTATACTCTGAATCTCAGAGTCTCAGAGCGGCTCACAATCTCCTTTACCTCCCCACCCACCCCGAACAGACACCTGTGAGATAGGTGGGGCTGAGAGAACTCTTACAGCAGCTGCTGTTTCCAGGACAACTCCTACAAAAGCTATGGCTGACCCAAGGCCATTCCAGCAGGTGCAAGTGGAGGAATGGAGAATCAAGCCCGGTTCTCCCAGTTAAGAGTCTGCGCACTTAACCACTACACCCAACTGGCTCAGGGGTGTGTGGCATATGCAAATGAGTTGTGTTAATGAGCTCCGGCACCTCTTTTTCTATGAAATGACCCCTGGACACCTCTCTGTTGTGTTGAATATGGGCTATTTGTAAGAGTCGACAGCAGCAGAAAAGAGCAAGGATCCAATAGGTGCCTGAAGAAGCCAGCAGCGACTCATGGCAGTTCATCCCCTGCCACAAAGGTTGTTAGTCTTTATGGCGTTACTGGACTCTTGTTACTGGACACGGCTGCCCATTTTGATCTGTCTTCCGAATGCAGATTATTATGGTTCTGTTTAGTTCTTAAATGGCGGGAGGGGAGTGCAGCTTTTATGCAGCATCAATAGCGTGAGTTTTATGCGTACGAGAAATTCTAAACTCCTACATTCTTTTGCCTCCATGTGGCAATTCATGCTGAGCGTAAACTCCAGTTGAGATGAAATTAAAACCGAAGAGGAAAATATGCCAATTTTTATATCATAATTCATTAGGGGCCACCTCTTCCGTATTCCTGCATGTTTCCTCAAGTACATCTGCTTCAGAACACAAGAGTTTCCAACACTGCGACGCTCGTGTACATTGATTGAAAATCAATGTTTCTCAGCTCCTACTGAGTTATAAAGCTTAGCTATGATTTCTTTGCTGTCCCGAGATCAATGCTCTGCTGGCAAAATTGAGTAGGGGATATCTCCGTCGTCACGATGGCAAACGATTCCCTTCGCTCTTCGTAATTCCCGACACACTACACTGCCAGGCTTATTATAAAGAAGGGGCTAGAGACTTCTGCAAAAGTTAAAATCAATAAATTATTACAGCATATGCAATTGTCAACATTTTGCATCGCATCGTAAACATGATATCATTGCCTTCTGAATTTTCTTAACCACTGGGTAGCAGCTTTTCCTGTTTTTCTGGGTCCTGATCTCTGATGAAGCACACTGCGAATTTTGCTGGGGGGAGGGATGGAGTTTGTCAGCACGCATTTATATGGTATACTCAAGTGGTTTCATAGCTCTCATAGGAGCTGTATTTACTAACCTTGGTGTCAAGGCAAATAGAGATGCAGAATGATGCAAACAATGGTCTGTTATTTATGTGCCAAAAAATAATTCCCTAACCTTTCCCTGCGCTGGTCTTATGGGGACTGTTATTCCCAACATTTTTTTTTTTAAATGTCTCCTTCTAGCATGGTCGTCCTGTCAGGTGCATACATATGCATTTTATTTTCTGTGCAAAGAAAGTATTAAGAGTTTTAAGAAAGACATATGTGTAATATTTGTTCATGTCTTGCGGCTCTCAAACAGCTGCCATTTATTCTATGTGGCTCTTATGTAAAGTAAGATTGGCCACCCATATCTAGACTAAAGATGGGTGGGTGGATGGATGGATGGACCCAACTTGTACTACACCTTTTCTCCCCACCCACACACCTGGGTAGGCTTTGGACTGATTGGGATGTGTACTCCATCTTCAGTTAGCCGAAAACTAGACCTCAGTGAGCAAAAATGGTAAATCTCTTTAAGAACTCAAGGGGAATTTTTAAAAGGGTAATCTGATTGTATAAAGGTTATCAGTGTGGTCACATGATAAGAAGAAAGGGGTACCAACTGTCACAGGTGACAAGGGTTGCCAGGTCCACCTCTGGCTACTAGTTGGGAATGGAGGAGGGAAGGGTTTCCAGAGGGAAGGGTTTCCTGGAGATTTATGAATGGAGCCTGGGGAGGATAGAAACCTTAGTGAGGTACAATGTCAGTGGGGTACAATGTCACCCTCCAGAGCATCTGTTTTCTCCAGAAGAACTGATCTCTATAGTCTGGAGATGAGCTCTGATTCTGAGGGGGATCTCCAGATATTACCTGAAGGCTGGTAGCCCTACTTGAGGGCTGGTTACAGACTGCCAGCCTAGGGTGGCGTCAAGGCAACTTGGAAGTGAGCTGACCAGAAAAGGAGCACCTGGGAGTGTGCAGGCAGCCTGTGGCCCGCTCCTGGAACAGGGACAGGCTGTAGGCACCTGGAAGGAGCATCCAGAGCACTCATCTTCTGCTCCCTGGATGCTTCCCAGGTGCTTCCTGGCTGCCTAGATAGCCAGGGAGGCACCTTGGAGCCACCTCAGATATTAGGTACCACTTTGGAAGTGGTTCCTTTCTGAGGCAGCTCCCAGCCAGACCAGGACAGAACATAAGAGAAGCCATGTTGGATCGGGCCAATCCAGTCAACACTCTGTGTCACACCATGGCCAAAAAAACCCAGGTGCCATCAGGAGGTCCACCAATGGGGCCAGGACACTAGAAGTCCTCACACTGTTGCCCCTCCCGAGCACCCAGAATTCAGAGCATCACTTGCCCCAGACAGAGAGTTCCAACAATATGCTGTGGCTAATAGCCACTGATAGACCTTTGCTCCATATGCTTATCCAATCCCCTCTTGAAACTGTCTATGCTTGTAGCCGCCACCACTTCCTGTGGCAGTGAATTCCACATGTTAATCACCCTTTGGTTAAGAAGGACTTCCTTTTATCTGTTCTAACCTGAATGCTCAGCAATTTCATCGAATGTCCACGAGTTCTAGTATTGCGAGAAAGGGAGAAAAGTCCTTCTTTCTCTACTTTCTCTATCCCATGCATAATCTTGATAAACCTCTATTATGTTATCCCGCAGTCAATGTTTCTCCAAGCTAGAGAGCCCCAAACATTTTAACCTTTCTTCATAGGGAAAGTGTTCCAACCTTTAAGCTGAGTACAGGATGGGAACGACAGGCAGATGTGCACATTTGGACATGCTTTTTAGATCCGTTCACCTGCCTTCCTCAGGGCATCTTAACCACCCATCTGTAACCAGCTGAGGTGTTCCTTTTGGGGAGGCTAGTCAAGCGAGGATCTAAGAAGGCATCAAAACAGTCCAGTTACCTTTCTTGCCGGCCTTTTTTCCACCAAAAAAGGGAGAGGATCCATTAATAGGATTGTTCTCCTACAGAATAATGAGGCTCTGAAACACGGTGTCCTTTTTTGTAGCTTTTAATTGTAAAAAGAATAGAGAGAAAATAGCCAGTTTAAAGAACAAACATGGATAGAAAGTACAACGGTCTCTTTGGCACCGTTTCAGGCTTTCTGCTTTCCTCTGAAGAAGAAAAAAAATAAAATAAAGCAGTCCTTTTTCTAAGCAAGAACACAATTGTTATGTCTTCTGAACTGGCAAAACAACATCGATCCACAAGGCCGGTTTTCACAAAAGGGCATCTTGACCCTACACGTCACTCAGCTAGCCGTTCCTCTAAAATGCAGGCCGAGTTCAGCAGGTTGAATCATGCTGAAGGTGGGAGTGAGCCTGCCGGAGGTAAACCGGGAAATCTTTTGAGGACTACCAAACAGAAGTTAGAGAACCAGTTTGGTATAGTGGTTAAGTGCGTGGACTCTTATCTGGAGAACCGGGTTTGTTTCCCCACTCCCCCAACTTGCACCTGCTGGAATGGCCTTGGGTCAACCATAGCTCTGGCAGAGGTTGTCTTGAAAGGGCAGCTGCTGTGAGAGCCCTCTCAGCCCCACCCACCTCACAGGTTGTCTGTTGTGGAGGGAGAAGATATAGGAGATTGTAAGCCTCTCTAGTCTCTGATTCAGAAAGAAGGACGGGGTATAAAACTGCTATTCTTATTCTTCTTTAAAAAGTTGCCAGATCTGGGATTGGAAATACCTGGAGATATTGGGGGTGGAATCTGGGGAGTAGGAGTTGCCAGTTCAAGAATATCTGGGGACTTTGGGGGTGAGCCAGGAGATGCTGGGGTGGAGCCAAGTACCAAGGTTGTGACAAGCATAACTGAACTCAAAGAGAGAGGGACCGCACACTTCTAAAATGCCTTCCTTCACTGGAAATAATGGACAGGGGCACCTTTTTGGGGGCTCATAGAACTGGACCCCTGGTCCAATCCTTTTGAAACTTGGAGGGTAATTTGGGGAGAGGCACTGGAAGCTATGCAGCAAATTTGGTGCCTCTACTTCCAAAAACAGCTCCCCCTCAGAGCCCAGATACCTGCAGATCAATTCTCCATTATACTCGATAGGAATCGGTTTCCATAGGGAATAATAGAGTGGCCAGCAGACATTCCCCCCCCCCCCCCGCTTTCTGATGACCCTGAAAGTGGGTGGAGAGCCTCCAAACCGTGGGATTCCCATGCTCCTCCTGGGGATGGCAACCTTACTGGGAGGTGGGTTTTGGAGGGGGGGAGGGACCTCAGCAGGGTATAACATCATATACTCCACCTTCCAAAGCAACCATTTTCTCCAGGGGAACTGATCTCGGTTGTCTGGAGATCACTGGTACTAACGGAGATCTCAGGCGCTATCCCAGCCGTTGGCAACTCTGCTGGCAAGGATAATGCAGCTGGTATCTGTCACTCTGTTTTGAGCATGCGTCAGGCTTGATGAATGCCTCCAACTGTTCAGTGTCAGCTTCTGTGCAGTTCTTATCAACTCAGTCTCTTAGATTCATATCAATTAAGGTTTATTGAAAGAGATACATGTTCATAGCATAGGACATTTTTGTTAGAACTGTCCACCTAAGGTAGGGTCAGGCATTTATGAAAAGGCGGCAAAAGCATTTTGAACATATTCCCATGAACCAACCAAACCCCCCCCCCAAAAAAAAAAAAGCTGCTAGGTATCTGACTACTGAAAACAAAATTATCAAAGATTTTCAGGTTTTCACGGCTGGTAACATCATTAGGGTTTGTAGAATCTTTCGGGATCAAGTGCCATGTTCTACTGGAGAAAGTTTTCCTTCCAGACGTTTCGTTCTCAGCTGCGGAGAACATCATCAGTGGCATTGCAGCCGGAGCAGGCGCTCAGACCTTCTTGGCTGCTGTGCATTGAGTGGGGCCAGGGCTGCTGGAGAGCTGCTATTTGTAGGCTGGAGGGGAGTGTGATGAAAGGGCAATTGGTTTGTGGTGTGTCCATTGTTTGGTGGGGCTTCCTGGAAGGGTAGTGATAAGGAAACTGGCTGTTGAATGTGACCATTGTTCTGTGCTAATTGCTGGGAGGGTTGGAAGGGGTATGAAGATAAGGAAGATGGTTGTTGACTGTGCTGATTGTTCTGTGGAATTTGCTGGTTGTTCTGAGACTTTCTGCAATTTATAGTCTGTAGGGTGTTTTGCAGAGCTGGGTACTAAGATTGGAGGCCCCACCAAACAATGGGCACATCCACAAACCAATTGCCCTTTCATCACACCCCTTCCAGCCTACAAATAGCAGCTCTCCAGCAGCCCTGGCCCCACTCAATGCACAGCACGCAAGAAGGTCTGAGCGCCTGCTCCGGCTGCAACGCCACTGAGGATGTTCTCCGCAGCTGAGAACGAAACGTCTGGAAGGAAAACTTTCTCCAGTAGAAACACGGCACTTGATCCGAAAGACTCTACAAACCCTAATGAAAACAAAACTGTTTCTCCAGCAGTCCTGGTAAATGTCTGGTCTTCAAGGGTCAGAGAAAGGGATGCAGCATCTCTGCATGAAGCCTCTCTGTACTAGAACCAGTTTGGTGTAGTGGTTAAGTGCATAGACCCTTATCTGGGAGAACTGGGTTTGATTCCCCACTCCTCCACTTGCAGCTGCTGGAATGGCCTGGGGTCAGCCATAGCTCCCACAGAGTTGTCCTTGAAAGGGCAGCTTCTGTCAGAGCTCTCTCAGCCCCACGTACATCGCAGGGTGTATAAATCCAATTTCATCATTGACTTCTTCTCCTCCTCCTCCTCCTCCTTCTCCTCATAACAAATGAGTTTGACACCCCAGCCATAGAGAAATGAATACACACAAATGCCAGTTCTTGTGGGTCCCTAATTCATGCGATTCTTTCTCTGTTGCCCTTGCACAGCTCAGGGCTGCGGTCTAGAAATCAGCTGCAGAGCTGGAGGAAAAGAACAGTCTGCCAAGTCCAAGTAACAGTCTTCTTGGACTGAGGAGTCAGCCCGCACATTTTCAGTCACCTGACCTTTGCTAGGTTGGTTAGTTTAATACTACTTTCTAGCCATCTGCGGTGAAGCACAGCGGAGAGCAAGCAAGCATCTCCTTCTTCTGGCAAGCTACTGCAATGATAAAAAGAGGAAACCAATTACAGTCCGCACAAGTGACTCTGCATGGGACTGCATGGCTCGTTCCCGCGCCTGTAATCTGTGGGTCAAGACCTCTGGTACTCTGCGGCCGCTCCACTGAAGCCAATGGGTCTCAGAAGCCAATTGCAGTTGGGATCGGCAATAGAAACCAATCTCAGTTGGTGAGTGGGGCATTACAGGAAGAGTCTGTAACTGGAAACCTACAGGAGAACAGGGCAAGAGTCCAGTATCTGAAGCAGAGGCTCATGAAAGCTCCTAAAAAGATGAAGGTAGTCCCCTGTGCAAGCACTGGGTCATAAGAACATAAGAGAAGCCATGTTGGATCAGGCCAGTGGCCATCCAGTCCACAACACTCTGTGTCACACAGTAAGCAAAAAAACCATCAGGAGGTCCATCAGTGGGGCCAGGACACTAGAAGCCCTCCCATGTACCAAGAATACAGAGCATCACTTGTCCCAGACAGACAGTTCCAACAATACGCTGTGAGTAATAGCCACTTACTGACTCATGAGGTGGCGTCACATCATGACGTTTTCACGGCAGACTTTTTACAGGGCGGTTTGCCATTGCCTTCCCCAGTCATCTACACTTTACCCCCAGCAACTGGGTACTCATTTTGCTGACCTCGGAAGGATGGAAGGCTGAGTCAACCTTGAGGTGGCTACCTGAACGCAGCTTCCACCGGGATCGAACTCATATTTTCTTGGTCTTTAAGATGCTTCTTGCTCTTTTTTTTTCTGCTGCAGGTAGACTAACCTGGCTCCAATCTTGGAAAAACACAGAAAACCAAGGAAGCTGTTTTAATATCTCTCCTCTGATGCTATTGTGAAAAAGGGAGAAAAGTACTTCTTTCTCTCTCTTCGCTATCCCATGCAGAGTTTGCAAACCTCTATCATGTCCCCTCTATCATGTCACCTTAATAAAAAGCAAAGCATTAGCAAAAAGAAAGGAAGGAAAGGAGGGAGGGAGGGAGGGAAGGAAGGGAGGGATGAGGGAGGAATGGGAAGGGAGGGAGGGAGGGAGGAAGGAAGGAAGGTAGGAAGGAAGGAAGGAAGGAAGGAAGGAAGGAAGGAAGGAAGGAAGGAAGGAAGGAAGGAAGGAAGGAAGGAAGGATCATAAGAACATAAGAGAAGCCATGTTAGATCAGGCCAATGGCCCATCCAGTCCAACATTCTGTGTCACAACAGTGGCCAAAATACACACACACACACACACACATACACTGTGGCTAATAGCCACTGATGGACCTCTGCTCCATATTTTTATCTAAACCCCTCTTGAAGGTGCCATGCTTGTGGCCGCCACCACCTCCTGTGGCAGTGAATTCCACATGTTAATCACCCTTTGGGTGAAGAAGTACTTCCTTTTATCCATTTTAACCTGTCTGCTCGGAAGGAAGGAAGGAAGGAAGGAAGGAAGGAAGGAAGGAAGGAAGGAAGAAGGAAGGAAGGAAAGAAATACCGGCGGCTTGTAAGTTAGTGCACCAAAATTTACAAACCAAGGAAGCTGTTTTAATATCTCTCCTTTGACGCTATCTTGGGGAAACTTCCTTCCTTCTGGCCTCACATTCTCTTCTCTCCACACAATGCCAGACTACTCCATCTTGACAGCCTGAGGCAGGACATGTATCCATCTTAGCTAGTCAGACTAGGTTAGAAATTTCCCTCTACTCTATCCTGTCTAGAATGGAGTTCCTTAAATAAAAGGACTCATACTGGTTTGAAAAGATAAATGGCTCTGTGCGTAACTTTGTTTCCGGACAGCACGCACACCACTCCAGATGCGCTTTACTGCGACGTGTGCCTTGAGCACTCTGCTAACTAAATAATCCAACAAAAACAAAGTAGGAGAAATATCAATGTAACTTCATCCCTTTTCCCTCATAGAAATACTTTTCTGATTTTACAGTTCATTATGGATCCAAGCCAAGGGTTCCCCAGCTTGCTTGATGTATGAGTCACACATGGCGTTTTCACACTCACCTTAATCAGCAGCGACACCCCTCTTCACCGCGCAGGATCTGCGCGGATTTCGCACTAATTGCCGCGGAGCACCCGGAAGAGCCGGAAAGTCCCGGCGCTTTTGCGGTGCAAACGGAAACTGGTTTTTTGCGGTTTCCGTTTGCGCCGCAAAAGCGCCGGGACTTTCCGGCTCTTCCGCGGCAATTAGTGCGAAATCCGCGCAGATCCTGCGCGGTGAAGAGGGGGTCGCTGCTGATTAAGGTGAGTGCGAAAACGCCCATAGAATAAACATCAGATGTTTGAGAGCCACAAGACAGGAAAGAAGGAAGACAATAACTGAGGAGGGAAGAGGGAAGGAGAGGTAGAAAGAGAGCAACTTTAACTTTAAATGCATCCCCCAAGCCGCCAGCTGGCTTGGCTTAGAGAAGTGATTTAAAGGAAGAAATGCCTTTTCCAAGTTGGCCAACAGGGTGGTGGGGGCTTCGAGAGCCACACAAGACGTGTGAAAGAGCCATGTGTGGCTCCTGGGCTGCAGTTTGACCACCCCTGTTCCAAGCTATACGAGAGTGTCATTTTGGTGGCACACCCAGTACAGCAGGTAGTGGATAGAGCTGGGGTTTCCTTATTTTGCTTCTTGCTCCACATAAACGTACCCTTCTCCAGATCATTTGTCTCTGCCATGGTTTCTCTTCACCATCCATGCCACTGTTCATTATTTTTTCTCAGCTCCACCCCTCATTAATTACCTGGGCATCGGAGATGTTTCTGGAATGCCTGTCAGCAGAGTATCCATCATCCGGTTCATCCATCCATCTTTTTTTGCGACGCGCTCGCCCACACTCCATTTCTTCTGTTTTCAAGCAAGGTTTCCGTTCTTCCCGGGATGTATCTTTCTTTCCCTTTAATCTGTTCTTCCAGTTAGCCGGCAACCATCTATCCCCCTATCTATTAAAATACCTGTATCGCACCTCCTTCTCCCCCCCCAAAATGGCTCAGGGCAGCTAACAAAATGCCTGAATGACAGACAAAAAACCCCCAAACCTAATAGCTATGACACAGTTATGATACCTTACAAGATAAAATGGTCATACTCGACAGCCCCAGACATGCAGGGATCAATCTGTGACAAAACGTTGTCAAATAAAAAGGACAGTGACCAGATTTGTGAAAACGTCCCGCTTTGTGCCTTTGTTTAAAAGCCAGGAAGGAAGGCGAAGTTCTTATGATGATATTGGATTTTAATCCTGCCCTTCACTCTGAAACTCGGAGTCTCAGAGCGGCTCACAATCTCCTCTACCTTCCTCCCCCACAACAAACAGCCTGTGAGGCAGACGGAGCTGAGAGAGCTCTCCCAGAAGCTGCCCTTTCAAGGGAAACTCCAGCAAAAGCTGTGGCTGACCCAAGGCCATTCCAGCAAGTGGAGGAGTGAATCTCCTTTCCCTTCCCCGCCCCACAACACACACCCTGTGAGTTCGGTGGAGCTGAGAGAGCTTTAATAGAAACTGCTCTTGAGAGGAACAGCTCTGTGAGAACCTGTGACTGACTCAAGGTCACATCAGCAGGTGCATGTGGAGGAGTGGGGAATCAAACCAGGTTCTCCGAAATAAGAGTCGGTGCACTTAACCACTACACCGAACGGGCTTCTTAAACTCCTCTGGTGGGCTCTTGCAGAGCTCTGGAGCTGAACTCAAAAGCCCTGAGTAGAAGAATCTTACAGGCTTGATGGAGAAAGCTACAAGGGCCATCCTAGCAATATGACTGGAATGGGGATTTGGCCTCATATAGGGAGAACCGCTCCTTAGATATGTTGGTCCTAGCTTGTGGAGGGCTTGCGAGTGATCTCCATAGGGTTGCCAGATCATTGTCTCTCTCTGGTGGGCGGTGGGTGGAAGGGAGCTTTGTGGGAGGGAGAGGAGTGATGTCACTGCATGCCATGTTCCTGATGCGATGACATCACAAAGAAATGATGTCATCATGGTGGGGACACTGGTATTTGGGGCAAAACACTGGAGCTGCCATTTCATTTCTGTCCTATTCCTTGATATAGTTTACCAAATTTGTACCGCAATGGGGTCGAGTGGGTATCTTTTATTTAAGATCTGTACTCCGCCTTTCTACAAAGAGGTGCTCAGGTTGACTAATAAAACTTGCGTATATAAGTAAAAAAAATACCTTGCAAAAAAAAAAATCCCACCTCCAAGCTGTGAGTCTGTTTAAAATCCAATTAAGTCCATTTAAAATTAACTTTGAAATGTTCTCAAACTAATTTAAAACGGCAGCTGACACAATCCCAAAAGCAATTATCCCTTTCCCCCCTTTCGAACGCCCTGCCGAGTAAAATTGTTTTTACCTGTCGTCGTGGGCTGCTATTTGGATTTTCTGCCTCAGGCACCAAAATGTGTGTCAGTATCTCTGAGCGCAGCGTGTATGCGTGTGTGTGTGTGTGTGGAGGGAGGGAGGGAAATGAATGACTGTTCATGATGGGATGTAATAATGCATCATTCATAGGGGAATCAATAGCATCAAAATCAGTGTACTTCAGGGTTAGTGCGGGGAGGCAGAGATGGACAACACTTCCATTTGCTGGCATCAAAATCAAAGAGGAGTTACAGTGAAAGAAATGGGCAAGAGAGCCAAGTCTGGCAAGAACAGAATGCCACCAAGTCAAATCGGTCTGCTGTGACTTTCTGACCTCACATCCCAGAATGGAGATCTGAGACACCAGACCATGGGATGAAATAGATTTACTTCATGGTTGATGATCTGCATAAGTATTTTTTTTTTAAACTTCCTGCTTTTTTAGTGCGAGTTACTACTTCTGGGCAGCTTCCCAACATTGGCTCCAAATTCAGCGAGTGTCTCAGTTTGCCCTCTTTATCCTAGCCCACGCACAAACCTGCGCTAGGACGTGCCAACCCTCTTACTCTTGCCTTCACGCAATGCAGACAGGGAGGGTCCAGCTGATGCTGCTCAGCACCTAGGAAGCTCCATTCCAATACCAATGACTGGCTGGCTCGGGAATACCTCCTTTCATCATTAGATTCCACAGGATGCTGGCCAGATTTCATCCTGTTCCTGCCACTGGAGAGAATTAGCCTGCCATAACTCCTCTTAGAAGACTCTTGAGAGTCCCTTGGACTGCAAGAAGATCAAATCAGTCAGTCCTAAGGGAACCCAGAGAGTTCCCTGAAAGGTCAGATGTTGAAGCTGAAGCTCAAATACTTTGGCTACCAAATGAGAAGGGAGCACTCCCTGGAGAAGATCCTGACGCTGGGAAAGACAGAAGGCAAAAGAAGAAGGGGACGGCAGAAGATGAGATGGCTGGACAGCGTTACTGATGTAGCTAACACAAATTTGAACGGTCTTCAAAGGATGGTGGAAGACAGGAGGGCCTGGCATAACTTTGTCCATGGGGTCGCAAAGAGTCGGACTCGACTGTGCGACTGAACAACAAATTAGCTCAGTCTCATCAGATCTCAGAAACTAAAGCAAAGTCAGCCCTGATTAATACTTGGGTGAGAGGCCACCAAGGAAGAAGAAGAAGAATTGCAAATTTATACCCTGCCCTTCTCCCTGAATCAGAGACTCAGAGCGGTTTACAATCTCCCATATCTTCTCCCCCCACAACAGACACCCTGTGAGGTGGGTGGGACTGAGAGGGCTCTCCCAGCAGCTGCCCTTTCAAGGACAACCTCTGCCAGAGCGATGGCTGACCCAAGGCCATTCCAGCAGGAGCAAGTGGAGGAGTGGGGAATCAAACCCGGTTCTCCCAGATAAGAGTGCACACATTTAACCACTATACCAAACTGACTCTACTATACCAAACTGGCCAGGGTTGCTCCCCAGAGACAGGCAATGGCAAACTACCTCTGGTTTGCCTTAAAAACATCAGCTGCAACTTGATGGCACTTTTCACCACCACCACCACCACCACCACCACCACCACCACATCCTCCTCCTACCTTACCTGGTGACAAGGAAGTCCAGCAGATCTGCTGCAGATAATCCAAGAAGACATTGCTCCCCCTCAGTGTATAATTGTAGCATAATTTATTGTCTCCCACCAGCCACCACTGCAAGTCTCCATGGACCTTGTATTTTGTTCCGACTCTTTCCTCAGAACTTCATCTGCAGCATATCTAAACAACCATTGCTTGAGCAATACTCCACAGCTATTCCAGATCCTTTCATAAGCCAACGTGATCAGCTTCTCAGGAGGGGCAGCAAAGAAACTGTTTAAATAAATACCAGCAACAATCTCAGATCGATGCCTAGGCTGTGTAGATGATCATCCATACCCAAATGGATGACCAGGGCTCACAGCTGTTGGCCAACCTTCAATTGCTTAAGAACATAAGAGAAGCCATGCTGGATCAGGCCAATGGCCCATCCAGTCCCACATGCTGTGTCAAACAGTGGTCAAAACCCAGGTGCCATCAGGAGATCCACCAACAGAGCCAGAACTCCAGAAGCCCTCTCACTGTGCCCCCACCCAAGCTCCAAGAATACAGAGCATCTCTGCCCCAAACAGAATCTTGTGGCTAATAGCCACTGATGGACCTCTGCTCCATATGCTTATCCAATCCCCTCTTGAAGCTCTCTATGCTTCTAGACTCCACCACTTCTTGCAGCAGTGAATTCCACACGCTAACTACTCTTTGGGTGGAGAAGCACTTCTTTTTATCTTTTATCTACTGCTCATTCATTTCATCGAGTGCCCAGGAGTTTTTGTATTGTGAAAAGTGGGGGGGGGGGAGCGCTTCTTTCCATCACTTCTCTATCCCGTGCAGAGTTTTGTGTACCTCTATCATGTCCCCTTCAATTTAAGAAGCAAAGCATTAGCAAAAAGGAAGGAACATATGAACATATGAAGCTGCCTTATACTGAATCAGACCCTTGGTCCATCAAAGTCAGTATTGTCTTCTCAGACTGGCAGCGGCCCTCCAGGGTCTCAAGCTGAGGTTTTTCACACCTATTTGCCTGGACCCTTTTTTGGAGATGCCGGGGATTGAACCTGGGACCTTTTGCTTCCCAAGCAGATGCTCTACCACTATGCCACCATCCCTCCCCCACTATGCCACCATCCCTCCCAGGAAGGAAGGAAGGAAGGAAGGGAGGGAGGGAGGGAGGGAGGGAGGGAGGAAGGAAGGAAGGAAGGAAGGAAGGAAGGAAGGAAGGAAGGAAGGAAGGAAGGAAGGAAGGAAGGAAGGAAGGAAGGAAGGAGGAGGGGAGGGAGGGAGGGAGGGAGGGAAGGAGGGAGGAACAGGGATAATTAATACTGGTGGCTTGTAAGTTAATGGACACAAAAATGCCCAATTTTCATTTGATCATCCTGTTTTGACACTAAGGATCGCTTTGAGTGAATATGCAACAGAGCTCTTCAATGCCAGTTCCTCTTTGGACCAAGCCTCCAGAAATGAAATGATATCAGATGTAGTAAGGTATTCAATAAAGATAGTTTCAAAGAGCAGCCATGTCAGTCTGCAATAGCACAGCTAGATTCAATTCCAGTGGCACCTTAGAAGCCAACAAAATTTGGGGAAAGTATACACTTTTGAGAGTATCCAACAAAAGGAGCTTTGAGCCTTAAAAGATTGCACCCTGAATATCTTGTTGGTCTCTAAGGCACTAGCGGACTTGAATCTAGACACTCAATAAAGGAGATGATAATTAATTTTACTAAGCGATCCCTCAGTATTCCGTGAGAGTAATTTAATCAGTTTTCTTAATGCAAATATAGGCAGTCGGGGGATTTAGAACCAAACCTCTTAAAAAGAGCTAGTTGATTCTAAATTTCCTACGGAAGAAGTTATTATAGTATGTTGGTGTCTGAGCAGGCCCCATTTCATTGGATGCTGTTCCCTCTGAACTTTTGGAGGCTCTGTTTCATCCACCATTTTCTGGCCCATGCAGTGCTGACTAGGGCTTTTTTTTGTAGCAGGAACTCCTTTGCATATTAGGCCACATGCCCCTGATGTAGCCAATCCTCCTGAAGCTTACAGTAGGTCCTGTACTAAGAGCCCTGTAAGCTCTTGGAGGATTCGCTACATCAGGGGTGTGTGGCCTAATATGCAAAGGAGCTCCTGCTAGAATTCCACCCCTTACTAGGCTCTTTTTTGTAAGCTCTTGGAGGATTGGCTACATCAGGGGTGCGTGGCCTAATATGCAAAGAAGCTCCTGCTAGAATTCCACCCCTTACTAGAATCTTTTTTTGTAAACTCTTGGAGGATTGGCTACATCAGGGGTGTGCGGCCTAATATGCAAAGGAGTTCCTGCTACAAAAAAAGCCCTGGAGTTGACGACAGAATAGATTCCCAGCTGTGTCCCAACACTGGAAGCACGGAGGCAGTGTTCCCTGAAACCCTTCACCTTGCCATAAAAAGCTAGGGCAGCCAAATGCTGGAAGAAAAACTCCCAACCAGTCCTGTGATCCTTCTTCACCTATAAGACTGAGAAGGAACCACTTGCATTATTGCCACGTTGTCTCACCAAACTGTAACGGTAGAATCGGACAGATGCCTGAGAAGGAATTCCAAGAACATCAGATCCCCTAATATACCAGAATGTTCTCTTTCCAAGCTGTGGCACAATGGCGGCCATATGTCCAAACTCCGTGCTCACCAGCAGCTTGAAGAAGTGCTTGGAAAATCTATGATACCTGTAGGAAACCTCAGAGAAATATCACAGTTCCATTAGAGAGGGCAGGGACAAAGTCAGTCTTGTGGTCCCCTCTCCTCTGAGAACAGGATTTAGGAGGCCATTTGGGGCTGTCAACCGGTTTTTGGAGGAAAAGCCTCCTTCTTCCAGATTCCAATGACTAGGCAGAGACGTTGTTCAGAGAAAACCATTTTATTTTCACTTCTGCAGAGAGTGGAGAGAGGCCAGCCATGAGACCGCCTCTCTACCTGAATCAGCCAAGCCCCTTGCCTTATAAAACCTCCCGGACGTCACATCCCTCTCTTGCCCTGTGGCTGTTTGCCATTGGTCAGAGCTCACAGTCTACCTTAACCGGCCGATTTAGGCTGAGGGCTTAGCCATATAAGGTAAAAGTTATAAATATCTCCGCCCAGCAACACTTCCTCTTGTCAGAACTTGTAACTTCTTTATCTATATGCTTAGCTATAATGGTAGTTAGCACAACAGACTCCATATTTGTGAACTTCATTAACCCCGTGATTCTGCATTTCAAACAACCACTAACCACTAAAAGGTGACAGCTAACCACTCACAAACATCTGCAGATGCTCCTTTGAAATTTCCAGTTCTGACATCTCTTATGAAACCAATTTTGCCCTTATGATTGATTAATTCTTTGTTGTGCACTCTACTCACTATTTATGCTAAATATTATAAATCACTATACTTATAACAGTTGTCTTGTTAGCATATATAAAAAGAAAGAAGCATTTTACTTTTGCAGGCTTAAGAGACTGATGTATAGGAAAACTAGCAGGGAGGGGGGAGTGGCAATACTAGCAAGCTTTTGAGAAGCTTCAACAGGAAACAGGCTAACCACCATCAAGCCACTTCGAAGAATGCAGGAAGCTGGTACCAGAGAAAAACACTCAGAACTTAATTAAGTGCTTGTTTTATGCTCTATTCTAATGGGTTATTAATAAGTCTGCAATAGGAAGTAGCTCACCACAAAGCCACACCAGGAAACCAGCAATTCGAAAATAATTCTGCTGTCAGACAGGTGTTGAGGAGAGCGTGGGGGCTTGGCTTCTTCTAAGTCTCATCTTATGTTGAATAAATGATTGAATAAATGTCAGAGACCATGATTGAATAAATGAACATTCAAACGAACATTATTAATTTCCTAACAATCCCCCCTTTTATTTTATAAACTCTTCATTTATTCACACCTCATTCCTCTACACTCGGGTCGTGTGTATTATTTTATATTTAGGGTAGTAATCTGTTAGTGGTTGGTAATCTATTAACGTCACTGTCATCTTACTAGAAGGAAATGCAGCCTGCACTGCAGAATTTACTAGCCCTCTGATAAGTGGTATTATGCAAGGAGTGTTATCATACCCAGTAGTAGTATCCCCAGGAAGAACAGACTTTGCTTCCATTTAAAAAACACACCTCCCAACCATCCCCCAAAATCTAGAATTCTTTTCCATTTCTGAACAGGAATATAGGCCAAGTTTCTCATTCTTCCATTTACATCCCCCACATCTATTTCCTTTGGCATTAATTGCTTTACAGGCATCAAATAAATAATAAAAAACCTTATTGGGCCATTTCTTTGTAGTATACTTCTGAATCTATGTCCAATGTTCTCTCTGGGTCCCACTTACTGGCCTCCCACTCCTTCCAGTCTTGTGGTTTCTCCTCTAGCGACCCCTTTTACAAATTGGACCTTCTCTTTATACTTCTTCAAGATAGGGTTTCTTATTCATAAAACACCAGCTATGAAATCCTTAAATCCTGCAGTAAATGGTTCTGGGGATGCCTGTCCAATAAAAAGTAAATCTAAAGGTGCACACCACTTTCCTTTCCACAGCGTTATTTCAATTAAATTTACCCAAACCTCCCACCTTTCCTTTTCACCCTTCTTTTCTGTAGGAAAGTACACAAGTTTAAACTGCCAATGATCTTCCACAGGACTCGGTCCACCCACAGGTTTACAAAACAAATACTTGTCCGGGCATTTATTTATCTGCTCGCCGTTTGAAAGTAATTTTTAAGTCTTTTCCAGGTACTGGATTCGATTCCCACTCAGCCTCTGGGGAAACCGCGTGCTTTGCCCTGGTGTACTGAGTTCCACCCTGCTTCTTTCGTCCGGATTGCTGTCTCCGTAATTAGAAGGATTTGGCGGAACCAGGGACTCTTCCACGCCTTGATGTATGCCCATTGGCCTGGCAGATAGGAATGGACCGGGGTCTCAAGTGGTGCCCTCTGAACGGTCACGCCAGCCTCCCTGTTGCAAGAGAGAATGAGAAACGGTGCCAGCAAATGTTTTCTTAAATAGGCATCCTTAAGAAGGTGCAAGTTGGGATTTCCAGGGATCACGTCCCAAACTTCCATGCCATACAAACACTCAAATGGTGAAAGGCCAGTAAACTGATGAGGCCTTGTCTGGATACCAAATAATACTAAAGATAACATTTCACACTCTGGTTCATACATTTGGTCTTTCCTGAACTCTGGGGTGTCAGGGGGTGTGGAACTTCCACTTTATTCCCAGAACCTCCAGAACTTGGTACAAAATCCTTCTGGGAGAAGAGAGAGCTCCTATCAGAAATAATCTGTTCCAATAATATTTTAGTCACCACATTAAAAGTTGCTCTGGTTGTGGGGAAAGCTTCTACTCACCCAGTCAATTAGTCAGTGAGGACCAGGCAGTGTTTAACCCTTCCCACCTGAGGCAAATTAATGACATTCAAAGGGATGCACTGCCAACTGTCTCCCACCCATCTCAATTTTCTAAAAGTAATGTTTTGTTTGCCTGCTGGCAAGGAGTACATCTGGCCACCAGAGCATTGGCCTGGGACCACACCCATAGTCCCACAAATTTTTCTAGAAAGGTCCTCATGCAAAGCTTTTAAAACCTCTCTGACAAGTCCTTCTGGCAAGCATTGCCAGCCGTCTAGCAGAATTAACACTCCCTGTTTTAAGTCTGCCCCCCTGCTTTTTGCTATTTTCATTTCCTTTTTCTGATAAATAAACGGAGGGGAGAGCCCTATGCCCAGGGGAACAACCCCCCCTTTTTTTTTTTCTGATGCCCTGGTACATGTATGACAGCAACCTGTGTAGGCAATTACAGGGTCTGCAGGGTCTTCTTAACTAGATTATGGTGGGCAAGGTTCTTTCCCTGGGATGTTAGCAGACCTTTTTCACACCATAGTTCCCCAAACACATGTACAACCCCACTTATCAACAAGTCATCTACATTTTTTTATTCTTGTAATACAAAAGCCAATGCTTTCTCCAAAATTGTGGGGGATTCTGTGTACCCCTGGGGCAGTACTTTCCATTGAAACCTGGTCAAATGGCCAGTATCAGTATAAGGCCACTCACTGGCCAGGGGAACACAAAAAAAAGTTTCAAATCAATCACAGTATACACTTATTTTACTGGGGGACTTCTGTAACAGTCCTAAATTGTCTGGGCACGCCCAAACCTTGGGGTCAATTTTTTTATGTTTCATGCACTTCTTTCAGCACAGCCATCCTGACTGCACAGACCCAATTTGCACATTACATCTTTAACTCCCAACAGGCAAATGCCTGTATTAGACATTCAAAGGAACCACGCAGCTCCACACACCTGCCCTCCCCTTGCATTGAACTTGAAGGGGTTTTAAAATGGGCACTGAGCCCTCACAATTTTCTATTTTCACAATTCTACAATGCCTTCCCACACAATTTTCCAGAGTTTCAAATTTCCCTACCCCAACATTCCTTATACATTCTCCACTCCTTACTCCTGAATCCACCAAAAATTCCACATCTATACCTAACTCGTCCATCCTTAAGGTTAACACAGGCTCAATTAAGGGAGGGGGGGGGCTAAATACCAGACAACTCTGAACCCCCTCCATGCCAAATCCTCATAACACCTTGCCTGCCTCACCAATTCTTCTGTTTCAACCCCGTCCTTGCTCCCCTCTTCACGATTCACCCCTCTCTCTTCTCTCATTTTATCTCTGCAAACCTGGGTTTTGTAACCCCTGTCTCATGACTACATTCAAAAGCCCTTCATATCAAACTCTGACACATATCTAAACCTCCTCATATCAAAACCCCTTTCAGACACTAAAAGTGTCAGCTTTAGTTTTTAATAACATTATTTAATGGCAAGAGAGTTGGTGTATTCGGGCATCTGCTCTCCAACACTGGTCAAACAGATGCTTCTAATATACAATAGAAATCTACCTATTAACTAAACCCAACAAACCTTGGCTTTGATCCAGCAAAGCACATAATTACAATAACCAGAAATTGATTGTACAAGACCCTGTGCAATCAAAAACTCAAGTGAGGATGCCACAAGCATGACTCAATAACTACTAATATATATATATTTAAGTTCATCTTTCTTAAGATTACACAGTGGAAACCAATGTAATCAATAAAATGACACAGAGACCCAGTGCAGCTGAAATTCTGCACTGAATTCAAGCCATAAGTATAATTATCCTCCCAAATTTTGTCTAATCCTTTTAAGCAACCACTAATATCAACAAAAAATTACCTCTATATAAAGTAATGATTCTTGCAGCCTCTTTTTTTTCTTTTTCTTTCTATCTCCAGTCAGATTTTTATGCCAAGACAGCATTTGCATTCCTGAATGTACTCTCACACCCACCGTTCACAAACTGCAAGCTGTAAGAGGGCTGTCTTTTCACCCACACCCCCTCTTCCTCCTGACTTGCAGTTTCTACACCACTATCAGTCTTCTGCTTAACTTCTGATTTTTCTTCACTAATTTCTTTCTTATCTTTCTCTACCTCTCCCTTGTCTTTCTCTTACCATACTCAAAAACCCTTTAAGTGTTTACGTTCCTAAAGATGATTCTCCACTCAAACCTCTGCAACATAAACTACGGGAAAGTTTCACACCCTTCCCTCCCTGGGGTGTTTGTAAATCCCAGTCAGCCGGTGTTGCATCTGGGAAAGCGGCTTCTGCCTCTGCCGCTGTTCTATTGATCTCTCTCCCTCCAGATTTCTCCCATAGGCACTTACCCAAGGGGGCCTTTAATTCTTAATATATTTTTTTTCTCTCCGGCTTCAATGATTGCCGAGGCTTTCTCTCCTTTTGTAAAAAAATAATTTTCAACTCTTTTCAGTCTCCGCCTCTTTGTAAGAGAGGCGATGACTCTGCCTTTCTCCACTTAAGGCGGCCACTATCTCGCCCACAGGAGAGCGAAGGGGGGGGGGGTCCAATTTTTAAGTGTTGTGTTTAGTCTATTCACCCCTCTCTCTCCAATTTGCTGGAGGGGAGTACCTTCTGTGAATCCTCCTCTATGTCCTCCTCACTGCTCTCCCCATTCCTTCCTTTTTCCAGGGGCGACGGGTCCCTCTGACCCTCTCGCACCTGACCCTCCCCAGGTCGGTCAGGTAGTACCAGGGGCGACGGGTCCCTCTGACCCTCTCGCACCTGACCTTCCCCAGGTTGGCCAGGTTGGTAAGGGGGGGGAGCAGTGAAAATGACACAGCATAGAGGACCAAAAGTGGACAGACATTCTGTCCTTTACGGGTGTAACTTTCATAGGTTTCTTCTTGTCTAATTGCCTTTAAATGGGGGGAATATCAGTTCTCTTCCCTATGAAGTACACCCATAACAAAATGTAAAGTGCCCCCTTGCCCACTACAGGGCTGGGCTCCTGCTCCTGATGCAGGCAATATCTCTATTATACATCTGGCGGAGTTTCTCAGGAACCCCCACTGGGCTCCTGCTCCTTTGTCTCATACCCTGTAGAGACCCCATCCTAGTGGGAGATCAGCCTTTCCATCGGCAGTCTCCGGAAATTTCCTGACCCTGGCCATTCCTTTCCAGTGATCTGGGCGTCCCCAACGGAATTTCCCCCTACCTTGGTACCTTTTCCTTTTTCACCTTTGACGTCTTATTTTTCCATCCCATTCACACGTACAACATTCACACCAACAAACAAGCCTCAATACCTAAAACTAATTTTAATTTTCTCTACCCAATTATATTTTCTACTCACCGGTTCCACACAGCAGACTCCTCCGGTGGGCTGTTTTCAACTGAACGTCTCGTTGTGGGTTCTTGGGGAGCAGAGTGCCACGCCTCAAACAGTGAGTTGGCAGCTGAACTTAGCTGGGGCGCCCTCCAAAATCACAGGAGAGGAGTGTTCGCCCTGCTCTCCAATGGACCAGAGGCCCAACCCCAAAAGGGGCCTATATTTATCCCACTTCTGACACCAGAAAATTGTCAACCGGTTTTTGGAGGAAAAGCCTCCTTCTTCCAGATTCCAATGACTAGGCAGAGACGTTGTTCAGAGAAAACCATTTTATTTTCACTTCTGCAGAGAGTGGAGAGAGGCCAGCCATGAGACCGCCTCTCTACCTGAATCAGCCAAGCCCCTTGCCTTATAAAACCTCCCGGACGTCACATCCCTCTCTTGCCCTGTGGCTGTTTGCCATTGGTCAGAGCTCACAGTCTACCTTAACCGGCCGATTTAGGCTGAGGGCTTAGCCATATAAGGTAAAAGTTATAAATATCTCCGCCCAGCAACACTTCCTCTTGTCAGAACTTGTAACTTCTTTATCTATATGCTTAGCTATAATGGTAGTTAGCACAACAGACTCCATATTTGTGAACTTCATTAACCCCGTGATTCTGCATTTCAAACAACCACTAACCACTAAAAGGTGACAGCTAACCACTCACAAACATCTGCAGATGCTCCTTTGAAATTTCCAGTTCTGACATCTCTTATGAAACCAATTTTGCCCTTATGATTGATTAATTCTTTGTTGTGCACTCTACTCACTATTTATGCTAAATATTATAAATCACTATACTTATAACAGTTGTCTTGTTAGCATATATAAAAAGAAAGAAGCATTTTACTTTTGCAGGCTTAAGAGACTGATGTATAGGAAAACTAGCAGGGAGGGGGGAGTGGCAATACTAGCAAGCTTTTGAGAAGCTTCAACAGGAAACAGGCTAACCACCATCAAGCCACTTCGAAGAATGCAGGAAGCTGGTACCAGAGAAAAACACTCAGAACTTAATTAAGTGCTTGTTTTATGCTCTATTCTAATGGGTTATTAATAAGTCTGCAATAGGAAGTAGCTCACCACAAAGCCACACCAGGAAACCAGCAATTCGAAAATAATTCTGCTGTCAGACAGGTGTTGAGGAGAGCGTGGGGGCTTGGCTTCTTCTAAGTCTCATCTTATGTTGAATAAATGATTGAATAAATGTCAGAGACCATGATTGAATAAATGAACATTCAAACGAACATTATTAATTTCCTAACAGGGCTGCCACAGGAAGGGGGAGATTCTCTGGGCAGAACTTCTTGTGTCTGTGGAAACATCAAGTTTGGATCCAAGCCTTGGATTCTGCAGTTTATAGTACTAGCTGTTGTGTTCAACTGTACCTGTTAACACCTGGGTTAATCCACTGCTACTATCTCACGTCCCTCTTTGGCCAGTCTGTTTCAAGGTGTTGGTCCTTACCTTTAAGAAGAAGAAGCATTGCAGATTTATACCCTGCCCTTCTCTTTGAATCAGACACTCAGAGCGGCTTACAATATCCTTTAAGGCCCTTTATGACCTGGGGCCTGCATATCTTCAGGACCACCTCTCCCCATCCAAGCCCTCCTGGGCTCTGAGGTCAGCTGCACAACATCTTCTTGTGATCCCTGGTCCTAAGGACACCCGACCGGCTTCAACAAGTTCCACGGCCTTTTTGGTCTGGGCCCCCACCTGGTGGAATGAGCTCCCGCTGGAGATCCGGGCCCTGTGGGACTTATCCAAGTTTCACAGGGCCTGAAAGATGGAGTTCTTCCACCAGGCTTTCAATTGATCCAGCGGGTGTCCCCTGAAGTAATCGCTTCCCCCAGTGGTCAAGCATGTGGTTTCAATGATGAGTCGAAGTTGATACAAAACTATGTTTATTGATAAACCGATACTTTCAGTGTAACAGATTCTTGAAAGTGTTGCTGCAAATACATTGATACAATACTTTTAAGGCTTATTAGGGTTTGTAGAATCTTTCGGGCTCAAGTGCCGTGTTCTACTGGAGAAAGTTTTCCTTCCAGACGTTTCGTTCTCAGCTGCGGAGAACATCCTCAGTGGCGTTGCTGCCGGAGCAGGCGCTCTGACCTCCTTGGCTGCTGTGCATTGAGTGGGGCCATGGCTGCTGGAGAGCTGCTATTTCTAGGCTGGTGGGGGTGTGATGAAAGGGCAATTGGTTTGTGGATGTGCCCATTGTTTGGTGGGGCTTCCTGGAAGGGTAGTGATAAGGAAACTGGCTGTTGAATGTGACCATTGTTCTGTGTTAATTGCTGGGAGGGTTGGAAGGGGTGTGAAGATAAGGAAAATGGTTGTTGACTGTGCTGATTGTTCTGTGGAATTTGCTGGTTGTTCTGAGACTTTCTGCAATTTATAGTCTGTAGGGTGTTTTGCAGAGCTGGGTACCAAGATTGGAAGCCCCACCAAACAATGGGCACATCCACAAACCAATTGCCCTTTCATCACACCCCCTCCAGCCTAGAAATAGCAGCTCTCCAGCAGCCCTGGCCCCACTCAATGCACAGCAGCCAAGAAGGTCAGAGCGCCTGCTCCAGCTGCAACACCACTGAGGATGTTCTCCGCAGCTGAGAACGAAACGTCTGGAAGGAAAACTTTCTCCAGTAGAACACGACACTTGAGCCCGAAAGATTCTACAAACCCTAATGATGTTACCAGCCATGAAAACCTGAAATCTTTTAAGGCTTACTTCAAAAGGATTCCAAAAGGTGGAGGTGAGGGGTAGCTCTCACGCATAAACTATCATAAATGTCTACATTCTCATAGCGTTATCAGGACTCCGTTCTTGCTTTCCCCAGATGTGTCACATTCCCTAGCAGGAATGTATGGGAAGGTGCTGATTACTTCTTCTCAAGTTAGTTTCGTTTCTCACTACTTCTACTTTGCAAGCAATAAAGCAAGAAGGGGGAGGGGAAAGAATAACAGAACTAACAAAGCTTGGTCCTCCATGATACTTCACAGACCAGTGTTATGAAGGACCCTAAAACAATCAGTTATCAATGGAATTTCACCATGCTTGACACCCAGCACCTTATCAGCACCTTACTATCTAGGTGCTTAAGTTAAATTGAATACTACTTTGATGATTGTGTAATTCTACAGATTCTGTAATTATGATATTATCTAGTCTGGATGTGGTTTGTTTAAGGTTTCTGTAAGATTTTAATATTGTAAGCCTCCCAGAGCTCACTTGCAGGATAGGGTGGGGAATAAATTGGAAAATTAAATTAAAAACAGTATGCTACCTAGTGGCCCCCAGCTGAAGCCAGGACCATAAGCAATCTTATGCTTCCATCGATATCTCAAAATTTGCCTATACTGAGACTTTGATTACATGCATAATTATTTAAATGCAATTGATCCATCCATTCATCAGTTCAGGTGCGGAGAAGCTGATAAAAAGATTAATCAAAAGCAGCTCCATTTTGTGTGCATTACAACTTGGTGTGTCTTTGTGTAAAACCTTTGTGTGTCCTAAATTCCTGAACTATGCCTGAATTCTGCTAATATCATAAATGCTGCTAGGATTATTAAGAGTTGTTAGGTTAAGAATGTATGTGCCTACTTCAAGATGATCTAGTACTCAACACCGGGTCTTTTTTTTGTAACAGGAACTCCTTTGCATATTAGGCCACACCTCCCTGATGTAGCCAATCTTCCTGGAGTTTACAGTAGGTTCTATACTAACAGCCCTATAAACTCCAGAAGGAATGGCTACATTGGCTACAGGCCTAATATGCAAAAGAGTTTCTGCTACAAAAAAAGCGCTGCTCAAAACAAATGCTCTGACTCCAACCTCAGAGATATGGTTGCCAGGTATCTGCTGGAAAATACCTGGAAACTTTGGGTGTGGAGCTGGGAAAAGGCAGGGTTTGGAGAGGGGCCTCAGCATGGTTCAATGCCACAGAGTCCACCCTTCAAAGCAGCCATTTTCTCCAGAGGAGCTGATCTCTTGCCAGCTGGAGATAGTTGTAAAAGCAGGAGATCTCCAGGCCCCACCTGGAGACTGGCAACCCTACTCAGAGATAAGATAGGAGGTTAGACGATAAAGACATAAACCACAAACAGTTGCCTCTCTCTCTCTCTCGGCTTGACTTCGCGAACGAAGATTTAAGAAGGGTGCAGTAGTCCACGTCTGCTGCAGGCTTGCTGGTGGCTGACAAGACCAATGCAGGACAGGCAGGTCCGGCCACAGTGGCTGCAGGGAAAAGTCTGATTTGGGATTGGTGCTGTAGCAGTGTGATTCTTCCTCAATCTCCTTTTGTCCTCAAGACCAGCTATGCGTGCGTTCTCAAAGGAAGAGACAGCCTGGTGGATGGTGTGCCTCCATGCTTTGCGATCTGAGGCTAGGTCAGACCACTGGTGATGGTTGATGCGACAGGTGCCAAGGGATTTCTTCAAGGAGTCCTTGTACCTCTTCTTTGGTGCCCCTCTATTTCGATTGCCGGTGGAAAGTTCGCCATATAGAGCAATCTTGGGAAGGTGGTGGCTTTCCATCCTAGAAATATGCCCTGCCCAGCGCAGCTGCGTCTTCAACAGCAGTGCCTCAATGCTTGTAACCTCCGCCCTCTTGAGGACTTCAGTGTTGGTCACAAAGTCACTCGAGTGGATGTTAAGGATGGTGCGACGGCAGCGCTGATGAAAGCACTCAAGGAGTCGCAGGTGATGACGGTATAAAACCCACGATTCGGAGCCGTAGATGAGGGTTGTCATCACAACCGCTTTGTAAACATTGATCTTTGTGCCTTTTTTCAGATGCTTGTTGCTCCACACTCTTTTGTGCAGTCGGCCAAATGCACGGTTTGCCTTTGCCAGCCTGTTGTCAATCTCCTTGTCGATCTTGGCATCTGAGGAGATGATGCACCCCAGGTATCTGAACTGCTGGACTGTCTTCAGAACTGATTCACCCACAGTGATGCAGGGAGGGTGATAATCTTCTTGGGCTGCAGGCTGGTGGAGAACTTCTGTCTTCTTCAGACTAACTTCTAGGCCGAATAGCTTGGCAGCCTCTGCAAAGCAGGACGTCATATGCTGCAGAGCTGATACCGAGTGGGAGACGAGTGCAGTATCATCAGCAAACAGTAGCTCTCGGATAAGTTTTTCCATTGTCTTGGAGTGAGCCTTTAGTCACCTCAGGTTGAACAGGCTGCCATCGGTGCGATAGCGGATGTAGACACCATCGTCATCATCTAAATCTACTGCGGCTCTTTGAAGCATCATGCTAAAGAAGATTGTAAAGAGAGTTGGCGCGAGAATGCAGCCTTGCTTTACACCTGTGCCTATTGGGAAGGGCTCCGAGAGGTCGTTGCAGTGTCTGACTTAGCCTCGCTGGTCTTCATGTAGCTGGATGATCATGCTGAGGAACCTTGGGGGACATCCTAAACGTTCCAAGATTTGCCACAGGCCTTTCCTGCTAACGGTATCGAAAGCTTTGGTAAGGTCGACAAAAGTCACTTATAGACCCTTGTTCTGTTCCCTGCATTTCTCTTGGAGCTGCCTGAGAACAAATACCATGTCGGTGGTGCTCCTGTTAGCTCTGAAGCCACACTGGCTCTCTGGGAGGAGTTCTTCTGCAATGGTGGGCACCAGTCTGTTCAGGAGTATTCTGGCAAGGATTTTTCCTGCGATGGAGAGCAGGGTTATCCCCGGGTAGTTGGAGCAGTCTGACTTTTCCCCTTTGTTCTTGTGTAGAGTGATGATGATTGCATCACGAAAGTCCTGTGGTAGTTTGCCTTGTTCCCAGCAGGTGACAAGTACTTTGTGAAGTGTGCTATGTAGTACTGTGCCCCCATGCTTCCAGATCTCTGGTGGAATTCCATCAACTCCCACTGCCTTGCCACTTTTCAGTTGCTTGATGGCTTTAACAGTCTCTTCTAGGGTGGGGATCTCATCCAACTCTGTTTTCACTGGTTGAAGTGGGGTGAGGTGGATTGCTGAATCTTGAACTATGCGGTTGGCACTGAAGAGAGCCTGAAAATACTCTGACCACCGGTTCAGTATGGATGCCTTGTCTGTGAGGAGCACTTGGCCGTCTGCACTACGCAAGGGACTCTGAGCCTGATATGATGGGCCATATACTGCCTTCGGGGCTTCGTAGAACCCTCTTAAATCACCAGTGTCCGCACACAGCTGGGTTCTCTCTGCAAGCTTGGTCCACCACTCGTTCTGAATGTCTCAAAGCTTGCACTGGAGGTTGCTACATGCAGCGCGAAAGATTGCTTTTTTCCCGGGACAGGAGGGCTGAGCAAGATGTGCTTGGTAGGCAGATCTCTTTTTCGCTAGTAATTCTTGGATCTCTTGATTGTTCTCGTCAAACCAGTCCTTGTTCTTCCTTGTGGAGAACCCGAGGACTTCTTCAGAGATCAACAGGATGGTAGTTTTTAGGTGTTCCCAGAGTGCTTCTGGAGAATGGTCTGTGGGGCAACTAGGGTCCTCAATTCTTGACTGGAGTTTTGCCTGGAAGGCAGCTTTAACTTCGGCTGACTGAAGGCTGCCAACATGAAGCTTCCTCCGAGGGATACCTCCTCTCCTGGGTGTGGGTTTAAAGTGAACTCGGAGATTGCAGCGTACAAGACGATGATCCGTATGACATTCCGCACTGGGCATTACTCAGGTGTGTAAGACATCTCGAAGGTCTCTCTGGCGCACCAGAATGTAGTCGTTAAGGTGCCAGTGCTTGGACCGTGGGTGCATCCAGGTTGTCTTCAGGCTGTTCTTTTTCTGAAAGATAGTGTTGGTGATGGTGAGCTGGTGCTCTATGCAGAATTCTAGCAGGAGGCGCCCGTTATCATTGTAGTTGCCAATGCCGTGTTTGCCAAGTACTCCTTTCCAGGCTTCCGAGTCTTTACCTACTCTGGCATTGAAGTCGCCAAGGATGATCACCTTGTCCTCTGTAGGGGTCTTCTGTACGAGGTTGCGTAGATCAGCATAGAACTTGTTCTTTTCTGCAGGATCTGCTTGAAGAGTTGGGGCATACACACTGAAGAGTGTTGCATGCTGCTTGTTTTGAAGTGGGAGGCACATGGACATGATGCGATCTGAGTGACCTGTTGGCAGGTTTTCAAGTTTGGAGGCAATGGAGTTCCTGACCATGAAGCCAACGCCAGAAAGGCGGCTGTCAGCCTTTGACTTACCCGACCAGTAGAGGGTATAGCCAGCACCCTGTTCTTGAAGACTACCTTCCTCAGGGAAACGGACCTCACTGAGAGCTGCTATGTCAATATTCAACCTGAGAAGTTCGTGGGCAACTAGAGAAGAGCGTCGTTCAGGGCGACCACTGTCTACTGTGTCAAGCATGGTTCTGATGCTCCAACATGCAAGCTTTAGTTTTTGCACACTTTGTGAGGCAGGTGCATGCCTTTTCTTTGTTGTTATTTTTTGACCGCAAGTAAGGATGCCCGTTGACCACGGCTAGCCAACTGGGGAGGGGGAGACGAGCTTTGTTTAGGCCACCTTTTCTAGGCCCCTCTCCGTGTGGAGCAAGCAGTGCTGTCCCTAGATAAGGCTGCTTGGTCGTTCAGGGTGCTGCCGAAAAATGCTTTCGTCTCCGGGTCAGCATCAGGTGACCAATACCCTGAACCGCCTACATGCAGGATCGGGACTGCAGCTTCCAGTGGCATCTTTCACCTGCTGTTTCGCCCCTTGCCCATCGCTGCAGGACTTGGTGTGTTGTGGGTTGTGGATGTGGATATGCCCTTCAGGCCTGCGCAGAGGGATTTTTTGGTGAAGCATGGTGTGTGTGGTATTGGCTCCACCCTTTCACCTTGGGGTCATCTGCCATGGCCCAGTAAGCTGGGACGCCGGCAGCGAGTCCGCCAGGTGGTAGGTGTTACATTAACGAGCTCTATCTGCCTGGGGTTTGATGTTAGAGTTTTCCTTCTCTTGGCTGGCGAGGTTGGTGAGCCCAGCCTGCCCATCCGGTTATACCGCCGGACATTCGGTCGCACCATGACGTGGCAAACTCTGTGAGAAATGGGAGGGACCAGCGGGAAGGTGTTGCCATGGATGCAGTAATGCTGGAGAGGCCATTGCAGTGACCATCTGCCAGGCATACCCAGACAGGGACCACGCGGCGTTCACTACACCGGGAAAGGAGAGGCAATGTATTGCGCATATACTTTCCCTGGGGGGGCAGGATACCCAAGAGGGAGCCCTCCTCCCCTCCCCCCCAAACAGTTGCCTACCATTCGGTAAATGCCTGTTTTCTTTAGGGCTAAGGTGTCTTTGTAACCAAGTGCTGAAATGTGTGTTAAAGAAATGTAATTGGCAAATGTAGGAAATTATTATGAAAACATAGTGAATATGTAATGAATAGGCCACAGGGTAACTGGAGATAGAAGATGATACTGTATAATGTGTGGTGTGACTGTTAGAACTTTGGAGAACGTATTTTCAGTGTTTAGATAGGATCTCTCTCTAGCTTGAAGTATTTAATAAAGTCTTTTCTGTTGAAGCCCTCTGTCTCTATTAAACCCCTTGTTGGGTCGGGACCAGTGTTCCCTCTAAGCTGAGTTAGCGTGAGCTAGCTCACAGATTCTTAGCCTCCAGGTCACACATTTTTGTCTTAGCTCAGAAAGGACGACCCCAGAGCACAATAATGTATGCAGTAGCTCACAACTTTAATGCCAGCAGCTCACAACTTTAATACCAGTAGCTCATAAAGTAGATTTTTTTGCTCACAAGACTCTGCAGCTTAGAGGGAACATTGGGACCCTCAAAAATTTCCCCGTGAGAGCAATCAAGGAAGGATTCTTTGATCAGCTGATCGTCCTCCTGTGCACCAGGAAGGATCCAGGTTGCCAGGAGTGTTCTCTGTAGCCCTGGTACAGCCGTAGGTGTAGTCCCAGACCTGCCCAAAACTAAAATTAGACGTTGTTCGTTGGTGTTAAAATAAAGGATTAGATCTCGCTAGATTAGAACAAGTTGTCTGGTTTTGTTGGCAAACGACAGATGTTCTCTTGTAAAGCTTGTATGGGTGGGAAAGAGAGAAGGAAATTTTTGAAGGAGTGTCTAAAAAAGCCCCCAAACACGATGTTCTTTGCTTCGGGCAGGAATGTACGTAATTCTGAATACATGCTGTGTCATGGTGAATGTGGAATTTTATAGTCTCAGAAATGTTCTTGGTTTGATAAACTGACACGGAACTTGTTGCTCGCTGATGAATTTAGCAACAGCCACAAAATGTCTGCTTCAGGTCTTGGTGATCAACCTTTGCTATCTTACCCCCCCTCCCCCCCCATATAGATCATTGGCGCGGCCTCATTTGGAATACCGTGTACAGTTCCGGTCCCAAAACGTTTGGAGAAGGTGCAGAAAAGGTGACTAAAATGATTAAGGGGGATGGAACGCCTTCCCTATGAAGAAAGGTTAAAGAGGCTACGGCTTTTTTGCTTGGAGAAATGATGGTTAAGGGGTGACATGCTAGAGCAGGGGTGGACAAACTTGTTTAATGTGCCACGTAGAATAGATGGCTGAGAGCTGCAAGACATGAATGTTAGATGTTTGAGAAAAGGAAGGAAGGAAGGAAGGAAGGAAGGAAGGAAGGAAGGAAGGAAGGAAGGAAGGAAGGAAGGAAGGAAGGAAGGAAGGAAGGAAGGAAGGAAGACTGTAGGCCACTCTGAGATTCAGAGTGAAGGTTGGGGTATAAATCCAGTATCTTCTTATACTCTTTTTACTAAACATTTTTTCTGCCTTAGAATTCTGTGCTAGGCAATCACTGACTGATCCTGGGCTACTCACCTCTGAGTCTCGGTGCTTCTCCATAAAACAACTCTGTCTTCCAAAATGGGATGAATGCCTCACGTGTGTACCTGCCCGGGTTGCCAGGAAGTGCCAGTGGGAGGGCTGTGGCCAGGGAAATATGGAGCTGTGACACCAGCTGCAGCATCATGTCATTTCTATTAAAAAATGCAAGTGAAATAGGTGGCTCCATGAGTAGCCAGAAACTCCATGGTTTTTGAAAAGTAAGCTTTGATAATACTGTCTGCCTTGAGACTTCATGGGTGCGGTCACACTCACCATTAAATCCATCTGCAACGCGCCTCTATTATAATCCGCACAACCAATTTTCCGATCAGACAACAGCCAGGCTCCCGTTCTCTCCCATGTGGGTCCCGTCGCTGGTCGATCAGAGTGCTCTACCGGACCTTGTTTCATGAGATGTCAATCTGCATTAGCGCAGGCGCAGTGATGCCCGCTATCTGCAGCGCGTTGCTTTTAAATGGGTCGGATCACTAACAGTTTTGCTAGTCCGTTGGCACTACTTTTCCAGCACGAGCACTATGCGTGCCGAAAAAAACCCAGGAATTCAAATCAGTTCACATCTAGTTCACATCTAATTTCAAAAGTGAGTTTTGTTTCCGGACATAGGGGCGGGTAAATGATTTATCGAGCCAACATTCGCTCGCTCATTCACTGGCACAGTGATATCACTTTCAGGGGGCTTTGGGAGGGAAGCGGTGGTGCGCTTCCGACGAGTCACCAATGATGGAGCGTTCAAACAGAGAAATTCCGCTCAGGAACTGTCAGAAGAATTTTGTTCCAGATTTAAAGCAGTATCAAATTAGTCCCGCGCCCCAGTCGTCTCAACCCGGGACTCGAATGAGCTAACCACCATTCGCGGATGCTGACGTTTGGACAACCGCTTAAAATTCGACATGCTTCCGGACTCCACTCATGCCTGTAGTGGGATTTTATGAACGTCTGACCTCACCCCATGGCAAAACTAAGAATTTATTACTGTTTCCTAATAACAGGTATTAGCATGTGTAAAATGTAGGACAATAGTGGATTGTGGTTAAATTTGGGAGGGGGGGGGGTTGATGTAGGCTCCCAAGAAAACCCTTTCCTCTAGTTTCATTGTCAGGGGTCATTTTATATATATATATATATATATATATATATATATATAATTTTATTCAACACCACAGAAAGACAAACATAAAATAAAATTGTATACATACAAAATAGTCAAAAGAATCCTTCTTAAAAACATGTGTACATATATCCTCAAAAACCCCTAAACAAATTGTAACCAAATATTTCAAATTACAACCAAAAGGCCTGCCCAAAACTAACCATATTTACATTAGTAACAGAAATTTATAACTCTCACATTTCAAGAGTGAATTTACATAGCAAGGATCGTTGTCTAACTTTTCAGTTATTGGAAACCATTTTGCAATAAACTTTTCATGGGCCATATAGGGATCTATAGAATTAAGACCTGATGCAATTTTTTCCATGGCCATATGGTCCCAAATTTTGGAAAACCATTGATCAACACTTAAATAATTAGGGCTTTTCCATGTGGTAGCTATGACAGATTTCGCTGCTGTCAGCAGAGTTACCAACAATGAGCGATGCCTAGATGGAATTTTCGAATCTAACCAGTTATACAATAATATGGAATCTGGAGTATATGGAATGCAAACACCCGTAATTTCTGACACCTTTTGGATAATACATTTTTTTAGAAAAAGAGGTGCCGGAGCTCATTGGCACAACTCATTTGTTGGGTTAGTTTGGTGTAGTGGTTAAGTACACGGACACTTATCTGGGAAAACCAGGTTTGATTCTCCACTCCTCCAGCTGCTGGAATGGCCTTGGGTCAGCCATAGCTTTCGTAGGAGTTGTCCTTGAAAGGGCAGCTGCTGTGAGAGCCTTCTCAGCCCCACCCACCTCACAGGGTGTTTGTTGTGGGGGAGGAAGGTAAAGGAGATTGTGAGCCACTTTGAGACTCTGTCCTTGAAAGGGCAGCTGCTGTGAGGGCCCTCTCCAGCCCCACCCACCTCACAGGGTGTCTTTTGTGGGGGAGGAAGGTAAAGGAGATTGTAGGCCACTCTGAGACTCTGTCCTTGAAAGAGCAGCTGCTGTGAGAGCCCTCTCCAGCCCCACCCACCTCACAGGGTGTCTGTTGTGGGGGAGGAAGGTAAAGGAGATTGTAGGCCACTCTGAGACTCTGTCCTTGAAAGAGCAGCTGCTGTGAGATCCCTCTCCAGCCCCACCCACCTCACAGGGTGTCTGTTGTGGGGGAGGAAGGTAAAGGAGATTGTGAGCCGCTCTGAGACTCTTCGGAGTGGAGAGCGGGATATAAATCCAATATCTTCATCTACCTCACAGGGTGTCTGTTGTGGAGGGGGGGAGGTAAAGGAGATTGTGACTGCTCCAAGACTCTGAGATTCAGAGTATAGGGTGGGATATAAATTCAATAAATCCAATCCAAACATTTGCATATGCAACACATCCCTGACTGCACCTCAAAAAGGATATTATAGCATTGGAAAAAGTCCAGAAAAGGGCAATTAGAATGATTAAAGGGTTGGAACACTTTCCCTATGAAGAAAGGTTAAAACGTTTGGAGTTCTTTAGCTTGGAGAAATGTTGACTGCAGGGTGACATGATAGAGGTTTACAAGATTATGTATGGGATGGAGAAAGTATAGAAAGAAGTCCTTTTCTCCCTTTCTCACAATACAAGAACTCGTGGGCATTCCATGAAATTGCTGAGCAGTCGGGTTAGAACGGATAAAAGGAAGTACTTCTTCACCCAAAGGGTGATTAACATGTGGAATTCAATGCCACAGGAGGTGGTGGCGGCTACAAGCATAGCCAGCTTCAAGAGGGGATTGGATAAAAATATGGAACAGAGTGTTGGACTGGATGGGCCATTGGCCTGATCCAACATGGATTCTCTTATGTTCTTATGACATATCCGGAAGGTGTACTAAATTATATCAGCTCCGCATCTACCTTAAAATGCTTCTTAAATTATAATTGTTATAATAAAATCTTACTCCCATCATACTTTTAAAATTACTTTCTCCTATGTGGCCACAGTGGCATGATGAAGATTTCCAGCTGTCTGCTTTATATGCTTTGATTATTTCCCCATTTTTTGTGGGGAAAAATACTAGAAAGCTTGTCAAATCTTAGAGTTCAGCAAAATTCTCACAGGGAGGATTAAGAATGGAGCCCAGAAGCAATTTTTTTTGAGGGGGGTTATATGGGTATATGGGTGCACGCTCAGAAGTAAGGGTAACCGAAGAGAGCCAAAGACATTTTCAATGTATTTCCAGTGTTTTAATTAATGTATCGAAACTTTTACATCTCACTTTTTCTCATGTTTCAAGGCAGTTTTAAAATAGCTGAATCCTACTGTGGAAAACTCCAATAATTGCAAAGGGAAAGCATGTTAAAGAGAGATGATTTGTCTTGCAGGTAATTCGGAGAGAGGGTTAAATTGCTCATGGCTTTCTGCTTAGGGTTGCCAATCCCCAGGTGGGGGCTGGAGATCCCCCAGCTTTGAGGCCCTCCCCCTGATTCATGGTCATCAGAAAGCGGGTTGGGGGGGAGGGAAATGTCTGCTGGGCACTCCATTATTCCCTATGGAGACTGATTTCCATAGGATATAATGGAGAATTGATCTGCAGAGGGCTGTTTTTTGAGGTAGAGGCACTGAGGTGTTCCAGAGAGAAACATCAGTTAATATTTCCGTTGCTCTCAACATTTAAACCTCTGGATAATTATCTGAAATTTGCGGATGTTGTGCTACTGAAATACTTATTGGAAGATACTAAGAAGACTGTAACTCAGGCAGTAGCAAAATATTGTTTTATAGCCATAAATAAGCAGAAGTTTTTAACAAAGTAGAGATGGTTGATAATGCCATTTTTAAGGTTTAACATTGGTGGAATATGAGAATGCTTTTATGTAGTCAGAAATTGTGGTCTAGGACTATGATATTTTGTATATTGTTATTGCTGGTCAATTGACTGTAGTAAATTGGAATTGGAATTGGAGGTAGAGGCACCAAACTTTCAGCATTGCATTCGATGCTTCTCCTCAAAACACCCTCCAAGTTTCAAAAGGATTGGACCAATGGGTCCAATCCTATGAGCCCCCAAAGAAAGTGCCCCTATCCTTCATTATTCCAATGGAGGGAAGGCATTTAAAAGGTGTGTAGTCCCTTTAAATATGATGGCCAGAGCTCCCTTTGGAGTTTAGTTATGCTTGTCACAACCTTGCTCCTGGCTCCACCCCCAGTGTCTCCTGGCTCCACCCCCAGTGTTTCCTGGCTCCACCTCCAAAGTCTCCTGGCTCCACCCCTAAAGTGCCCAGATATTTCTTTAATTAGACTTTACAGCCCTATTTCTGCTTCATTTAAAAAATTGCCTTGACCTTCCCCCACCTTTTTTTTACGGTTCCTTTTCAAATGAAAGTAATGCGGTTTTGCTTCTAAAATAGACTCCCAAATGGGTGGGGCTGTTTTCCTCAGCAGGGAGTAATAAGGCCAGTGCTGATGGTGAAAAATCAGATAATATATATCTTTATTTCTCAGTTAAAATTCCCCAAAGTTCCCTACACATTTCACTAACAGTCTTCGTCAGAGGACTCTGAAATATATAATATACAATTACACCACTGAGTTTACATAAATAATTGTACAGTTAAAATTTTAGAAATCAGTATTGTATTAGAGGTCAGACTCCAGGTCATAAAATATCAATCACATTCAAAACTGCTAGAGCTATTCTGTCCTTGAGACTGTGGGAGGAAAAGAAACTCCCTGTAAATCAGAGAGATAAGATAAGGCTGTTCAGCACCTAATAGGTTTTGGCTCAAAATTAAAAGGCACGGATTTCCCACTAGTCTTACCTCGCTCTCACGTTCCTCTTCTCAGCGGGTGTTCTGTTGGATTTCTCATAAGCTGCCCCGAGGCTCCAACTCACTCTGCCTCTTTCGCGTAGCAAACAAGATCCTCTAAAAAAACAGTTTCTGTTTGCCCCACTAAAAAGGTGATGCTAGTTGCAGCCCGGGGGCAGAAAGTGTGAAATCCCATGGAAGCCCCCTGGAGAAGAGGAGCTTGAGAGCGGCATAAGGCTAGTGGGGAATCAGTCAGAGTCTCTTTGGGCGATTGCAAATGGTGAACTCTGAGCTGCATCAAGCCACCCTAAAGAGAGCCGGCAGGAAAAGGAGCGGACTAGAAGCCGCCACACAATCCACCCCTAGAACAGGGACGGGCTGTGTGTGCCCCAGAGAAGGTTCCGGAGCACTCATGAACCTCTTTGCCACTCCCCAGGTACTTCCCGGCCATCCAGATGGCCAGGAAGGTCCTCCAAGCTGAGGCACTTTGATCTTGCCTTGGGCGGGCTGCACTTGGGATGGGGACTGGAGGCAGATCTGCAGGTGTGGACACGCTTTTTTGGTCCACCAGCCTCCCGTCCCCAGGGCATCTGTTGCCACCCTCTCTGTCTCTAAATGAACGTTACAAACCAGTTTGTCATGCAGTAATTCTTCAAAAGAAGTCAAAGATCAGTAGCAAATGGTCACTGGAAGGACTGTACTATAGCCCAGTGTCTAGTTGATAATCTCTCTCTCTCTTTAAACAGAAGCTGATGGAATTCTTAGAAGCAAATTTAACCCTTTTATGGAATTTGGGGAAATTTTAACTAATAAAGTATATATTGCACCATTGGCCTTGGACCACTACACCAAAAAGGAAGGAAGGAAGGAAGGAAGGAAGGAAGGAAGGAAGGAAGGAAGGAAGGAAGGAAGGAAGGAAGGAAGGAAGGAAGGAAGGAAGGAAGGAGAGTGGGGGAGGAAGGAAGGAAGGAGGGAGGAAGGAAGGAAGGAGGGAGGAAGGAAGGAAGGAAGGAAGGAAGGAAGGAAGGAAGGAAGGAAGGAAGGAAGGAAGGAAGGAGAGAGGGGGAGGAAGGAAGGAAGGAAGGGAGGGAGGAAGGAAGGAAGGAAGGGAGAGAGAGAGGAAGGAAGGAAGGAAGGAAGGAAGGAAGGAAGGAAGGAAGGAAGGAAGGAAGGAAGGAAGGAGAGAGGGGGAGGGAGGAAGGAAGGGAGGGAGGGAGGGAGGGAGAAAGGAAGGAAGGAGAGAGGGGGAGGGAGGAAGGAAGGAGGGAGGAAGGAAGGGAGGGAGGGAGGGAGGAAGGAAGGAAGGAATTAGATGGGAAGGGAGAGGTGGAAAGAAAACAACTTTAGCTTTAAATGCATTCTCCAAGCTGCCAGCTGACTTGGCTTGAAGAAGTGATTTGGAGAGAGAAATGCCTTCTCCAAGCCAGCCGATGGGACCATAAAGACTTTGAGAGCCACAACATATGTGTGAAAGAGCAATATGTGGCTCACAAGCTGCAGTTTGGCTACACCTGGTGTAGTGTTTCTGATGAAGTAATCATGGTTTTCCACATTCTGTGGCTGAAAATTGGTTGCTCTTGTTCAGCTAATGGTCTTAAACCTGTAAATCTTTTAAGTATCTGCAGTGAGAGCCAATTTGAAATGGAAAGTCTTTCAATTGACTACTAGTAGGATAGAGTTCCTCTAAATTAAGATACTTCTTTCTTATTCATGGATGTTGTCAATCCAACTGTCATTACGACAGAATTTAATGTGAGATAAATGGAAATAGCATTGCCACATCTTCCGCCTCACCCCCCAGGAGACGCTGGCTTGTTGCCGCTGGGTGACAGAAATTGAATGGGTGAATTATTTCCTCACATGGAAAAGTTGAGCTCGTTGAATGGCTGCTTGTTGTAGTGTTGTAAGTGCCACCGATGGTACACTGAGGGGAAAATGGTAGCCCTAAATGATAGTAGGATGGTATGGGATTCAATCAAACAATCAATCTTTATTATTGCAGTCAACAACCAGTACAGTCCGAACAATCAAGGCAAGTCAGATTAGGAAGCCCATTAAAATGTAACATCTTTGTTTCAATATTAAAATCTAAACAACGTTTATACAATAGTATTATAAAATATAAACTCCTAAATAGTCTATATAAAAACAGACCTTGCTCGAATGACCATCTGTAATTTTCGATGTTTGTAAACCTCTGCACAGTACCTCACAACCTGCCGTGTTGTCTTATGATGGTTTTCTGAAAGCAAGTATTCCAACATAGTTTTGTTGGATCTACCTGGGACTCTTTCTATCAGTGGGTTAATAATTTCTGCTCTTATTTTCCTGTAATAGGGAGAATGGGAAAAGATATGTTCTAATGTGTCAATTTCTTGTAACAGGCATGAACAGTCTCCTAGAACAAGGGATTGCTTTATACTTCCCTTCTAACACTGCCAAGGTAAGGACAAACTTCTTGCTAGTGTGAGTGCCCTTCTGGTGTTATGCGATTCAAGGAAGTAGAAGTATCTGGCAGTATGGGATTGCTGTTGTAATCTGTCTGCTGGAGCTTCTACATTCTGGCACCTCTCCCTAGCTTCCATTTCTTCCCCAAAAATAATTGTCTTTTGCATTACTTTCTGTTCCTACCCAGATAGAATCCTAAAGGGATGAACTGGGATTGTTAAACTGGAGATAAACGGCCAGACCATAGCTCTGTTCACAGGTTACAGTGAATGTACAAACAATCCATGTACACCGTTATTCTTTGTATTCCTATTATTCTTTGTACGTGCTTTGCATAATTCTCATGCTACAGTCAATACATGTACAGCTGAACTTGTGACACAGATCCCACATTTATCCAAGCACAAGTCCCTGGTTTCATTTGTAAAGTGAATGCACATTGGCTCTTACACACAGCTACACACAAGGCTTTTTTTTTGTAGCAGGAACTCCTTTGCATATTAGGCCACACACCCCTGATGTAGCCAATCCTCCAAGAGCTTACAGGAGGATTGGCTACATCAAGGGTGTGTGGCCTAATATGCAAAGGAGTCCCTGCTACAAAAAAGCCATACAGTACTACTGGGAATATCATCGCATTTATACGGACTTTTGTTGGCAGGGTGATGTCTCTACTTTATTATACTGCCCAGGCTCGCTGTAGTGGTCCTCCCAAGGAGCAAACATCTTTTAATTTCATGGCTACAATCACCATCTGCAGTGATCTTGGATCCCAGAAATGTGAAGTCTGTTACTACTTCCATGTCTTCCCCTTCTATTTACCAAGGTGTGATGGGGCCAGATGCCATGATCTTAGTTTTTTTGATGTTGAGTTTCAAACCTACTTTTGTGCTCTCCTCTTTCACCCTCAACAAGAGGTTCTTTAGGTCCTCCTCACTTTCTGCCATTAGAGTAGTGTCATCTGCATATCTGAGGTTGTTGATGTTTTTCCTGGCAATCTTCATCCAGGCCAGCATTCCGCATGTACTCTGCATATAAATTAAATAAGCAGGGTGACAATATACATCCTTGTCGAACTCATTTTCCTATTCTAAATCAATCAGTTGTTCCATATCCTGTTCTGACAGTTGCTTCTTGACCCTTATACAGGTTTCTCAGGAGACATGTGAGGTGGTCTGGTACTCCCATCTCTTTAAGGACTTGCCACAGTTTGTTGTGATCCACACAATCAAATGCTTTAGCATAGTCAATGAAGCAGAAATGGACATTTTTTCTGATACTCCCATGCTTTCTCCATAATCCATCAAATGTTGGCAATTTCATCTCTAGCTCCTCTACCTCTCCGAAACCCAGCTTGAACTTCTGGTAGTTCCCAATCTACATACTGTTGAAGCCTAGCTTGTAGGAGCTTTAACATGACCTTGCTGGCATGTGAAATGAGTGCAATGGTGTGGTAGTTTGAACATTCCTTGGCATTACCCTTCTTTGGGATTGGAATATAAACTGATCTTTTCCAATCCTGTGGCCACTGTTGTGTTTTCCAAATTTGTTGAGTTGACATAATGTGTGGATCACTTTAACAGCATCATCTTTTAAGACTTTGAATAGCTCAACTGGGATACCATCATCTCTGCTCGCTTTGTTGTTAGTAATGCTTTCTAAAGCCCATTTGACTTCACATTCCAGGATGTCTGGCTCAAGGTCTTCGATTTCACTGTCATGGTTGTCCGGGACATTGAGATCCTTCTTGTATAATTCTTCTGTGTATTCTTGCCACCTCTTCCTGATTTCTTTTGCTTCTGTTAGGTCCCTACCATTTTTGGCCTTTATCATGGTCATCTTTGCACGAAACGTTCCCTTGATTTCTCCAATTTTCTTGAATAGATCTCTTGTCCTTCCCATTCTATTATTTTCCTCTATTGTTTTGCATTGTTCCTTCAGGAAGGCCTCCTTATCTCTCCTTGCTGTTCTCTGGAAATCTGCATTCAGTTGGGTGAATCTTTCCTTTTCACCTTTGCCTTTCACTTTCCTTCTTTCCTCAGCTCTTTGTAAAGCCTCATCAGACAGCCACTTTGCTTTCTTGCATTTCTTTGTCAAGCGAGCTCATTTCTGGACCACATTTTTTCTATGTAGAAAGCAGGTCATCAGCTCTTCACCTCTCCTCCCTTATTTATAGCCAGCGGGCATGTAGCAAAACCATCTGGCCCTGGGATGTTTATATTACAGGCTGGCCATTAGTACCTCCAAGTCGCCTCTCTCCCGAGTTCACATAGATGATCGTTATCTCTCTACAAAGAAGTGTGAGAAGGTTTGATGTTTCCAATAGCCTAAAATTCCTTAGTAATAAAATAGATAGTTGCTGTCGCACCCCGTGCGCCCCTCCCCATCTCCCGGTGCAGCCGTCACCCCTCTATCCTGGGTGGCCCCCCTCGGGTACTCTGAGGGTGTTCCCTGGAGGTCTTAGAAACAGGGGTGGGAGCCAGGTTACTTCATCACAGGCCCCCGTTCCCCTTCTGGCTGTGCAGTGGCTCCTGTCTCTCTCTCTCTGGAGGCAGCCTCAATAAGGACCGGCCAGCTTCCTCCCCGACCTCCTGCCTCCCTCCCTTTTATCCTCCCATCCCAGTCCTTCCCCTCCTCCTGGGTTCCACCCCTCCCTGGCCCCACTCCCTTCAAAGCCCCGGACGCCTGGGAGAGGCATGCTGGGGCTGGGCTGCCTGGGTGTGCCTCGGGCGTCCTGGGCCTCTGCAGCATGCTGGGGTGCGGCGTCTCTCACCGCCACGGGTCAGGCGGCTCTCCTCCTCTTTGCCTGGCGCTGGGCTTGGCTTCTCCCTCCTGCTCCCTGACATCTTGCTCTGGCCACGCTCCTCAGACCTGGAGACAAGCACGTTGGCTGTGGGGCATTGCTCGGGCTGCCGCTGGGGCTCCGTCAGCCTAGGTGAGCGGCGAGGCCGCTGTGGGGGCTTGGGGAGGTGTGGGAAGCTTTCGGGGCAGCAACCAGGGGGGGGGAATGGCTGGTGAGTGTGGGGGGGGGCCCTCGCACAGTCCTCGCCCGGGCCGGGCGGGACAGTTGCCTAGTAATCTCTGAACCCGTGACTCAAGTATGCATCTGCAATGTAACCTTTGCTGACATCCTGTATAGCAACTGTGTAACTGTTTGTACTCCATTATTTTCAAGGCTTGTGTCCTTGGCAAAGCTCCTGAGTTTTTAACAATAAACCTGCTTTTGATTCTAAACAAAGGACTTGGTTATTGAGAAATATCGGCACTTGACATTTTGGGAGTAATCTCACTTGGGGACTTAACTGAAGTGGAAACTTTCTACCGTGATGGCGGAGAGAGCTCCAGATAATGGAGAGGCCCCTGACAACCCAGAAAGGCTGGTTGGTGAAGATCAAGGACCCAACACAGTCCCAAGACAACCTCCATGGCACATACTCGATGCCAGGAGGCCAGCTGGGAGAGGGTCCCCGCTGCACATACAGTGACTATTCATAACCCCAAAGGATTGGGGCCCCAGAAGGCCTACTAACCTGATGGATGAAGCACCCACTTGGAGGGAAGCGATCTTAGCACTGCCCCCCTTACGCACACGGATGGGGGACGACAGCGATCAAGGCACCTCTGCGGCAAGTGAGGGTGATGGTCGAGAAGATTGGGGTACCGATCCGATCCCAGACAAGGAGGAGGAGGAATAAGATCCCGACCCACAGAACTTCCTCCAAATTATGAGGTTGGAGATGGCAGAGATGGCCAGAATTCTCAGGGAAGAAATGCAAGCGAACAAGAAGTGAGGAGGCAGCTCGACCAGGCGCTGCAACCACCAGTGCTGAGAGGGGGGCAACCACAACAACCCCCTCCACCCCAACCTCAACAACTCCAGCCGCCGCTGAGGCCAGGAGATTATGGTAGGGGCTGCGAGTTGGATGCCACCTTCGATGGGGACCCCGAGGAGGTGGAATACTTTTCGATACAAGCTAATAGCTTCATGTACTACTGGGGGCACACCCTCCCCAATGAGTTTTGCTGAGTGGATTACTTAGGATCCAAACTGAAAGGGGCCACCAAGATATGGTACGTGAGCCTCTATGAAACCCGAAACCTGGAACTAGATATGGTGGCAGCGTTCCTGCGGGCACTACTGATGCAGTATGAAGATATCTTACAAGAGACCCAAGCACTGACGACCCTGCGAGACCTACAACAGGGGTCCAAGGCAGTAAGAGAGTACGCGGCAGAACTTTGGGCCAATGCTGCCAAAGTAGGGGGATGGAGAGAGCAGATGAAAATTGAGCAGTTCCAGAGAGGCCTGAATGCCAGCATGCTAGATCGAGCCCTCCAACAAACTCGCTCTACCTCACTGGTGGGTTGGGTGCAACTAGCAGGAGAAGTAGAGACCAACATGAAGAGAGTGGCTCTCCAGCGCCAACAGCAGCAAGGTAATAAGGGGGGACGTGAGTCTTGGCTGGGGGCAAAGGCGGAAGTGCGGAAGGCAGGCCAGTCCGGGGGGGGCAACGAAACCACCCACCCTCCGGCGCTGCTTTTGATGCGGAGACCCTCACCACATGGCTGCAAACTGCCCCGAGAGGCCTCGAGGCCCCCCTCACTCTGAAGACCAGTACACCCAAAGCGAAGAAGGAGGAGGAACAAACGAAAGACCCAGCGAAGGGCAGCTCAGTGTCCGCAATCCCACGGGAAGAAGAGATCATCATCATCAATGAACTGGGAGAAGATGCCTGGGAAGAAGAGCCGGCAGGAAACGAGAGCGACCTGCACTGAGCGGTGCCAAGCAGCAGTTCAGAGAACTAACGGCGCCACTGAGGGTGAGAATTACAGGGAGAGTATATAATTAATCTGATTTCTGTGTTGCCCATCACGTGATGTCCACGTGTAGAGTTGCCTTTTAGGTTGTTAGAAGAGCGTGTTCTCTATGACCAGCTTGTTTTCTTGACAAAACTCTATTAGCCTTTGCTCCAAGGCCAAACTTGTCAGTTGTTCCAGTCACCTTTTGACTTCCTACTTTGGCATTCCAGTACCCTATGAGGAGGAGGACATCTTTTTTTGGTGTTAATTCTAGAAGGTGTTGTAGATCTTCATAGAACTGTTCCACTCCAGCCTCTTCTGCATCAGTGCTTGGGGCATAGACTTGGATTACTGTGATATTGAATGGTTTGCCTTGGATACGGACTTAAATCATTCTGTCATTTTTGAGATTGTATCCCATTACTGCCTTCCTCACTCTCTTGTTAACTATAAAGGCCACACCATTTCTTCTACGGGATTCTTGGCCACAATAATAGATGTAGTGATCCTCTGAGTTAAATTCACCCATTCCCATCCATTTTAGTTCACTGATTCCCAAGATGTCGATGTTCAGTCTTGCCATCTCTCGTTTGACCACATCTAGCTTACCTTGATTCATAGATCTTACATTCCACGTTCCGATGCAGTATTGTTCTTTGCAGCATCGGACTGTTCTTTCATCATCAAGTTTCAAGTTTATTTCAATTTATATCCCGCCCTTCCCACCGAAGTAGCTCAGGGCGACTCACAACACATAAAATCTAACATAAATTTTGAATTTAAAACATCTTACACAGTTAAGACAGTAAAATAATAAAACATATAACGGCGGTCTATCAAAACTACACTCAGTTTCCAATGCCAGTTAGTTATAAGCCAGCCGGAAGAGGGCTGTCTTACAGGCCCTGCGGAACTGGCCAAGGTCCCGCAGGGCCCTCATCTCTTCCGGCAGCTGGTTCCACCAGAAAGGAGCCGTTAAAGAGAAGGCCCTGTCCCTAGTGGATTTCAGGCGGGCCTCCTTTAGCCCGGGGATAACAAGCAGATTTTGGAATCCCGATCTCAGTACTCACTGGGGAACATGTGGGGAGAGACGGTCCCTAAGGTAGGCAGGTCCTAGGTCATATAGGGCTTTAAAGGTAATAACCAGCACCTTGTACCAGACTCGGTATATTATTGGCAGCCAGTGCAGAATCCGGAGCCCTGGCCAAATGTGCTTCCATCTTGGGAGCCCCAATAACAACCGGGCCGCGGCATTCTGCACTAACTGGCACAAGGGCAGCCCCATGTAGAGGGCATTACAGTAGTCCAACTTTGAGGTGACCGTTGCATGGATCACCATTGCTAGATCGTCATGCTCCAGGAAAGGAGCCAACTGCCTCGCCTGCCTAAGATGAAAAAATGCGGACTTAGCAGTGGCTGCTATCAGACACATCCACAGCTGAGCATCCTTTCGGCTTTGACCCAGCCACTTCACTTTCTGTGGTTACTTGAACGCTCTTCCCCAGTAGCATATTGGGCACTTTCTGACCTGAGGGGCTCATCTTTCAGCGCCGTATCTTTTAGCCTTTTGTTTCTGTTCATGGGGTTTCCTTGGCAAGGATACTGGAGTGGATTGCCATTTCCTTCTCCAGTGGTTCACATTTAGTCTGGGTTCTCAGCTGTGGCCTGTCCATCTTGGGTGGCTCTGCACGGCATAGCCCACAGCCTCATACATTGTGCAAATCCGGACTTGTTTAAAAATTTTGCTATCAGTAAAGGAACTGGAATTTAAAATCATATTTTGTGAAAGCATTTCTTATTGAACTTTGGAAGATAAGAAATTTGAACAAGAGGCTTAGTATACACGGGATTGGCAACCCTACAAAATGTACTTTGGAAAGAAGTACTTCACAAAGTTTTACAAACCCGCTTGGTTTTTATCTGAGAAACTGTCATTCTCAAAGACTTCTGCCCATGTTACTTTTTTTCTCTGAGACTCGAAGAGCCTGACTGTAATTTTCACCAAGATTTGACATTTGTTTTTTTTCTTATCCCAGCTGGGCACAAAGAAGAAAAGACAGATGATGAAGATTGGAGGGATATTCTGCATTGATTTTTTTATTGACGTTGTAAGCACATTACTTTCAAAATTATAGCTTATGGCTTCACCACAAATTACATTTTTTGAGGCCAGGGCTTATTCTAAATATGTAGTTTTTACTGATGATCAAAAAATATTCTGCTACAGTCCTCTTGAGGGTCAAAATACCTTTTAGCCATTATAGTGATTTTATATCCCACACAAAAGAGTCTTAATTCTGCCTACCAAGAGCGTAAACGTTCGCATCTTTTATTTTGTACTTTTTGTTCATATGATTTTAAAAAGAGTCAACATGTCTGCCAAGACAATGCAAGCTCTGAACTGAATGCTGCAATTATAACATTTGTGAGTGACAAAAGCATATATTTTAATTGCAAGCAATTGGTGTTGATTAATGTTAGACTAGAAAGCTCTGCTGTGTAGCATCCCAGGCGTGTTGAATAGTGAGGCTGAAGTTGTCTTGGCTTTAGAGCAGCGGTCTCCAACCTTTTTGGCACCAGGGACCAGCTTTTTGGAAGACAGTTTTCCCACAGACAGGGGGTGGGGGGTGGGTGGGCGTGTGATGACTTCAGGATGATATAATTGTGCGCTTTCATCCTATTAGTTTGGTGTAGTGATTAAGTGCATGGACTCTTATTTGGGATAACCGGGTTTGATTCCCCACTCCTCCCCTTGCAGCTGCTGGAATGGCCTTGGGTCAGCCATATCTCTTGCAGAGTTGTTATTGAAAGGGCAGCTTCTTTGAGAGCTCTCTCAGCCCCACCCACCTCACAGGGTGTCTGTTATGGGGGAGGAAGGTAAAGGAGATTGTGAGCCGCTCTGAAACTCTGAGATTCGGAGTGGAGGGCAGGATATAAATCAAATATCATCATCATCATCATCATCTTCTTCTTCTTCTTCCTCTTCCTCTTCTACTTTTTCTATCTAACAGTCTATTCAAGGTCAGTATTGTCTCCTCGGATTGGCAATGAGTCTCTAGGGTCTCAGACTGAGGTCTTTCCCATCACCTACTGCCTGGCCCTTTTAGCTGAAGATGCCACTGCAGGCTGAACCTGGGACCTGCATACAAAGCAGAGTCTCTTCCACCGATTCATGCCCATTCCCCAAATTGTAACCTCCTTATAAACTAACTTCCATATTATATGAAACAATGTTGTCCTTGAAAGGGCAGCTTCTTTGAGAGCTCTCTCAGCCCCACCCATCTCACAGGGTGTCTGTTGTGGGGGAGGAAGGTAAAGGAGATTGTGAGCCACTCTGAAACTCTGAGATTTGGAGTGGAGGGCAGGATATAACTCAAATGTTGTCTTCTTCGTCTTACATTGTAATGTGTAATGAGATAATTATACAACTCACAGCCTGGTTGCTAACTGGCCACAGACCGGTACTGGTCCACAGACTGGGGTTGGGGATCCCTGCTTTAGAGTACACAGAATGTGTCCATATCCGTGCGTGTGTGTGCAGAGTGAGGAATAGAGAACCGTACAATAGTAAGCTCCGGAAGGAAGGTGAGCCACACACCAGCACCTAGTATTAAAACAGTGTATTTACAAGATATATACAAAGCTACTAGTGCGGTGACATAGTGCGGGGGGTGGTGGTGGGGGGTGGGCTCCCTCTGGGAATCCTACCCCCCCAGGGAAAGTGCATGCGCAATACATAGCCTCTCCTCTCCCGGTGTAGTGAACGCCGCGTGGTCACTGTCTGGCTATGCCTGGCAGATGGTCACTGCAATGGCCTCTCCTGCATTACTGCATCCGTAGCAACACCTTCTCGCTGGTCCCCCCCGTTTTCACAGAGTTTGCTACGTCATGGTGCGACCGAAGTGTCCGGCGGTATAACCGGATGGGCAGGCTGGGCCCACCAACCTCGTCAGCCTAAGAGAAGGAAAACTCTAACATCAAACCCGGGCAGATAGAGCTCGTTAATGTAACACCTACCACCTGGAGGACTCACTGCCGGCGTCCCGGCTTACTGGGCCATGGCAGATGACCCCCAGGTGAAAGGGTGGAGCCAGTACCGCGCACACTGCGCTTCACCTAAAAAATTCCTCTGCGCAGGCCTGAAGGGCATATCCACACACACAACCCACAACGCATCAAGTCCTGCAGCGATAGGCAAGGGGCGAAACGGCAGGTGGAAGGTGCCACTGGAAGCCGCAGTCCCGATCCTGCATGTAGGCGGTTCAGGATATTGTCGCCTGATGCTAACCCGGAGACGAAAGCATCTTTCGGCAGCACCCTGAACGACCAAGCAGCCTTATCTAGGGACAGCACTGCTTGCTCCACACGGAGAGGGGCCTAGAAAAGGTGGCCTAAACAAAGCTCGTCTCCCCCACCCCAGTTGGCTAGCCGCGGTCAACGGGCATCCTTACTTGCGGTCGAAAAATAACAACAAAGAAAAGGCATGCACCTGCCTCACAAAGTGTGCAAAGACTAAAGCTTGCGTGTTGGAACATCAGAACCATGCTTGACACAGTAGGCAGTGGTCGCCCTGAACGACGCTCTGCTCTAGTTGCCCACGAACTTCTCAGGTTGAATATCGACATAGCAGCTCTCAGTGAGGTCCATTTCCCTGAGGAAGGTAGTCTTCAAGAACACGGTGCTGGCTATACCCTCTACTGGTCGGGTAAGTCAAAGGCTGAGAGCCGCCTTTCTGGCGTTGGCTTTATGGTCAGGAACTCCATTGCCTCCAAACTCGAAAACCTTCCAACAGGTCACTCAGATCGCATCATGTCCATGCGCCTCCCACTTCAAAACAAGCAGCATGCAACACTCTTCAGTGTGTATGCCCCAACCCTTCAAGCAGATCCTGCAGAAAAGAACAAGTTCTATGCTGATCTACGCAACCTCGTACGGAAGACCCCTACAGAGGACAAGGTGATCATCCTTGGCGACTTCAATGCCAGAGTAGGTAAAGACTCGGAAGCCTGGAAAGGAGTACTTGGCAAACACGGCATTGGCAACTGCAATGATAACGGGCGCCTCCTGCTAGAATTCTGCATGGAGCACCAGCTCACCATCACCAACACTATCTTCCAGCAGAAGAACAGTCTGAAGACAACCTGGATGCACCCACGATCCAAGCATTGGCACCTTATCGACTACATTCTGGTGCGCCAGAGAGACCTTCGAGATGTCTTACACACCCGAGTAATGCCCAGCGCAGAATGTCATACGGATCATCGTCTTGTACGCTGCAATCTCCGTCTTCACTTTAAACCCACACCCAGGAGAGGAGGTATCCCTCGGAGGAAGTTTCAGGTTGGCAGCCTCCAGTCAGCCGAAGTTAAAGCTGCCTTCCAGGCAAAACTCCAGTCAAGAATTGAGGACCTCAGTTGCCCCACAGACCCTTCTCCAGAAGCACTCTGGGAACACCTAAAAACTACCGTCCTGCAGATCTCTGAAGAAGTCCTCGGGTTCTCCACAAGGAAGAACAAGGACTGGTTTGATGAGAACAATCAAGAGATCCAAGAATTACTGGCAAAAAAGAGATCTGCCTACCAAGCACATCTTGCTCAGCCCTCCTGTCCTGGGAAAAAAGCAACCTTTCGCGCTGCATGTAGCAACCTCCAGCGCAAGCTTCGAGACATTCAGAACGAGTGGTGGACCAAGCTTGCAGAGAGAACCCAGCTGTGTGCAGACACTGGTGATTTAAGAGGGTTCTACGAAGCCCTGAAGGCAGTATATGGTCCATCATATCAGGCTCAGAGTCCCTTGCATAGTGCAGACGGCCAAGTGCTCCTCACAGACAAGGCATCCATATTGAACCGGTGGTCGGAGTATTTTCAGGTTCTCTTCAGTGCCAACCGCGTAGTTCAAGATTCAGCAATCCACCTCACCCCACTTCAACCGGTGAAAACAGAGTTGGATGAGATCCCCACCCTAGAAGAGACTGTTAAAGCCATCAAGCAACTGAAAAGTGGCAAGGCAGCAGGAGTTGATGGAATTCCACCAGAGATCTGGAAGCATGGGGGCACAGTACTACATAGCTCACTTCACAAAGTACTTGTCACCTGCTGGGAACAAGGCAAATTACCACAGGACTTTCGCGATGCAATCATCATCACCCTATACAAGAACAAAGGGGAAAAGTCAGACTGCTCCAACTACCGGGGGATAACCCTGCTCTCCATCGCAGGCAAAATCCTTGCCAGAATACTCCTGAACAGACTGGTGCCCACCATTGCAGAAGAACTCCTCCCAGAGAGCCAGTGCGGCTTCAGAGCTAACAGGAGCACCACCGACATGGTATTTGTTCTCAGGCAGCTCCAAGAGAAATGCAGGGAACAGAACAAGGCTCTGTATGTGACTTTTGTCGACCTTACCAAAGCTTTCGATACCGTTAGCAGGAAAGGCCTGTGGCAAATCTTGGAACGTTTAGGATGTCCCCCAAGGTTCCTCAGCATGATCATCCAGCTACACGAAGACCAGCGAGGCCAAGTCAGACACTGCAACGACCTCTCGGAGCCCTTCCCAATAGGCACAGGTGTAAAGCAAGGCTGCGTTCTCGCGCCAACTCTCTTTACGATCTTCTTTAGCATGATGCTTCAAAGAGCCGCAGTAGATCTAGATGAGGACGATGGTGTCTACATCCGCTATCGCACCGATGGCAGCCTGTTCAACCTGAGGCGACTAAAGGCACACTCCAAGACAATGGAAAAACTCATCCAAGAGCTACTGTTTGCTGATGATGCTGCACTCGTCTCCCACTCGGTATCAGCTCTGCAGCATATGACTTCCTGCTTTGCAGAGGCTGCCAAGCTATTCGGCCTAGAAGTTAGTCTGAAGAAGACAGAAGTTCTCCACCAGCCTGCACCCCAGGAAGATTATCACCCTCCCTGCATCACTGTGGGTGAATCAGTTCTGAAGACAGTCCAGCAGTTCAGCTACCTGGGGTGCATCATCTCCTCAGATGCCAAGATCGACAAGGAGATTGACAACAGGCTGGCAAAGGCAAACCGTGCATTTGGCCGACTGCACAAAAGGGTGTGGAGCAACAAGCATCTGAAAAAAGGCACAAAGATCAATGTTTACAAAGCGGTTGTGATGACAACCCTCATCTATGGCTCCGAATCGTGGGTTTTATACCATCATCACCTGCGACTCCTTGAGCGCTTTCATCAGCGCTGCCTTCGCACCATCCTCAACATCCACTGGAGTGACTTTGTGACCAACACTGAAGTCCTCAAGCGGGCGGAAGTTACAAGCATCGAGGCACTGCTGTTGAAGACGCAGCTGCGCTGGGCAGGGCATATTTCTAGGATGGAAAACCACCGCCTTCCCAAGATTGCCCTGTATGGCGAACTCTCCACCGGCCATCGAAATAGAGGGGCACCAAAGAAGAGGTACAAGGACTCCTTGAAGAAATCCCTTAGCACCTGTCACATCAACCATCACCAGTGGTCTGAGCTAGCTTCAGATCGCAAAGCATGGAGGCACACCATCCACCAGGCTGTCTCTTCCTTTGAGAACGCACGCATAGCTGGTCTTGAGGACAAAAGGAGATTGAGGAAGAATCGCACTGCTACAGGACCAACCCTAAATCAGACTTTTCCCTGCAGCCGCTGTGGCCGGACCTGCCTGTCCCACATTGGTCTTGTCAGCCACCAGCGAGCCTGCAGCAAACGTGGACTATTGCACCCTTCTTAAATCTTCGTTCGCGAAGCCAAGCCGAGAGCGAGAGTGCGGTGACATAGACCTGAGCGACAAAGTGCTCCGCCAGCATCCACCTCTCGAGTGAGAGAACTACATACAGGCAATGCAGTCCTTATATATGTACATCAGCCAATCAAGGCAGTCCATATACTTGCTGACTCCAGCAGGTACTTTCCCTTAGTCATTGTCCAGCCAGAACCAGCTTGCTGACAGGGTTACTCTGACCTGACCTGTCAGATAGATCCACCTGCTTCCTTGTTGCTCCTGTCATGCTGTGTAAAGGAGGACTCCATATACTGACAGTCCAAATACCCACATTTTGAAATATTTTCCCAATCAGCGGATATTTTTTTTTTAAAGTCTCAGAATGGCAAAGAACTAAATCACAGTGTGTTCAAACTGTGACCGATTCCCCACTAGCTTTATGCTGCTCTCACGCTCCTCTTCTCCACGAGGCTTTTGTCGAATTTCACATTATCTGCCCCGGGGCTGCAACTCGCTTTGTCTTTTTCGCGTGGCAAACAGCAACCGGTTTTTAGAGGATCTTGTTTGCTGCATGAAAAAACCGGAAGCGAGTTGCAGTCGGGAGGCAGATAGTGTGAAATTCGACAGAAGCCCCACGGAGAAGAGGAGAGTGAGAGCAGCATAAGGTTAGTGGGGAATCGGGCTGTGTACTTACCGGTAAACTCCAGGTATAGCTTACCATAATAGCCATGATGAGCCGGAACTCATAAACACGTGAAGCTGCCCAGGGGTCACTTTGTAGAAAAAGAGGTGCAGAAGCTCATTAGCACAACTCATTTGCATAACTTATTTGCATAAGCCACACACCCCTGACATCATGAGAAGATGTACTCAATTATATCACCTCAGCATCAACCTTTTTTTTTTGCGATAAACAATTTTATTAGTAACATATGGTAGCAAAACTATATCTATAACTTATAAAAGCTTAAAATAAAAGAAAAAACTTTCTACCCCATATCTTACTTTTCCCCCACCCCTCCCCCGTTACTTGACCCCTGCCAGTGTTATTTACTTAAAGAAAGCAAATATTAAAGGTACCCTTAACTGTTAAAAAGAAAAAAACAACCCAAAAGTTATATTCTTATTTTAAAAACCTTAATCATTATCAAAGATTGTCCAATGTGCTTTTATTTTCCACTCTTTTTCTACGTATCTTCTGAATTTCTTCCACTCCAACTTAAAAAGTTCCAAATCATAGTCTCTTAATTTTCTTGTTAATTTGTCCATTTCACTCCATGACATAACTTTTGTAATCCAATCCCATTTCTCTGGTATTTTTTCTTGCTTCCACAGCTGCGCATACAATGTCCTAGCAGCTGAGAGCAAGTACCATATTAAAGTTCTGTCTTCTTTTGGAAGACAGCATCTACCTCAGCATCTACCTTAAAATGCTTCTTGAATTCTAATCGTCATCATAAAACCTTACTCCCCATCATACTTCCTAAATTACTGTCTCCTAGGCCACAGCAGCATGATTTCCATCTGTCTGCTTTATATGTTTTGGTTATTTCCCCATTTTTTTTTTTGTGGGGAAAATATTAGAAAGTTTGTCACATCTTAAGAGTTCAACAAAATCCTCACAGGGGGGTTGAACAATGGAGTACTGCAGCACTGCAGTCCTAAACTCTGCTCACGACCTGAGTTCGATCCCGGCGGAAGCTGCGTTCAGGTAGGTGGCTCAAGACTGACTCAGCCTTCCAACCTTCTGAGGTCGGTCAAATGACTACCCAGCTCGCTGAGGGGAAAGTGTAGATGACTGGGGAAGGCAATGGCAAACCACCCCTTAAAAAGTCTACTGTGAAAATGTCGTGATGTGATGTCACCCCAGAGTCAGAAACGACTGGTGCTTGCACAGGGGACTACCTTTTAAGAACAAAAAAGCACAATAGAAATTAGAGGTTCTGAAGCTCTTGTTGGCCCAAGATGAGGCCTGGAGCTGACAACAAGGTCAATATTGTCTACTCAGACTGGCAGCAGCTCTCTAGGGCCTCAGACAGAGGTCTTTCATATCACTCGCTACCTGATCCTTTTAACTGGAGATGCTAGGGACTGAACCTAAGACGGATGCTTTGCCAGTGAGTCATGATCGCTATTGTTGGAGCCTGGGAAGCTAAGCAGAGTCAACCACAGTTAATACTTGGATGGGAGACCATTAAGGAAGGCTGGGGTGGCTATGCAGGAGGAGGCAATGGCAAACTACCCCCACTCATCTCGTCTTGCAAACCCCAATCCTGGGGATGTGACCTGGCAGCACACTGCCATTATTGTGACATAGTCTGGTCTCTGAAGCCACTTCATAATTTGAACCTTTTAACATGCCTGTTGAACTCAGAATTCTATTAGAATGTGTCAATGGCGACCAGCTCTTTTTTAGAAGTGCAAAGGACCACAAAGCTCAATGGTCTGCATGCCAAAAGTCCCCTTCAGTCCCAAGTTAAGAGGACTGCTTGGCTGCCGTGGGAGACAGAGCCAGCCATAAAATGCTTGACCCAGCTTATTTTCACTCAAGAAGAGAGCGATAATATTGGATTTATGCCCTGCTCTTCATTCTGAATCTCAGAGACTCAGAGTGGCCTACAATCTCCTTTACTTCCTCCCCCACAACAGTCACCCTGTGAGGTAGGTGAGGCTGAGAGAGCTCTCACAGAAGCTGCCCTTTCAAGGACAGCTCTGCGAGAGCTATGGCTGATCCAAGACCATTCCAGCAGCTGCAAGTGAAGGAGTGGGGAATCAAAGCCAGTTCTCCCAAACAAGAGTCCACGCACTTAACCGCTACACCAAACTGGCTCCTTGTACTCTGTTTGCAGGGCCTGCTCTTTTGCAAAACACTTGGCAGGCACAAAGAATGGTGTTGGAGGTTGCCATGGTAACCACGGGCACCATGCTCTGTTCTAAGATGGTACGGTGATGGAAGATGTCTTCCTGAAAACCAGGGCTTTTTTTTTTAGCAGGAACGCACAGGAACTCAGTTCCAGCTGGCTTGGTGTCAGGGGGTGTGGCCTAATATGTAATGAGTCAATGCCGAGCTTTTCCTACAAAATAGTCATGTGTAAAACCATGGTGATGTCAGGGGGTGTGGCCTGATATGCAAATGAGTTCCTGCTAGGCTTTTTCTACCAAAAAAGCCCTGCTGAAAACTGCCAAAGCTCTCCTGTTTTGCTAAGTAGACGCTACTGGACTAGATAGATCAACCTTCTGATGAAGCATGAGGCATTCTAAGATACATGGTGCCAATACCTTCTCTATCAAAGGGACCCAGCCCATATAACACTATAATACCGGGGTGGAATTCTAGCAAGAGCTGCTTTGCATATTAGGCCACATAACCCTGATGTAGCCAATCCTCCAAGAGCTTACAAGGCTCTTTTTTGTAAACTCTTGGAGGATTGGCCACATCAGGGGTGTGTGGCCTAATATGCAAAGGAGCTCCTGCTAGAATCCCACCCCTGAACACTGCCCAGAAACTTTTCACTGCTTGAGGAAGCAGAAGCACTTAAGTATTTATGTTGGGTTGGAAATGTGGAAGCTCTACTATGCCCGGGTGAGGAGAACATAGTAGGACAAACCAATCCTTTATTTGCAGACCAATAGGATTAGTATAGACATTTCTGAGGCAACCATAGCTGTAAGTACATTAAACTATTATTGAAGCAATATCTAATCCCTCACTTAAGGGACCCCCAATGGCATTTTGTGGTTGCATAACTGAGAAACAGGATAGACTCTCCTGAGAGCAAGTAGTAATAAATTAAAAAAATATCCATGTACAGAATTTCATGAGCATCTAAAATGTTGTGAGCTAATATTGTACAAGGTATGGCCTTGGCTACCAGAACTAATCCCGATAAGAAGATGCTGAAGCATTTATGAAAGAGCTTCCAGTTTGGGTAAACCCGAAAAAATACGGAATCTGTGTAATTAACTGTTAATTCTTTATGAACTACATTACCATACAGATACATGTATATCGTATAGTCAAAACTCTATTCTTAAAGTATTACTTTTAAGATATGGGTGAGTAAATGAGTACACCTCTTCAGATGATACGAAGAAGAAGACTGCAGATTTATACCCTGCCCTTCTCTCTGAATCAGAGAGGCTTACAATCTTCTATATCTTCTCCCGCACAACAGACACCCTATGAGGTAGGTGTGGCTGAGAGAGCTCCCACAGCAGCTGCCCTTTCAAAGGCAACTCCTGCAACACCTATGGCTGACCTGAGGCCATTCCAGCAGCTGTAAGTGGAGGAGTGGGGAATCAGACCCGGTTCTCCCAGATAAGAGTCCGCACACTTAACCCATACACCAAACTGGCTCTGAGGTTTAGTTTTAGCATGTGATCAGATACAGTGGATCAAGTTCCTATTTGCATTTCCTCCTGACTACTCAATCTGTTTTTAAAGGGCACCCCTTCCCCCCATTTTACAGTGCTTATAGCAGATAGAGGGATTTGGGTTTGAATAGTGAAACCCGATGGTGTTTAAAGAGTTAAACCCCTTCTGCCTTTCCTGCATTGCCCCAAGGCCAATTAAGGTTGCATGAGCCTGTAATCTGCATTTTATTGCTGGACTCAGATGTGTGAACTTCATCTCCTCTCTTTGAGCCCTTAGCAACAGCCGCAATCCGGAAAAAAAAACATTTAGGGGAAAGTATATCAAGTGCCTATTTTAACTTAACCTTCTATGCAAGGATGTGTATTCTGTTCAAAATACCAAATATATTTTCTGTAAATAATGTTTGGATTGCAGGTGGTTTGTTGTGATAACTCAGTAGTCACAAATCGGGTTGTTTTTTCTCTCTGGACAGAACAGGTCGCTGGGAACTCTTTGAGAGTCTAATTGTGCGAATTGACTGCACGAACCAACCAGTCGTAATGCGCGAATTTATACTCTCTCCCAGAAAGCAGGCAATTAAGTACTGAAATACTGAAAATACAAATTGCGACCCACACGATCTTCCTTTATTACCTAACTTAGGCAGAATGAGGGTTTTAACTTTTTAGTACTGATACAAAATGCCTGTTAGAATAATAATTCTTAAATGCCTTGCAAGCTTTTGGGCACAAGCTTAAATGTAGAGTCTAATATTTGGAAGGGCAATATGTTGGAAGGGCAATTTCCAACATCCTTGAAAGAGGCTATGGTCCACCCTCTCTTGAAAAAAAGTACAGCAGACCCAGCCGAATTGGCGAATTACCGACCGGTCTTGAACTTGCCATTTTTGGGTAAAGTTATTGAGAGGGCAGTGGCGCTACAGTTACAGTGATTTCTGGATGACACTTCCGCCTTAGACTCCCACCAGTCCGGCTTTTGTCTGGGTCATGGGACGGAGACAGTGCTGGTCGCCTTGGTAGATGACCTCCAGCGGCATCTGGATCGAGGCGGCGTGGCGGTACTGATGCTGTTAGATCTGTCGGCCGCGTTCAACACGGTCGACCATCGGTTACTGGCCCGCTGGCTCACCGACACAGGGATTAGGGGGTTGGCCTTACAGTGGCTTTCCTCCTTCCTTGATGGACGGGGACAAAGGGCGGCAATTGGGGGAGAGCAGTCCCGGAGGCACCCACTAGTGTGTGGTGTGCCACAAGGTGCAGTTCTCTCTCTGATGTTGTTTAACATCTACATGTGCCCCCTTGCCCAGATTGCTCGGAGGTTTGGGCTTGGGTGCCACCAATATGCAGATGACACCCAGCTCTATCTGCTAATGGACGGCCGACCTGACTGCATCTCAGAAAACCTGGACCTAGCATTGCAGGCCATGGCAGGTTGGCTCAGGCTGAGTGGGCTGAAGTTGAATCCAACGAAGACAGAGGTCCTTTGCTTGGCCTGTGGTGCCCTGGGAAGGGAAATCCCCCTTCTGGTTTTTGATGGTGTGCTGCTGAAAGCGGCCCACAGGGTCAAGAGCTTGGGGGTTCTTCTGGAGCCTTCACTATCAATGGAGGCACAGATAGCGGCCACTGCCAAGTCCGCGTTCTTTCATCTTCGACGGGCGAAGCAGTTGGTCCTCTTCCTGGAGTGCCGGGACCTAGCGACGGTGATCCACGCTACGGTGATCCACTACTGTAACGCCCTCTACATGGGGCTGCCCTTGTGCCGAACTCGGCGGCTGCAGCTGGTGCAGAACGCGGCAGCTATGCTGCTGTTAGGGCTCCCAAGATGGGAGCACATACAGCCAGGTCTATGCGGACTGCACTGGCTGCCAGTGGTATACCGAGTCCATTACAAAGTGCTGGTTATCACCTTTAAAGCCCTATATGGACGAGGACCTGCCTACTTGAGGGACCGTCTCTCCCCATATGAACCCCAGAGAGCGCTGAGGTCAGCTGGAAAGAACCAGCTGAATATCCCTGGGCCAAGAGAGGCCAGATTGAAGACCACCCGGGATCGGGCCTTCTCCATTGCAGCCCCACTGCTGTGGAATCAACTCCCGGAGGAGGTACGGGCCCTGCGATGTTTAGACCAATTCCGCAGGGCCTGTAAGACCCACCTCTTCACAATGGCCTTCACCTAATGCCGAGTCAAGAAAGTCTCGCTGGACATATTTTAGCCACTGAATTTTACTAAAGACCTAAGTTATAGCACCATAATGTTAATTTTAATGTAAGTTGTTAATGATTTAATGCTGATTTTATAATTGTAACTGTATTTATTATGTATGGTTTTATTGTATATTATATTTATATGTTGTGAGCCGCCCTGAGCCTGCCCTGGCGGGGAGGGCGGGATATAAATAAAACGTATTATTATTATTATTATTATTATTATTATTATTATTATTATTATTATTATTATTATTATTATTATTATTATTATTATTATTATTATAACCAAACCTAGGGTTTTTGTTCCTGACTTGGATGGCCCAGGCTAACATGATCTCATCAGAAGCTAAGCAGAGTTGTCCCCACTAAGTAGTAGTAGTAGTAGTAGTAGTAGAAGAAGACCCTTCATTCAGAGTGGTGTATGATCTCCTATCCCTTCCTTTCCTAGGGTTGCCAATCCCCAGGTGGGGGCAGGGGATATCCTGGTTTGGAGGCCCTCCCCCCTGCTTCAGGGTCATCAGAAAGCTGGCGGGGGGAGGGAAATGTCTGCTGGGCACTCCATTATTCCCTATAGAGACTGATTCCCATAGGGTATAATTTGCAGCATAGCATCCAATGCCTCTCCTCAAAACACCCTCCAAGTTTTAAAAGGATTGGACCAGGGGGGTCCAGTTCTATGAGCCCCCAAAGAAGGTGCCCCCTATCCTTCATTATTTCCAATTGAGGGAAGGCATTTAAAAGGTGTCTGGTCCCTTTAAATGTGATGGTCAGAACTCCCTTCGGAGTTCAATTATGCTTGTCGCAACCTTGTTCCTGGCTTCATCCCCAAAGGCCCCAGATATTTCTTGAACTGGTCAACTCTATCCTGTCCCTACAACAGACAGCCTGTGAGGTAGGTGGGGGGCTGAGAGAGCTCTTTCCAGCACTGCTCTTGGGAGAAACAACTTTGAGAGAGTTACGACTGGCCAAGGGTCATACCAGCAGGTGCATGTGGAGGAGTGGGGTATCCAACCTGGTTCTCCCAGATTAGAGTCCACCCACTTAACCACTGCACTAAACTGGATCACTAAGATCACTCAGGAAATCCAGCTGCTACTCAGAGGCAGGCAATGGCAAACTATCTCTGTTAGTCTCCTGAAAACCCTACAAGCTCTCCATGGGTGTTTTTACATTCAGTTTGATCCAGAGTTTTAGAGTCTTCAAATCGCCTGCCACCATTCCACTTTTATTATTTTTCTTTTACATTTGTGGATTTGCTCTGCTCATTTTGCATAGCCAAACTTCTATATTTCTTGCTGAAAGCATTTCAATTTTTTTTTTGGGGGGGGGTCTCTGATCAGAAGGCAACCGGAATACCAGTGTCTAGTTAAATGTATATGATTGCTTGGAAATTGTGTCAACACTGCAAAAACAATACACATTTAAATTACAAGATGAGGCAAGCAGTGATATGTAAAAATTTCAAGTGCTGTCAGTTCTCATGCAAATTACTGTTGGTGAGGAGTCTTTTAAAACGCATGAACTCTTCTACAATACAAGTTTGAAATGCCTTTAGAGAAATGACCTGATCAAAACTAGTTTCGAGAAAAACATTGCAGCAGCAGCACTGGAACCCATCTCACCGAAACAAATGTAGATGCTTTGGGCAGCAGCAATGCAAAACAGTTGTGAGAACATTAGGTAGTGTAAAAAGTGAGTTTCCAATGCAGTGATAGAGAGTCACAAACTGTCAGTGTAAAAGCATCCCATAAATCAGCTGGAACTTGAGGGCACTTTTCACCACTGGGGTAATGAGTTATCTTGATCTTGGTTGCCAATGACACTTTTTTACACTTAAGGATCTTTTCTAGTTCCTTCATGGCTGCCCTCCTCGGTCTCAGCCTCTTTCTTATTTCTCGGTGGAAGTCTCCTTTTTGTTTGATGGCGGAACTAAGTCTTTCCCCCCACTCCAGCTAGCTTTCTATACAGGGCTTTTTTTGAGCAGGAAGACACAGGAACGCAGTTCCAGCTGACTTGGCATCAGGGGGTGTGGCCTAATATGCAAATGAGTTTCTGCTGGGCTTTTTCTACAAAAAGGCCCTGTATCAATTTTCGTTCCTATCCACTTTTACCTACAGTTAGAAGAGAAGTCATTGAGGAACAGCTTTACCACACAGTAATGTTTGTCTGGTCTAGGTCAATCACCAAAAAAGATTGTGTGTGAAATAACTGTGTTGAGCCAATTACAGGTATAACAGAATAGATTGCTGTTTTCATATCAATCGAACTTAGAGTTCAGGTTTCTGTCTTGCGCTGTGTGAATGTCTGAGAAGGCTTTCAGAAATATATCGCTGCTGCGAGGCCTGCTACAAATTTTGAAAATGTCAGTCTCTTGTGATAAAGGAGATCTTGCTATCATGCTTAGTGCTACTTTTCCGCCTCACCTGTCAAACGTCGTTTATGAAACTTGCTACCATGAGACCAGTACTCCCTCTAAGCCGTGGAGTCTTGTGAGCAAAAATTCTGCTTTGTGAGCTACTGGCGTGAAAGTTGGAGTCAAGTTGCACCTTTAAGACTAACTTAGTTTTATTTAGAACGTAAGCTTTCGTGTGCTCCCTAAGCACACTTCATCACACGAGGAATCCGGTACAGCGAGCAAAGCCACTCATAGCTGGTAGTCAGTGGCTCAGAATGCAAACTGGTACAAATTTAAGATCCAAGGACAGTATAGTGAAATTATCTGGTAGGGAGTGGTTTAGAATGCAAAATAGTACAAATTTAAGATTCAATGACAGAACAAATTAAGCAAACCTTGATCTGAGTAGTATGAGCATGCGAAAGCAATAAAACGGTAATATGTCAAAATGTGAAAATGTCTGTTAATAACTAAATTGTATTAAGCCTGGGTCAAAAGAAAGGTATTTAAATCTCAGAATCTCACAGCTAACTGGCGTTAAAGTTGTGAGGTACTGCGCAAGTTAATTTGCTCTGAGGCCATTTTTCCTGAGCTAGGACAAAGCTGTGTGAGCCAGAGGCTAAAAAACTGTGAGCCAGCTCACACTAACTCAGCTTAAAGGGAACACTACATGAGACATAGCGATTGCCACTAACCCGATGCTGAAGGAGGAGTGGATGCAGATGGCTGAGGAGAGCCTGAGCATGGCCAAGATTTTCAAGCAGCAGCACAGCCCCTATAGTGTCCTCCCCAGGCAGCAACAGCAGCAAGAAGCTCCTCCATCCCGCTGGAGTGAAAGACAGGAAGAGATACAGTGGTGGTGGGGAGGAGCCAAGAGCAGCAAGGCCGGCGGGAGGATCCCTGCCCTTCACCTGCAGCCCTGCCCAGCCCAGCAGAACAGCGTCAGCCCAGTGGCAGGTAGGGTTGCCAAGTCCGGCCCCCCCTAGCCTCCTGCGAGTGATGTCATCATGCTGGCTGCTCTAGGCATTTCTGGGAAAACGCTATGGTTTTCCTGGATGCTCCAGCATTTTGGGAGGGAAAAACTCTATGGTACCTATTTTACCATAGGTCGTTTTCGCACTCACCTTCCGCCGGCGCGACCCCCCTCTTCACCGCGCAGGATCTGCGCGGATTTCGTACTAAACGCTGCGGAGCAGCCAGAAAAGCCGGAAGCTCCCATCGCAAAAGCCGCGCAAAAGCCAAACTGCTTTTTGGCGGTTTCAGTTTGAGCGGCTTTTGCGCCGGGAGCTTCCGGCTTTTCTGGCTGCTCCGCAGCGTTTAGTGCGAAATCCGCACAGATCCTGCGCGGTGAAGAGGGGGGTTGCGCCGGCGGAAGATGAGTGCGAAAACGACCATAGAGTTTTCCCTCCCAAATTGCTAGAGTGTCTGGGAAAACCATAGAGTTTTCCCTTCCAAATTGCTAGAGCATCTGGGAAAACCATAGAGTTTCCCCAGAAACGCCTAGAGCAGCCTCCACGCAACGTCGCTGGCGTGATGACGACACTCGCAGGTGATGTCATTGTGCTGGCAACATCGGATGAGGTTCCCCCAGTGGCTCAGTGTGTGCTGGCGAGTTGGGAACCTCCCAGGTTGGAGAACCCCCGCAGGAACCAGGGGTTTGACAGTCCAAGTGGCAGGAGGAGCAGAGGAGCTGCTGACTCCCAGGTCCGGCTGCAGTGCCATCTTGCTTCCCACCTTCCCAAGCAGCAGCAGCAGCAGCAGGGCATGGGTTCCCTGGGACTCTGGGAGTTGTAGTCTGTGCTGCCACCACCACCACCTCTGATGCTGCTTCTGCTGCAGAGGGGGTGGTGAAGGGAGGCCATGCATGGGGAGGGGATACCCGCCACCCCTGTAGACCCGGTGGTGCCCTAGGCAGCTGCCTACTTGCCCTGCTCAATAGTGCCAGCCCCACATGGAGGATAGTCAGAGAGGTGGCTGAATAAAGCTGTCCCTGCCCTCCCAATTGCTGGCATTCCAAGGAGGTCTCCCATGTAGTTACTTGCCAGAGACTTAGCTTAACTTAAGTTTCCAAGATCTGATGAGATCAGGCTTGCCTGAGCTATCCAGGTCAGGTCTCTTTCCCAGTGTTATTGTTTAAATTATCCCCTTCTCTTTTGTACGAGGGTTTCTATTGTGTGTTTGGCTCTCCCTCCTGCAGCAGCCATGTTGTGTCCGCACCCACCACACTGTGGCAGATTTCCAAAGGTGCCCACCAGCTCAGAAAGGTTGGGGGCCCCTTTCTGCACAGGAAGGGACACCTCGAAGGAGCCTGGCCTCAGTTTTCCAAGGCAGTCCCCCCCCCCTCTTTTCTTCGACGAAAACAAAGTTGGCACATCGTAACTATGATTCATCAGGGCAAACTATGCCTCCCATGGGGAAGCAAAAGCTGCTCACAGCCATCTTTGGAAGCGTTGGCTTGATGCGAGGGAAGAGAATAAAGTGTGAATTCCCAAACTGGTTTTGCCATTTATGTTGTACATCAATTCCCACCCCCACTCCCCTGCACTAAACCTTGCTATAACATGATTTCTTGTTTCTGCCGAAAGTAAGTGGGCTGGCACTTAGTGGGTTTGCGGATCATTGGCATTTACCGCTGGCCATCGGCTTCTGCTCGCAGAGCTGACAAATATAAACACGTTCTCGGTGGACATGAATATTCACACAAATCAGGAGGTGAACTTTGCCTGGTTTCTCCATTAGCGTTTGGCTCTGGATGAATTAAGCCAGAGATGGCACGGTCCGAACGTCTGGTTCAGGGCATTTAGTTTCAAACGGGGGGTGGCAGAGCAGAAGTGGTTTCCGTAGGAATGTTGTCTCAGAGACCGAGTTCACTGGCACACGATTTTTACGTAATTGTCAAAATTATGAGAAAATGGAGTAACCGGCCCCCTACAGCTTTCACTTTAATACATTTGAATGAAGTTTCAGACACAGTCAGGGGTGCTGAACTAATTTGTTATGAGGGCTGGATCTGACATAAATGAGATCTTGTTGGGCCGGCCAAGTCAGGTCAGGCTGGGCCATGTGTGTAACTGTACCTGTAGGTATGTATGTGTGTGTGCGTGTATATATATATATATATATAAAAAACTTAAAACATGTTTAAAACTGGGCAAAGAAAGCTCTGGCTCTTTCCTTCCTTCCCCAGAGGACGGGGATGAGGAGGAGCCTCAGTCAATAGAAGGAAGAGAGGCTTAGCTCAGTAGCTCTGCTGTGTAATTGAGAGAGCCTGGCAAAGCAAGCTATTCCTTCCCCCTTCCTTCCCAAGTGAGGAGCCTCAGCCAATGGAGAAAATAGATTTTGCTCTGTAGCTCCTGTACAATTGAGCAAGCCTTGCGAAGCCAGCTGTTATACAGAAGGAAGCGAGAGAGAGAGAGAGAGAGAAGGAAGCAGATGACAGCCAGTTGTTTGGGGGCCTGATAGGAGCCCTCCGGGGGCCTGATTCAGCCCCCAAACTGCATGTTTGACACCCCTGTTGAGTAGATTAAAAGAGGTAAACTTGCATGAAATCAAGGTGAATGTGGACTTATTTTAATCAAAGTGAATATAGACATTTTTAGATACTTAGATATTTGGAAACTGTTTACAGAAACTTATGTCTAGATTCACTACCACTATTATATTTTGATCTTACCTTTAGATATCTTTTTCCTTCTTGATTTTTAATATCTTCTTCAAAAAACCTCATTTAGTTGCTGGGCTTTTATTTTTTCCCTTGTTCTCCACCACCCCCGCCCTTTTTTTTTTAATAAATAAATAAAATAAGTGAAAACCCCCCATTGTTTTTTTAATAAAACAGCAAAGCCAACAGAACATGAAATATTTCTAGACACCTTTTCCCTAGCAGGACCCAAGATGGGCAGAACTTTTTTTGCAACAGGAACTCCTTTGCATATTAGGCCACACCCCCGGTATTGCCAATCCTCCTGGAGCTTACAGTAGGCCCTGTACTAAGAGCCCTGTAAGCTCTTGGAGGATTGGCTACTTCGGGGGCGAGTGGCCGGCAGTGCCAGATTAAAACCTGTGGAGGACCTTAGGCAGTGGAAATCTTGGGGGGCCCCTCACAAATTATCTTGGAATCTGAGCACCTGCCCCACCATCAACTGCTCATGGTCCTGCTACAGCCTGCAGACACCTTCTTAAAAGCCCCTTCAATGAGGTTATTAAGGTTCCTCTTACTCCTTTTGAACAGCTCTGGCGTAAATATCAGGGAGAAGTGAAAAAGTTTTCTCTCAACCATTTATAAAATTCTGATTTCAGTTATATCTCAACATTCTATACAAACTCAATTATTTTGGCGGGATATTTGTCAGCAGGATATTCAAGAGGAGGATTGGCACTCCATTTATAATTCATATGGGTTTAACATCCTGGCAAAATAAGGCGTGGGGATGTGTTGTTCATTGCGAAATTACTAGTTGTCATCTCTTGCCTAACTTACAAAATGATCAAGAAAAATGTACAGCAGTGTGCTTTCCATTAGCATCATATTTGACTCAGCAAAATGTGGTTCCTAATAAGGCTTATTATCGGAACTTGCTACTTTCCCAACACGTGTCATTTCATATTTGCATCTCCTCTGTAGCAAATGTGTATTTGTCTTTGGTTGAATGCAGTGTCACGGTGGATTGGTGTATATTATAAATAAAGATTATTTCAAAAATTATAATTAAAAAAGCCCCTTTGACTAACCTGCAGGGGAGAGGTGGCAGGGAGAGGCAAACTTGGCAACAAGGGCAGCGACAGCCACACTAGGTAAGCTGGGCAAAGAGCAGCTCACTTGCTGGCTGCACATGCAGGCTGGGAGGACAGCAAGCCAAGGGAGAAAAGGGGGGGAGCCAGCCCGGGGCCCCTAATGGAATGGGGGCCCATAGGTCAGTGCCTAGTTGGTAGGCTTCCCAATCCCCAGGTCCCAGTGGGGGATCCCTCCGTTTTACAGGCTTCCACCTGCCCACAGCCACCATGCAGCTCTAGATCTTGGGCAGGTTTAGAAACCTGCAAACAGGTCCATTTCAAAATGTGTGTGCGTCGGTGTGCCTTTAAAGTTGAGCAGGAAGTACTTTGTGGGAAGGGTCAGCAACAGAGTCTCTCCATTTGTTTTGCTTTCCTTTCAGAGCAACTAAGTGTGTGTGTGTGTGTGTGTGTGTGAGAGAGAGAGAGAGAGAGAGAGCAGCATAGCCCCTGTTCTTTTCAGATGTCGTTGTGGAGGAACCAGACCCAGTAAGAGTGTGTGTGTGTGTGAGAGAGAGAGAGAGAGAGAGGATTGCCAATCCCCAGGTTTGGAGGCCATCCCCCCACTTTGGGGTCATCAGAAAGCGGTGGGGGGGATGGAAATTTCTACTGGGCAATTATTCCCTATGGAGAATGATTCCCATAGGAAATAATGGGGAATTGATCCGTGAGTATCGGGGGCTCTGCGGGGGAGGTGGGTTGTTGTTTGAGGTACAGGCACCAGATTTTTAGTATGGCATCTAGTGCCTCTCCCCAAAATACCCCCCAAGTTGCAAAATGATTGTACCAGGGGGTACAATTCTATGAACCCCCAAAAGAAGGTGCCCCTATCTTCATTATTTCCTATGGAAGGAAGGCTTTTTAAAAGGTGTGCCGTCCCTTTAAATGTGATGGCCAGAACTCCCTTTGGAGTTCAGTTATGCTTGTCACACCCTTCCTCCTGGCTCCACCCCCAATGTCTCCTGGCTCCACCCCCAAAGTCTCCAGATTTTTCTTGAATTGGACTTGGCAACCCTACTAGTTGGCCTAATTGTTAATCCAGCTCTGGTGGCCAGATATGCAAAGGAGTTCCTGCTTAAAAAAAAAAACAAGCCCTGGGAATGGCCTTGTTGCCACTCTTTTGGGAGTCCACCACACACCATCCACATGAAGGGTCACCAGCAGTGGGTTGGGAAATGCCCTGAAATCTGGGGAGGGAGACCAACATTACTTCTGTGATCTTTCTCCCCTCTCCTCATCGGAAGTGAGGAGGCCAATCCACATCCCTTCAAAATGCTTAAGCGGCTGAGCAATCTCAACATAGTGAAGATTTTCATTTGAAACCATTCATTCAGTTCAGAGAAGAACTTAATTTTATCACTCAACATTGAATCAAAGAATCAAAAGGACTGTGAATTAGCTAACCCAAAGAGAAGTTTTTTTCCCCCAAACCTGAGATATGCATCACTCCATGTTTAAAACAAATAGTTACATCTTGGATGCAATGCATTTAATCTTCCAACAAATATCACAATCTAGATTTTTTTAACTGTTGATTTTTTATGTATGTACAATTTTTTTAAAAAAACTGATTTGCATTGTCTTTTTTTAAACTGTTTGCTGACTTGAAGGCTAACTGGCTAAAAGATGGTTGTAGCCTTTGTCTTTGTCTCCATGTACCCGTTATAATAAAAAAACGCACCGCAAGAAAGCTCTGCTAAATGCATCAAGTCATTGTGGCAACTGCAGCAAGACCAACTGAACAGCATCTAGGCGAGCACTCTAACATGGATTCAAATATGGGGTGAAGGTCCATCGGTGGCTATTAGCCACAAGGTATAGCTGGAACACGTTGGCCTATTCTGCATGGGTGTTTTGCCTTGCTTTCATCATGCATGTCTGTCAGGTTTTCTTTTTCATTCTGCATTCCATTTCCTCCCTTCAGCACTCAGTTTGCTTTCTAGTCAATGTTTCCGGGGTTTTCTGAGAGTGCTTTTGTGCTGTTTTTTTCCCCTCGCTTCACTTCCAAGTCAAAGGTAAGTCAAAAGCATACAGAGTCTCTTGGGGTCACCCCCACACCTCTCCCCATCCTACATAGGCCACTCCCCTACGTACACAAACTTTTTAAAACTGTCATGATTCTACCAATAGGAGATAATTGCTAGTCTCATGCCACTTGTAAAAAAAAAATGGGTGTTTTTACATTCAGTTTGATCCAGTGTTTTAGAGTCTTCAAATCACTTTATTTTCCTTTTATATTTGTGGGTTTGCTGTGCTTATTTTGCATAGCCAAACTTTTATATTGCTTGCTGAAAGCGTTTCAATGGGGGGGGGGGGCTTGTCTCTGATCGAGGGCAGCGGAAATACCAGTGCTTAGTTAAATGTATACGATTGCTTGGAAATCGTGTCAACACTGCAAAAATGATACAAATTTAAATTACAAGATGAGGCAAGCAATGATATGTAAAAATTTCAAGTGCTGTCAGTTCTCATGCAAATTACTGTTGGCAAGGAGTTTTTTAAAACTCATGAAAACTACTACAATACTAGTTTGAAACGCCTGTAGAGAAATGACTGGATCAAAACTAGTTTCAAGAAAAACGTTGCAGCGGCAGCGCCGGAACCCATCTCGCCGAAACAAATGTAGATGCTTCGAGCAGTAATGATGCAAAACAGTTGTGAGAACGTTAGATAGTGTAAAAGGTGAGTTTCCAATGCGGTGATAGAGTCACAAACTGTCAGTGTAAAAACTCCTTGCTGGGCTGCTCTCCCTTGCTGCCTGGTTTGAACCAGGTGGCATGAGAAGGCAGTGCCAAACTGCATCTGCCAGGAGCCATTGCCACCCCCCCCACACACACACAGTAAGTCTAGCTGGGCTGTCTTCTCCCACAAGAAGGGACGGTGGCAGAGCATCTGCTTTGTAAGCAAAAGGTCCCTGGTTCAATCCCTGGCATCTCCAACTAAAAGGGTCCAGGCAAATAGATGTGAAAAAGCTCAGCTTGAGACCCTGGAGAGCAGGGGAGGGATGGTGGCTCAATGGTAGAGCATCTGCTTGGTAAGCAGAAGGTCCCAGGTTCAATCCCTGGCATCTCCAACTAAAAGGGTCCAGGCAAATAGATGTGAAAAACCTCAGCTTGAGACCCTGGAGAGTAGGGGAGGGATGGTGGCTCAGTGGTAGAGCTTCTGCTTGGTAAGCAGAAGGTCCCAGGTTCAATCCCTGGCATCTCCAACTAAAAGGGTCCAGGCAAATAGATGTGAAAAACCTTAGCTTGAGACCCTGGAGAGCAGGGGAGGGATGGTGGCTCAGTGGTAGAGCTTCTTCTTGGTAAGCAGAAGGTCTCAGGTTCAATCCCTGGCATCTCCAACTAAAAGGGTCCAGGCAAATAGATGTGAAAAACCTCAGCTTGAGACCGTGGAGAGCTGGGGAGGGATGGTGGCTCAGTGGTAGAGCATCTGCTTGGTAAGCAGAAGGTCCCAGGTTCAATCCCTGGCATCTCTAACTAAAAGGGTCCAGGCAAATAGATGTGAAAAACCTCAGCTTGGGACCCTGGAGAGCCGCTGCCAGTCTGAGTAGATAAGACTGACTTCAATGGACCGAGGGTCTGATTCAGTATAAGGCAGCTTCATATGTTCAATATATGTTCAAGAAGGCAGCGCAAAGCCTGGTGTAATTATCCAGGGCTGTAAAATAAATACACTAGCAAAAAGGAATGGTGCATACTGCAGGCACAGAATTCAAAGTCAAGCTCAAAGGCTTGGCTGCTCAGATTCTCTGCAGTATTTTGTGTGTGCATTATAGGCCTCGGTCTGGGGCAGTGATGCCTTGGTCTGGGGCAGCGTTATTGGTGCTTGGGGGACAACAGTGGGAGGGCTTCTGGAGCTCTGCCCCCATTGGTGGACCTCTTGATGGCACCTGGGTTTTGGCTACTGTGTGACACAGAATGCTGGACTCAATGGGCCATTGCCCTGATCCAACATGGCTTCTCTTAGATTTGTATGTTTTCTTATGTTCTTCTGAGACAAGAGCTTTGGTAAGTACTGTAAGGCCATTTCTCAGTGTTTTGTATGATACAATATTTCCCAATATTCTTTTGCGCAGCCAGAACTCTTTTCAGCACGCACCAACACAAGATGCCAGTTGTGAGAAGACAGAAGGATGGATGGATGGATGGATGGATGGATGGATGGATGGATGGATGGATGGATGGGTGGATGGGTGGATGGGTGGATGGATGGGTGGATGGGTGGATGGATGGGTGGAAGGGTGGATGGGTGGGTGGGTGGATGGATGGGTGGATGGATGGATGGATGGATGGATGGGTGGAAGGGTGTATGGATGGGTGGAAGGGTGGATGGGTGGGAGGGTGGATGGGTGGATGGATGGATGGGTGGATGGATGGGTGGGTGGATGGATGGATGGATGGGTGGATGGGTGGGTGGGTGGAAGGGTGGATGGATGGGTGGATGGGTGGACGGGTGGGTGGATGGATGGATGGATGGATGGATGGGTGGAAGGGTGGATGGATGGGTGGAAGGGTGGATGGGTGGGTGGGTGGATGGGTGGATGGGTGGATGGATGGATGGATGGGTGGATGGATGGATGGATGGGTGGATGGGTGGATGGGTGGATGGATGGGTGGATGGGTGAATGGATGGGTGGAAGGGTGGATGGGTGGGTGGGTGGGTGGATGGATGGATGGATGGATGGATGGATGGATGGATGGGTGGATGGATGGATGGATGGATGGATAGATGGGTGGGTGGAAGGGTGGATGGATGGGTGGAAGGGTGGATGGTTGGGTGGGTGGATGGGTGGATGGATGGATGGATGGATGGATGGTTGGATGGGTGGATGGGTGGATGGATGGATGGACGGATGGATGGATGGATGGATGGATGGATGGATGGGTGGGTGGGTGGATGGATGGATGGATGGATGGATGGGTGGATGGGTGGGTGGGTGGGTGGATTGATTGATTTATAGCCCACTCTTTCCTGAATGGGCTCTGAGCAGGTAAAAACAGTATAAAGAACATCTGAGGATTCCCCCCCCCCCCCAGACAATGCCATTATCATTGTGTTGGCCACCAATATCCTGTAAGTGGTGTCAAATTGCAACTGACTTATGGTGATCACACCAAAGGGGTTTCAAGGCAGGTGAGCAGTAGAAGTGGTTGGCCATTGCCTTACTCTGCAGAATCTTCCTGCTAAGTGCCCTGCTTGGCTTCCCCAGATCTGACAAGACTAAGCGATACCATGGTGCCTTCCCCCCCGCAAAAAAAATTAGACACCAACAATCCATACTGCTCTGTCACCCTGTACAGCACAATGCTTGCAGGATCTTTTCCTATTGTGGCTGTGACATGCAGAATTTCAAGAAAATTTTCCTTGATGTCTACTGATTTGCTATTAACAAAGATATAATAGTATGTATGATTAGAGTGGGAAAATTGTCCCTTGGCTCTTTGGTGAAAGTGTAATAGATGCTTGCTTTCTCAAAGACTCCATCCCCACAAAGTAATCAAATTGACATTCTGTCCTTCACTGTGGTGTAAAGGCTGCAGATTTGGAGAAAAGGAAAAACTCGTTTCGCAGAAGAGATGAGTCCCATGCATCTGTCTCGCCTCAACCAATGCTGATGTCGGCTCCGTTGGGTAATACGGTACAGATCTACCCTCAGCTTCAAATAAGCAGTCTTCCATGATTCTTTATATCTGAGACTTGCTCAGAGTATAGCTATTGGCAACTTCAGAATTTTTTTTTTTCGACAGATTGAGTGGGGCACAAAGACTTTGTATTGAGAGAAATTCCTTTTGTAAGAGCTGAAATTTTAAAAAAATCAGGTGTGCAAAAGTGGACACATCTGTGACAAGTTTATTGAAAAGTGCTGGATTTTGGCTTCTTTGTATAAACAAATTTATTAGTAACATATGGTAGCAGAATTATATCTACAACTTATAAAGAGCTTAAAATAAAGAAAAAATCGTTCTACCCCATATCTTACTTTCCTCCCACCCCTCCCTCCGTTACTTGACCCCCGCCAGTGTTATTTTTTAAAAAAACAAGTATTAAGGTACCCTTAACTATAAAAATCTTAATCATCAAAAATTGTCCAATGTCCTTTTATTTTCCCTTCTTTCTCTACGTATCTTCTGAATTTCTTCCACTCCGCATTAAAAAGTTCCAAATCATAGTCTCTTAGTTTTCTTGTTAATTTGTCCATTTCACTCCATGACATAACTTTTGTAATCCAGTTCCATTTTTCTGGTATTTTTTCTTGCTTCCATAACTGCGCATACAATGTCCTAGCAGCTGAGAGCAAGTACCGTATTAAAGTTCTATCTTCTTTTGGAAATTTTTCCATTTGTAATCCCAGCAGAAAAGTCTCTGCCTCTTTGTTGAATTCATATCCCAGAATCTTAGAGATCTCTTGCTGAATCATCTGCCAAAACATTTTGGCCCTTTCACAAGTCCACCACATATGGTAGAAAGAACCTTCATGTTTTTTACATTTCCAACACCTATCTGGCATCTTATTGTTCATCTTTGCTAATTTTTTTGGAGTCATATACCATCTAAAGTGCTGGATTTTGGCTTCTTGAGGGAAAAACTTTATTTTAGACTGAATGCCGTCAGACCGATTTGTCCCTTATTGATTCAAGCGGCAGTAATCACAATTAATTCCTCTAAGATGAGGGCTGTACAAGGAGCAGATAGGACTAATGACAAGTCTTGGTAGTGTCAGACCTCTCGCCAGGACGTGTCGAAGCAATTTGTGTTAGCGATAAGAGCCCTACGGCTGAAGGGAATAGCAGTCTGCTGAGACATAATATATTTTTTATCATTATGTAGATGAGGTGACCATTAATAAGCACATTGTACAAGAAAGCAAGTTGGTATACTCCACAAAGTCAAATCAACCAAGCTTGTAAAGACATCTATTTCATGCAAAAATACATGAATAAATTCATAAAAAAATTGAATTCAGCTTGCAGCTCTGTTGAAGGACTGTGTATGTGTGTTCTGAGAAGTTGGTTAGCAGTAAGTAAGAATCTGTAAGTCAGTCTGGACTCTCCTTAGAGGCTAAAATGACTAAACTGAGGTTATTGTACTTCAGTTACATTACGAGAAGACAAGAGTCACTGGAAAAGATAATCATGCTAGAAAAAGTCGAAGGCCGCAGGAAAACAAGACCCAACATGAAATGGATTGATTCAATTAAGGAAGTCACAGCTATTAATGAAAGGAAATTTTGGAGATCACCTAAGTTTGCAGGAGAAAAAAAAAATCTATAAATCTATTGCAAATGTGGCCTGAGCCAAGGATTTAGACATCCAAAAATGTCTAATGTCTAGATGGCCATCTGACAGCAATGAAGATCCTGTGAATTTAGGGGGAGGTGTTTGTGAGTTTCCTGCATTGTCCAGGGGGTTGGACTAGATGACCCCAGAGGTCCCTTCCAATTCTATGATTCTAGGACTATGAAATGGGAGCCACACTTAAAAAAATGACATACAGGGATCTGAGATCATGAAGCTCTAGCTTGGCATGCACCTGGAGACAGAATCTCTACTTTTTAAAAGTCAGTCTCTGATGTGGCCACATTCTGGGCTTCTTGCTTGTTGGCAGGGCTTTTTTTTTGAGCTGGAATGCAGTTCCGGCTGGCTTGGCAGCAGGAGGTGTGGCCTAATATGCAAATGAGTTTCTGCTGGGCTTTTTCTACAAAAAACGAGAGACTTACTTGTTGATCAGCCTGTATTCATGGCCCCAACCATCTGCCAATTATCTTCAATTCCTGCTTAACCTTCCCAGTCCCCTCTGAAGATTTCAGTTTCAAACAGTGGAAGTACTACCACGAATGGTAGTCTTCACAACACAACTTCATTATATGATCAGCAGACCTCTTTCCATAACACCGTCTGAAATCTAAATAAAGCAAGAAGACAGATTTAATTCTAAATGTGTGGTCCTGAACTTTTGCTTTTGACAATGTGTTGACATAAAATTATATTATCATCACATGAAAATTATAAATGAATCAGCCAAGCAAGCAGGACCTGAATTGTGAATCAGATCCTAGACAGCATGGAGGTATGTTTCTCAAGCCCCGTTTCCCTGGAAAGAAAGGCTTAGTATTAAGGAGGCCATGTTCAGTCCCAAAGATGGTCTAGGGTGCCTCCTACTGTCTAGGATTTTCATAGAAAAAAGAATATCTCATCAGGATCATAAGGGATGTGTCTTTCTCCATCAGCAAGCACTCAGCCTAGGGTAGCCAGGTCCAACTCAGGAAATACCTGAGCACTTTGGCGGTGGAGCCAGGAGACCTTCCCATTCCCTAAAATAAATAAATAAAAATACAGCAGTGAAGTTCCCCTGAATCCAGTCTTCATTTTCTTGTCCCCCAGCAGCTGCACCTCCACGAAATGAAAGTGAACACACACACACCAGAAAGCAACAAAAGAAACAGTTTGTAAGCCCACACTTTTGTGATCTCACTGGGGCAATTGCTTTTCTTGCAGGAGTTGCTGAATGTAACAATCAGCAATATTTCCACCAAACGAACACAGAAAAACAAAAGTATAGGAGGCAGAGGTCTAGGGAAGGGGTGTCAAACTCATTTCTTATAAGGGCTGGATCTGACATAAATGGGACCTTGTTGGTACGGGCCATGTGTGTCATAAAATGCAATGCCAGGTAGTAGGGATATAAACTTTATAAAGGACACAGACAAACACAATTAAAGATTTTAAAACAAAACAAAACAAAATATGCTTAAAAGATTAGCACTCTTGCAATATTTTGCCTATTTAACAGGTTCTGATAACTGACACCTCTTGCTCTGAATTACTAAATCAAAATCTGGAGACAGTGTCTGTGCTGTAGCAATCTTGAGTCTGCTGTTCAGGTGCAAGTCTGTAAGTTGTAAACCTGCTTTTGATCCATTCATTACAGAAATCTCATGGCCTAAGACTCATGAAATGGCTGGGCATTGCAAGCTTTTGTATATAAGTTGTTTCATGTGCTGGTTTGTCAATGGAGAAATAGAGGCTTGGCTCTGTAGCTTCTGTGTGATTGAGGAAGCCTGGCAAAGCAAGCTGTGATGAAGAAGGAAGCAAGAGAGACAGAAGGAAACAGATGACAGTAAGTTGCTCACGGTCTTGATAGGAGACCTTCAGGGGCTCTTGGGCTGCACGTTTGACATCCCTGGTCTAGGGGGGTGGAGTTTTCCTCCATCCCATAGTCAGGTTCTAGTTAACTCTTTACTATCCATTTACCTATACAAAGGCCTTCTGAAAGGAATGCAGGGATTGAGAGCCAGTTTGGTGTAGTGGTTAAGTGTGCGGACTCTTATCTGGGAGAACCGGGTTTGATTCCCCACTCCTCCACTTGCACCTGCTGGAATGGCCTTGGGTTAGCCATAGCTATCACAGGAGTTGTCCTTGAAAGGGCAGCTGCTGTGAGAGCCCTCTCAGCCCCACCCACCTCACAGGGTGTCTGTTGTGGGGGGAGAAGATATGGGAGATTGTAAGCCGCTCTGAGTCTCTGATTCAGAGAGAAGGGCGGGGTATAAATCTGCAGTCTTCTTTTTCTTTTTCTTCTTCTTCTCTTCCTCTCTCTCACACTCACTGGGAAGAGCCATGTGGCTCTGCCAGCTCGACCCTCCCCATGCAGCTTTCGTGTCCTTCTGAGATTTAAAGGCAGTACACATTCCAAAACAAGTTTCTTCCAAACTTGTGCAGATCTAAAGGCACATCTTGGTTGTTGGGATGGGGCTTCCCCCCATTGGCCAGCTGACTGGTGGTGAGGTAGAGCCTGCAAAACCAGGGGATCCCCTGCCCAGACCTGGGGGCTGGCAAGCTTACCTCAGCTATCCAACTGGGTCCCTCTGGTGGGTTTCAGAAAGCCTCAGAACAGGAAGGGAAGGGATTGCATCACCTGATTCCTTCTCTGTCCCAGGACATCAGCTCTTCTCACGTCCAGAGCTATGCCCTTTTTTCTGTCTTTGCCTCTTACAGGCATCCTTTATAAAGAGGCTGTCTGGCCCCACTTTTCATCCCTGAAGGGTGCCAATCTCTCCCTCCCTAGCCACATCTGGCCTATTCTCAGATAGTGGATATTCCTCTCTCCTCCTCCTTTCTCCCTGCAAGGCTGCCAGCTTCCCCTCTTTCTCTAGCCATCCTTCCCATTGGCTGGCATGGATAGAAAGGCTTTCTAGACTGACCTTTGCTTTCCTCAGACCTGTGCCTCCCCAGACCTCAGTCTGGACTGCTGCTGGTCCTGGGTGACTCTTTCCCATCCCGCCTCAGTCTCCTTTGTGGCTGCTGGTGCTGACATCTCATGTGGACTTCTCTGAGGCTGGGCCTCAACTGTCACCAGCTGCAGGGGGGCCACCATACTGGGACAGGGTGGCAACATTCCCAGACAAGGGAAGAACTACTAGTAGTAAGTGGATGTGGGATATTCTTGGTGCCACCAGGAGATTAGTGGAGACATTATGGTCTTTTGTGGATCGAAAGTCTGAGGCGGAAGAGGAAGTTATATGAATACAACAAAAGAGGTTTCGCCTTCTATGTTGAATAGATCAGTGGCCCCCAACCTTTTTGGCACCAGGGACCGGTTTCATGGAACACAACTTTCCCACAGACTGAGAGTTTTGGAATGATACAACAGGGGGCGGAGCTTGGATGGTGGTGTGGGTGGGAGTGGCTATAGGTGCAGATGAAGCTTCGCTCGTTCACCGCTCACTTCCTGTGTGGCCTGGTTCACACTCCAGTCTGGTGCCATCACAGATCTGACAGGGGGTGGAGCTCGGGTGGTGATGCAGGCAGAAGCGGCTGTAGGTGTTTGCTCACCCGCCACTCACCTCCTGTGCACTCCAGTTGCTAGCAGGCCACAGACTGGTACCAGTCTGTGGTCTGGGGGTTGGGGACCCCTGGAATAGATATCCCACATCTAGGCTTGTTCTCTGAATACTGCAAGTGGATTTCTTTGAGTATTTACAGATGAAAATACATCTGAAGAATCTACTGTTGGTCATGATGGTCAACCAAAGTATTCTGCACCAATCAGGGTTTGAGGCAAGCAGTAGAAAATTTGATCCTTGGGAGGACAGCTATGGTGAACCTGGCTTGTATAATAAAAAGTAGAGACATCACCCTGTCGACAAAAGTCCATATAGTCAAAGCGATGATGTTCCCAGTAGTAATGTATGGCTGTGAGAGCTGGACCTTAAGGAAGGCTGGGCACAGAAGAATAGATGCTTTTGAGCTGTGGTGCTGGAGAAGACTCTTGAGAGTCCCTTGGACTGCAAGAAGATCCAATCAGTCAGTCCTAAGGGAAATCAACCCAGACTGCTCCCTTGAAGGTCAGATGCTGAAGCTGAAGCTCAAATACTTTGGCCACCAAATGAGAAGGGAGCACTCATTGGAAAAGATCCTGATGCTGGGAAAGACAGAAGGCAAAAGAAGAAGGGAACAGCAAGAGATGAGATGGCTGGACAGCGTTACTGATGTAACAAACACGAATTTGAACAGACTTCGGAGGATGGTGGAAGACAGGAGGGCCTGGCGTGACTTTATCCATGGGGTCAACTGTGTTACTGAACAACAACAAAGTTCCAAGAGGAGAAAGAATACCTTGATGCTGCCTTTTGAAAATCAATGCTCATGATGCAGCAACCACCCATGTAATCTCATCCATTGTCAGGGGTGGAATTCTGGAATCCTTTGCATATTGGGCCACACATCCCTGTTGTAGCCAATCCTCCAAGCACTTACAGAAAAGAACCTTGCAAGTTCTTGGAGGATTGGCTACATCAGGGGTGTATGGCCTAAACTGCAAAGGAGCTCATTCTAGAATTCCACCCCTGTCCATTGTTATAAAGAGCCCAATGGCGCAGAGTGTTAAAGCTGCAGTACTGCAGTCCTAAGCTCTGCTCATGAACTGAATTCGATCCTGGCGGAAGCTGGTTTTTCAGGTAGCCGGCTCCCAGGTTGACTCAGCCTTCCATCCTTCCGAGGTTGGTCAAATGAGTCCCCAACTTGCTGGGCGGGGGGGAGTGTAGATGACGGGGGAAGGCAATGGCAAACCACCCCATAAAAAGTCTGCTGTGAAAACGTTGTGAATGCAACGTCACCTCAGAGTCGGAAACGACTGGTGCTTGCATAGGGGACCTTTCCTTTCCTCCATTGTTGTAATGGAGAGCTTTTGGAGAAAGGGGAGGGAAGAACCAAGTCAGAGATGAGGATCTCAGGACTTGGTTTGTCTGAATAATTCAGCTCCTATAAAATTGGTCTAACAGATATTATGAACTGAAACGTCAGCACAACATCTGAGAGGGCCATGTGGTAAGGTGGCGGTACCTCTGAAGATCTCCGTCTGCCTTACTTTCCCCTCTTTCTTACCCTGGCTATATTTTGCCTGGTGGAACAGGGCTGGGTAGGGTCTTTCCGCCATATGTATTTGAAGCAGAAGCAAAGATGATTAAAAATTCCCCAAATGTGAAGATTTCCTGTTGAAAGTTTGGCAGTTATTTGCACAGTGAGGACTAGAGTATGTGCATGAGAGATTAAATTAATGAAATTATGCATTTCTGCGACTGCAGAAGATAAGAGAGAGGGTTGTTTTTCTTTTTTCCTAGGGAAGGACAGAATAGTTCATTAACTTAATTCTGGAAAATGGATCTCTCTTGTTCTCATTTTTCGCGTGTTATGTAAGATAAATCAGCAGCACATGAAATTTAAGTGGCTGTGAGATAATTACTTGATGTGATTGGACTTGATGGGACTCCAGCACCGTTGTAAAGCAATGTACTCATTTAAGCTATCTAAGACCCATCTTTATAAGAGTTTCATTAGTGCCTAATTTCTTTCAACTTCAAGGGACCCACAGGTGGTTTTATATATGCTAGAAATCATAGAGAGAGACTGTAGCGTGATGGGCTTCCAATTAATTCTCTTTCCCTTCGGGTCCCCCTCCTGTCTTTTATTGAAAACAGTAAGTCTCTCCCGTTCTATCCCAAACCCACGCAGAATTCTGTTTCAAAAGGAAAGATTATTTTAAGTGCGAACTGGCTCAATGTCGTCTGTGGCTACGTCTAGCTTGGTTCTCTTATTGAATTCTTTTCTGTCAAAGCCCACGGAGAGTTTACAACTTCGGTATGATTTCAACTGAGCTTGTCCTTTGGAAATTTTGAAACTGATAAGGCTCCGGAAACTGCAGCAAAATGGAGGGGATACAGCGCATTAGACAATATCGGCTGCACAAATGGTTTAATTTTATCACTCTCGTTACTTGATTTGAACTACTTCAAGTCCTGAAAAGTTGGTTCGTGCTCCTGATGGGATGGAGTTCTTCCTGGCTAGGTGGTGCTCTGAACTGGCAGGGCCGATCCTAAACTTCTGGCACCCCCTTCCCTGCACTGAATGCCACTAAGTCACATGTGGGCACCCAATCTGGTGCCCTCAGAAGACTGGCACCCTGGGCAATCACCTAGTTTGCCTGGTGGCAGGGGCAGCCTTGCAAATTGGAAACATTGAACAGCTCTTCACAGTCTAGGGGAGGGACGGTGGCTCAGTGGTAGAGCATCTGCTTGGGAAGCAGAAGGTCCCAGGTTCAATCCCCGGCATCTCCAAAAAAGGGTCCAGACAAATAGGTGTGAAAAACCTCAGCTTGAGACCCTGGAGAGCCGCTGCCAGTCTGAGAAGACAATACTGACTTTGATGGACCAAGGGTCTGATTCAGTATAAGGCAGCTTCATAGGTTCATATGTTCATATCGATATCTGCTCTTCTTCCTTGAGAATTCAGCGTGGAAAATGTGTTCAAGCCAGTGGGGACACAAAGTGCTTTCACTGGGCTTTGCACATTAGAAGAAGGTATTGGATTTATATCCCGCCCTATTCTCTAAATCTCAGAGTGGTCACAATCTCCTTTACCTCCTTCCCCACAGCAGATATCCTGTGAGGTAGATGGGGCCAAGAGAGCTCTTGAACGTTTCTGAGGGTCTCACCTCCTCCTTACCTTGTCCATTGAATAGGAGGTGCAGCTGCATAACAATCCCTGGATGAGCTCCACCACCTATTTTTCTACAAAACAGCCCCTGGTTATAACAGAGAGCTTTTGGAGAGAGGAGAGGGAGAACTGAGTCACAGATGAGGACAACTTTCAAGGACAACTCCTACGAGAGCTCTGGCTGACCCAAGGCCATCCCAGCAGGTGCAAGTGGAGGAGTGGGGGATCAAACCCGGTTCTCCCAGATAAGAGGCCGCACATTAACCACTACACCAAATTTCTGCTTCAGCTTGGCAGGGTTCACTGCAGGGTTAGTGAAAAACAAAAATTGCCCCTGACCAAGAGAGACCGTCGGACCAGAAATCAAAGTCACACATCTCTATGTGTAAACCCTATGGTGCAGAGGAGACCCTGAGCAAAGGGGGCTGATTCTGCATTTGGTGACTTCCCGATGCATGCCTGCTGTAGGGTGGCCAGCCTCCAGGTGGGATGTTGAGATCTCCCACTATTAGATGACAACTGATCTCCAAACAATAAAGATCAACTCACCTGAAGAAAAAAAGTAAATGGCAGCCAAGGTAAGAACATCAGACAAGCCATGATGGATCAGGCAAATAGCCCATCTGGTCCAACACTCTGTGTTACAAACCCAGGTGCCATCAGGAGGTCCACCAGTGAGACCAGAACTCCAGAAGCCCTCCCACTGTTGCACCCCCACAAATATGAAGAAGAAGAAGAAGAAGAATTGAAGATTTATACCCCGCCCTTCTCTCTGAATCAGAGACTCAGATCAGCTTACCATCTCCAATATCTTCTCCCCCCACAACAGACATCCTGTGAGGTGGGTGGGGCTGAGAGGGCTCTCACAGCAGCTGCCCTTTCAAGGACAGAGTCTCAGAGTGGCTCACAATCTCCTTTCCCTTCCTCCCCCACAACAGACACCCTGTGAGGTGGGTGGGGCTGAGAGGACTCTCCCAGAAGCTGCCCTTCCAAGGACAGAGTCTCAGAGCAGCTCACAATCTCCTTTACTTTCCTCCCCCACAACAGATGCCCTGTGAGGTGGGTGGGGCTGAGAAGGCTCTCACAGCAGCTGCTCTTTCAGGGACAACCTCTGCCAGAGCTATGGCTGACCCAAGGCCATTCCAGCAGCTGCAGTTGGAGGAGTGAGGAATCAAACCTGGTGCTCCCAGATAAGAGTCCGCACACTTAACCACTACACCAAACTGGCTCTCTCTAAGAGCACAGAGCATCACTGCCCCAGGCAGAGTGTTCCATCTCTAAATAGGAAAGGAAAGGTCCCCTGTGCAAGCACCAGTCGTTTCCGACTCTGGGGTGATGTTGCTTTCATGTTTTCACAGCAGACTTTTACAGGGTGGTTTGCCATTGCCTTCCCCAGTCATCTACACTCCCCCCCCCCCCAGGAATCTGGGTACTCATTTTACGAACCTTGGAAGGATGGAAGGCTGAGTCAACCTTGAGCCGGCTACCTGAAAAACCAGCTTCCACCGGGATCGAACTCAGGTCGTGAGCAGAGCTTAGTACTGCAGCTTTACCACTCTGCGCCACAGGGCTATTTCTAGGGTTCCATCTCTACCTTGTGGCTAATATGATGGACTCTGCTCCATATGTATACCCAATCCCCACTTGAAGCTGTGTATGGTTGTGGCCACCACCACTCCCTGCTGCAGTGAATTCTACATGTTCATTACTCTTTGGCTGCGATCACACACTTTCAATGCACTTTCCAGCTGGATTTTGCCAGTTCACACAGTAAAATCCAGGTGGAAAGTGCATTGAAAGTGGATTGAAAGTGCATTATGTAGTGTGTGTGATCGTAGCCTTTGGGTGAAAAAGTACTTCTTTTTATATGTTCTAAATTTACTGCTCATTAATTTCACCGAGTGCCCATGAGTTCTTGTATTGTGAAAGCGGGACGGACGTACTTCTTTCTTTACCTTTTGTATCCAATGCCTGCTTTTGTAAACCTTTCTCATGTCACTCCTCCGTTGTCTCTCCAAGCTAGAGAGCCCTAACCTCTTTAACCGTTCTTTATAGGGAAGGTGTTTTGTCCCTTTTCTGATTTTAGTTGCTCTTTTCTGCCCGTTTTCCAGTCCTCTAATATCTTTTACGAGGTGACCAGGACTGTACACAGTATTCCAAATGAGGCTGCACCGTAGATTTATACAGAGACATTATGATACTGGCTGATTTGTTTTCCGTTCCCTTCCTAATAGCATTTCCCAGTGCGGCATTTGCCTTTTTTTTATTGCAGTTGCACACTGAGTTGACATCTTCCGTGAATAATCTGCCACGTCTCCAAGGTCTCTCTCCTGGTCAGTTACTGCCAGTTCAATCCCCCTAAGCACATATTTACAGTTAGGATTTTTGGTTCCAATGTACATTACTTTGCGCTTACTCACATTGAACCTCATTTTCCACATCGACACCCAGTCACCCAGCTTTGACAGCTGCCTTTGGAGCACCTCGCAGTCCTTCCTGGTTTTCACTGACTTGAAATTATGTAATTAATGTAATTAACGGTTTAATAGATATACATTTTAGTCGTGTTCAGGGGTGGAATTCTAGCAGGAGCTCCTTTGCACCTTACACCCCCTGATGTAGCCAATCTTCCAAGAGCTGACAAAAAAGAGCTTTGTAAGCTCTCGGAGGATTGGCTGCATCAGGGAGGTGTGGCCTAATATGCAAAGGAGCTCCTGCTAAAAGTCTACCCCTAAGCTCGTGGAGGATTGGACATCAGGGAGGTGTGGCCTAATATGCAAAGGAGCTCCTGCTAGAATTCTACCCCTAAGCTCTTGGAGGATTGGACAGCAGGGAGGTGTGGCCTAATATGCAAAGGAGCTCCTGCTAGAATTCTACCCCTAAGCTCGTGGAGGATTGGCCACATCAGGGGGTGTGGCCTAATATGCAAAGGAGTGCCTGCTAGAATTCTACCCCTAAGCTCTTGGAGGATTGGACATCAGGGAGGTGTGGCCTAATATGCAAAGGAGCTCCTGCTAGAATTCTACCCCTAAGCTCTTGGAGGATTGGACATCAGGGAGGTGTGGCCTAATATGCAAAGGAGCTCCTGCTAGAATTCTACCCCTAAGCTCGTGGAGGATTGGACATCAGGGAGGTGTGGCCTAATATGCAAAGGAGCTCCTGCTAGAATTCTACCCCTAAGCTCTTGGAGGATTGGACATCAGGGAGGTGTGGCCTAATATTCAAAGGAGCTCCTGCTAGAATTCTACCCCTGGTCGTGTTTATTTGGACTTTGCTTCTGGTTTATCCCAGTTAGCCATTTAAATCCAATTATTTTTAAAGGGATTTCATCACCTGCTTGCACACTGTTGAATACTTCTCTGTTGACTGTCAAAGATGTTAGTTCCAACATGGGAAATTCCTGGAGATTTTGGGGGCAGAGCCTGTGGAGAGTGGTGTCTGGGGGAAGAGAGAGACCTCAGCAGGCTGCTATGCTATAGATCCCTCTAATACAACCTGTTATTAGAGGTTGATTATTTGTATTTCCAAGGTGGTGCCTTTATGAAGCCTCCGTGTTGGGAACTAATCTGTATGAAGAGTTTTGTGGCCAGCAATGGAGTGGAAGACTTTGCTAGGCTTCTACTGAAAGGAACTGGCTTACTCCCTTGCAATATACAGCACAAGTGGAAGATGTCACAATACCGATGAAGTGGGAAACGCGAAACGCGTCTATTATATTCATAAATGGCTATTTGTAGGCTGTGTCCGTTAATCACGATGGGCTCTGCTTATAAGGATTTAATTTTTTATGGTTGTCAACGTGAACTTTTGTGTTAAACGTATTAAGTATGAAGCAGTTTTATATATTTTTTAAAAAAGGATATAAACACATTTTAAAAGTATTAAAAAGTTTGGTAGTTTATTCTTATCACAGAGATTGTTTTTGTTGCTTGCATAGATTCCTTCGGGGCAGGGCTTTTTTTGTAGCAGGGACTCCTTTGCATATTAGGCCACACCCCCTGATGTAGCCACTTCTCCTGGAGCTTACAGTAGGCCCTGTAAGAAGAGCCCTGTAAGGAATTCTAGCAGGACCTCCTATGCCTATTAGGCCACACACCCCTGATGTAGCCACTCCTCCTGGAGCTTACAGTAGGCCCTGTACTGAGAGCCCTGTAAGGAATTCTAGCAGGACCTCCTTTGCCTATTAGGCCACATGCCCCTGATGTAGCCAATCCTCCTGGAGCTGTCAGCAGGCCCTGTACGAAGAGCCCTGTAAGGAATTCTAGCAGGACCTCCTTTGCCTATTAGGCCACACACCCCTGATGTAGCCAATCCTCCTGGAGCTCACAGCAGGCCCTGTACGAAGAGCCCTGTAAGCTCTTGGAGGATTGGCTACATCGGGGGAGGTGTGGCTTAATAGGCAAAGGAGTTGCTGCTACCAAAAAAAGCCATGCTTTGGAGAAACTGATCTCTATAGTTTAGAGAGAAGCTGCAGTTCTGAGAGCAGTGCCAGCCCTAGGGCGCATGGAGCCCCAGGCAGGCCCCCTGCCAGTGTCAGTGACTGGATAGCTTACAAGTTAAGCATGGTAGATCATCTAATGTCAAAATACTGAAGTCATGTGATAAGGATCACAAGGCAGGCTGATGCAATGCCCGGAAGTCCCTGAAGGCACAATGAGTCAGCATATTCACCGATCGGTGGGCTGAACTATAAAAGGAGCTGAATGCCAGAGTCTTTTTCCTCTCGGTATTATTGGTAGCCTGGCGAAGCATTTTGAAGCTCTGAATTGTGAATATTGTATATATACTACACTTCTGTGTGAATATCTGTAAATACACTAATAGTTCTGGAAGAACTGGTGTGGAGTCTCTTCTTGTCAGAGCGCCTGTTCTTATCAGCCTATTCAGACAGCTCTCTGCTAACACTCACTATCCGTCAGCCTGATGCCCCCCTGCTGCCTCCTGCCCCCCCTCTGCCACTCTGCTCCATTGCATGTGTGCCCCACTGAAGCTCGCCGTGATGAGGCTGGGCCCTACCAGCTTCTAGGCAGCCATATGTTTTTTGAAGCCAGCATGGGAGGAGCCTTCTCCTCCCCTCCTTTCCAGAACCGGAAGTGAGGGGGAGCGAAGCCTCCTCCAGCGCTGGCTTCAAAAAACACATGGCTGCCTAGAAGCCAGTAGGGCCCAGCATCATTGTGGCGAGTGGGGGGAGGGAAGCATGACGGAAGGGAGAGGGCTGGTGGCAGCATCGGGGGGGGGGGGGGAGGCAAGCTAGGCAGTTGTCTTGGGCACCAAGAGGGCACTGATTTGGGCTCCCATGCTCCCGGTGCCCTAGGCAACCACTTAGTTTGCCTAGTGGGCGAGCCGGCCTGTCTGGGAGCCACCTTGAGGTTAGCAGCTAAATGTGGAGGATACTGAATTTAGCTCTAGCCAGGTGAGTTAAGAAGAATTCTCCAAATGGGAACAGTGACGCTCCATCCGAATTGAAAATATGGAATATGTGGGATCTGCTGGGGAAAGTTTGCTTGCCTTATCAAGACTCCTTTAATTCCTCCCAAATTCTTAGTTACATTTTGTTTTAGGTGATACTTGGTAACACTAAGGATTTGTCTTCCGGGGGGGAAAAAATCGTTTTATTAGTTTTTTTTTTTTATTGTTCAAAGCAGACCTCAATAACTTTGCCCACAACTGTCGAGCAGGGTCACACATAGAAGCAGACCAGGGGGACTTTTACTATCCCCAAACCTACCACATGAAATAAGGGCTCGGAGTGTTTTTCAGAACTGAGATGTGTGAGCATATTGCAGAGGGACTTCCATACCAAAGTCTTTCTGTCACTTCTTAAGAAGTTATCTTCACGGGGGAGGGGGGGGAGAGAAAGAAATGTTTGCTCCGGTACACTGTACCAAATTTGCAGAAAATACACAGTTCGTCTTTGAGAAGTTACTGTTCCAAGCCTTAATGCAATCAGGAGAGTGAACTGAAGCCATTCTCGGGTTGTGTTACCATCCGGGGTCGTTTTGTAGAAAAATAGGTGATGGAGCTGATTCAGGGATTGTTATGCAGCTGCACCTACTATTCAATGGACAAGGTGGGAAGGAGGAGGTGGAGCTCTCAGAAAGGTTCAGGAGCTGCACTCCTGTGATCTCCCACTGAATCTGAGGCCTGGTTTCCACCAATGTTCCCTCAAAGCTGGAGAATCTTGTGAGCAAAAATTCAACTTTGTGAGCTACTGATATTAAAGTTATTGTATACCCTTGACCGAAAAACGGTACACTCCTTCTATCTGGGCTGGTCGTCCTCTTCCACTGAGCGCGTAGCTTCGGGAGGGGTGCACATGGAGCGGTGAGGGAGAGAGGGGACACCCACCAAGCCAGCCAGATGAGCTGAATCAATCCTGGTGATCAATGGGGTGACAGATGTTGTGAGCTACTGCATAAATTATTGTACTCTGGGATCATCCTTCCTGAGCTAAGACGAAATTGTGTGAGCTGAAGGCTAAAAAACTGTGAGCTAGCTCACACTAACTCAGCTTAGAGGAAACACTGGTTACCAAAGGCGGCTTCTACACAAAGGTTATTCTCTGCCATGGTTTAAAAAAACAAAACAAAAAAGCGTGTTTTTGTCTGTGGTTTTTTTCACCTTTTGAGTGATGCTGTGAAGAAGAAGAAGCTATTGGACTTATATCCCGCCCTCCACTCCGAAGAGTCTCAGACCGGCTTACAATCTCCTTTATCTTCCTCCCCATGATGGCACCTGGGTGGGTGGGGCTGGAGAGGGCTCTCACAGCAGCTGCCCTTTCAAGGACAACCTCTGCCAGAGCTATGGCTGACCCAAGGCCATTCCAGCAGGTGCAAGTGGAGGAGTGGGGGAATCAAACCCGGTTCTCCCAGATAAGAGTCCGCACACTTAACCACTACACCAAACTGGCTCTCTTGTGCTATATTTTTTCTCTTTACAGTTTCCCCTGTCTTCAGAATTGCTCTTTCTCTAACCCACTGAACTCTAGTCCTTTGTAGAAAGAATATTGTCCAAGTGCATTATTTTGTCATCTGGAAGGTATAGTGTATTTTCCCCTGTCTTGCAAAGATGCCTCACACCTCTGCACCATTTTCCCACCATTAGTCCCTCCTATGTACTGTTTTCCTGCCATTATTTCTTGCGCTATGCCATCATGCAGTTTAAAAAAAAAAATAGCTAGATTTCCATTTCAAATTTGCATCCCCTCAAGTTCTCATCCCCCACCTCAATTTTTTGATAAGATCGAATTCTCTATCCCTTTTTGTTGCAAAGATATATGGGGGAAGGTGCAGTCAATTTTTGTCCAGATTGCCTGGAAAGGGATGGGGGTAGGGAAGTTGCCAGATGACTCGAGTGGAGTGGAAATGCACTGCTCCGCTGATGGTTTCCAATGCCACTGTGCAATGATTTCTCTCTGTGTTAGGTAAAGAAAATAAAAGTCGACAGCATTTCAGGCAGAGGGATATTATTTGTATGTTTACATTATGCCATGTCACTTTTATGAGCCAAACAATAAGGACCCCAAACAAATAAAATATGCAAAGAGAGAAAACACAAGGGTGGACCATCAAGAAATTCACAACATTTCACAAGTTACCAGTAGGCATCAGTCTACTGAAACATAACCATAGAGAATACAAATAATAAATAGAACTGGTGATCACAATTCAGATACAAGTAGTGAGAAACGGATATAACAATTCCAAACGCATTCTTCAATAGTTATCCTAAATCCAACAAGAGACTCCTCTGTACTTCTTCATATAGTATTATTCAAAAGACCTCCAAACATCCAAAGAGAAGGCAGAGGGCGTCTCACTTACAAGGCTGAAAAATGGAACCCGATCTCCACACTAATTTTGGAGGTCTTTTTTCCCCCCTCCTAATCAATTGCCCCATTTTCTGAAATGGCTGAACAGCCTGGGATTCCCTGGGAGCACAGCCCTGTGAAGAGTTACTCCAGAGCAATCCCACTGAGCTGCATGGATCCGGGCATGGATCCATCCTGGGCTGCATAAACTGCACGGGCTACCTATTGAGTACTGGATCTGGTTTAAGGTGTTGGTACTTACATTTAAAGCCTTATACAGCCAAGGGCCAGCATACCTATGGGACTGCCTCTCCCTGTATGAGCCCCTAGGAAAGGAAGTGCCAGTTGTTTCCGACTCTTTATGATGTAACCTGAGTCTGTTCTATGGGAAGGGCAGGCTAAAAATCGAATGAAGCAAGCAAATAAATAATTGTATAGGGCACCTCTGACAGCAGCGTGGCTGAAGTCCAGCCCAGCAAGGTATGGACGCTGCTCCGTATGGGAAGGGCAGGAAGCTTCTTTCCTAGGTCTGCAGCTCTGAAAGGGTTAAAGCAGCCAAGCTGTTTGCTGGAAAGGCTAAGATGGGGGGGGGCGGGGTTGCGAAGAAAGGATTTGCTTTTGAAGGGGTTCAGGTGGGTAGTTGCATTGGTCTGAAGGCCGTGTCTAGTCGCCCTGAGCCTGCTTCGGCGGGGAGGGAGGGATACAAATAAAAGTTGTTGTTGTTGTTGTTGTCTGTTAAAACATGTTGTATGCTCAGGGGTGGAATTCTAGCAGGAGCTTCTTTGCATATTAGGCCATACCCACCTGATTTAGTCAATCCCTCAAGAGTTTACAAAAAAAGATCTTTGTAAGCTCTTGGAGTATTGGCTACATTGAGGTGTGTGGCCTGATATGCAAAGGAGAAGAAGATATTGGATATATATCCCTGAGCCTGCCTAGGCGGAAAGGGTGGGGTATAAATAAATAAAAATATTATTATTATTATCCCGCCCTATTTTCTGAATCTCAGAGCGGTCACAATCTCCTTTACCTCCTTCCCCCACAACAAACACCCTGTGGGGTAGGTGGGGCTGAGAGGGCTCTCACAGCAACTGCCCTTTCGAGGACAACTCCTACGAGAGCTCTGGCTGACCTAAGGCCATTCCAGCAGGTGCAAGTGGAGGAGTGGGGAATCAAACCCGGTTCTCCCAGATAAGAGTCCACACACTTAACTACTACACCAATTCGGCTATCCTGCTAGAATTCCGCCCCTGTGTATACTAATTGCTGCCATCCTCTACTTATCTGTACGGACTGCTGAATTCCATTTAATTGGATATGAGGTGCCCTTGGACTTTATTTTTCTTCTAAATAGGGGAAGAGAGCAGGGAGGACTTGGGGGATGCAACAGTAGAGAAAAGCCTTGCAGCCGGATCCAGGGAAGGTTTCCTGTTGAGTAAGTCATCTCAGTCTTGGAAGACACACATCTGTTGTTGTTGTTTTTTTTAAATGGGGAGGGCACAAGTAGGTAGCCTCACCTAGCCTCAAAAAGCCTGGCACTGGCCCTAATTCCCAGAAAAAAAGGTGCGTTTTCGCACTTACCTTAAGCCGGAGCGACGTCCCTCTTCACCGCGCAGCGTCTGCACGGTTTTCGCACTAATTGCAACGCAGCACCTGGAAGAGCCGCAAAGTCCCGCGGCTTTTGCGTCGCAAATGTAAACTGGTTTTTGGTGGTTTACATTTGCGACGCCAAAGCCGCGGGATTTTGCGGCTCTTCCAGGTGCTGCGGAGCAATTAGTGCGAAAACCATGCAGACGCTGCGCGGTGAAAAGGGACGTCGCTCCGGCTTAAGGTAAGTGCGAAAACGCTCAATGAAAACAAAGCAGAAACACCCTCACAGAATAGAAGAGTCTGCGGGAATAATTGAATTTGCATCCTGATTTGGCCCCAGATTTTGTGACCTTTTCCAGCTGTGGATGCCTGAACGGGAGCACTTCAAAACAGCCAATCCGTTTTATGTCCGGTGATCTCATTGCCTTTCAGAGCCTCTATGCCACGGTCTTACTGACAGCCTCTTCAGAGCGTTTCCACGGTCATTGTAAAGGCTTCGGTGGGATATTTTGAGGACATTCGTAACGTTTTGCTCCCTTCCAAGGATGAAAATAACATTCTGTGAATTCAGCCAGAATCAACACATCTGCTATAGACAGTACGATTCTCGAGCATGCCAGGAACGCGTTTTGAGAGGATGCAACTGAGAAAAGGCTTCGCTTTTCTTCCTAAATCTCTATTCTCCCCATTGCTCAATGCTTGCCTTGTTGGAAACTCGTTGATGACCCTTGAGTCAACTGTTGTCTATCCATCTGTTTTTGTGTATGTCACTCTTGCTTGCTTCAGATCCCAGTTTTTGATCTTGTCTGATGGATATTTAAGCATAAGTCCATACAGTCTTCTGATTATCTTCAACGGTTCCACTAAGGTCTCCAGTCATGTGTGGTGGCTTCCATATCTCATGTCTCTATGAATGGCTCCTCATATTGCAAAGCAGAAGCCCCCAGACATTTCCTTCATGAGTGTGGCCTCTGTTTCAAATGTACTATTGCTTTTTCTCATAACAGAGTAACTATCTAACTCAGCGGTGTCAAAATAATTTGTTATGAGGGCTAAATCTGACATAAATGAGTCCTTGTCAGGCTGGGCCATATCAGGCCATCTCATGCATGTACCTATTTAAGAACAGGTAGCAGAGATATAAATTTTATAAAGGACACAGACAAACACAATTAATTTTTTTTTTAAAAAAACTTTAAACATGCTTAAAACAGCACTCGTTGGTCTTAAAGGTGCTTTCTTTGTATTTCTTTCATGGGATCCAGGGATCTGAGCAAAGAAAGCTTTGGCTATTTCCTTCTTTCCCCAGAGGACCAGGAGAGGGGAGGATCCTCAGTCAATAGAAGGAAGAGAAGCTCAGCTCTGTAACTCTGCTGTGCAATTGAGAGAGCCTGGCAAAGCAAGTCTCCCTCCCCCCCCCAAGGGAGGAGCCTCAGCCAATGGAGAAAATAGAGGCTTGGCTCTATAGTTCCTGAGCGATTGAGCAACCCTGGAAAGCAAGCTGTTATGCAGAAGGAAGCAAGAGAGAGGGAGAAGGAAGCAGAAGACAGACAGTTGCTCGGGAGCCTGATAGGAGCCCTCCGGGGCCTGATTCGGCCCCCGGGCTGCATGTTTGACACCCCTGATCTAACTGCTATAAAGATGTGGCGTTTTTCAAGATATATGAAAAGGCTATGATGGCAGCAAAACGTGTTGTTTCTCTGTGGCCATTGCATCAGCTAGTTCATGACCATCTCCGTAGTTTGAGGCATTGTGACATCTGCTGACTTCTAAATCTGAACCGTAGTATCTTTAGGAACAGGTAAGTAGCTTTGATACTTCACAAAGTTTTTAGCTTTAACACAAATATGCTCAGATCTGGAATCTGGCTGTAATTATTACCTGTAATCCACCCTGAGCCTGCTTGTGGGGAGGGAGGAATATAAATTTGAAAAGAAAATAAATAATATAGGCCAGGCAGAAGAAATGCCCAAGACTTCATCAAGTCTACTTATGGACCATTTTGACCCATTTACAGTAGTGGATATTTCCAGGTAGGCAGCCGTGTCGGCCTGAAGCAGTAGAACAAAGTAGGAGTCAAGTATCACCTTTAAGACCAACCAAGTTTTATTCAGAATGTCAGCTTTCGTGTGTGCATGCACACTTCTTCAGACGAGGAATCAGGTACAGACAGCAGAGCTCCATTTAGCTGGTAGGCAGTGGTTTAGAATGCAAAAGGGTCCACATTTAAAATCCAATGACAGAATAGCAAAATTAACAAATTGAGCAAACCTTTGATCTGGGTAGCATGAGCATGAGAAAGCAATAAAACAGTAACATGTCAAAATGTGAGAATGTTGCTAATCAAAGCGATGGATATTGACAGGGTCCTGGGATCTGTGAAGGTCACCACTGGGGCATGGGGTTCTTGCCCATCTTGGCTGCTAAAATAGTATAAAAATCACATTAATGAGTTCTTGATGTCTATCATTCATTAGTCATTAACTCATGACATCCTGGTAGTTATCCATCCACTGTTTAAATTCCCACCCCCATCGCTACAGAAAAAAAATGATGTGATCAATTGCTCAGTCGCTGATTGTCCCTTCATAGGCAAAGTGATTGAGAGAGCAGTAGCAGATGAACTCCAGATCTTCTTGGATAACTCATAGCTCTGGGCCCTTTTCAGTCTCATTTCAGGCTGGGTTATGGAGAAGAGATTGTTCTTGTGGCTTTCTCACAATACAAGAACTCGTGGCCATTCGATGAAATTGCTGAGCAGTCAGGTTAAAACGGATAAAAGGAACTACTTCTTCACCCAAAGGGTGATTAACATGTGGAATTCACTGTCACAGGAGGTGGCGGTGGCTACAAGCATAGCCAGCTTCAAAAGAGGGTTAGATAAAAATATGGAGCAGAGGTCCATCAGTGGCTATTAGCCACAGTTTGTGCGTGTGTGTATATATAATTTTTTTGCCCACTGTGTGACACAGAGTGTTGGACTGGATGGGCCATTGGCCTGATCCAACATGGCTTCTCTTATGTTCTTATGTTAGTAAGTGACCTCCAAAGAGTACTTGCCATACCAAAAATGCTCAGCTCATCTGGCAACATGTATATGGGAGTATGAGGGCATTGTATCTACAGGAGAGACTTGCAGAGATATGTGTCTCCATGGAAGGCCATGTGAAGAAAAAGGCAGGACAAAGCGAGAGAGAGAGGTGGGGGCAGAGGGCAGCTCCCAAATTAGACCAAGAGAGACATACAATTCAAGGGGATAACACCTATACACTCTTAGAATGATATAACACCCCCAAATTTCACTCACTCCAACAGCTACGTCATAACACAGCACAGCAGTCCAGAAGAACGCATTGTGTTTCTACTGAGGTAATACCATAGTCTGCATTGTTTAACATGCCACGTTTCATATTTATGCTTTCTTCCGATGACAGCTGTGTTTCAAATCTCTGCCATTCCTGTTCTGACTGCATTGCTTATTGGGATGTGTCATCCTATTGATTGCATTGATTTATATTATGCAAACCAGTTTGCGTCTTGGTGAGAAAAGCAGACTATAAATCATGTAAATAAATAAACAGGTAGCGCAAAATGGATGGCAGACTGGTTGATGCCTACCGAAGTCTTTAATTCACTGGTTTGAGCAACTAGAAGAGAACTCCAAAGCAGGTCTACTCAGAGTCCTATTCAGGTGTATTCTGTGGCATTTGAGGCCAAGGGAAAGTTTATGGGATTAGGGTTGCCAGATTGGGGTTGGGAAATTCCTGGAGATTTGAATTTGGGGATGAGAGGGGCTTCAATGGGTTAATGAGAGTCAGTTTCATGTTGTGGTTAAGTGTGTGAACGCTTATCTGGGAGAACCCGGTTTGATCCCCACTCCTCCACTTGCACCTGCTAGCATGGCCTTGGGTCAGCCATAGCTCTGGCAGAGGTTGTCCTTGAAAGGACAGCTGCTGTGTGAGCCCTCTCAGCCCCACCCACCTCACAGGGTGTCTGTTGTGGAGGAGAAAAATAAAGGAGATTGTGAGCCGCTCTGAGATTCTGAGATTTGGAGTGGAGGGCAGGATATAAATCCAATACCACCACTACCACCACCACCACCACCACCACCACCACCACCACCACCACCACCACCTTCTTCTTCTTCTTCTTCTTCTTCTTCTTCTTCTTCTTCTTCTTCTTCTTCTTCTTCTTCTTCTTCTTCTTCTTCTTCTTCTTCTTCTTCTTCTTCTTCTTCTTCCTCCTCCTCCTCCTCCTCCTCCTCCTCTTCTTCTTCTGCCATGACTGGACCAAAACAAGCATATTCAAATGCACACATCTGGATCCTGCCCCCCCACCTCATCCTTACGCATTGTCCTGTCACCTCAAAAAGCTACCAGCTACAAAGTGGTAGCAAATTGGCAGCAAATCAGTGAAGCGCTTCTGGGGTGCCTTTCCCAGCTGTCTGAATAGCTGGGGAATGTCTGGGAAGCAGCAATTAGGCGCACAAGATGTCTGACCACCCATCTGGGGTGCACGTGACCCGTCCCCATTTCTGCAGTAGGTCACATACTTTCTGACCACCCCGAGGGGCACTTCTCTTTCTGCTTCTCTTTCTACTTCCAGATGGGAGGCTGCCGTTCTAAGCCATCGATCTGTACCCAGCCACAGAGTCTACTTCCCAAAGTAGCTATTTTCTCCAAGTGAACGGATCTCTGTCACCAGAAGGTCAGTTGTAATCAATGTTCCCTCTAAGCTGCAGAGTCTCGTGAGCAAACATTCTACTTTGTGAGCGACTGGCATTAAAGTTGTGAGCTACAACATAAATTACTGTGCTCCGGGATTGTCCTTCCTGAGCTAAGGCAAAAATGATGGGGGAGGGATCTCCAACTAAAAAGGGTCCAAGCAAGTAAGCCTGAAAAGCCTCAGCTTGCAACCCTGGAGAGCCGCTGCCCATCTGAGGAGACAACACTGACTTTGATCTGATGCAGTAGAAAGCAGATTCCTATGTTCATATGTCTGGAGGCTAAAAATCTGTGCGCTAGCTCATGCTAACTCATCTTAGAGGGAATGTTAAGCATTGGTATTTCAAATAACCAAGCACTTGTTTAATACAAAGACTCATTTTATTTGATAATCCGGTGCTCTTCCAAGGTCTGATACCTTGGAAGTGATACAAAGTTTCACACGGTACAGATTCTTAAAGGCTACTTCAAAAGCAATAGAAAAGATAGCTTCAAACCATAACATACAGAAGTGAATTGCAATAGATGTTCAAAGGGTACTACATACTACTATGATGTGGTTACAACTTCTCCCTGTTCCCAGGCATTCCTGTCTTTCTGATAAGGTGTGTGAATGGGAACAGTTCAGGGGAGGCGCCTTCCTTCTATCATCAAAGTTACTTGCATATTCTAAATCTTCTACCCAGGGGTGAGAAAGAAAGGAGAGAAAGGAAGAAAGGGGGGGTTGTAACCAAGCTTTGAAATGCAACTATGAGAGAGAAGAATTGTAAGGCAAAGAGGAAGTGGCTTCCAATACCTCCATTGATTTAACACACAGAAATATCATGCTTGACAGGGAACACTGGTTGTAATTTCAGGAGATCTCCAGTCACCACTTAGAGGTTGGCAAAATTAGATTACCCTGTTTGAGCCTTCCCCCCACCCCTTTCTTTTCCTTGCTGGTTATGTGTTTCCTTTGCTTTGTTCACCCACATCCCAACCAGAACTCAACAGAAGCTATATCTGATTCCGACACAAGCTACGGAGTTGGAACTTGATGTTGTAATGTCACTGTTATGTATGTGAAGGCAGCATGCCTGGACATGTTGGGTAGGTATTGAGTCCTTAGCTTGAGGCACAACACAATAGACTGAGAGGATCCAGAAATATGCATCCTGATTGGCTGCAAAATTCAAACTGGCCAATTGGGAGGCAGTACCAGAGAATCCTAGGATCTGCCAATGAGGTTGCATATTCTAATGAAGGATCCAAAAAGAAGAAGAAGAAGAAAAAGAAGATGAAGAAGAAATTGGATTTATATCTCACCCTCCACTTTGAATGTCAGAGTCTCAGAGTTGCTCACAATCTCCTTTATCTTCCTCCCCCACTACAGACACCCTTTGAGGTAGGTGGGGCTGAGAGAACTCTCACAGCAGCTGCCCTTTCAAGGACAACCTCTGCCAGAGCTATGGCTGACCCAAGGCCATTCCAGCAGGTGCAGGTGGAGGAGTGGGGAATCAAACCCAGTTTGTTTGTTTGTTTATTTAATTCAATTTTTAGGCCACCCTTCCCATAGAACAGGCTCAGGGTGGGTTACATCATAGAAACGGTTCACAGTAAAAACAGTAAAATAACAATTTAAAATATAAAATCTAAGATTGCAAAGATTAAGATGGCAGATTCTGCCTCACAGATGTGACCTATTGTCCAAGCTCAGCAGATCTTGTAGCGCTGGGATGGAATGAGGGGAGGAAGCCGGTAACTCCCAGATCTCCCAGATAAGAGTTCCCACACTTAACCACTACACCAAACTGGCTCTCAAGGTGCTTTTTGTTTCTTGGGGGATGGGTTCACCCTGCCCCAACTGTATATATTGCCACCGGCTTTGAGCATTTAGGAGTAGTTTTGTAGGTGCTATGTAGACATGCTGAATCACTAATAAAGAGCTTTAATCACTACGCAAGAGCCTCCTCGTGTATCGAACCCAGCATTTAACACTCACTTTGCTCATTCTTCCCGCTAGCTCTCCCTGCAGACTTCTGTACCCATTATTCACTCATTTATCATTTGAACTTTTGCACAGATTTAGAATAATCTGTAATTTAGAACTTAATTTAACGATAAGCTTTTTCAATTGCAAATACCGGAGAAGAAATCTGTCACATTTAAAGGTCTCCAGGAACATAAGCAGTGATAATGACTTGGTACTGACATGGTGGAGGGTGCTTGGGGACGGATGTTAGAAACCAGAGATCTAGATGCTGGAGTTAAGAGCGAAGGGTTTTGTTCAGGTTTGTTAAATGTATGGATTAACTGTGGCAGCCATGTTGTGGCTACACCCACCTCTCTGAGTTACACCTCTCAGAATTACAAAGGTGCCCACGGGTTTAAAAAGGTTGGGAATACCTGTCTTTGATAATCTCTCTCTTTCTCTCTCTGTATGTTGTCCTGTTGCTGGTCCGGAAACTATTTGCTGCTCTGTGGCGAAACCAAGTTGGGTACCAGTCGTAAGAACATAAGAGAAGCCACGTTGGATCAGGCCAACAGCCCATCTAGTCCAACACTCTGCGTCACACAGTGGCCAAAAAACCAGGTGCTATCAGGAGGTCCATCAGTGGGGCCAAGACAGTAGATGCCCCCACACTGTTCCCCCCCACCACCACCAAGCACCAAGAATACAGAGCATCGCTGCCCCAGACAGAGAGTTTCATCAATGTTCTTGTTGTTCAGTTGCACAGTCAAGTCTGACTCTTTGCGACCCCATGGACAAAGTCATGCCAGGCCCTCCTGTCTGCCACCATCCTCTGAAGTCTGCTTAAATTCATGTTAGCTATATCAGTAATGCTGTCCAGCCATCTCATCTTTTGCCATCCCCTTTTGCCTTCTGTCTTTCCCAGCATCAGGGTCTTCTCCAGGGAGTGCTCTCTTCTCATTTGGTGGCCAAAGTATTTGAACTTCAGCATCTGACCTTCCAGGGAACAGTCTGGGTTGATTTCCCTTAGGACTGGCTGATTTGATCTTCTTGCAGTCCAAGGGACTCTCAAGATTCTTCTCCAGCACCACATCTCAAGAGCATCTATTCTTCTGCCCTCGGCCTTCCTTATGATCCAACTGATAATGGCCCAGCGTTCCATCAATGTGCTGTGGATAATAGCCACTGATGGACCTCTGCTCCATATATTAATCCAATCCCCTCTCGAAGCAAGCACTGTTAGTGGCAGGAGTAGCTCCTAAAGGCTGGGTCCATACCAGCAGCTTTGGGCGCAAGGGATGCGTCTCAAATTGGACCGGCTCAAAAAGGAGCAGCCAAATCCCGATGTGACACTCCCACGTGAGTCGCCTGTTCCCCACGTGGGATGCGCTTGGGCGTGGTCAGCTAGCTGTTGCACACCATCCCTGTGGCATGGTTTGGGTTTCTTTTTTTTCCATGCATTTTTAAAAGGAATACTGGTGAGTGCCTAGATCAGATTGGCGGGTTCACACCACCAATCCACCTCGCTTGTGACAGTTTGGTGTAGTGGTTAAGTGTGCAGACTCTTATCTGGGAGAACCAGGTTTGATTCCCCACTCCTCCACTTGCACCTGCTGGAATGGCCTTGGTTCAGCCATAGATCTCTTATCTGGGAGAACTGGGTTGGATTCCCCACTCCTCCACTTGCAGCTGCTGGAATGGCCTTGGGTCAGCCATGGCTGTCTTATCTGGGAGAACCGGGTTTGATTCCCCCACTCCTCCACTTACAGCTCTGACCTTGGGTCAGCCAGAGTTCTCTTATCTGGGAGAACCGGGTTTGTTCACCCACTCCTCCACTTACAGCTGCTAGAATGGCCTTGGGTCAGCCAGAGCTCTCTTATCTGGGAGAACCGGGTTTGATTCCCCACTCCTCCACTTGCAGCTGCTGGAATGGCCTTGGGTCAGTCAGAGCTCTCTTATCTGGGAGAACCGTGTTGGATTCCCCACTCCTCCACTTGCACCTGCTGGGATGGCCTTGGGTCAGCCAGAGCTCTCTTATCTGGGAGAACCAGGTTTGATTCCCCACTCCTCCACTTGCACCTGCTGGGATGGCCTTGGGCTAGCCATAGCTATTGCAGGAGTTGTCCTTGAAAGGGCGACTGCTGATGGACTATTATTATAATTTTTGGGTTTTTTGGAAAAAAGATTCTTTAATAGATAGAGTTTATTACCTTATAGCAAATAAGATTAAATAACAAGATGGGGACGCTTATTAAGAGGTACGCACTGCTGGGGGTCACGAAAGGGGAGGGGTGGTGAAAAAGTTATATATGTGTACTAACATTTAATGATAAATGTTGATATGTGGCTACAGTATATTACAGTATAATAAAGTCGTTTTTGCAGAAAAGAAATGAAGGCCTCAGCTAAGTAGTATAGTAGCAGATCCTATTAAATAAAGAAAGGGCAGCTGCTGTGAGAGCTCTCTCAGCCCCACCCACCTCACAGGGTGTCTCTTGTGGAGGGAGAAGATATAGGCGATTGCAAGCCGTTCTGAGTCTCTGATTCAGAGAGAAGGGCAGGGTATAAATCTGCAATTCTTCTCCTCCTCCTTCACTTGCACCTGCCGGCATGGCCTTGGGTCAGCCATAGCTCTGGCAGAGGTTGTCCTTGAAAGGGCAGCTGCTGTGAGAGCCCCCTCAGCTCCACTCACCTCACAGGGTGTCTGTTGTGGGGGAAGAAGATATAGGAGATTGTAAGCCGCTCTGAGTCTCTCAGAGAGAAGGGCAGGGTATAAATCTGCAATTCTTCTCCTCCTCCTTCACTTGCACCTGCCGGCATGGCCTTGGGTCAGCCATAGCTCTGGCAGAGGTTGTCCTTGAAAGGGCAGCTGCTGTGAGAACCCCCTCAGCTCCACCCACCTCGCAGGGTGTCTGTTGTGGGGGGAGAAGATATAGGAGATTGTAAGCCGCTCTGAGTCTCTCAGAGAGAAGGGCAGGGTATAAATCTGCAATCTTCTTCTCCCACGTTCAGATGCCCGGAAAGATAGATGGCGTGTGGCAGAAGGATTTGCTACCACTTTGTAAGTGGCCTCAGAGACTCCGGAGGATGGGGTGAGTAGGGGAGCCGGTCAGGAGGCAGATGTGCACATCTGGACTTGATTTTTAAATCCATCTGCGAGTCATCCCTGTGTCGGCTTAAAATGCCGGTCTGGACCTAGCCGTGGAGGCACAATTGCGGAGTGAATTAAAGTAGCCCTGGGGCTGATTTAAACTGCACTAGGAGGCAAACTCATTTTTTTCTCCAGCTCCGGAGAGGAAAAAAAACACCTAGCATCTGAGAAATTGATCTAAGCCAACAGTTTTGCTATCCTCAGGAAAGGGGACAACCCGCCCCCCCCAACCAAACCAAATGCTAAAACCACTCACTGAGCGATAATTATTTTATTTTCCGACTGGCACTGGCAAACTGTTGAGAACAAGTCTGTTGGCGGGGATTGTCTTTTTGTGCTGGCTTTGATAAGGCAAGAAAAGCTTCCCCTGTCCCCTGTCATTCATAAATTGCCAAGGTTTCTCTCTGCCCTAAAGAAGTACACAGTGTGCTGTTTTTTTGTTTTAAAGAAGGTCCTTTTTTTGGTGACTAGTTGCCCTTCTCCCTGCCCGGCTCCCTGTCTAGCCAAGTTTGCTGTTTCCTGCTGTGAGGATTCCAGATGTGAACTGAGCTGAGATATTGTGAGACTCATATTTTCTCCTCTGGTCTGTCGGTTCAGCCTGGTTGCCAGGTCATTCTTTTGAAAAGCAAGGAAGGAGCTATCGTATTTGAATCCACCTTCTGAGACAGCTATTTTGGTGTGGTGTTGGGAAATTCCTGGTAATCCGGGGACGGAGTGTTGGGAGGGGTGGGGGCCTCAGCAGCAACAGTAGCAGCAGAAGAAGAGTAATAGAAGAAGGTTTTGGATTTATATCCCACCCTAAACTGAATCTCAGGCTGATTACAGACCGGCACTTTGGGCCGACTCAGAGACGCCTCTGAAGTTGGCCCAAAAAATCCCTCCACAGGCAAACATCTGCCGGGCGTCCCCATCCCGCACTCACCCCGTCCTTCCGGCCACTCCACCCGGCTCAGAAAGCTACCACTATGAGAGTGGTAGCAAATATTTGAGCCGGCCGTCAGTCGCCGGATTGCCATCTGAACGAGGAAGGGCGCATGCGAGGCGACTGGGCAGTCTGGAGCTGTCAAGCCGGCCCAAGCTCTGCTGTTTTTTTTTATTATTATTATTGAGACCAATCAGAGTACTAGTGCGCTCATGCACACCAGCGCTTGCCCCCCCCCCGGAAAACAAAAAAATTCGGCTTCTGGGTCGCCCTCCCGTGTGGCGGCACCCAGCTGCCTCATGGACGGGATGCCAGTGGCATGCACGTGAGTGTGGGGAGGCTCTTCGGGCCGCCTACCTACCACCCCAGATTGCCCGTCTGTTCTCAGCCTCAGAGTCTCAGAGTGGCTTACAATCTCCTTCACCTTCTTACCCCACAACAGACACCCTGTGAGGTGGGTGGGGCTGGAGAGGGCTCTCACAGGAGCTGCCCTTTCAAGGACAACCTCTGCCAGAGCTATGGCTGACCCAAGGCCATTCCAGCAGGTACAAGTGGAGGAGCGGGGAATCAAACCCGGTTCTCCCAGATAAGAGCTATGGCTGACCCAAGACCGTTCCAGCTTCTGTAAGTGGAGGAGAGGGGAATCAAACCCGGTTCTTCCAGGTAAGAGTCTGCACACTTAACCACTACACCAAACTGGCTCTCGGTTTTTAAGGGTGCAGTCACACCTACCATTAAAAGAGGGTGTATAGCGCTCAAATCTGAACTGCTGAATATTGAATCGATGTAGGGCAGTTCAGACGAGCATCCAAGAATGCGATTCATTCTGTTGTGCGCGATCAGACATCCAATACTATCACGCTCCTTTCTTGGAGCATGCGTAATCAGATGGTGATTTCTGGGAGGGGAGGGGGTCCATTGAACATGCACCCAACTGTTTGGAGCTAGGAAATCAAAACTTTCTTCAGAGGCAGGGGGGAAGGGCGAAAGTTTCCAGAATTAACATTGCTGATCCAAACCACGGAACTGCCAGGAATTATTTTCCTAGAAATTGGCAGTGATAACGATATCTTGAAATCCTCCACATTGAAAAAAAAAAGAATTTTTTTTCCTGTTCTGAATAGTGGGATAACATTTTCCCCTCCTCCGATCCTGTGTTGATTGGAAAAGCAGAAGCGTCACCTCAGATTCCCGGATGCTGTGGCAATGCACATGTCTGCTGGGGCTTTCTTTTAAAAAAAGGTGAGAGGCAGTATCGCGTGTGAGCTGTCCAAACAACAAAAAGCCGATCGTGTGCCGCTGTTTTGAAAAAGGGCCGGACTTTATGTACTGTCAAATTAATGCGCCATTCATGCGTAGCAAGCCTGGATGAGCCCGGATGACAATTGATTGCCAGATGTGGCTGTCTGAACGAACACATTTAATGCGTCAGCCAGACGGAGCTGTGTTGTCACTAATGGTACGTGTGACCGCACCCTATGTGTGTTTTTCTCTCTCTACCTTAAGGAGTTTCAAAAGGGCTTACAATCGGTATTCCTTTCCTCCACCCACGGCAGGCACTTTGTGGGGTAATTGGGGCTAAGAGTTTTGAGAGAACCGTGGCTGTCCCAAAGTCACATAGCAGGCTTCAGGTGGAGGACAAGTGGGGGAATCAAACCCAGTTACCAGATCAGAGTCTGCTGCTCTTAACCACTGCACCATGCTGGCTCTCAGGAGCGTATAGCTCGGTACAGATAGGCATCTTCAGGCGCACTAGAGATGTCCCAAACTCTGCTGTCCCAACCTGGAGCAGCCAGTTCCCGATTGGACACTACTGCATGATGTATATCACGCAAGGGTCGCTTTGGCGCATTCACGCAGATAGCCAGTTTGGTGTAGTGGTTAAGTGCGCAGACCCTTATCTGGGAGAACCGGGTTTGATTCCCCACTTGCAGCTGCTGGAATGGCCTTGGGTCAGCCATAGCTCTCGCAGAGCTGTCCTTGAAAGGGCAGTTTCTGGGAGAGCTCTCTCAGCCCCACCCACCTCACAGGGCGTCTGTTGCGGGGGAAGAAGATAAAGGAGATTGTAAACTGCTCTGCTTCAGAGAGTAGGGTGGGGTATAAATATGTGGTCATATTCCTCTTCTTCTTTGGTCTCTCCTTGCTTGGAGGTTTTTAAACAGAGGCTAGATGGCCATCTTACAGGAATGAAGATCCTGTGAATTTAGGGGGAGGTGTTTGTGAGTTTCCTTCATTGTGCGGGGGGTTGGACTAGATGACCCTGGAAGTCCCTTCCAACTCTATGATTCTATGATTCTTCTTCTTCTTCTTCCATGCCATCCTGTTAGCACAGTTTGGGTTTCTTATTTCCCTTACATGTTTAGTGGCTATGTGCACATGCGCTCATGTGACCTGGGAAGGTTCTTCTTCTTTTTTTTTTTTAAAGAATACCGGTGAGCACCTGGAATGGATTGGCAGGTTCACACTACCAATCTGCCTCTTTTGTGCACTCTGTGCTCAGGTTCCCCAAAAGACTGTTGGCAGAATAATTTGCTACCACTTCAAAAGTGGTAACTATCTGATCCATCTCAGAGATGTTGGAAGATAGGGTGAGTGTGGGAAGAAGATGCGTGGCCACTGTACCTGCCCAACCTTGCTTTTTTAATCTACCTGAGGGCCATCGCTATGTTGGCTCCAATTGGCTGTCTAAATTCAGCCTATAATGCCACAGTCATTTTCTCCAGGGGAACTAATCTCTGTCCTCTGGAGATGAGCTGTAATTCTTGGAGATCTCCAGGCCTCACCAGAATGCTGGGTAACCAACAGAGAATCGTGGGGAAATGGAGCAGGAAATAGGTAAAAGCCTCCGTGAGAAACCAGCCTCAAAAATGCTAAACAAATAATGTAAGTGCTTTATAAATAAGCAAGTATGAATAATATAAAGTCAAATTAATCAAAGAGTACACACAGACCACACCCGCACTCAAGTCTCTAAATGGACACATCAACGTTTCAAAAGTCATAGAAACAGTTCAGGTCATGGCAAAGGTAGGTTATTTTGGGGAGTCCAACACTCCAAGGTGTCCTCACGAGTACAATGAAGAGATAATCCAGCGCAGCAAGGCATATAAAACACGACAGGGTCATATTTGATCCCCTGTTTCACAGTAAAGCTTCTACCAGTCTCTGGAGGGGAATGGGGCAGAAGGCAGGGCAAGCTGGTAGAAGCTTTACTGTGAAACAGGGGATCAAGTATGACCCTGTCGTGTTTTATATGCCTTGCTGCGGTGGATTATCTCTTCATTGTACTCGTGAGGACACCTTGGAGCACTGGACTCCCCAGAAGAACTGAACTGTTTCCATGACTTTTGCAATGTTGATTCGTCCATTTAGAGACTTGAGCGCGGGTGTGGTCTGTGTGTACTCTTTGATTAAATTTCACTTTATATTAGTCATACTAGTTTATTTATAAAGCAATTATTTGCTCACCAGAATGCTGGCAACCCTAGATGGTACACACACGTGCACACGCACTTCCTCCTTTCCAAGTGCAATTAGTTGAGGACTCCTGCACAAAATACTGATCTTGCTGGGGTTAAGGCCAAGCTGGATGCTAGGTGGTGAAATGTACTGAGGAAGAAGCCAGGATCAGTCCAATGGAAGAATCTGCTCAACCGCTCAATGATCTAGTCTCACCACTTTCTCTGTGTGTGTGTGTCAGCTTCTGTACAGCTCTGATCAACTCAGCCTCTATGATTTTCATCAGATAAGGTATTTATTGAAAGAGATACATGTTCACAGTAAGACTTCTTTGTTAGAACTGCCCTTCTAAGGCAGGGTCAGGTGCTTATACACTAGTCATAGTTGTTAGTACACGTAAACAGTTCTCGGCATGCAAGAAAAAGCAGCAAAAGCATTTTAAACATATTCCCATTAATCCCCCCCCCCCCAGCTGCTAGGTATCTTCCCCCTGAAAATAAAAGTTACAGTGGTCTCTCCAACAGTCTTGGCCTTTAAGGTCAAAGAGGAAAGGGATGTGGCGCCTCTCTTGTGCAGTGTCTGTTTCAGTCTTAACGTTGCCCATGTTAAACAATCTCCCTGCCAAGCCAAGTTAACTCAAAGTATATATGACAAGAGAAGCCATTGCAACCAAATAACATAATGTCAGACAATGGAACGTCAAATTAAGCAGACTCCATTTGTTATAATGTTAAGACTTTATTTGATAGTTCATAGTTTCTGAGCGCAGCAAGATTGGAACTGATACTTTTCCCTAGAAGCATAGATATTTTAACGAGTTGTACATCAAAGGTTTCTAAACAAATCTACATTCCCACAATGGAGTGATACATTTCACACGGTTGTTTTCTCTTATCTCGTTGTGGTTCCCATTCTCACAGGGACGGCCCAGCCGGCCTTCCCGGAGGCATTTTATCTTCAAAGGGATGTTGCCTTTGTTAGTATCAGGGACAGGAATTCACACCAGTGTTAGTAGGAACTTTACTTCTACTTTGAGATGCAAGGTTTCTACTTGGGGTTAGTAACACATGTTAGAAAATGGAGTCAGTTAAGCTAAGCAGTTCATCACAGTTTAAACCAGGGCTCCTCAAACTACGGCCCGCGGGCCAGATGCGGCCCGCTGAGGACGTTTATGCGGCCTGCCGGGTTATGGCAAAATCAGACTGGAAGTGACGTTTGACCTAAACTCGCGTTAGCAACGCACACTTCCGGCACTGGGCTGAGGCGGCGGAGACAGAGTGTGAGGTGATACCGAGGTGAGGTGAGTTCCCAGGCTGGGGTGTGTGGTGTGGGGAAGGGAGAGAGATGCAGAAGACAGAGAACTGACGGCCCGCGGCCTTGTATAGTAACGGCAGTCCGGCCCTCCAACAGTCTGAGGGACAGTGAACTGGCCCCCTATTTAAAAAGTTTGAAAACCCCTGGTTTAAACCCAGCATCATATCATATCATGGTAACTTTCCAGTGTCTGATACATAAAACCATTGGCAAGAAACACTTTCTTGACACACACTCTCTGAGGGTTTTACGACTAGAAGCCTTCGCGCTTGAGAAGATGGGATATGTGAACTTCCTCACCCTGGGAAGTGCTCAGGAGTTCAATTGAAAATCTTGGCTTTTGAAAAAAGTCTTCAGAATTTTGTCAGTGGATAGGTGACCAGCAAAGCGGAGCAAGCCTTCCATTTCTCCCCAGCATGAATTACCACTCATCAGCACAACTTCCTTTGCATCAATGCAAACCAGGGTTTTTTGGAGGGGGACACTACTCACCTGCAATGTTTCCTCTAAGCTGCAGAGTCTTGTGAGCAAAAATTCTACTTTGTGAGCGGCTGGCATTAAAGTTGTGAGCTGCTGCATAAATTAGAGTGCTCTGGGGTCATCCTTCCTGAGCTAAGAGACAAATCTGTGGGCTGGAGGCTAAAAATCTGTGAGCTAGCTCATGTTAACTCAGCTTAGAGGGAACACTGCTCACCTGTATTTAGTACTGGCACCTTTTTTGGGGGGGAGGGGGTCTCCCAAACCCCAAACCCTGAGGGGGGGACTGGTGAAAATCAGTGCAACATTATGTGTAAGTACTGACATCTTTTCTTGTTCTTTTTTTTTACAAACAACAACAACAACAAAAAGACACTGATGCTAACCATGGTTAACACCAACCAGGATTCTAAACTCTACCAGAGCCAGTTTGGTGTGGTAGCTAAGTGTTCGGACTCTTATCTGGGAGAATTGAGTTTGATTCCCCACTCCTCCACTTGCAGCTGCTGGAATGGCCTTGGGTCAGCCATAGCTATCGCAGGAGTTGTCCTTGAAAGGGCAGCTGCTGTGAGAGTCCTCTCAGCCCCACCCACCTCACAGGATGTCTGTTGTGGGGGAAGAAGATAAAGGAGATTATAACCGCTCTGAGACTCTGATTCAGAGAAGTGCGGGGTATAAATCTGTAGTCTTCTTCTTCTTTCTGTTCTCTTTCTTTCTTTCTTTCTTTCTTTCTTTCTTTCTTTCTTTCTTTCTTTCTTTCTTTCTTTCTTTCTTTCTTTCTTTCTTTCTTTCTCTTCTTCTTCTTCTAGGAGAGCCAGTTTGGTGTTGTGATTAAGTGTGTGGACTCTTATCTGGGAGAACCGGGTTTGATTCCCCACTCCTCCTCTTGCACCTGCTGAGATGGCCTTGGGTCAGCCATAGCTCTGGCAGAGGTTGTCCTTGAAAGGGCAGCTGCTGTGAGTGCCCTCTCCAGCCCCACCCACCTCACCGGGTGTCTGTTGTGGGGGAGGAAGGTAAAGGAGATTGTGAGCCGCTCTGAGTCTCTGTCCTTGAAAGGGCAGCTGCTGTGAGAGCCCTCTCTAGCTCCACCCACCTCACAGGGTGTCTGTTGTGGGGGAGGAAGATAAAGGAGATTGTGAGCTGCTCTGAGACTCTGTCCTTGGAAGGGCAGCTGCTGTGAGAGCCCTCTCAGCCCCACCCACCTCACAGGGTGTCTGTTGTGCGGGAGGAAGATAAAGGAGATTGTGAGCCGCTCTGAGACTCTTCGGAGTGGAGGGCGGGATAGAAATCCAATATCTTCTTCTTCTTCTAAAACATGCATCTGAGTATCATCTCCCCAAGCTGAAACAGGAACCTGACAAATTAATCGAAGGAAAGTTAAAAGAAAAAGTGAGATGGAAAAGGGGAAGATGGTTTGAGGGAGAACATATTTCAGTGAGCAGATTTCAGAGCCAAGAGAACCTTCTCAAACCATTCTTTAGGCTAAACTTAGTGGTAGCTGGAGAAGGCAAGGAATTTTCCTTTAAAAATGCTGCCAATTGTATCCAAATCTCTTGCCCCAGAATTCCTTTTGGTAGAAGAAAGAACCTCCACATTTGCTTTGCATTAGCAACTCGTAACATAGCAGTCCTTACATTTTGCATTCGGGCGGCTGGACCAGGTCCAACGTGTCGAGTGAGAATTTGCCCAAAAATATTTCAGACGCTGTGAAATATTCTGTGTAACAAGGCAGAAGATGGGAGGGGGGTGGGAAGACAAGGCTCTGCATGCTGGAATCTCTGATAAGATTACCTTCTGGTCGCAGGGTGCCATTCCAGAATCAAGATTATCTTTTTGAAAATAATTAGGGACCAAATTCTGGCTGCGGTATGAAAGCATGGACTGTAATTTAAGAGGGAAGCCAGCCCTAAGCATCTGCTCCTTGTGGCTGTGAGGAATTAACCTTCCAAATGAACCGAGAACAACCGACCTGCATCTCCTGCGGCCCGGATTTCTAATCCTACTAAGAGCCACACATTGTTTCTCCTGTCAAAGGGGGAACAAAACCCTCGTTGCTGTCTCCCCTTTGTACGGAACCTGGTGATTGTGTTGTGTTTTGTGTTTGTTTGTGGCTCCCTGCCCTCTCGACGGATGAGGCTGGCACAACGAAGCGCCAGCGTGTAGAACCCTCCAGACAGCTTTGTGTGTGATTTTGTTTCTGAATTGGACTCACAGACAATAGAGGCTCGGGGAGGGGCATCCACAGACTTTGAAACTTTGGATTTTTCTCTGTCCTCGTGTGACACCGAAACGGATGCGAGAGAGAACTCTGTAGGGCTTTTTTGTAGCAGGAACTCCTTTGGATATTAGGCCACACTGCGGTTGCCAAGTCCCCTGCAACCTCTGGCGGGAGACCTTTTTTGTGCATGCTACGCATGTGAGGCACAATGACATAACTCATAAGTGATGTCATCGTGCCGGAGATGTTACGTGCCAGGCACTCTAGAGGATTCCGGGAAAACTCTATGGTTTTCCTGGGCGCTCTCGCAATTTGGGAGGAGATCTCTATGGTACCATAGAGTTAGAAAAAGAGAATTCGGAAAAAATTGTCTTAGTAAAATAGAATATGATATATTCATGTAGATGCATTTAATTTATTGTGAACAGATTAATTTCAAAAAAGGTCAATTTGCATCCTGACCTGGATAGTCCAGACAAACCCAATCTCGTCATATCTGAAGCTGAGCAGGGCTAACCCTTGAGAGCCAGTTTGGTGTAGTGGTTAAGGGCACAGACTCTTATTCAAGGGGAACTGGGTTTGATTCCCCAATCCTTCACCTGCACCAGTTGGTATGACGTTGGGTCAGTCCTAACTCTCAGAGCTGTTCTCCCAAGATCAGTTCTTGAAAGAGCTCTCTCAGTCCCACCTACCTCACAGGGTGTCTGTTGCGGGGAGGGAAAGGGAAGGATTGTAAATCATTTTGAGACTCTGAGGGCGTTTTCGCACTCACCTTCAGCCGGCGCGACCCCCCTCTTCACCGCGCAGGATCTGCGTGGATTTCGCACTAAATGCCGCGGAGCAGCCGGAAGAGCCGGAAACTCCCGTCGCAAAAGCCACGCAAACGGAAACTGCTTTTTGGCGGTTTACGTTTGAGCGGCTTTTGCGCCGGGAGCTTCCGGCTCTTCCGGCTGCTCCGCGGCATTTAGTGCGAAATCCGCGCAGATCCTGCGCGGTGAAGAGGGGGGTCGCGCCGGCTGAAGGTGAGTGCGAAAACGCCCTGAGTGAAGGGTGGGGTATAAATCCAATTTCTTCTTCTAATTGGAATACCAGGGCCAGGAAGCAGGGGCAGGATGTATCAAGCCACTTCTCCATGCCCCAGTAGGGGTTGCCAGAAGTTGCCATGACTCCCAGTCATGAAAGCAGCACGGACACACACACACACACACACACAAACAAATACAGAAGAATACCCCACCCCAAGTTGCCAGGTCTGATTCAAGAAATATCTGGGGACTCTCGCCAGTGTCAAGATCGACTAATAACGACTTAAGACTGAGGGATCATGGCCTAAGCAATAGGCCCTGTTAAAATCATAATGGGTCCACCGCTACTAATGTCTTACCTTAGTTGCTTCCCTTCCCCCCTTTTCTTATTTTAATTTGTAACTGGTGTGAAGGAAATAGTCGGCGCCTGCGTGAATGTTTCCTCCTGTATACCCGCCCCCCCCCGTAGGAATGTTTTTGAAGTGTATCTTAAAACCCATGTATCAATTTATTGGTTTCATTCTTAGCAAGCTAGAGGCTTGCGCCAGAGTACCGGTTATCAATAAATGAATCCTTAGTATCAACTTTGAATCATTCTTGAATCCGTCGACTTGACAGCCAGGAGACTTTGGGGCTGGAGCCAGGAGACATTAGGGATGGAGCAAGGAGCAAGGTTTTGACAAGAACGATCGAACTCCAAAGGGAGTTCTTGCCATCACCTTTAAAAGGGACTGCATCCCTTTTAAATGCCTTCCCCCCACTTTGGAAATAATGGAGGATAGGGGCACCTTCTTTTGGGACTCATAGAATTGGACCCCCTGGTCCAATCTTTTTGAAACTTGGGTGGGTTTTTTTGAGGAGAGGAGCTATGCTGAAAAAAAACTGATGCCCCTACCTCAAAAAAACAGCCTTTCCAGGGTCCCACAAACCCACAGATTGATTCTCTATTATATCTTATGGGAATCATTTTCCATAGGGATTAATGGAGTGCCCGGCAGACAGTTTCCTCTCCTCCCTCCCCACTTTCTAGTAACCCTGAAGCGGAGGGAGGGCTTCCAAACTGGGGTATCTCCTGCCCCCAACTGAAGATTTAGCAAACCCAAAAGAGAATCACGGTAGCAGGTAGCAGGGAAATAAAGCACCAGGCTTCCGTGATTACCGGCCTCAAACAACAGTAACCAATCAAAGAAAATACTGACCAAATGAACTCTTCGTACTAACGCCAAGCCTTTTGTTGTACTGTAGCTAGCATGCATTTGAGGGGACGTTTGAGGTGTAAACTTTGTTTAGGTTGTAAAGGAGCAAAGGAATGCGACCGTCAGTAGATACCGCGTTCAGCCAGCATCTTCCCAGAGGCAAAAAGATAAGCGGAAGCTCTCGTGTGAAAGTTTGCACCTTCACTCCCTGTTGTTTTGAGAATACTGGCTTTGTTTAGATATCGCTTTGATGTAGATTCCTTAAGACTAAGAGACACCCATTCCCAGGTATCAGTCTCAACTTTTGTATCCAACTGTGAGTTTCCAATAAAGTATACATTGTTTCAATGACTACTGCCTTGAGTCTCCATCGCCTGACATAAACTATCAAAACTTCTATAATACAAGGTAGATCCAAGTGGGCTGTCGTGTTGGTCGGAAGCAGTAGAACAAAATAGGAGTCAAGTGGCACCTTTAAGACCAACTTAGTTTTATTCAGAACATAAGCTTTCGTGTGCTCTGAGCACACTTCATCAGATGAGGAATCTGGCACAGTGAGCAAAGCCACACATAGCTGGTAGGCAGTGGCTCAGAATGCAAAATGGCACAAATTTAAGATCCAAGGACAGAATAGTAAAATTAACACATTGAGCAAACCTTTGATCTGAGTAGCATGAGCATGCGAAAGCAATAAAACAGTAATATGTCAAAATGTGAGAATGTTGATCACTCTATTGTTATAAGCCTGGGCCATCCTACTAATTTGCCTTTTAACATGTAACATACACATAGTTTGCCATTAGGAGGAAAATACATTAAAATATAGCAGGAGATGGGTTCAGTATATGTAATTGGATAGACAACCAATATCTCTGTTTGAGTATGTCAATACAGCTAATGGAATCAATGCAATCATTTATAGTCTCTGGCGTTCATACCTTTTATCTGAAATGGATTTGTGAAGCTTGAAGAAGCAAATGTGAAACAAGGCATTAGACTGCTGGCTGCTTTATAAGCAAAACTTGGACTGTTGTGACATTTTTCTTCTTCACTTCGCCATCGGATTCTCTGGCAAGAAGACAGCATTGAATTGCTTAAAAGATGGACTTGCTTTCTGGTGGGTTTTGAGAGGTTCTGTTTTGTATAAATGATCTCATTCTATTTCTAATATCACCTTATATTATATTAAGTTTTGATAGCTTCTTTGATTGGTTATTATAGTTTGAGGCTGTTAATCATGGAAGCCTTGTGCTTTATTTTCCTGCCATCCAACTGGGGATTGGCAATGCTACCCCCCCCCAACCCCCCCCCCCCCCAAAAAAAAGATTAATTTGCTATAGCTTCAAGCCCAGGTAAGAGAGAGAAGAGGGATCCTATACAAGATGACAACAGAAGCCAAGCAAGGGCCAAAGATGAATGACGGGGTGGGGCCAACTGTCAAGTACACCCCAGTGAGAAAATTCTCTTAATCCCTTCGCCACCCAAATCCTCTTGCATGCGGTGTTATAATATCTGACATATGTTGTGTGGGAAGATGACTAAGGGTGGACATCGGGCAGGATTTAATGGAATCTTTCCCACATCAGTGCCTTTTTCAATGAAAAAAATCAACAAAAGTCAGGTAATCATCAAAAGAACCCTAAACGGCTCTTTTAAGTTTTTTTTCTAGCAAAAAAAAAAGTCCAAACCTTTATCGACAAGGAAGGGTACGTTGACAGCGCCCACACATCAAGGCACAACGATTATTCCTCAAGTACTGTTCAGATAATATACCTTTTTTTTTGGAAGGGGGGGGAATAAAAGCCTGAAAATAATTATACTTGGCATTTCTGATACTTTCATCACTTCTGATGTTTGCTAACCGAACATATGGCTCAGGTGCTCTCTAAAAGGATTTCTCTGCCAAAAGTATTTCATTAAATCAAACTCGATCAGGGACCAACGTTTTTATTTTATTTTAGACAGATGGGATGTGTTTATCTTTCGTCATGTCAACACAGTTGCCACCTGCAGATGAGAACTCCCGTGTTCTCAAGTTCTGAGGGGTTTCTTTTTCTCTCCTCTTTACTAGAGAGGTAGAGGTAGTCCCCTGTGCAAGCACCAGTCGTTTCCGACTCTGGGGTGACATCGCATCACAATGTTTTCATGGCAGACTTTTTTATGGGGTGGTTTGCCATTGCCTTCCCCAGTCATCTACACTTTCCCCCCCCCCAGCAAGCTGGGTACTCATTTTGCCGACCTTGGAAGGATGGAACATTGAGTCAACCTGCAGCCGGCTACCTGAACCCAGCTTCTGCCAGGATCGAACTCAGGTCGTGAGCAGAGCTTAGAACTGCAGTACTGCAGCTTTACCCCTCTGTGCCACAGAGCTCTTTGGTCCTTCAAGCCGAAAGGACCAAAAAGCCCCGTGGAGCAGAGTGGTAAAGCTTTACTACCTCTTTACTACCTAGTGCGAAGACCAAGCTACACCGGTTTCTGGCTTGAAACTTTAATATATGTATTTCCTCACCAAAAAATCAGCACAAACCTGGACTACCAGATACGGTTGCATACGCTACAATCAATACCCCCTCTAAGCAGTGGAGTCTTGTGAGCAGAAATCCTACTCCGTGAGCTACTGGCATTTAAGTTGTGAGCTCCTGCAGAAATTTGTTTACTCTGGGGCCATTTTTTTCCTGAGCTAAGACAAAAGCGTGTGAGTCGGAGGGTACAAAACCGTGAGCTAGCTCACGCTGTCTCAGCTTAGAGGGAAAATTGGTTACTATCATGCATCTTGAAGTGAAAATTAATATTCATAGGATGGGTAGGGCTGTCAGACCTCCAAGCAGTTCCTAGAGATCTCTCTCTATTATAATAGAGATCAGTTCCCCTGGAGAAAATGGCCACTTTGGAAGGTGGATTCTATGAAATTATACCTGGTTTAGTCCTTCCCTTCCCCAAGCCCAGGGGTAGAATTCTAGCCGGAGCTCCTTTGCCTATTAGGCCACACACCCCCTGATGTAGCCGATCCTCCAAGAGCTTACAAGGCTCTTTTTTGTAAGCTCTTGGAGGATTGGCTACATCAGGGGGGTGTGGCCTAATAGGCAGAGGAGCTCCTGCTAGAATTCCACCCCTGTCCAAACCTCACCCTTTTAAGGCTCCAGCCCCAAAGTCTCCAGGTGTTTCTCAACCGGGAATTTGCTGTCCTAAAGATGGAGATGGATAGGCTCCCCAATCCCCAGGTCCCAGAGGGGGATCCCCCGGTTTTACAGGCTTTCCCCCTCCCCCAGCCAGCTGGCCGGCGGGGAAGCCCCACCCCCACAGCCATCATGCACCTCCATGAACGATTCCTATAGGGAATGATGGGGAATTGATCTGTGGGTATTGGGGGCTCTGGGGGGGGCTGTTTTTTGAGGTATAGGCACCAAATTTTCAGTATAGCATCTAGTGCCTCCCCCCAAAATACCTGCCAAGTTTCAAAAAGATTGGACCAGGGGGTCCAATTTTATGAGCCCCAAAAGAAGGTGCCCCTATCCTTCATTATTTCCTATGGGAGGAAGGCATTTTAAAAGATGTGCAGTCCCTTTAAATGTGATGGCCAGAACTCCCTTGAAGTTCAATTATGCTTGTCACACCCTTGCTTTGGCTCCACCCCCAATGTCTCCTGGCTCCACCTCCAAAGTCTCCTGGCTCCACCCCCAAAGTCCCCAGATATTTCTTGAATTGGACGTGGCAACCCTAGAGATGGAATTTGTTAGTCTGGCTTCACAACATGTTTGCCTATGAAATAGAGATTGCACATATTCGTGTTTGGGTAAGGTTCTGTGGAACCAGCCTCTCCATCTGATGCACATGTTCCCACGTATTAGCAGGGGTCGTTTCGTAGAAAAATAGGTGGCGGAGCTCATTAGCATAACTCATTAGCATATGCTGCCCCCCCCCTAGCCAAAAGGGACCCAAGGCAAAAAAGGAGAGCCCTGGGTGAGAGAGGCCTGCTTGGACTGGCTAGAGATAATAATAATAATAATAATAATAATAATAATAATAATAATAATAATAATAATAATAATAATAATAATAATAATAATAATAATAATAATAATAATAATAAATTTTATTTCTACCCCGCCCTCCCCGCAAAGCGGCTCAGGGCGGCTAACAGTAAGTAATATATTAACATAAATAGTAAAACATTAGATTAGCAATTAAAATTACACATATAAAAACCCGTTAATTCAGTTAAAACACTTAATTTACAATTACATTATATATATATCTGGCAGTAATAGCTGTTCTAGCGCTGATTCTGCCAGTTTAAATGGTGTTAAAGATGGCGGTTCTTCGTTCATTGCAACTCAGCAGTCCGTATCATTATAGGCGTATCTAAAAAGGGCAGTCTTGCAGGCCCTGCGGAACTGGTCGAGGTTCCGCAGGGCCCGCACCTCCTCCGGGAGCTGGTTCCACAGTGCAGGTGCCGCAACTGAAAAGGCTCGCACCCTGGTGATCCAGCCAGCCCAAGCAGGCCTCACTCACCTGGGGCTCTCCTTGATCGACCCCCCAGTCAAAAGGCCCGTAAGCCACCCACCACCCAAAGTCACATATGAAGTGGAGAAAGGGTGGTGCGATCTTCTCCAGGGGTTAATGTGGGCTGCTGGAGGTGTAGCAAAGCCCCTGGTGGCTGGCTGGCTGGCTCTCCTAATCCAGGGATTGTTATGCGGCTGTGCCTACTAATCAATGGACAAGGTAGGTAGGTGTTTGGCCCCACTGGTAGACCTCCTGAGGGCACTTGGGATTTTTGGCCACTGTGTGACACAGAGTGTTGGACTGGCTGGTCCATTGGCCTGAACCAACTTGGCTTATCTTATGTTCTTAGGTGGGGAGGAGGAGGGGGAACCCTCAGAAAGGTTCAGGAGCTGTGCTCCTGTGAGCTCCAGTAGAATTCAAGGCCTGAGTATTGGCATTTATTATCATTCATATTTGAGCTTGGCCTTCAGAGTGTCTAGAACAAGTTCCTGTGCTCAGCTGGCAGTAGGAAGGCTGAGAACTGTCAAACCTTACATGGCCAGGTGAGCTCACCTTGATTGGATTTGTATTCTAACATGCAAGGGAAGGTCCTGATGAGACCAATGGTTCATTTTTCTTGTTAGAATTAATCTCAGATTCCATGCCAAGCATTTTTGTGCCTACAAAGTGGCCATTTGTGCTGCAGGGCCAAGTTGTGCTTTGTTAGTAACAAGTAATAAATATGAATAAATCTTCTCCATTGCTGCAGAAAAGGCAAGCATTGGGTCATTAAACTGACCTACTTGTGAAGGATGGAGTCATTTGCAGTTTATCCAGCTTTGTGGACCCAATTGACTGTAGATATATTGCTTTGCCTGCTTTGGAGAATCTGCATAATGTGAGAAATCAGTTTGTGAACTAAATGCAAAATTAGTTAGGGTCATGGGCAGTCACGAAAGGCACAGAGAAACATCTAAATAGTAAGCCTCAACTCAACAATCTCCAACAGATTCTCCCCTTTTAAACTATTACTCTTTTAATAGATGGCGTTGACAGAAACAGTTTGGGGGGCAATTGCAAGAAAGCAATCTAATCATGCAGACACAACCCAAATGTGGATGCTTCTGAAGAGCTCAGCGATCAATTGGCTCTCTGATGGTGACCGGTGAGTGTGATGCAAATTGAGTCCCTGATCGTTGTGTATAACTGGATGACAATCAAGAACTAATTTTCATTTAAAAGAGGCCTTCGTGGAGGACACATGTCCAGTCCAAAGGAGCTAAGCTCCATTAAACCTGCTCTCAGTGCCAAGGATTTAATATCTTTCTAACCTTCGCAGCATTAGCAAGCCTCTCCTGCCATTTTATATTACGCATATATATGAGACAGCAAGGATGGAAGACTTCCAACTGACTGACTGTGTGGCTGATCAATATTACTTATGCTTACAAGTAAGATACACTCCAAATTGATTAGACCGATTGGTGATTCTTTCCCCCCATGTGCTCTGGTAATTGGCGGTTGCTATAATCCCGCACAGGGTTGCTGCTTGTGAGATTGGCTCAGATGGGATTTAAGTAGCCTAATTGTGCACATGATTACTGCCGGTGTGGTTTACTGCATCTTTAAACCCACGCGAGCGTTGGCCTTTCCAAATGAGTGAGCCTTGGCAGCTTTCTTGGCCCCCGTCCATTCCCAGATAGCCATTTTATAGGGACAATTTTATCTATGCACTTATCACTGAGAAATCAGCATCGAAATTGAAAAAAATGCCATTCTTGTTCTGCCATGGAATTTTGGTGTGCCAAGTTACATTTCAGTTCTCCGGTAATTGTTATAAACATTGAGAGACATACACACACACACATATATGCACATATACATATACACATACATAAATATACTGCAATCGGAGCCCTCTGCTCACGACCTGAGTTCTAGCCCAGCACAAGCTGGTTCAGGTAGCCGGCTCAAGGTTGACTCAGCCTTCCATCCTTCTGAGGTTGCTGGGGGGGGGGGGGGAGTGTAAATGACTGGGCAAGGCAATGGCAAACCACCCCGTAAAAAGTCTGCCATGAAAATGTTGTGAAAGCAATGTCACCCCAGAGTTGGAAATGACTGGTGGTTGCACAGGGGACCTCAGCGGAGGTCCATCGGTGGCTATTAGCCACAGCATATTGTTGGAACTCTCTGTCTGGGGCAGTGATGCTCTGTATTCTTGGTTCTTGGGAGGGGCAACAGTGTGAGGACTTCTAGTGTTCTGGCCCCACTGATGGAGCTCCTGATGGCACCAGTTTTTTTGGCCACTGTGTGTACAGAGTGTTGGACTGGATGGGCCATTGGACTGATCCAACATGGCTTCTCTTATGTTCTTATGTCATTTTTAAGACATACAAAGCTGCTGAAACAACCTGAGAAGCTCACAATTGTCAATATTCTCATTTTTTTTAAAAAAATAGGTCTCTTAATGTTTATAACAATTACTGGAAAACTGAAAAGTAACTTGGCAGAACAAGGATGTCCGACTTCTTTAAACGTCATTTTTAAGACACACACGCAAAGCTGCTGAACAGCCCAAGAAACTCACAATTGTCAATTTTCTTATTTTCTTGTCTCAGAGGTTGGCCAAATGTCTTCTCATCGTAACCTCTCTCAAGCTTCCAGCCCAGTTGCTGGTTCAGACTGGAAATGAGAAAATGACCAATCTTCTTTGTGTGGCTGTTCAGAGGAAGATGGTTCGTGGAGGAGTGGAGAGGTGCTTCAGCTAGGGATCAGGTGGGTAATGACTTGTTTGCGGAATTAAATAGTCCATAAATGACTGAGCAGGTGCCTCTTCGCTGACCCAATTAATTTATCGATTCAATTTAATGAACATGTGTCTTGCCTAAACCTCAGCATAGGTTTTTGGTTTTTTTTTGAGAGAGAGAATGAATAAACATTGCCAGTTGTTAGACGTTAGGATGTGTGGAGCTGACCTGGAAAAAAAAAATGTTGCTACACACCCACATCTACATGTTTCTCTTATCATTCTTCTAATTTGCCTTTTGAGTAAACAGTCCCAAAGTTGCATCTAGGGTCAACAGGTTCCCCGTGGCCAATGATAGGGGATGGGGGGTAGGGTTATTAGATCCAGGTTGGGGTAATCCTGGAGTTTTGGGGGTGGAGTCTAAGGAGGTCAGGGACTTCAGTGGGGTACAATGTCACACAGTCCACCCTCCCAGCATCCATTTTCTCCAGGGGAACTGATCTCTGTAATCTGGAGCTAAAATGGAATTTAGAAGAATAAGATATTGGATTTATACCCCGCCCTTCACTCTGAGTCTCAGAGAGGTTTACAATCTCCTTTACCTTCCTCCCCCACAACAGACACCCTGTGAGGTGGGTGGGGCTGAGAGGGTTCTCCCAGAAGCTGCCCTTTCAAGGACAGGCCTGCGAGAGCTATGGCTGACCCAAGGCCATTCCAGCAGTCGCAAGTGGAGGAGTAGGGAATAAACCCCGGTTCTCTCAGATAAGAGAACACTTAACCACTACACCAAACTGGCTTAGGGGCAGGGGTGGAATTCTAGCAGGAGCTCCTTTGCATATTAGGCCTTGTAAGCTCTTGGAGGATTAGCCACAGTGTGTGTGTGTGTGTGTGTGTGTGTATATATATATAGGCCATTGGCCTGATCCAACATGGCTTCTCTTCTGTTCTTATGTGACACAGAGTGTTGGACTGGATGGGCCATTGGCCTGATCCAACATGGCTTCTCTTCTGTTCTTATGTGACACAGAGTGCTGGACTGGATGGGCAATTGGCCTGATCCAACATGGCTTCTCTTCTGTTCTTATGTGACACAGAGTGTTGGACTGGATGGGCCATTGGCCTGATCCAACATGGCTTCTCTTCTGTTCTTATGTGACACAGAGTGCTGGACTGGATGGGCCATTGGCCTGATCCAACATGGCTTCTCTTCTGTTCTTATGTGACACAGAGTGCTGGACTGGATGGGCCATTGGCCTGATCCAACATGGCTTCTCTTCTGTTCTTATGTGACACCGAGTGTTGGACTGGATGGGCCATTGGCCTGATCTAACATGGCTTCTCTTATGTTCTTAGGATTGGCTACATCAGGGATGTGTGGCCTAATATGCAAAGGAGCTCCTGCTAGAATTCCACCCCTGCTTAGGGGGATCTCTGGGTCCCACCTGGAGGTCTGGCATCCCTAGTTGCATCAAAACTGGCAACGCCGGTTCTAGCAAACATCCATCTTTACTATTTTCGTTTCTCACTCCCACCCGTAACACCGCAGAAGCAAAATGGCTTCAGAATGAAATACATCATTAACTCACAAGCCGTGATTAAAATTGGCCCCATTAAATTGATTTAAGCAGGCTGCCCTATCTAATTATGTATACTATTAAATGGCCTACCTAAATGTAGTAGTATTTTCCCACTTAGACACTCGGTGTAGCAAGTTGGTCATAAAAGGTCTGATGGGGTGGAAGAATAGCATGTAATTTAGAAAAACCCTGCTTTCCGAACCAGCAGGACTCACAGGAAGACTACCACAATGAAAGCACATCCCATTCAAATAGCTCAAAACCACAGGATGGAAATAACCTTGGTCCAATTAGTAGCACAATATTCCCTTCAAATCTATGCAACATTCTGAATGGCTTACCTTCACACACAAAAAGTGTATTTTGCCAGGCAGAATTCTGAGCGTCGTCCTCATTGCATCCTAACAAACACCTTCATTTTCCAAAGTTTCTCCAGACTGTGAGAGTTTTGCCCAGGGCTGGCTTATCCATTAAGCACAGCAGGGCCAGTGGCTAGGATCCATGAAAATATTTTAATTCCTTTTAAAATCAGAAGGGGGAAAAAAATAGGTGGAAGAAAATGTTTCAGTTTTGCTCACAGAACGTTTCCGCCCAAGTGTAAAACTCTGCATCTTGTTCTTAAATAATCAGAGTTTGTGAAACGCCCCACGCAACTTTTTTGCCTCCAAGAAGTAGATCCAAATTCAGTGCCTTGTTAACCTGAATTTTCCGAATCCAGTGTTTCTGTAATTTTTACCACTTCAGATCTGAACTGATAGTGTTTCAGTGAGGAACCTCCAGTTTCAAATTTTGTTTCACACCACCCTTGCGTGTCATCAAGGGTCGCATGTTCATCCACCCTCCCACCTCCTTCAGGTTGTCCCCTGTGCAATTTGCTAACTTTTTAAAAGTGTTAGGACACTTAAAAATAAATAAATGCTCCCTCTAAGCTGTGGAATCTTGTGAGCAAAAATTCTACTTCGTGAGCTACCGGCATTAAAATCGTGAGCTACTGCATAAATTAGCTTGCTCTGGGGCCGTTTTTCCTGAGCTAGGCTTGCCAATCCCCAGGTCCCAGTGGGGGTTCTTCTGCTTTCCCAGGCTGCTTCCCACCCCCAGTCAGCTGGCCAGCCGGGGGATGCCCCGCCCCCAGAGGACCATGTGCCTTTCCACCTCCAGAGGCTTCAGTCTCTGATTGAAAGGCTTCGTCTTGGGATGGTGTATCTGTTACTTTGAAGAGGTTGGCAGCAACTCGTGAGAAGAGAGGCCAATCCCTCGCTTCAGAGTCACCAGAAATGGGGGGGGGGAGGAACGTCTGCTGAGCACTTCATTATTCCATATGTGGAGATTGATTCTCATAGGGTATAATAGGGAATTGATCTGGAGGTTTCGGGGGCTATGGGGGAGCTGTTTTTTGAGGTAGAGGCACCAAATTTTCAATATAGTATCTAGTGTCTCTCCCCAAAGTACCCCCCAAGTTTCAAAATGATTGGACCAGGGAGTCAAATTGTTTGAGCCCCAAAAGAAGGTGCCCCTATCCTTCATTATTTCCTATGGAAGGAAGACATTGTAAAAGGTGTGCTGTCCCTTTAAATGTGATGGCCAGAACTCCCTTGGAGTTCAATTATGCTTGTCACACCCTTGTTCCTGGCTCCGCCCCTAATGTCTCCTGGCTCCACCCCCAAAGTCCCCAGATATTTCTCGAATTGGACTTGGTAACCCTATCCTGAGCGAAGACAAAAAATGTGTGAGCCAGAGGCTAAAAAACTGTGAGCTAGCTCATGCTAACTCAGCTTAGAGGGAACACTGATTATAATATAGTAACCTAATAATATTGGGACAAAACAGGCAGTAAGATCTCATGTAGCCTTCTCCATGTAATTACCCCTTCCTTCCTTCCTTCCTTCCTTCCTTCCTTCCTTCCTTCCTTCCTTCCTTCCTTCCTTCCTTCCTTCCTTCCTTCCTTCCTTCCTTCCTTCCTTCCTTCCTTCCTTCCTTCCTTCCTCCCTCCCTCCCTCCCTCCCTCCCTCCCTCCCTTCCTTCCTTCCTTCCTTCCTTCCTTCCTTCCTTCCTTCCTTCCTTCCTTCCCTCCCTCCCTCCCTGAGGGTAGGTTTTGACGTAACCCGTTGTTGTTTTTTTCATTTCCCCCTACTCTTCCCCTATAGCTTCTGGGGTGTTTCCTTTTTTTTTACTGTGTTATGATGTTATAACATTACTACATTTTTACTGCGTTGTGATGTTATACCTTTTCTACATATGCATTTCCTTTATTGGTGACTAAGGTAGAGCAAGGAACCTTTAAAATGGCATGAGCTGGGCTGTTCCAAATCCTCACGACACACCCAGCCTTTCAACTATGTTATGATGTTAAAACATTACTGCATATGCAAAAAAGAAGTAGGTTCAACATTGCAGACGAAGTAAATGGCAATACATTTTGTTTGCTTCCTAATTATTGAATAACAGTATTATGAATTGGTGTATCCAGGGGTTGTTTTGTAGGAAAAAAAAAATAGATGGTGGAGCTCATTAGCATAAGTCATTAGCATATGCTCCCCCACAATCCAAAAGCAACCCAATGCAAGAAAGGAGAGCCCCAGGCAAGCGAGGACTGCTTGGGCTGGCTAGAGATCTATGTGTGGGTTAAAAGGCCAGCAAGTCACCTGCTGCCCAAAATCACATAAGAAGTGGAGAAAGGGTGGTGCAGGCTTCTCCAGGGGTTAATGAGGGCTGCTGGGGGTGTGGCAAAGCCCCTTGTAGCTGGCTGGCTATTCTCCTAATCCAGGGATTGTCATGCAGCTGCACCAACTATTCAATGGACAAGGTAGGTGGGGAGGAGGAGGGGGAACCATCAGAAAGGTTCAGGAGCTGCGCTCCTGTGAGCTTGTGCTGAATCTGAGGCCTGGGTGTATCCAGTTCGACAATAATCAGCCATTTTTTTTTAGTCGCTGACTAAGGAAGAGCGAGGAACCTTTGAAATGGTGGCAGCTATGTTGTTTCCCATAACACACGCTTTTTTTTTTTATAATGTTATGATGTTAAAATGTTACTGCACATGCCCACAAAAAAGTCCCATCGCTGACAAAGTACATGGTGGCACAGCGGCACAACCCCTTTCCAAAAGAAGGGCAGAACACATGGGGAGGGTCGGATCCAAATTCAAGAAAGAATTCCCCAAATAAATGCTCTTTTGCGGCAAAGTCAGAGCAGTAGCTGTGGATTCAGCTCACCAGAAAACAGAGGCAACATTGAGGTGTAGAAAAGGTCTCACATCAGAAAAGGATGAAATTTTAGGGAACATGAAAATCTATTACATTTTGCTTAAAGCAGAAAAAAATGTTGAAGTATTTAAAGTCATATCAAACTATTTGTTAATATTGATAATATTATGATGGGAGGGGCCCACAGAATGCAGCCCAGGTTCTGTGTAATCATAGTTGGCAAGCCTGCAGAAAGAACTGTTAGGTATTGTGTAAGGTATATCCAAGCTATCTGCTCACGACCTGAGATCGATCCTGGCGGAAGCTGAGTTCAGGTAGCCAGCTCAAGGTTGACTCAGCCTTCCATCCTTCCGAGGTCAGTAAAATGAGTACCCAGCTTGCTGGGATAAAATGTAGATGACTGGGGAAGGCAATGGCAAACCACCCCGTAAAAAGTCTGCTGTGAGAACGTCGTGATGCGATGTCACCCCAGAGTCGGAAATGACTGGTGCTTGCACAGGGGACTACCTTTACCCTTTTAAGGTATACTCTAGATTTTGGGGGGTATTTTTATTGTGTTTGTGTGTGTGTGTATGTCTCCATGTGTGTGCATGGACCTGAAAGTCATGGCTACCTCTGGTGACTGATTTCTGCTGGGAACCTGGAGGATATTCAGAGAGGTGGCTGAATAAAGCCTGCCTCTTTCCTTCTGACTGCTGGTATTTGAAGGAGGTCTCCCATCATGATGATGATGATGATGATGATGATATTGGATTTATATCCCGCCCTCCACTCCGAAGTAGGATTCCCAAGTCCAACCCCAGAAATATCTGGGGACTTTGGGGCTGGAGCCGGGAGACTTTGGGGGTAGAGCCAGGAGACACTGGGGTGGAGCTAGGGGGGAGGGGGGGAAACGGCGAGCTGCCCCATCTTGGAGCGGGCGAGGCCGCTGCCGCCTCTTCTCCGCTCGCTGTGGCTGCTCCTCCGAGATGGGCTCAGGCTGAGCCCATCTCGGAGGAGCAGCCACGGCGAGCGGACAAGAGGCGGCAGTGGCGCGGCAGCCTCGCCCGCTCCGCCTCTGGGGTAGAATAGGAGGGGGGTGGAGGCGGGCCGGGGGCGTGGTGAGTCGCGAGTCCGGGTCCTAGAAGGGCCCGGATTTGCGGCTCGCCATGCTCCTGGCCTGCCTCACCCTCCCCTGCACTGCTGCCGCCTCTTGGCTGCTCCTCCGAGATGGGCTCAGCCTGGGCTCATCTCGGAGGAGCAGCTATGGTGGGCGGGAAGGGGGCGGCAGTGGCGCGGCGGCGTCACCCGCTCCGGGATGGGGCGGCTCACCATGCTCCCCACGCCGTTTCCCCCCTCCTCCCGCTTCCGTTTTTTTGGGGAGCGGGGGAAGAGGGTGGAAATCCTGGGGTCCCCCACCAGGGCGGGAGGGTTGGGAAGCCTACTCCGAAGAGTCTCAGAGCAGCTCACAATCTCCTTTACCTACCTCCCCCCCACAACAGACACCCTGTGAGGTAGATGAAGATATTGGATTTATATCCCGCCTTCCACTCCAAAGAGTCTCACAGCGGCTCACAATCTTCTTTACCTCCCCCCCCCCCACAACAGACACCCTGTGAGGTAGATAAAGATATTGGATTTATATCCTGCCCTCCACTCCGAAGAGTCTCAGAGTGGCTCACAATCTCCTTTACCTTCCTCCCCCACAGCAGACACCCTGTGAGGTGGGTGGTGCTGGAGAGGGCTCTCACAGCAGCTGCCCTTTCAAGGACAACGTCTGCCAGAGCTATGACTGACCCAAGGCCATGCCAGCAGGTGCAAGTGGAGGAGTTGGGAATCAAACCCGGTTCTCCCAGATAAGAGTCCGCACACTTAACCACTACACCAAACTGGCTCTCCCATCCAAGTACTTGCCAGAGTCAACCCTGGTTAGCTTCTGAGATCTGATGGGATCAGGCTTGCCTGGGCTATCTAGGTCATGTCTATTCTGGATTTATTTATTTTTTTGGCCGTATGATGGACCTGGATCCAAAGGTAGCCATTTGCTTATGGGGGAACCTTCTGTCACCAGAGGGGGCCTTCTCCGAGCAGAAGACTCCTTGGAAAGCAGAAGGGAACCACCAGCTCCAACGTTATGCCTTAAACAACTCTACACGACTGTACAAAAATCAAGTCTGAAGTGGATGTCAGTCCCATGCCGGAACAGGAAAAACTCAAACCTTGAAAATGGTCATAACGAAGGCCCAATTCTTCTTTCTATGTTGCTCAGCTGTCACTCCATTCCATGCCTCCTTCCTATTATTTATTTATTTATTACATTTGATTTATATCCCGCCCTCTCCGCAAGCGGACTCAGGGCAGCTCACAGTATCTACACAATTAAACAGATAAAATATATAAAACCATAATTTACATTTTCAGTTTAAAAACGTATTACAATTCGAGATTATTAAAACCATTATATAGTGCTGAATACATTATAGCGGCATTAGAATCCCAAGCCGTGAACACCGGCGTTCTGTGTGATGTCCGGTGGCAGCCATCTTCGTCAAGCCTCGAAGGCCTGCTTGAACAACTCGGTCTTACAGGCCCTGCGGAATGCAGACAGATCCCGCAGGGCCCGTGTGGCTTCTGGAAGAGCATTCCAAAGCTCTGGTGCTGCCACCGAGAAAGCCCTAGATCTTCTAATGCGGAAGGGGCAGGCTATTGTGGGAAGAACAGTTAGGATATCTAAGGTTCCTTTCAGAACCTCTAATTATGGGTGCTTAGCCCTCTGAATCAGAGAACAAATTGAACCTATAGGAGAGAGGTGATCTTTGTCTCATGGGTGCTAGCCAGCTGGAGCTAGCTGGCTCACCATGTGTGAGGAAAAGGTCAGGTCTGGCATTAGCACACCTTGAGATGGGGTTGTGGTCCAGGCTCAGTGCTTTTGGGAGGGCCCCCTGCTGGTGACCCCTCACTCGCTTATTTGCTGGTGCTTCCAGCTGCACTCACTGGCCAGTGCCACTGGGCTACAGGCAGTGGGCTGCCGGCAGAGGTGAGTATGTGTTAGAAGAACAGACTGGCAATGTCTCTTGCCAGGTTCTCCAAAACTACAAACACCATAGAGCAGGGGTGTCAAACTCAGTTGTTATTTCATTGCATTTTATTTGATTTATATCCTGCCCTACCCCACCAAAGCGGGCTCAGGGCGGCTCACAGCATAAAAATTCTAACAATAAAATTCAAGAATTAAAATACAATAATAATTTACATAATTAAAACAACTAATACATCAATACATCAATCAGTCTCAGTGTGCTATCTTATAGTCTTCCATCAGAATATTTCAATATTTCAATGTTTCAATGCCGGTCAGTTACAAGCCAACCGGAAGAGGACTGTCTTACAGGCCCTGCGGAACTGTCCAATGTCCCGCAGGGCCCTGACCTCTTCTGGTAACTGGTTCCACCAGCAAGGGGCTGTGATCAAGAAGGCCCTGTCCCTAGTTGACTTCAATCGGGCCTCCTTTGGCCCAGGGATTACAAGCAGAGTTCTAGAGACGGATCACAGCTGGGCCGGATGTGACATAAATGAGACCTTGCTGGGCCGGGCCATGTTGGGCGAGGCCGTGTGCATACCTATTTAAGATTAGGTAGCAGAGATATAAACTTTATAAAGGATACAGAGGCTGCTGACAGACCGGCACTTTGGGTCGACTCAGAGATGCCACTGAAATTGACTCAAAAAATCCCTCCACATGCAAACATCTGCCGCCCGTCCTCGTCCCATATTCACCCTGTCTTCCAGCCTCCACAGTGCGGCTGAAAAAGCTACAACTTCCAAAGCGATAGCAAATTTTTGAGCTGCATGCCAGTTGCCTTCTTAGTATCCGGAAGCGGAAGGGCACAAGCGAGGTGTGAAACCGCCAAGCGTGAAACCGCCAAGCCGCCCCAAGTTGCAAACGGTTTTTTAAATTAAAACGGTTCAGTGTGCATGAGCTGAAAATGTATGGGGACAGGAATGGTGCACAACAGCTGTCTGAACGTGCCCATGTTGCCCCATGGATGGGATGGGATGGCTGGTGGGGGAGCGTGGGACTTCAGGACAGCTTCAGGATGGCTCTTGAAACTAATCACAGCTATCCGTACTTTCGTATAACTTAGACAGTTTGAACACTGCACATCTATAAACACTGTTCTGGCTGCCATTCTGTCCATCAACTCATCCAGTTTAGATTGGGGTCCCAGTCAACGCCAGTAATATTCTTACGTCAAAATAGTTAATGTATGTAGTAGCTTCAAGTATAGTAGCATCTTAGAGTCCAACACAGGAGTGGCCAAACTTGCTTAATGTAAGAGCCACAAAGAATAAACATTAGATGTGTGAGAGCTGTAAGAAATGAACAAATACTGCACACACGTTTTTATTAAAACTCTTAATACTAGACTTAGTGGCACAGCCACTTTACGTGCTGACTTTCCTCCCTTGGCTCTTGTGCTCTCTTTCCCTGCTGTAGGTGTCTGGGTGACATTTGGGGTGGAGAAGAGTTTGCAAGGCTGCTTATTTCCCCCTTTCACTGCTTCACACATGGGCTGATTCCGCACTCACCTTTCCCCGGGGCAGGCTTCTGTTTCTGGGTGGAGCAAACTGGTGATTTTGCACCAGTTGCTCTGTGCTGGCATCTTGCGTGGGGCAAACCCGCGATTTGCCCCACCGCAGTGTAAACCTGAAAAAACAGGTTTACACTGCAGCGGGGCAAATCGTGGGTTTGCCCCGCACAAAATGCCAGCGCAGAGCAACTGGTGCAAAATCGCCAGTTTGCTCTGCCCTGAAATGGAAGCCTGCCCCGGAGAAAGGTGAGTGCGGAATCAGCCATGGTGAAAATAGTTGCCTATCTACTGGTCAGCATTCAGAGGCTGACTGAGGTCCCGATGCTATGCGCGCTTACTGAAGAGTAAGCCTCAGCTCTTCGAAAGCCACGCAATATGTGTGAAAGAGCTGCATGTTGCTCCCAAGCTGCAATTTGGCCACCCCTGGTCCAACAAGATTTTTTGGGGAATGAACTTTTGCGAATCAAAGCTTCCTTGGTTAGATACCTTCAGTATCTGGCCTGGGATCAGAGGAAGGGAGATGTTGTGTACTGAATTTAGCAGTCGCGATGGCTTTTGTCAAGTCTGAATATGACTCTGGCTCAACCAGAGAGCATGCTGGGTAGAACCAAAGTAGAACCAAATGCTGCTAGTGCCTCTCTGCTGTTCCCCCTCCCTTTTCTTAGAAGCTCTCCCTGCTTTGAAATGGTGATGTGTGAAAAGTCTTATCTGAACCTTCTCAGCCTAGGCCCGTGGGAGTCGTCGGAGCCTAGTAAAACATCAAGGCCACTACGCCTAATCAACATGAGAATGTACTAGTAACATCTATGTGTGAATGTCCCCTGCACAATTTCCCTGCCCGTAGGAATGCTTTTGAAGTGCTCTTTATATGCAATGTATTTACTGAATGGTTTTAGTCTCTTCAAACCCTGGCTTAGGCCACAAGCATCCAGTATCAATAAACTAGCTTCTTTGTATCTACATCGACTCGTTATTGAATCTGCAGACTTGACACTTTGCGTGTTTCTGAACTACCGCGGGAAACCATGGGATACCTAGACAGACCTGGATGGTTTGAAGGAACCAATGAGCAGTCGGGGCAGGAAAATCGACCAGAGTGATTTGGTATGGACTCAGGGGGAAGTTCTTTGCATGATATATAAGCAGGGTCTTGGCTCCACCATGTTGCCTTTTGTAGTAGGTAGTTAATAAAGCATGACCTGTGTTGAATTTCACTGCCTTTAACTCACCATATAACAGGAGATTTAATTCTTGAAATCTTGGGTACTATTATATAAGGAGTTCATCCAGCTTGAGGTAAGCAAGAACGTTTATTGAACAAGAGCAGAACTGAACACAAACAGGCAACTCCACTCCTTATATACACTTGGCCTGAGTTAAACATGCCCCCTTATGTGGGCAGCAATCCACCCGATTGGTCGCTCCAGGATCCTTTGTTTGCATTTCCTGAGAGAAATGCCTCACATCTAAAAGAACAGCCAATCGGAATAGAGGCATCAAGAACTTGGAGGGCAATGTTTTAAATCCTTTTATAGTCCACTTTCAGGTTATTTAATAAAAATCTTTTGGCCTTTCTGTAATTAGCCTCCAATGTTTCTCTATGATTACTGACTCTTGCAAATGTCCGGATGCTTGGATGCTCCTATTCACTCCACCCTTACTTCCTTACTCTCTGGGATTGAAGTGTCTCAATGGTTACAGAAAATGTCACTTCCTGCTTTAAGGAGAGAGTCAGCAGCTTGTTATGGCTGGGGTTTTTTTCAAAGCCACAGGAATCAATAACAAAAGGTATTTTTCTGCATATTTCTGCTTTCTTTTAAGTCCAAAAAAACAACTTCTACCCCCTTCCACTTCTCCTTGATTTTCCACTTTGAAAGATAGTTCTGGGTCCCAGATCTTCCCTTTTAACAAGCTTGAATTACTCCCGGAATAAAAGATAAGAATCTGTACCTCGTTAGTGACGCCTAATTTTCCATTACCGTCCCCTTTATCTCAGATGTTGTTGTAGTCCATAGGAAGTTGTAGTGAGTTTATGTCAATTTAATGACTCCAAGGCTTCTTTGTAGGCGGTGGAATGCAATTCTTCATCGGGGAGTCTTCAAAGCCGAAAAAAACCCTCTTCAGGGGTCATTCGTCGACCAAAGTGAACTCCTCTCTAAATAAACATGCATGCCATAGACAAGTTCCTTTACTGGAAAAAGTAGACAGTAGGCTTTATAAAACCTTTTCTGTCCAAAAACAAAGAACCTGGTCTGCCCCACACAAGGAAACAGGGCAGCTCACTAAGCTTCAACTCCGGAAGTCAAATAACAGACATACCAAACCAGCAGTCAAAACAACCCATGCACAATAGGTACTCCCCCCCCCGCCCAAATCGTATTGATCTCTGATGTTGCCAGTCTCCCAGAACTGCAACTGATCTCCAGACTACAGATATCAGTTCCCCTGGAGGAAAATGGCTGCTTTGGAGGGTGGACTTTATAGCATTGTAACCTGCTGGGGCCCTTCTCCTCCCCAAACTTTCACGTCCTCACTCTACCCCAAATTGAACACTATAAAGAGCAGGGGGGGGGGGTTCTCTCACAAGTTATGCAACTTCTTTGATTCCACTTTCGAAAGTGCTCAGCAATATAACTTTTGCTGGTGGGTGGGAATCTAAAAGCTGAGCTAGATGCTGCAAGAAATATGGAGCTGTTTCCCTGCAATCTTCGAGTAAACACACCGTGAGATCCAGTGCTCGGCATATCTCAGCTGCCATCAAGCTGTTAAAAAACCATTTTTTTTTAAAAAAATGTTTTATTTAGAGAGTAACGTGGAAAAAAGAAAGACAGACATTAAATCCCACTTTGCACTCGGGAGACAGTTCAATTTACAGTTTTGTTTCATATCAGTTGAATATTAGCATAACCCGAAAATAAAGCTATAGGTGGTGTCTAATATATACATGTCAGAATAAGCACTTATCTCTTATATAACTCTGCACTTATTCAAATATATCTTGAAAGAGCCTCTATTACCTGCTCCTTTGGCTTGTTACTATTCCAGTTTTTATGAAAAGGATACCACTTTCTCTGCACCCCATTTCCTTCTACCTTCATATAATCATAGAATCATAGAGTTGGAAGGGACCTCCAGGGTCATCTAGTTCAACCCCCTGCACCATGCAGGAAACTCATGAGTACCTCCTCCTAAATTTACAGGATCCTCATTGCTGTCAGATGGCCATTTAACCTCTTTTTAAAAACCTCCAAGGAAGGAGAGCCCACCACCTCCTGAGGAAACCTGTTACACTGAGGAACCGCTCTAATGGTCAGGAAGTTCTTCCTCATGTTGAGCCGGAAACTCTTTGGATTTAATTTCAACCCATTGGTTCTGGTCCTGCCTTCTTGGGCCACAGAAAACAATTCCACCCCATCCTCTATATGACAGCATTTCAAGTACTTGAAGATGGTGATCATATCACCTCTCAGCCGCCTCCTCTCCAGGCTAAACATGCCCAGCTCCTTCAACCTTTCTTCATAGGACTTGGTCTCCAGACCCCTCACCATCTTTGTTGCCCTCCTCTGGACCCGTTCCAGCTTGTCTATATCCTTCTTAAAATGTTGTGCCCAAAACCAAACACAATACTCCAGGTGACGTCTTACTAGAGCAGAGTAAAGCGATACCATCACTTCACATGATCTGGACACTATACTTCTGTTGATACAGCCCAAAATTGCATTTGTCTTTTTAGCCACCACATCACACTGTTGACTCATGTTCACCTTTGCACTTCTATTATTTCCTGGGTACCTTGCACTTTTATTATTTCCTGAGTGTGCTCTTCCAGCTCTCTCACACATATTGTTTAGTTATTCATGGTCCAGGAGGAATTTGATACAGGCTTACTTGAGAGTAAGCCTGCTTAGCATCAGGACTTCAGTCAGCCTCTGAGCACTGACCCATAGGTAGGCAACTATTTCCACCAGACAGGAACTTAGCGGAGAATGTTCAATGTTCCCTCTAAGTTTTACTACTACACCATTAGCCACTGACCAATGGATAATGATGAATGAGTAAAATCCTCATTGCAGAATATTGAATATGCCATTAAGTCGGTCCTTGACAAAGCTTTGATGTGAAACATGACCATTCATTGAGCTAGCCAGCCTGTCGAGGAGAACAGACTTAACAGACTTTGGACCGATACAGGAAAGTGGATGAAATCTTTTGGCACCATTTTGGCTGTTTATTAGGATATTAAGAAAGACTGAGTTGGCACTAGAGGATTTATCCCTAGTATTTTATTCGGTACCCATGGTTTCTAGAAGAATTTTGTACTGTTCACTACCACTGCATGTGTTTTTTGTAGAAGCGATACTATAATCATATTATAAATTGTTGCTGAGTTCAACTTATGATATAACGTTTAGTTTCACACAGTTCATTTATTAATTGGCTTCAACCACTGTGCATTCAGTGTTGATTTACCCTTTATTCGGAAGTAATCTTAAAATGGACCATGGGGAGTGCAAGACCCTGTGTGGCTCCACAGATTTATTATTATTATTATTATTATTATTATTATTATTATTATTATTATTATTATTATTATTATTATTATTATTGTTGTTGTTGTTGTTGTTGTTGTTGTTGTTGTTGTTGTTGTTGTTGTTGTTGTTATTTTCCGCCCATTCCCCCATTGGGGGCTCAGAGTAGAGTACATCAAAAAGAGCTAAAATCAGAATAAAACCATAATAAAACTAATTACCACATTCATCAAAGTTAGCGGGAACATTGGCCCAGGTCCCAGGCCATTTAGGGCTTTAAAGGTCAAACTCAAAACCAACACCTTGAATTAGGCAGGAGTGGATTAGTTTTGTAATTGCTGAAGACAGATATTGAAGATATTAGATTTATATCCTGCCCTGAATCTCAGAGTCTCAGAGTGGTCACAATCTCCTTTAACTTACCCTCCCCACAACAGACACCCTGTGAAGGTAGGTGGGGGCGAGAGTTCTTACAGCAGCTGCCCTTTCAAGGACAACTTCTATGAGAGCCATGGCTGACCCAAGGCCATTCCAGCAGCTGCAGTTGGAGGAGTGGGGAATCAAACCCGATTCTCCCAGATAAGAGTCCGCGCACTTAACCACTACACCAAACTGGCTTTTAGGGGTCACGCTCTCCTGATAGCTGCCTGAAGCAGCATTCTTGCTGCAACATTCTGCACTAGCTGCAGTTTCTGAACGCTCTTCAAAAATCACCTTGAACATTTTTTTGGGACTCATACATAAGAGATGAAGCTACTTCTTTGCATTCACAAGCTCTCAAGTACAGTTCCTTTGCTTAGAAGGCTTGCAAGGGAAGTTCTCTGCTTGAGACCTGAATTGATTGTGCAGAATTAAATGGATTGAGTGGGGAGGGGGGACAACAGTGGGAGGGCTTCTAGTGTGCTGGCTTCCTGAGGGCACGTGTTTGTTTCTTTGGCCACTGTGTGACAGAGTGTTGCACTGGATGGGCCATTGGCCTGATCCAGCATGGCTTCACTTATATTATATATTTATTTACTTATTTAAAGGTAGTCCTCTGTGCAAGCATCAGTTGTTTTCGACTCTGGGGTAATGTTGCTTTCACAACGTTTTCACGGCAAATTTTTTCGGGGTAGTTTGCCATTGCCTTCCCCAGTCATCTGCACTGTCAAGCGTGCTTATTTCTGTAACATGGTTGTTTCTTAGACATAGAGCAAGTCACCAGCTCTTGACTGCACCCCCTTATTTACAACCATTGGGCAAGTAATAAATCCATCTGGCCCAAGGATGTTTATGCTACAGCCTAGCTGGTACCACTTTCAAGTCGCCTCTCCCACAGGTTCACATTGACAACTCTTATCTTTTGTTAAAGAAGTGTGAGAAAGGAAGATGTTTGTAATAGCCTAAATTCCTTAGTAATAAAAGGACAGTATTTAGTAACCTTTGAACTCGTGACTCAAGTATGCATCTGTAATATAACCTTTGAAGATATCCTATATAGCAACTGTGTAACCCTGTATACGTCATTACTCCCAAGGCTTGTGTCCTTGGTACAGCTTCTGAGTTTCTAACAATAAAACAGCTTTGATTTAAAACAAAAGACTGCTTATTGAGAAATATTGGCGTTTGACATACACTTTCCCCCCAGCAAGCTGGGTACTCATTTTACTGACCTTGGAAGGATGGAAGGCTGAGTCAACCTGGAGTCGGCTACCTGAACCAGCTTCTGCTGGGATCGAACTCGCGTTGTGAGCAGAGGGCTCCCCTATGCGGCCTCAGAGCAGATTACAGGCATAAAAACAATTAAAATACAACAATAAAATTAATACTCTACAATTAAACAACACTACATAAGTCAATAAAAATATAATTCAGGAGAGACGGGTACATTTTGCAGATTAAACACAGTTATCAGCCCAAGTGTAATAGTTCAGGTGATAAATCATTGCGGGGGAAGGCAGTAGATGGTTTGGACAATTTATTTATTTATTTATTTATATTTAGACTTATATCCCGCCCTTCTCACCAAAGTGTCTCAGGGCGGCTTACAACATTATAATTTACATAGGTTTGGTTTAAAAACATTTACAAATAAGTTAAAACCATAATTAATAACAAAATAAGAATAAGAATAAAAGCAGCGGTCTGTAGATGCATTTTTGTTTCATCCAGAAGATGTTCTCCTTGTCAGTTAGATGTTATAGGCCTGCCGGAAGAGGGCTGTCTTACAGGCCCTGCGGAACTGCCCTAGGTCCCGCAGGGCCCGCACCTCCTCCGGCAGCTGGTTCCACCAGTAAGGTGCCATTATTGAGAAGGCCCGATCCCTGGTGGCTTTTAGATGGGCCTCCTTTGGCCCGGGGATTACCAGCAGGTTTTGTGAACCCGATCGTAGTACTCTCTGGGGAACGTGTGGGGAGAGACAGTCCCTAAGGTAGGCAGGTCCTAGGCCATATAGGGCTTTAAAGGTGATGACCAACACCTTGTACTGGACTCGGAATATTACTGGCAGCCAGTGCAGGTCCCGGAGCCCCGACCGTATGTTGTCCCATCTTGGGAGCCCTAATAACAGCCGGGCAGCGGCGTTCTGCACTAACTGCAGTTTCCGTGTCTGGCACAAGGGTAGCCCCATGTAGAGGGCATTACAGTAGTCCAACCTCGAGGTGACCGTAGCATGAATCACTGTTGCTAGGTCGTCGCGTTCCAGGAAGGGGGCCAATTGCCTCGCCCGCCTAAGATGAAAGAATGCGGACTTGGCAGTGGCTGCTATCTGAGCCTCCATCATCAGTGAAGGCTCCAATAGTACCCCCAAGCTCTTGACCCTGCTCGCCGCTATCAACGGCGCGCCGTCAAAAACTGGCAGGGGGATCTCCCTTCCCGGGCTGCAACGACCCAAGCAAAGGACCTCTGTCTTCGCCAGATTCAGCTTCAGCCCGCTCAGCCTAAGCCACCTAGCCACTGCCTGTAGTGCCCGGTCCAGATTTTCTGGGGCGCAGGCGGGCCGGCCATCCATGAGCAGATAGAGCTGGGTGTCATCAGCATATTGATGACAACCCAGCCCATACCTTCGGGCAATCTGGGTAAGGGGGTGCATATAGATGTTGAATAACATCGGGGAAAGTACCGCCCCTTGAGGCACTCCGTAATCAAGCGTGTGTCTCCGGGACAGTTCCTCCCCAATCGCCACCGTTTGTCCCCGACCCTCAAGGAAAGAGGAAAGCCATTGCAAGGCCAACCCCTGAATCCCTGCGTCGGCAAGGCGGCACGCCAGGAGCCGATGGTCGACTGTATCGAACGCTGCTGATAGGTCTAACAACATCAGCACCGCCGAGCCGCCTTGATCCAGATGCCGCTGAAGATCATCCACCAGGGCGACCAGCACCGTCTCCGTCCCATGGCCCGGGCGAAAACCAGACTGGTAGGGGTCAAGGACTGAAGCATCCTCCAGGAAACTCTGTAGCTGCAGCGCCACTGCCCTCTCAATAAGTTTGCCCAAAAAGGGCAAATTCGAGACCGGCCGATAGTGTGCCAATTCGGCCGGATCTAACGTTGTTTTTTTCAAGAGGGGATGGACCACCGCCTCTTTAAGCGCTGATGGAAAATGCCCCTCCAGTAGGGATCTGTTTATGATATCCCGTATAGGATATCTTAGCTCCCACTGGCAGGTCTTAATAAGCCAGGAGGGGCACGGGTCCAATTTACAGGTTGTTGGGCGTGCAGATAGGAGGATCCTGTCAACTTCTTCCAGGCTGAGCGCACCGAAGCCGTCCAGAACTCGATCCGAAGACAGGCACGGAGCCTCAGGTTCACTATCTGTGTCTAATATGGCAGGGAAGTCGGAACGGAGCGATGCGATTTTATCTGCAAAGAAATTCGCAAAAGCCTCACAGCCAATTTCCAATTCATTAGAATTTGGTCTGCCCTGTGGCAGTGTTATAAGGGTCCGAATTGTATTGAACAGTTGTGCCGGGCGCGAAGTTGCAGACGCAATCTCCGCCGCAAAGTATGTTTTCTTTGCGGCCTTGACTGCCATCTCATAGGACTTCATAAACTCTCTATAAGAAGTTCGAGTCGCTTCGTCTCGAGTACGCCGCCATTGCCTCTCTAGTCGTCTGAGTCCCCGTTTCAAATGCCATAACTCCTGGTTATACCAGGGTGTCGGCCTTGAACGAGGGCGCAGAGGACGTCTAGGTGCGATCTCATCGGTGGCCCCGGCGAGCCTATCATTCCAAGACTCCACCAGGTCATCGATGGAATCGCCAGGGGGCCAGGGATCCCGCAGAGCCGTCAGGAACCGTTCCGGGTCCATCAGGCTCCGCGGGCGAGCTAAAATAAGCTCGCCGCCTAAACGGGCTTGGGGTGTGACGTCCAGACGAGCCTTGAGGGCATAGTGATCCGACCATGGCACTGCTATAGAAGCAAGATCGTTCACTAAAACTCCCGATGCGAAGATCAAGTCTAACATGTGACCCACCTGGTGCGTGGGTGTTGTAACTACTTGGGAGGGTCCTAGTGTCGCTATGGAAGACACTAGGTCCATCGCCTGATTGGAGGTCACGTCATCGGCATGAACATTGAAGTCACCCAGGATCAAAAGCCTCGGGTGCTCCAATGCCCATCCTGCTGCGGCCTCCATCAGGGATAGTAAGGCGCTGGCCGGTGCGTTAGGCGGTCGGTACACCAGCCAGATCGCCAACCCCTCCCCAACATCCCACGCCAGGCCGGCACATTCAATGCCCCTGATCTCCGGAGCCGGGAGGGCCCGGAAGGAGTAAACCTCTCGAATGAACAGGGCCACCCCTCCCCCCCGCCCGCTAGTCCGCGACTGGTGAAAGACCGAGTATCCCGGGGGCGCCATCTGGGAGAGAGCTATGGTCTCCCCGTCGCGCACCCAGGTCTCGGTCACGCATGCCAGGTCCGTGTCCTGCTCAAGCAGGAATTCCCGAAGGACAGAGGTCTTATTGTTAATGGACCTGGCATTACATAACACCAGTGACGGAGGCGAGTAATTTCGCCTTGCCCCGCTACCTGTCACCATCGGGATGGGACGCAGGCTGGAAGGTGGTCGAGCACTGTCTTGTCTCGATCCTCTTCCCTTCCATTTCCGCCTGTTCCCACCGTCATACCTTCCCCTCCCCAGGAGTACCGGAATCCCCAGACCAATCATCTCTCACTGGTACCACCACCCTTCCACTGACAGATATATAATTTTGTCTCTTCTCAACCCTCCCACCTCCAATTGGCCACAATAAGAGGAGAGGACGCCTGCTTGCCTCAACCAAAGGCCTGGTGGAACAGCTCCATCTTACAGGCCGTACAGAATGGTAACAGCTCTGGTAGGGCCCCGTTCTCCATGGGGAGCTGATTCCACCAGGTTGGAGTCAGGGCCAATAAAGCCCTGACCCAGGTTGAGGCAAGACAGATGTCCTTTGGGCCAGGGATGGCCAGAAGATCTTGATTGGCAGATTGCAACAGTCTTCGCTGCTCATGTGGGGAGAGGCAGTCTTGCAGGTATGTCGGTCGCAGGCCGCGTAAGGCTTTAAATGTCAATACTAGAACGTTGAAATGGATCTGGTACTCATGTTCTTGTGTTACTACATCCACATTCATGTGGTTTTCAGAAGCAGGCAAGCTGTTGTCACAGTTCAAATTTTGAGTCCGGTGGCACCTTTAAGACCAACAAAGTTTAATTCTGGTTATACTTATACCCAGAATTAAACTTTTTTTGTTCTTAAAGGTGCTGCTGGACTAAAACTTTGCTCCCATGGTTCAAAGTTAATTTGAGAAGAGGTTCTTAGTCCACAGCCGCCGTCTGTGAGATTTGCAGAGCAACTTTTGAAACCCTCACAACCTGAGGCAATAGTGTTTGTCGCAATGCTATCTCAAGAGAGCCAGTTTGGTGTAGTGGTTAAGTGTGGACTCTTAACTGGGACAACCGGGTTTGATTCACCACTCCTTCACTTGCACCAGCTGGAATGGCCTTGGGTTAGCCAGAGTTCTTGTAGGAGTGGTCTCTCAGCCCCACCTACCTCACAGGGTGTCTGTTGTGGGGGAGGAAAGTAAAGGAGATTGTGACCGCTCTGAGACTCTGAGATTCAGAGTCTCTTCTTCTTCTTGTCAGAACAATTCTTTGTTGCCCAATGGATCTTAATTACTTAACCTGATAATGCCACACTTATAGGGACCTGAGATTCATAGTTTCTTCTTCTTGCCAGAACAATTCTTTGTTGCCCAATGGATCTTAATTACTTAATCTGACGATGCCACACTTATAGGGACCAGGCCATATTCTAATAATAGTTCTGGCTTTATCTTCATCATTTATCATTGTTTTATGTTGCTTCCATTTAAACTTTGATCGTGGAAGTCGCTTGATAACGTTCAGCTGGCTGTTCTGATCTGAAGATACTGTTATGCTTCAATGGTAATGAGAAAGCAATTAAGTATGATGATAGATCTTGGAGAGGCAACAAAGCCGGCTCTAATAACAGACTGTTGAGAAAACTGGAAAAATCAATTTTGGTCCTTGAAATGAGTTTTGATATTCTCCCTTTGTACTTTCTCATTTTTTAATCTGAACTTTTCTGAAATCTCGTGGCTGCGCTCATTTTCTTTTGTGCCTGTTTTGCTTGATTGCAAATTAGAAATAGTCCAACAGTGTCTTGGGAGTGGGGAAAGAGAGAAATCAAACGTGGAGCTGGGGTTAAGGGAATTGCAGGAGGAGATGGCGGTGCGTGGAGAGGGCTGCTGGCCAATGTGATTGGCACACTGGGCGGCCAATCATAACAACTGTTCTATTCCAAGCGAATGTGCTTGATGGTGCAAAAACTCAGCTGTGGCTGGGACTCTTTCCAGGACTGTTCAGTAGCCATCCCCATATAACACTTGAACTGAGGAACTCGGCTAGGCTATCCCTCTACATTTCCGCTGCTTTGGCCACGTGAGCTGCAGTTTGAGCATTCCAGATGGGAAATTCCTGGAGATTCCTGATGAGGGAGGGTTTGGAGAGGGGAGGTACCTCAGCAGGGTGTAATGCCGTAGTACGCAGCCTCCAAAGCAGCTATTCCTTCCTCATGCATTCCTTTGGCAAAAGGGAAGATTGTCGCAGGAGGGGACTCAAACACATTGTTGTGTATGCGGACCTAAATGAAGACTCTTGTGAGGGTGTTCCTGCTGGGCTTACTGGAACCATAAGAACAGAGCTTGGAGACTCAGGAACAATGGACAACAAGATACAAATACCTGGGGCCCTAATCCAATCACGAGCCACTGGCCTGTTTGAATGATCCAATAATGTCCTTCCGCAAGAACCCTGAGTTGTATATAGCTGATGTCAAGCATGAGATTTCAAAATAACCAGTCCTTGGATTTTGAAACAAAGTTTGGCTTATTGATAATCTATGTGGCTCAGTTGAGCTAGGTATTGAAACTGATACAGTATAACTGTGAGATACATACTTAAAGATGGCACATCAAAGGATTCTATAAACAATTCTACATTCTCTAAACCATTCTACATTCATGTGTGAAACTTCACACTGTAACTTCCTTATCTCTATTATGGCTGGCGCTTCCTGGGTCCAAGCCTGGCTGGACTGGGAATTGGTCCCAGGAGGTTTTATCTTCAAAGAGTGCATTCCTGCATTTGTTAGTAAAAGCAAAAGAGTTCTCTACTTTGATGTGCCTAGGTTTTCTTCATGGTTAATAACATTTCTATATTTTGATAGCTACCATCAGAAAGGAATAAACAATGCTTGACAGTTGGCTCAGTTCTTCAGCCTTTGAGTGCAGCCCTATACTATGCTGTGCCTAATAAAGAGCTATGATCACTACAACCTTGCCTCTTCATTGCATTGAACCCACTGTATTGTACACATCTTCTCCGGAGCAACGTATTGTGTGTTTGTTTCTCTTCTCCTCCTGTTTGCACCACTCCTCACTTCCTATTCTTATACCTGCCATCATGGCTCTTTTTTTTTTGTAGCAGGAACTTTGCATATTCTTGATGTAGCCAATTCTCCAAGGGCTTACAGTAGGCCCTGTTTTAACAGCCCTGTAAGCTCTTGGAGGATTGGCTACGTCAGGGGTGTGTGGCCCAATATGCAAAGGAGTTCCTGCTACAAAAAAGGCCCTGCCTGCAATCATATGATCATTATTCGGAAACACACACACCCCATCCTCCTACGCCCAGTTTTTTATATTCATCTATGTTTTATGAGGGGTGTATGCATTCTTAGTATTAGTAAGAGCTACCGTTTTAAAACATGAGTATGTTTTTCTCTTCTGCGGATCATAAATAGAAAGCAGCAGCTTCTTTCACCATTGATGTTTTATTCACAATACATGTTTTATTCAGGGGATGCTATTTGAATATGGACCATGGTGTGGCCAAACTGTTCAAGTTCCGTAGCTGGCAATAATTACCAAACCTCATCGTCTGTGACTGCCTTTGCATTTTGTTTACTCTCGCTCTCCGATGGTGAGTTAAGACACCTTTAGTGTCACACCTTGCACGGCCGCCTAAGGCTTTTCTACCCGTTCTGCCTTGACTCGATAACTTTAATCTGTTATCAGCAACTTTCCAGTGCAGTTTATTAAACTTGCTGCCAGCATTTAAGGCAGGAGACGGTCTTTCTTTCCAAGTCGATTCAAGTTAGGATTCTAGAAACGCTGCTGAGCCCTTCAACCAAATGAGTCTGGCAGCCCTGAGGTTGTTTGAAATTGTGTGGTGGCCTGTGTGAATCTGAGGAAGGCTTATCTGAAGAGATCCATTTTATATGCGACAACACATAGCAACATGCAGGACTCATTTTGTAGCAGGAGTTCCTTTGCCTATCAGGCCACACACCCCTGATGTAGCCAATCCTCCAAGAGCTTACATTAAGTCCTGTAAGAAGAGCCCTGTAAGCTCCTGGACAATTGGCTACAGCAGGGGTGTGTGGCCTAATATGCAAAGGAGTTCTTGCTACAAGAAAAGCCCTGATTAGGCCACACACCCCTGATGTAGCCAATTCTCCAAGAGCTTACAGTAAGCCCTGTAAGAAGAGACTTGTAAGATCTTGGAGGATTGGCTACATCAGGAGGTGTGGCCTAATATGCAAAGGAGCTCCTGCTACAAAATGAGCCTGGCAACATGTCTACATCACAACCACATGACTCTGAAGGGACATCACATCTGAGGCATCATGATGATGCTCTGGTATTTGGGCCAAAACTCTATGACAGAAGCCAAATTTACCATAGAGTTTTTGCCCAAATACCATAGCATTGCCCTGACATCCCAGATTTGATGATGTTACTTCTGGGTGAAACAGGCAGTTATGTAGACACCCTGCTGCACATTGGATGGGCCTCCCTGTTTCTCTCAGTAAATCCCCGCATCCCGTGCCAGTTGCAAGGAGGTACTTGGCAATTCTAGGCTACACCGATAAATATTTAGCCCGATTTAGGGTCAAGCAAGGGTTCCCAGTGATCAGTGAAGAAAAAGGGGGCAGGACCCAGGGAAAACGAAAATGAAGAAACTTCTTCAGCTTCAATAACTCCAAATTTGGGGGTGGAGCCTGGGGAGGGTGGAATTGGGAATAGTGGGAGTTCCCAATGTAAGCCTCCAGCCACAGTCGAGGGAAGAGAGAGAGAGATAGATAGTAGGAAGGTCTGCACTGGCTTTGCTGCCCCATCTTGGTCCTGAACAAGGTGGGAGTTCCCAATGTAAGCCTCCAGCCACAGTCGAGGGGAGAGAGAGAGAGAGAGAGAGATGATAGATAGATAGATAGATAGATAGATAGATAGATAGATAGATAGATAGATAGATAGATGATAGATAGATAGATAGATAGATAGATAGATAGATAGATAGATAGATAGATAGATAGATATGTAGATAGATAGATAGATAGATAGATAGATAGATAGATAGATAGATAGATAGATAGATAGATAGATAGATAGATAGATAGATAGATAGATAGATAGATAGATAGTAGGAAGGTCTGCACTGGCTTTGCTGGACTGACTTTGCTGCCCCATCTTGGTCCTGAACAAGGCCTCTTAAACTGACACTTCTTCTTCTCCTCCTCCTCCTTCTTCTTCTTCTCCTCCTCCTCCTTCTTCCTTGCAAACGTCTCTCACCCACACTTCTGTAGGCTGTCTGTCTGTCTCTGGTGGGAATGCTATTCTTGGGGCTCTTGATGCTACTATGCATCTCCCCGGGGGCTGCCTCCTTGATGCTCCTCTGTTCTAGTCACAGAATGCTCCTTCGCCTCAGGTAGCTTCCTTCTCCCTTTCTTTTCAGAAATCTCTCTTCTCCGCTCTATCTCCTCATGTGCCTCCTCTCGCTCTTCCCCCCAGGGACAAACTAACAAAAATGAAAGCCTTTTACCTCAGACATTTCATTGGGCTCCAAACCCATGGGGTTTCATAAGTCTTCCTGGTTTTAATTAGAGAGATTTAAAGACATCATAAAGTCCCCGGCTAAATTCAGACCTAAGAGTGCTGAATGCGGGCAAGAAAATATCCTTCCAATGCACGATAGGCCATGAAGTTTCCTATGACTGGCACCTTATTTTCAGTCCCTTCCATGTAGCAGACACACAACACAGATGAAGCTGGCACACAGATTAAGCGTTGTTTTGAATGACATGTTTGGACACCTGGGATGCTGTTAGGTGAAGCATGTTTGGCTTGGCTCGTGTCGTATATAAATTGACTCCTTAGAAAGCACTAAGGGTGTGCCAGGTGGTTTTTTTTTTACAAATTTGGATTCAGAGTAATTTCCTTTCTCTTCTTAAAATGCTTGTGTCAGCTTCTTTTAATCTCAGAATGAAAACTACTCCTAATAGTTAATCAGTCTGCCAGTCATGTTCGTTGGTTTCCTTGGAAAACATGTTTCCAGACACAGTTGCCGCTTTGGGTTGGAAATACCTAGAGATTGGGTAGGGGAGGGAAACCTGAAGAGGGTGAGGTTCAGGGAAGTGGAGGGACCCCAGCAGGGCATAATGCCATAGAGAACACCCTCCAAAGCAGCCATTTCTTCCAGGGGTTATCTGGAGATCAATTGTAATAGTGGGAGTCCTCCAAGGGGCTAATTGGACGGTGGCAATTTAGGGGCAGACCTAGGGTGCAAGGCACCCTCGACAAGCCCACCCCAACTGCTCTGCCCCCTCAGTGTCCTCCTCCATGGTGCTATCCCGTGGCCCCCCATCTCACTGCCCACACCCTTCTGCCCCCCTCCAGGGCGCATGGGACAAAGTAGAGAGGGAAGGGCACTTGGGAAGTTCCCAGCCTCTGTTCTACGGCGCTCTCTTTAAGCACCACAAAGAAGTTGTGTGCTGGCCAGCTGCTTCACTTTTCCTCCCTTCTGGTTCTGGAAGGGAGCTGGAGTGAAGCCAGCAGCCCGGCGTGGAAGAGAGCACCACAAAACAGAGGCTGGGAGCCACCTGGGCCCCTTCCCCCACCCTACTTCACTGTGTGCACCCCCGGGGGGGGGGAAGGGTGCAGGCTTCAGGGGTGGCACGGCCACAGAGAAGGGGAACAGGTGGTGGGAGGTGGCCTGGGCATTTGTCTAGGCCTCTAGGGCACTGGGAGGAGAGGATGCTTGCAGCTTCAGAAGGATATTGAGCTTTACCTGGTGCTTGTTTGTCAGGTTGTAAACAAAGTCTCTTTGCGATTTGTCAGGGCACTTAAGAATCCTATTATCTTGACATCCTTGGCATTATGAGAGAGAGTTTCACCATGATACTCGTTGGTGTGTGGTGTTCCACGAGGGACTATTGGGTTCCCCAACGTTGTTTAGCATCTACATACATCGCCTCACACAGCTGTTGCAGAACTTCAGGCTGGGTTGTCACCAGTATGCTGACAGCCAGCTGTATCTGTTGATGGATGGCTGTTCGGTACCCCCGAAAATCTGACAAAGGGACTGGAGGCTGTGGCTGGATGGTTGAAGCACAGCCGGCTGAAATTAAATCCATCCAAGACAGAGGTTTTGTGGTTGGGACCAACATATCTTTGGGACCACCCCTCCTGGTATACTCCCAAAGAGCACTACCCTCTCTGAACAACAACATGCTGATGATTCTGCGATCAAGGAGTATTTGTCTAGCTTCAACTGGAGCCAGAGGCTTCTTGGCTTTGGATCCAGTTTGCTGAAATTCACTTCTAAGTGAGATCTGGGCCTGAGGGACTTGGTACAGTTCCATAGGGCCTGCAAAACAGAAATGTATTGCCAAGCACAGAGCTTTTATTTTTATTTTTTGCAGGAATGCACAGGAACACAGTTCCAGCTGGCTTGGAGAGCCAGTTTGGTGTAGTGGTGAAGTGTGCGGACTCTTATCTGGGAGAACCGGGTTTGATTCCCCACTCCTCCACTTGCAGCTGCTGGAATGGCCTTGGGTCAGCCATAGCTCTGGCAGAGGTTGTCCTTGAAAGGGCAGCTGCTGTGAGAGCCCTCTCCTGCCCCACCCACCTCACAGGGTGTCTGTTGTGGGGGAGAAAGGGAAAGGAGATAGTGAGCCGCTCTGAGACTCTTCGGAGTGGAGGGCGGGATATAAATCCAATATCTTCTTCTTCTTGTCATCAGGGGGTGCGGCCTAATATGCAAATGAGTTCTGCGGGGTTTCTGCAAAGAAGCCCAGTGGTGACATCAAGGGGTGTGGCCTAATATACGAATGAGTTCCTGCTGCACTTTTTCTATCAAAAAAGCCCTGGCCAAGCAAACAGGGAATGTCAGGAGAATTCCTTTGAACTATTTTTACACCTACCCTGATGGACTGTGCCTATCCCCCACAGGGGAGGGGAGGGGAGGGAGACTTCAACACTGAACCTACAACACAGAGATAAAAAGAAAAAGCAAGTCAGAATAAAAGCTAAGTGATATGGAGCAAAGGTAAAACTACAAGAACTGAGATAAAAGAAATTACAATAAATAGGTAAAAGGAATTAAAATAAATAGATAAAAGCTAAGGTAGTATAATATTTTTTTAAAAGTCCTCGAGCCAGTTTGGTGTAGTGGTTAAGTGTGTGGACTCTTATCTGGGAGAACCGGGTTTGATTCCCCACTCCTCCACTTGCACCTGCTAGCATGGCCTCGGGTCAGCCAGAGCTCTGGCAGAGGTTGTCCTTGAAAGGGCAGCTGCTGTGAGAGCCCTCTCCAGCCCCACCCACATCACAGGGTGTCTGTTATGGGGGAGGAAGGTAAAGGAGATTGTGAGCCGCTCTGAGACTCTTCGGAGTGGAGGGTGGGATAGAAATCCAATATCTTCATCTACCTCACAGGGTGTCAGTTGTGGGGGAGGAAGGGAAAGGAGATTGTGAGCCGCTCTGAGACTCCTCAGAGTGGAGGATGGGATAGAAATCCAATATCTTCATCTACCTCACAGGGTGTCTGTTGTGGGGGAGGAAGGGAAAGGAGATTGTGAGCTGCTCTGAGACTCTTCAGAGTGGAGGGCGGGATATAAATCCAACATCTTCTTCTTCTTCTTCTTCTTCTTTGAGATGGAGCACTGCCTCATAACTTCCCGCAACAATTCGCCAGGACCAGGAGCTCCTTTGCATATTAGACCACACCCCCTCGATGTAACCAATCCTCCAAGAGCTTCCAGGCCTCTTCATACAGGGCCTACTGTAAGCTCTTGGAGGATTGGCTACACCAGGGGGTGTGGCCTAATATGCAAAGGAGCTCCTGCCACAAAATAAGCCCTGCCTGGTACCAATGTTATTCCACTTCAACCTTTGATACTCCTTGACGTGTCACCTGTGGCTCTTGTGGGCACTGTCCTCCAATGTTGCCTTGGGGCAGCTGTGGGGTGAGAGAGAGGGAGGACTCTGAGGCCCAGAGGACGGTCCAGTCCCCCACTCTAGTGTCTCTAGGGTTGCCAAGTCCAATTTAAGAAATATCTGGGGACTTTGGGGATGGAGCCAGGAGATTTTGGGGGTGGAGCCAGGAGACATTAGTGGTGGAGCCAGGAGCAAGGCTGTGACAAGCATAATTGAACTCTTACCGAGTCCGATCAACTTCTCCATTTTCCTCTTACATGAAAACTATACTTGAAGAACTCATAGGGACATTCATACCCAGCATTGACTCCTTCTCACGTGGAAACTTCCCCCATAAGCTTTCCCAGTAGCATTTCCCTTCACATAGCTGTTTGCTGAAGTCGACTATGACTCCTGAAAGCACCTATTGAAATCAATGTGGTTAGTCCTCAAGGTGGCACTGGATTTCTGTCTTATTTCGCTATGATGGACTAACATGGCTACCCTTTTGCAACCTTAGCATCTGTCTAACGAGGAACCAGTAAGTCCACATTAGCATCCTGCCAGTTGATCAAATGGCCACAATAAGGGAATTTAGACTGTTTGAGTGGCCTGTCAAAAGTCCAGCTCAAGAAGGTAATAGAGATTGCCTCTACAAGCACATCCCCTTCTCTTTCCTGGTGTGCAAATATTCCTCAGACCTTGAAACCTCTCTCTTCTTCACCTTTGGCTAGTCGGGTCCAATATATTTTATTGCCGAAGGTATTTTGATTTTTCTTTGAACTGGGAACACACTCCTGTCAGTTGTGCCTCAGATCCAGTGATTTCAACTGCAGAGATGCGAGCATATTTATTAGACTCGCATTGATCAAAGGGCTTTTCTATGTGTAGTCATGCTCATAATAAAAACAGAGTGGATAATGTAGCTTTTGGGGGGAGGGGGATATTTTACAGTTCAGTGTTCTGAAATTAATCTAACACAGATCATTTATGTCACGTTTTTGAGTATTTCACAAATATTCTGAAACGATGGCCTATTTATTTACTTAGTTACATCTCAGCTTTTCCCTTCGCAACAGGAACACAAAGCTGCTTTCCACACCCTTGCCCCCTCCTCCATTTTATCCTCACGCCCAGGGCTATTTTTATAGGGAAAAGCCCAGCAGGAACTCATTTGCATTTTAGGCCACACATCCTGACATCACCATTGTTTCACACAGGACTTTTTTGTAGAAAAAGCCCAGCATGAACTCATTCGCATCTTAGGCCACACCCCCTGATGCCACGACAACCGGAACTGCATTCCTGTGTTTCTCTGCTCAAAAAAAAACAAACAAACCCTGCTCACATCAACAATCCTTTGAGGTAGTTTAGGCTGAGAGAGACTGACTGGCTCAACAGCTCGCCCACAAGCTTCCATGGCCAAGTAGGGATTTGAACCTGGTCTTAAGGTTGCCAGGTCTTACCTGGCTGCTGGCAGGGGACTTTTTTTCATACACGCATAGCACACACAGCATGATAACATCACCCGGAAGTGATGTCATTGCACTGGGCATGTCATGCTGGGGACACTCTAGCATTTGAGTAAAAACTGTAATGCACCATAGAGGTTTTTTTTACCCAAATGCTAGAGTGTCCCCCACGTGATGTGCCTGGCATGATGACATCACTTCCATATGATGTCATCACACCGGGCATGTTGGGCAACAATGGAACTCTTCAGGGATGGAGCTCCCCTGCTGGCCACCTCCATGCCAGCAGGTTGGAGAACCCAAAATCTGCGAAACCCTCACTGAAGGGGCATGGAACCCTATTGGGTCTCCCAAATCCTAGTCCAACTATGCTGATAATGTAGTAGTAGTAGTTATGGTGGTGGAGGTGGTGGCAACAGTACTGCAGACAGAGCTTAGAGAGGGTGGCTTGCCTTAAGGTCGTGTAGTAAGTGGGTGGCTGGGTAAGATTTGAACACAGATCTCATATTCTTAGCTGGTATTTTGTACCAGGTCTTAGCTGACACAAAGTTATCTACAAATAATGAAGTTGAAGAAAGTTGTCTTATACACTTGGCTTGTGCTTTGTGTAATAAGCCTTTGTATGGTCACAGGAAGGGACCATGGTTCAGTGGCAGAGTATTCCCTGTTTGGTGTAGTCACAGTTAAGTATGTGGACTCTTAGCTGGGAGAACCAGGTTGGATTCCCCACTCCTCCACCTTGGGTCAGTCATAACTGTCAGAGCTGTTCTGCTCCACAGCAGTTCTCTCAGAGCTCGGTCAGCTCCACCTACCTCAGAGACAGTTTTCCCTCTAAGCTGAGTTAGTGTGAGCTAGCTCACAGATTTTTAGCCTCCGACTAACACATTTTTGTCTTAGCCCAGGGAAAATGGCCCAGATGCAGTAGCTCACAACTTTAATGCCAGTAGCTCACAAAGTAGAATTTTTGCTCACAAGACACTGCAGTTTAGAAGGAACATTGGAGGCTGCCTTTTGTTTGGAGGGGAATGGAAAGGAGATTGTAAGCCACTCTGTGACTCCTATGGGTATAAACCCAATGGTATAAATCCAATCTTTCTTCTTCTTCTTCTTCTTCTTCTTCTTCTTCTTCTTCTTCTTCTTCTTCTTCTTCTTCTTCTTCTTCTTCTTCTTCTTCTTCTTCTTCTTCTTCTTCTTCTTCTTCTTCTTCTTCTTCTTCTTCTTCTTCTTCTTCTTCTTCTCCTCCTCCTCCTTCTTCTCCTCCTTCTCCTCCTCCTCCTCCTCCTCCTCCTCCTCCTCCTTCTTCTTCTTCTTCTTCTTCTTCTTCTCCTCCTTCTCCTCCTCCTCCTCCTCCTCCTCCTCCTCCTCCTCCTCCTCCTTCTTCTTCTTCTTCTTCTTCTTCTTCTTCTTCTTCTTCTTCTTCTTCTTCTTCTTCTTCTTCTTCTTCTCCTTCTTCTCCTTCCTTGGCGTACAGACATTTTCAGGTTCACTGAGGTTCAGTCCAAATGGGATGAATGTACTCTGCAGGTAGATTCATCTAAAAAAACCCTCATTGTCACAGAACGCATAAGGCTGAGATTACTGGAGACTCAGAAGCTGTGTAGGGAGTCAAAGGGCCTACTGAAAATGAATGCCTTCAGAGAGAAAACAATGCAACTGGTCTCCTTATGGGAAAGTTTCTATCTGACAAAAGCTCTGGTGGGACTCTGGAATGAGAAGATGACTTAGGGATGGACACAGTTCATCCCTCGTGCCTTATCTCAGCAGTGAGAGCTCATTGGAACCCTTGAAGAATGGGAGCAATAAAATAACAGTGAAGATGGTTAGAATGATGGTGGTGGGGCTGTAGCTCAGTGGAAAACGATCTGCTTTGCATGCAAAATGTCCCAGGTTCAATCCCTGGCATCTCCAGTTAAAAAAGATGTAATAGTAGGTTATATGAAAGACCTCAGCCTGAGATTCTGGGGAGCCACTGCCAATCTGAGTAGACAGTTACTGACTTTGATGGACCAAATCAGTATAAGGCCGTTTCATGTGCATTGTTTTTTAACTGTACTTCTAGATTATTATTTTTTTGCTTCATTTCAGCTCCACCAATATGCCCTCCTTTGTAAAGCCGGAGACAGTATAAGCTGTATGTACAGAGAAACCCATAGAGACAAGTCTTAGACAGTAGTAATTCCAGACGGTTCCATTAAAAAAAAAGAAGAGAGATGCAAATGTTCTCTTTTATTTGAATATTTTGGCTGTCTGCTGTAGAAAATGATGACTGCATGACATCATGCTAATGCAACAAAAGACAAAGAGGCTGTAATTATGAGTGTTTGATGCAGTCATCAACAGAAGAAAAAGCGGCTGAGCATGTAGTGCACCTTTTGACCGGCACGTCTCGAAACCCAAGAAAACGGAGAGCAAATCAGAGGACTAAAAAGCTTGTGGTTTGATTCAGAGTTGGGTTCTTTTTTATCTTCAAGAGGTCTATTTATAATGGATTGTCTTGTGGGTCCAGGTTATAAATAGATAACGAGCATTTCCATGGCCATGAAGCTGAGGACATCATCTAAGAGACTGAAGTCAGAGTCTCTCTCGGATGAATATTTCCATTGATGCTAAAGCAATTGCAGTTGGAAAAAGAAGACAGAGGCGAGGATGCGTCTGGGGGCCTGTTCATAGAGCTGGCAGCTCCTACTCGACTGCCTTGAGGGTAGATAATGTAACATTTCTGCACATTATGAAGTCTTTAAGGAGAAGAAACATTTGAACATGACTATCCTGGGGAAGTATGGAATATATGGAATACTTCTAAAAAAAAATCATACTCTTTTAATAATGCAAAAGATGCTCGCCCCCTTCCAAATCTTTTTTCCTCCCTGTCTAGTCATGGCCAACCGACAGTGGCCTCGTGATGTTTTCAAAGCAAGAGATGTCCAGAGGTGGTTTGCCATTGCTTGCCTCTGAGGAACGGTCTTCAGCTTCTTTGGTGGTCTCCATCCCGGTAATAACCAGGATCGGCCCTGCTGTCAAGCTCCTGCATATATCTTCCCCTTAGAAGCTGAATTTTGGTATTTACTACTTAATAGCCAGGGTCATCTGGCTAGGGGATGTTTAGATTCTCATGGAACACCGCTGTGTCTCACGAGTCTGAGAATGAATGCTCTAGTAACTTCAAATGTCGTTATCTCTTTGATATGCAGTTCTTCCTCTTTTGTCCACAAGCATAGCCACCTTCAAGAGGGGTTTAGATAAAAACATGGAGCAGAGGTCCATCAGTGGCTATTAGCCACAGTGTGTGTGTGTGTGTGTGTGTGTGTGTGTATATATATATATATATATATATATATATATAAAATTTTTTGGCCACTGTGTGACACAGATTGTTGGACTGGATGGGCCATTGGCCTGATCTAACATGGCTTCTCTTATGTTCTTATGTTCTTATGTTGTTTATTGCAGTAACATTTGACCCTTAAGGTAGAAGTGCCCGCCAAATAATAATGGGTGTGAACTCCCGTTATATATTTCTGTATGTGCTCTGGTTCTTCAGCTCTTTCAGTTACCTGGCTTATAAGCATCTCTAGGTCCTAATAAAGGAATCTATTTGAAATAAACAAAGGATATTGGGACTATCGTTATTGGGACTATCAGAGCTCGACACCTGCTTAGCTTCCAAGATTTGATGAGATTGGTCTAGCCTGGGCCATCTGGGGGGGGGGGGGAGGGGGATTGGGAATGGAAAGTGCCTTCAGGTTACAGCCAGAGGTACTTTGCCATTGCCTGCCTCCAGGGGTAGAAATCTAGCAGGAGCTCCTTTGCATATTAGACCCTAATGTAGCCAATCCTCCAAGAGCTTACAAAAAAGAGCCTGGTAAGCTCTTGGAGGATTGGCTACATCAGGAAGGTGTGGTCTAATATGCAAAGGAGCTCCTACTACAAAAAAAGCCTTACGAGAATAGCATTGGAAACAAATATGTATGATTACCAGGGGTAGAATTCTAGCAGGAGCTCCTTTGCATATTAGGCCACACACCCCTGATGTAGCCAATCCTCCAAGAGCTTACAAAAAAGAGCCTTGTAAGCTCTTGGAGGATTGGCTATATCAGGGGCGTGTGGCCTAATATGCAAAGGAGCTCCTGCTAAAATTCCACCCCTGCCTGCCTCTGTGTAGCAACCCTGGACTTCTCAGGTGGTCTCCCATCCAAGTGCTAACCAGGGCTGATCTTGCTTTGCTTCCCAGATAGATGAGATCAGGCTAGTGTCAGCTTTCTAGGTGAGGCCTTCCAATCCTAGCTCCATATTTAAAATACATCTTTGTGGCTAGTTGCCTATGATGATGTGTATCCGAATGCGCAGCCTATTGAAAACAGTGGGGTACTCAGGCCTCATTTTGGGCAGGAGCTGACAGAAACCTCTAAATGTGATTGTGCTTTTTCTTTCTTATCCCACCCTCCCCCCATACTTGCTTCCGGGCTCCCTCATTCAAACCCCCTGCTGAACTCTAAGATTTGACAAACTTCCTAATATTTCCCCCCACAAAAACGGGGAAATAACTAAAACATGAAGCAGACAGGTGGAAATCTTCATTATGGGTGTTTTTAGGCTGACAGTTTGTGACTCTCTATCACCGCATTGGAAACTCACCTTTTACGTTACCTAATGTTCTCACAACTGTTTTGCATCGTTGCTGCCTGAAGGATCTACATTTGTTTCGGTGAGATGAGTTCTGGCACTGCTGCTGCAACGTTTTTCTCGAAACTAGTTTTGATCCCATCATTTCTTTACAGGCGTTTCAAACTTGTATTGTAGAAGTTTTCATGCATTTTAAAAGACTCCTCCAAAAGCCACAAGGTGCAGTAATTTGCATGAGAACCGATAGCACTTGAAATGTTTACATATCATTGCTTGCCTCATCTTGTAATTTAAATTTGTATTGTTTTTGCAGTGTTGACGCGATTTCCAAGCAATCGTACACATTTAACTAAGCACTGGTATTCCGTCTGCCCTCTGATCAGAGACCCCCCCCCCCCCCAAATTGAAACGCTTTCAGCAGGAAATATAGAAGTTTGGCTATGCAAAATGAGCAGAGCAAATCCACAAATGTAAAAGGAAATAATTAAAGCAGGACGGTGGCAGGCAATTTGAAGACTAAAACTCTGGCTCAAACTGAATGTAAAAACACCCTATTCACTGTGGCCACATAGGAGAAAGTAATTTTAAAAGTATGATGGGAGTAAGGTTTTATTATAACAATTCTATCTCAAGAAGCATTTTAAGGTAGATGCTGAGCTCATATAACTTAGTACACCATCCAGTGATGTCAGGGGTGTGTGGCATATGCACTTTAAAGCCTATATGGCCAGGGACCTGTATACCTTCGGGACTGCCTTTCCCCACATGTTCCCCAGAGAGCACTTCGGTCAGGGTCACAAAACCTGCTCTCAATCCCTGGCCCCAAAGAGGCCAGGCATGATGACCAGAGCCAGGGCCTTCTCCATTGTAGCTCCAAGCTGGTGGAACGAGCTCCCTGAAGAGGTTAAGGCCCTGCGAGAGTTCACACAGTTCCGCAGGGACGGCAAGACGGTGCTCTTCCAGCAAGCGTTTTGTTAATCAAATCACAGGCTACAACAGACCCTGAAACATCCGGTCCACCTCTAGCATGACCCTAGGAGCTGTTCTATATATAACATCCAGCTGGAACAGCAGAATAGTTAAACTTGATACAAAACAGAATAGGCAGCCATCCATTTTATTAAACAGACTACCATCTAAGGATCAATAGCACCTCAAATGTTTCTTAATATTTTATGGTTTTATGTTTTAATTGTATTTTTTGTTTCATGTGTTTCATGTTCAAACATGAATATGTAAGCCACCTTGAGCCTGCTCTGATGGGGAGGGTGGGATATAAATTGAAATGAATGAATGAATGAATGAATGAATGAGTTGTGCTAATGAGCTCTTCTTCTATGAAATGACCCCTGGGGTACTTATACACAGCATCTGTGTTGCATCATCGTCGTTGTCATTGTCATCATCGTCATCATCATCCACTCTTCAGTGAAGGGCTCAGAGCAGTATTTTGTTGTTGTTGTTCAGTCACACAGTCGAGTCCGACTCTTTGTGACCCCATGGACAAAGTCACACCAGGCCCACCTGTCTTCCACCATCCTCCGAAGTCTGCTCAAATTCATGTTTGTTATATCAGTAACGCTGCCCAGCCATCTCATCTTTTGCCATCCTCTTCTTCTTTTGCCTTCGGTCTTTCCTAGCATCAGGATCTTCTCCAGGGAGTGCTCCCTTCTCATTGGGTAGCCAAAGTATTGGAGCTTCAGCTTCAGCATCTGACCTTCCAGGGAACAGTCTGGGTTGATTTCCCTTAGGACTGACTGACTGGATCTTCTTGCAGTCCAAGGGACTCTCAAGATTCTACTCCAGGGAGTGCTCCCTTCTCATTGGGTGGCCAAAGTATTTGAGCTTCAGCTTCAGCATATGACCTTCCAGGGAACAGTCTGGGTTGGTTTCCCTTAGGACTGACTGATTGGATCTTCTTGCAGTCCGAAGGACTCTCAAAATTCTTCTCCAGCACCACATCCCAAAGCATCTATTCTTCTGTGCTCGGCCTTCCTTATGGTCCAGCTCTCACAGCCATACATTACTACTGGGAATACCATTGCTTTGACTATATGGACTTTTGTTGGCATACACAGTACTGCGGTACTGTGGTTTGAACTCTCTGCTCATGACCTGAGTTCAATTCCGCCAGAAGCTGGATTCAGGTAGCCGTCCCAAGGTTGACTCAGCCTTCCAGAGATGATATCTTCCAGAGATGATACGAGCCCTGCGGGACCTGAACCAATTCCGCAGGGCTTGCAAAACATTTCTTTTCCAGCTTGCCTTTGAAATAGAACCCGGCTAAACTGACGTGTAGTTACCTAGCCATCTTGTGGACATCATAACTTATGGTATTTATAGCACCTATTTTATCTATTTTATTTAATTATTTATGTAATTGATTATATTTAAATTGTTGTGTATATTGTTTTATTTGAATCATGGAATGCCATGTCTGTAAGCCGTCCTGAGCCCGCCTTTGACGGGGGAGGGCGGGATATAAAAATAAATTTATTATTATTATTATTATTCCATCTTTCCAAGGTCGGTAAAATGAGTACCCAGCTTGCTGGGGGGAAAGCGTAAAGGACTGGGGAAGGCAATGGCAAACCACCCTGTAAAAAGTCTGCCGTGAAAACATTGTGAAAGCGACGTCACCCCAGGGTCGGAAACGACTGGTGCTTGCACAGGGGACCTTTCCTTTCCCAGGTTCGCCATAGCTGTCCTCCCAAGGAGCAAACGTCTTTTAATTTCATGGCAGTATACAATTTAATTTCAGAGCAGTATACAACAGGTTAAATATTACAAATACAACCGACGTATTGTCAGTGAAATAGTATTAATCAATGGCTTAGAAAGCAGTTTGCTCCCTCCCCCTTGTGGATCAGGATCCAGGCATAGAGGAGGCCATAGTGACAGCCACGATGTGGACCACTGCTCTCCTCAACCATTGGCCTGATGGAACATCCCCATTTCACATGCCCTGTGGATCTGAACGAGGTCCCACAGGGCGTGGATGTCACTGGTAGAGAATATTAATTCAGATATTTGAATAAGAATTCGAATGTGCGTCTGATATTGTGCTTGAGGTTCCTAATCCAATCTAACGAGCGATGCATACATAGAAGCTTGTTGACGACTGTGGGTTTTCTTTGTGGCCTGGCTATAGCTGAGGAATGGCCTGGGACATAAAAATGGTGCTGTCTGTTCTGCTTCTGAAATTTAAAAGCTCAAGTGCTTTGCTTTTATTAAAGCAATAATTGCAAATATACCTAGAGATGGCACAACGAGCCGCTTCACCCTAGGCTACGTAACTATATCTTTGTTTTTTTGCCGGTAAGGAAAATAGGGACCATCAACACCACAGCAAATAAAAGCAGGATTTATTATTATTATTATTATCTAGGCTTGAAAACAGTAGGTAGCCCTGACCATTATCCAGCAGACATGGAGGGAACTGATATTTTTAGAGAATGAAAGCTCAGAAAATAAACATAATGTAATTATGGGCTAAAAGTCATAACATCGTGGAACTTCAGTGCTGTATCGTCATCACCTGCAGCAATCAGACAATATTAGATATCCTGAACTAATCTTTATTAATTATGTCTTTTTGCATCCTTGAAAACAGTAGCGTTGCTTGCATGTACTTCTTTCAGCAGAATCACCGTCTCAGAGACCAGCAGCTTTTATTTCTGAACTTTCATGCCGATCTTTACAGGCTTCTGAAAAACAGGAGGTTTGCATTAATTGAGATACATTTCTTGGCTCCTTGAACATATTAGCTTGTCTGCGTGTACTAGTAAATATTCATGAGATTAGTTTGTATGATGCAGAAGATGGAGATCCCTGAAGTCAGCAGATGAGAGGAATTGGACTGATATGGAGAAAAAAGGGCAAAGCACCCTGTGCAAGCACCAGTTGTTTTCGACTCTGGGGTGACATTGGTTTCACAACATTTTTATGACAGACTTTTTACGGGGTGGTTTGCCATTGCCTTCCCCAGTCATCTACACTTCCCCCCCAGCAAGCTGGGTACTCATTTTACCAACCTCGGAAGGATGGAAGGCTGAATCAACCTCGAGCTGGCTACCTGAACCAGTTTTCGCTGGGATCGAACTCAGGTCGTGAGCAGAGGGCTCCGATTGCAGTACTGCAGCTTTACCACTCTGCGCCACAGGGCTCTCTGGTATGGAGAAAGAGGTCAATAAAATGGAAACTCTGCTAAGTAGAGAAGGAGACCTCCCACTAACAATCCCCACCGCGATCACCCCACCACCACATGGTAGGGCAGTGGAGGAAAAATGCTAGGAAAACCACTGCCACTCCACTGTCACGATGGAGGCTGTTGCACAACCGCTGGCAATTGCCCGCCTCCTACTCCCTTGGATGAAATCACAAGGGCAGGGAGAGACTATTTGGACTCAGAGCAGGAGAGTTGACCAATCAGGGAGTGGCTGGCCAGCCAGTCTGGCAGCTACTGCCATTCCTGAACATTCTGGTCCAGCGCGAGTTCCCCACCTGCCCACCCTCTTGTTGAGACCATGTGGGATTAGCTAGTCACCAGTTATGGGGCTGAGCAGGAATTTTTGGGGCCCCTCTCAAAAATTCTACAAGCAATAAATGCAACATCAGTCCATCAGTTCAATGCAGTATTCAAAATGCCACTTTTTTTGCCTGCTTGCATGGTCAGAGGGGTGAGGCATAAATAGGTCTAGTATCAAAGGTTAGGCCCAAATTGGGATGGCGTGGAAAGCATGAGTTGAAGGGGTTTCAAGCTGGTGAGCACCCTGAGATATCAGCGATAGCGGGGGTCCTCAACTGGGCTACTGAGAGGCTTAGCAGTCTGGGTGGCCTCATTGGGGGTCTCTTCGGGGTCAGGGGAGCATATGTCCAGCCTTAAGGCTTTGCCGTTGTGGGCAGGGGTATGCTTTCCCATCCCCTCTATGCAGTAGCGTGTGGGCAGTGAAGCTTCTGGATCCAGACCTGAGCTGGGATGGGTTTGCCCTGTTAGGAAGCTTGTTTTGCAAGTTCAACCCAACCCATGCTTTGAGATGTGCGTAATGGTGCAGATCAGCTTATGTGTAAATAAAAAATCCTAGTTTAACCCATAATTTGTGTAGAAGAAGATACTGGATTTATATCCCACCCTCCACGCCGAAGCTCAGTCTCAGAGCAGCTCACAATCTTTTTTACCTTCCTTCCCCCAACAAACACCATATGAGATGGGTGGCGCTGAGATGACTCTCACAGCAGCTGCCCTTTCAAGGACAACCTCTGCCAGAGCTATGGCTGACCCAAGGTGTTATGTATGTGGACTCAAGGGAAGTATTTGGTGTTTCCGCCTGGCTCATTGGAGCCATACGGACTGAGCTTGGGGACTTGGGAACAAAGGGCTGTAAGATTCAAACCTCCGCAGCCCAGGACCAATCACAAGCCCCTGCTCGTTCGAATGACCCAATAACATGCTTGCGCAGGAACCCAGAGATGTATAAATGTCTGGCCTGTGGGCCCCAACACCAGTCTTGATTGTAAATCTTTACTATGTGATTCCTATTAAAGAGCTTGTACCACTCATTCCGAGACTCTGCCATGCTTAGAACCCACTATATTATAGTGGCGACGAGGTGGGATCTGGATGAGCGAGGTCCAGGGCAACCCAGCACCGCCAAACACACCAAGCTCCAGCGCCGCTGCGCAACAGGTACTGCCGCCCAACCCGATCATAGCTGCCACCTCCGGATTGCAAAACTCCATTCCGGAGTTTGACATCGCACAGCCCGAGGCCTGGGAAGCCTGGGTCAAAAGACTCAAGTTCCACCTCATGGCACAGCGAATCAAGGATGATGAACATGAAATCAAGAAGGCCATCCTGCTGAGCAACTGCGGCATCGCCACGCTACAGCTAGCGGAGGGCCTGGTCGCACCAGAGACGCTCGAGGCATCTTCCTTCGACAAGATCATCGAGGTGCTGACAGGCCATTTCGTCCCGAAGCCTACTCTCCTCACCAGGAACGTACAGTTCCTCGACAGCTTCCAGGAGCCGAACGAGACCATAGCTACCTTCCTAGCCCACCTGCGAGACTTGGGCAGGAAAGCAGAGTACGGCGCACAATTGAAGGAGAATCTGCTCGTGAAGTTCACTCACAGCCTCAAGGATGGGAAGGCATGTCAGAAAATTGTGATGGAATCCAAGCCAACCTTGGAGAAGGCCCTACAAATAGCCATCGGGAAGGCCGGGTATATAGCTCGGGTGTGCCGATCGGCAGCACTGTGCCAAGGAAAACTTCCTCGCCAACAGAATGGCCGCCGCCCCGAGGTCACACTAGTGGACGACATCCAGGCACTCACCACTTCAAGGACCCAGGTATGCCAGTTGCCCATTCCCTCCCTGGATAAATACTACGTGACTATGTTCAGGGAAGGCAAGCCCTGCAAAATGGAGGTAGACTCCAGGACAGGCCAGACGGTCATTTTGACCCACACATTCAGGAAGATGATGTGTCCCGGGGGGGAAGCTCAGTTAAAACCAACCTCTTTTCTTGTCCGGGACTTTCAAAAGTGGGAGGTTGCAGTCCAGGGAGTGGACCTGGTCCATGTTAGGTACGGAAAGTTCAAGGGCAAGCTCCCCCTCATTGTGGTGGAGGGCGATCTGTGCAGCCTTCTAGATCGGTCCTGGTTCCAGGCACTGGGCATCCAAGTGATGGGGATTCATTACACCCCCATTCAAAGGGACTTTCAAAGGGTGTGTGAAGAGTTCCCTGCAGTTTTTGACGGAACTGTGGGGACATACACCGGAGTCCCTTTAGAGTTACAATTAGACCCCAATGTGCAGCCCATACGGCTGAAGGCCAGGCGGGTGCCACTAGCTCTCAGGCCCAAGATCGAAGAGGAGCTTGACCGCCTCATGGCCTAAGGGGTTCTGGAACCAGTCGCTAATGCAAAGTGGGAGACTCCCATAGTAACCCCGATCAAACCCAATGGCAGCATACGCATGTACGCTGACTATAAATGCACAATAAATAAGACATTGCAAGGCCATGCATACCCCGTTCCAGTGGTGAGCCACGTGTTAGCATCCCTAGCGGGAGCAAAAATCTTTGGGAAACTGTATCTGGAACAAGCGTACCAACAGCTCCCTGTGGATGCAGCCACAGCAGAAGCGCAAACTATCGTAATGCACTGGGGGGCCTTCAAAGTTAGACGCTTGCAGTTCGGGGTCAGCGTGGCTCTGGGACTGTTTCAGACCTTAATGGATTCCCTTCTTAAAGGCATCCCTGGGGTACAGCCATTCTTCGACGATGTGCTGATTGCAGCAGCCACCAAAGACGAATTAAGCGACCACCTTCAAATGGTGTTACAGCATTTTGAGGGGGCAGGGAAAAATGTGTATTGGGGGTGCCCACCATAGATTTTCTGGGATATACGGTGGATGTGAACGGCATTCATTCGACCCAGGACAAAATAAAGGCCATTTGTGATGCGCCGGCTCCCACCAACAACAACGATGTGAATAATGAAGTGATATTTGGTTCTTGTGAACTACAAGTGAGATCTGAAATATTGAACTAAAGTATGAACTAAAGAAGTGGCATTTTGAATACTTCATTGAACCGATGGACTGATATTGCATTTATTGCTTGTAGGATTGTTGATATATTTTCTTGTACCCTCGAGGCTATATAGTTTGCATTATTCTGTTACTTGCATATGCCTGTTACTCTTAAAATACTTTGCGACGTAATGTGAATGATTAAATACGCACACACTATAGTGGTTTATAAAATTATTTGGATGTCAATACACCTAATTCTTTTTCTGTATTTATGCTGTACATCCTGTAATCCTTAAATATACTAACCCTATAAATAATAGGTAGGCCCGAAACTGCTTAGCTTCCAAGATCTGTCAAGATGGTGCTAGCCGGAGCCATTTTGTTCAGGGCTAGCTATCCAGGTCATGGCTGTCGTGGTGAAAGAGAAGCTTCCCCCTCCCTATTCTTTTTCCCGAGCTTCACCTTGCTGATCCAGAGCCCCCAGAAGACTTTCACTCCTTCCAGGACTTGGGACTTTCTTACGTGGTCTGTACTTGGAGACACTAAGAGCATAAGAGAAGCCATGTTGGATCAGCCCAATGGCCCATCCAGTTCAACACTCTGTGTCACACAGTGGCCAAAAACTCCAGGTGCCATCAGGAGGTAAACCAGTGGGGCCAAGACTAGAAGCCCTCCCCCTGTTGCCCCCCCAAGCACCAAGAATACAGAGCATCACTGCTCCAGACTGAGAGTTCCATCAATATCCTGTGGCTAATAGCCACTGGTGGATCTCTGCTCCATAAGAATGTAAGAGAAGCCATGTTGGATCAGGCCAGTGGCTCATCCAGTCCAACACTCTGTGTCACACAGTGGCCAATAAAAACCAAGTGCCATCAGGAGGTCCATCAGTGGGGCCAGGACACTAGAAGTCCTCACATTGTTGCCCCTCCCAAGCACCAAGAATAAAGAGCATCACTGCCCCAGACAGAGAGTTCCAACAATACGCTGTGGCTAATAGCCACTGATGGACCTCTGCTCCATATGTTTATCCATAGTTCCCTCTAAGCTGCAGAATCTTGTGAGCAAAAATTCTACTTTGTGAACTATTGGCATTAAAGTTGTGAGCTACTGCCATTAATTATTGTGCTCTGGGGTTATCCTTCCTGAGCTAAGGGAAAAATCGGTGAGCTGGAGGCTAAAGATCTGTGAGCTAACTCAGCTTCGAGGGAACACTGCTTGCAGCTCTTGTGATCTTTAGAGACATGCACCAAAGGGAGAGGCAAAAGAGGCATACAAAATGTTAGTGACGGAGGTTTAAAAAAATGCAGTGCTAAATTACAAACAGGGCACGTGAGTGTATCCAGATTGATTGCAATTACTTCTAAAACAGAAATTATTAGACTTTTAAAAATAATATCCGTACTTCTTTGAACTCTCTTGATACCGCTTTCTTTAACATTGCCTTTTAACTTATTTGGAAAATAACTTAATTTCCCTTTCTAATAAGTGCTTTACTTTAACAGCCATTAAAAAAAATCTAATAATGTATTTCTAGGTGGGGGGAGTGGAGAGATTACGCCATAAAAACCCTCAGAGCAGACTCTGGTGATGATTAAAGTATCTGTTTATTTTATTTATTAAATTTATATCCTATCTTCAAGTCCCAGGAGAGCTTCCAAGGTAGTTCACCAAATGAGATTAAAATCATAAAAAAGAACAGGCTCTGGGACCAACTGGTTATGGATAAGATCACATCTGGTCTGGACCAATCAGACCCATATGAATCTTTTCTACAATTTGTCTCCAAATGGTCCCCGATCCTAGAAAAAATAGACACAGAACCTGGGTATGCAAATTCCTTCAACCGGAGAACCCTAGGCAAAGAAATTCTACCACTATAATGTAATAATGAAGTAAAATCCTATTTTGAAACCATCCTATCCTCATGCAACTTTTTTCTTGAATTGTAACTCGTTGTTCTGGTTTGCACTGCACCGTTTATCTTTTGTTTAAGTTTATGTTATCCTGTTTTTGATTGTGTTATTTCTATTATGTCTATGTCATGCTGCAAAATCCAATGAAAGTTATTTTTTCCCAAAAAAAAGAAGAAGAAAAAGAAAAGGCTCTGGAAACTCAAAAGCCTGCTTTGATCTCTCATGTAAAATAAGAGCTAGACATTCTGAAAATGTTCTTATGGAGAGGGGAAATTCCTTTTTCAGACATTCACTTTTCTAGACACAGACATGGATTCCTCTTATTCTCTTTTTTTGTCTTGTAAAAAATAATTTCTTTTTCATTTCTCTTTGATGAGAAATCAGAGCATCTTTTGTAAGTCAAGCCCTTGCAGTAGTTTCATGTTCCACATCATGGGGTTGGGGGTGGCTGTAGTAGGAAGGTTTGGGAAGACATTATCTGTCTCTGAGCATTACATAAGAACATAAAAGAAGCCATGTTGAATCAGGCCAATGGCCCATCCAGTCCAACACTCTGTGTCACCTCTATCTTGTAAACCTCTATCATGTCACCCCGCAGTCGACATTTCTCCAAGCTAAAGAGTCCCAAGTCTTTTATCCTTTCTTCATAGGGAAAGTGTTCCAACACTTTAATCATTCTAGTTGCCCTTTTCTGGACTTTTTCCAAAGACCCCAGATATTTCTTGAATTGGACTTGGCATTAGAGTTGCCAAGTCCAATTCAAGAAATATCTGGGGACTTTGAGGGTGGAGCCAGAAGACATTGGGGTGGAGCCAGAAGCAAGACTGTGACAAGTATAATTGAACTCCAAAGGGAGTTCTGGCCATCGCATGTAAAGGGACAGCACACCTTTTAAATTCAAGTTCAAGTTCAAGTTTATTTATATCCTGCCCTTCCTACCGAAGTGGCTCAGGGCGGCTCACGACACATAAAAATCTAACATAATTTGAATTTAAAACATCTTACACAGTTAAAACAGTAGAATAATAAAACATATAAAACATATAACGGCGGTCTATCAGAACTACACTCAGCTTCCAATGCCAGCTAATTATAAGCCAGCCAGAAGAGGGCTGTCTTACAGGCCCTGTGGAACTGACCAAGGTTCCGCAGGGCCCTCACCTCTTCTGGCAGTTGGTTCCACTAGAAAGGAGCCGTTATAGAGAAGTCCCTGGTGGATTGCAGGCGGGCCTTCTTTCGCCCGGGGATAACAAGCAGATTTTGAGATCCCGATCTCAGTACTCTCAGGGGAACATGTGGGGAGAGATGGTCCCTAAGGTAGGCAGGTCCCTAGATGCCTTCCCTCCATTTGGAAATAATGAAGGATAGGGGAATCTTTTGAGGGAGCTCATAGAATTGGACCCCATGGTCCAATCCTTTTGAAACTTGAAGGATATTTTGGGGAGAGGTGCTGGATGCGATGCTGACATTTGGTACCTCTATCTCAAAACACAGCCCCACCCCAGAGCCCCAGATACCTGCAGATCAATTCTCCATTATACCCTCCATTATTCCCTCCATTATTCCCTATTCCATAGGGAATAATGGAATGGCCGGCAGACATTTCCCTTCACTCCATTTTCTGATGACCTTGAAGCAGGGGGAGGGCCTCCAAACCAAGGGATTCCCTGTCCCCACCTGGTGATTAGTAACCCCACTGAGCATCTACAGACTGAAATTTTGCAAAACTTCCTTTCCTATCCCTCCTTTCTTTGAATTGCTTGTTGATCGGAACATAATCGATTAGAGACTGACTCCAAATCCCTAAAGATTGCGAAAGAATCGCATTGTTGTTGGATTTAAGAGAGAAACTGAGTAAACAGTAGCTCTGCTGTGCAAGTGAGAGAGCCTGGCAAAGCAAGCTATTCCCCCCCTTCCTCCACAAGGGAGGAGCCTCAGCCAATGGAGAAAATAGAGGTTTTGCTCTGTAGCTCCTGTGCAATTGAGCAGGTCTTGCAAAGCAAACTATGTAGAAGGAAGCAAGATCTAGGGAGAAGGAAGCGAATGACAGCCAGTAGCTCAGGGGCCTGATAGCAGCCCTCCGGGGGCCTGATTCAGCCCCCAAACTGCATGTTTGACACCCCCACTCTATATTATAGTCCAATATTTGGCTGGTAGATGGTGTTCTGCCATTTGAAGTCTAGCACCCTAGGCAAGCCTGCTGCCCCCCACCGCCCTCTTCCATGGTGGCCTGCTCCACCGCCCACACCCTTCTGCCCCCTGGGGGGCTCATGGTGAAGTCAGGCAGGGAGGGCACCCAGAAGGCTGGCATCACACTGACTGGCTGGCTTCCTTCGCCTTCCTTTCGATTCTGGAAGGGAGGAGGAACAAAGCCAGCGGTTGTGTGCCAGCTGCCTTTTCTCGCCTTAGAGTGAAGCCAGCTGGGGCACAATGGCTGGGTGGCTTCACCTTCCTTCTGGAGTTGGATGGGAGGCAGAACTAAGCCGGCAGTTGCACCCTGGTTGGTTTTGCTTGCCTCAGGGTGAAGCCAGCCAATGCGCAACAGCCTGAATCAGAAGGGAGGCCAGCTGGCCTCACTTCGCCTCCTTTCCAGAATCAGAAAGGAGGTGAAGTGAAGCCAGGTGGCCGGCACACAAGCCAAGGTATTTGTTTAGGGCACCAGGAGGGAGGGCGCCCTAGGGCCAGCCCTGCTTATAGCCTGTTTTTCACCAGATGTCCAGGAACACCAATCTCTGACATGGTCCTTGCTATGGGACTTTGGGATGCATATAGTTTGACTCCTTCTCAGTGGCCTGTCTACCACTGGAGACCCTGCCAGCAGCTATGGTGTTAATAGCATAGCCCTCTGCTTTGCTGGAGCACACAAGCCCCACCAGCATGGCAGGCTAGAATCCAAGTGGATGATGATGATTGCTGCTGCTGATGATGATCAGGGCTTTTTTTGGTAGCAGGAACTCCTTTGCTTATTAGGCCACACCTCCTTGATGTAGCCGATCCCCCTGGAGCTCACAGTAGGCCCTGTACTAAGAGCCCTGTAAGCTCTTGGAGGATTGGCTTCATCAGAGGGGTGTGGCCTAATATGCAAAGGAGCCCCTGCTACAAAAAAAAAGCCCTGATGATGATTTTCCCCATTGAAGCAATGTGAATACATCCCTATTTTAGCTCGGAGCACAAGACCAATTTGTGTCTTCAGTCTGTGTATTGAGGGGAGGAGGGGGAGCAAGAATGTACGTCTTGGCCTTCCTCCAGGTCATGCCCTACTGTGCTGGACTTGCCCTTCTCCCCCTCTTTTCGTGAAAAGGAACACAGCAAGACAAGTTGTTTCATCTCAGCCTCCATTTTAATCAACACATTCTTGTAAGAAACAGACACAATATCCAGCTGTTACTGTTTTGCCACCGGAGTCTTTGCCTGCTGCAGACTTTTCCAGAATGTGAAAGATCACACAGTTCCATCACAGGCTGAAATACAAAACTGTAGTCTTTGGTTCGCTACAAAAATCTAAGCCTGCCTTTGCTGTAGGGCTTACCCGTATGAAAAAAGGTCATGTCAGCCGAAGATAACAACCTGTTACTATGCAATTGCTGAGGGAGTCCAGGTATATGCAAGCTTTTCTTATTGTCTCAACCGTTTGCCCCAAAGCATTTAAAGCATGGGGATTTCTCAAGGTACTGAAGTTAAATCTTCAAACCTACCCTACCCCTAGCCAGCCGGCAAAATAGCAGATTTCCAGAATGGCGTGCCAGCTCAAAAGACAATGCCAATATTACATAGAAAATAAATGTTTAAAGAAAAATATATATATATATTTGTGGTTGACTTCCAGGCAAGATCTTGAATATAAAGTCTGGGGGAAGCCACAACACCTCCAGTTATTGGGGGGCGGGGAGATCCCACTACCAAGCATCCAGGGCTTTTTTTGAGCAGGAACGCACAGGAATGCACAGGGGTCATTTTGTAGAAGGAAGCAAAAGAGAGAGAGAAGGAAGCAGATGACAGCCAGTTGCTTGGGGGCCTGATAGGAGCCTTCCGGGGGCCTGATTCGGCCCCCAAACTGCATATTTGACACCCCTGCCTTTGAGGCAGTAACTGACTGTTTTACCATTTTACCCACTGACTGAGGAGACTTTGTCTTAACATCATCCGACATACCAACATATGTTAAAGTTACCCATACTATCTGACGAAGAGAGCCAGTTGACTCTTGAAAGCTCACTCCCAAGGGTTGTTTTGTAGAAAATTAGGTGGAGCTCATCCAGGGATTGTTATTGTTATGTATTAGACTGGAATATGTAGTTCCTACCTGGCTTACTGGCATCAGGAGAGCAGGACTTGGGACTTGGGAACAATGGGCAGAAGGATTCAAACACCTACTGCCCTTGACCAATCACAGGCCCCATCTCAGGATCTGTAGTGTTCATGAGTGCAGTCTCTTTTTGAAATGCCCATCATTTTGTTTTCCTTTCTCACCTATCAGAGAGTTTGGCTGTCCTCTGTTACCTACTTAACTTGAGGTGTCCTCTGTTACCTACTTAACTTGAGGTGTCCTCTGTTACCTACTTAACTTGAGGTGTTCAGACAACAGTACTTTTGTTGTCTGAAGAAGAAAAAAATATTCCTCTTCTGGGAGAACAGATTTGTGGAATCCATCTCAGGATCTTCAAGTGTTCATGACTGCAGAATCGTTTATAAATGTCCTCCATTTTGTTTGCCTCTCTGCCTTGTGGAAGAGTTCGGCCTTTCTCTTGGCACTTAACTTGCCTGATGTATTCTTCTTCCCATGGCTTATTTTGTAGAAAAATAGGTGGTGGAGCTCATCCAGGGATTGTTATGCAGCTGCACATACTATTCAATGGACAAGGAGGTGGAACTCTCAGAAGGAGGAGGAGAAACTCTCTGAAGGAGGAGGTGGAACTCTCAGAAAGGTTCAGGAGATGTGCTCCTGTGAGCTCCCACTGAATCCGAGGCCTGGGAATGCAGTTCTGGCTATCTTGGTAGCGGGGTGTGACCTAATAAGCAAATAAGCTCCTGCTGTGCTTTTTCTACCAAAAAAAACCCATGTGAAACAATGGTGATGTCAGGGGTGCAGCCTAATATGCAAATGAGTTCCTGCTGGAATATTTATTTATTTAGTTTATTTATATTCTGCCCTTTCCTGCAAATGGATTCAACAGCAGGTTGTACAATTACAGTGTATCAACAACAATAATAGTAATTCACAATGGTTAATGAATAAAAACAAACCATTAAGACAACAAAATCAATCAACAGTAGGTCGTACAATTTCAACAAGAGGCAGCTGTGGCACAACAAAGATAGAACTAGTGAATCTCTCGATAAGAGATGGAATCTCTCGATAAGAAGAAGAAGAAGAAAAATTGCAGATTTATACCCCGCCCTTCTCTCTGAATCAGAGTGGCTTACAATCTACTATATCTTCTCCCCCACAACTGACATCCTGTGAGGTGGGTGGGACTGAGAGGGCTCTCACAGCAACTGCCCTTTCAAGGACAACTCTGCGAGAGCTAATGCTAACCCAAGACCATTCCAGAAGGTGCATGTGAAGGAGTGGGGAATCAAACCCGGTTCTCCCAGATAAGAGTCCACACACTTAACCACTACACCAAACCGACTCTCAAGAGATGGAATGACACAACAAGAGAGACCTAGTTAGATGTACTATGGATGATAGATGTATTCCTACTAAAAAAAGCCCTGCAAGCATCAATTCCTAAATTGTCAGGGGCTGGGAAGTAATCCGGTTACCAGTTCCACGAGGCACATTACTGTCATAATCATTGTCCTATAAAAGTAGTGCTGCACTATGTTTTAATGTCTGTACAACTTTCAGTGCTCCAGATGCCTGGTATTGGTAATCCTGACAACAACTCCACAGGGAATGTCAGTATTACCTCCCGATTTCAAAAGGAGGATGAGAGAACGGAGGCATTATTAACTGTTGTGCTAGAATAGCTTGTTCCAGATGATGTTTGTCAGGATGATCAAGATAGGCCGTTACAGAGGCCTCGATTCCAATTTAATTTCCCAATACCTGATTAGTAATCTACTGGTGGAAGGTGACCTTTGATGAAGATGAGGTCCCTCTGAAATATAGCACAGCAATAATATTAAAGATTGTTTACTTCCATTTTATCTTTTATTAAGATAGGGAACCTGGCTCAGTGATAGAGCATCTGATTGGCATACGGAAGGTCCCAAGTTCAGTCCCCAGTGGCATCGCCAGTTGACAGGATCAGGTAGCAGGTGATGTGAAAGACCTCAGCCTGAGACCCTGGAGAGACACTGTCAAGCATGAGATTTCAAAATAACCAGTCCTTGGATTTTGAAACAAAGTTAGGTTTATTGATAATCCATGTGGCTCATTCGAGCGGAAGATTGGAATTGATACTTTGTAGCACTAGAATACAAGCTTTAAAATGGCACATCAAAGGTTCTAAAAACAATTCTACATTCACGTGTGAAATTCACACTCTGGGTTCCTTATCTATATTGCGGCTAGCACATCCTGGGTTCAGGCCTGGCTGAGCCTGAGAACAAGTCCCAGGAGGTCTTATCTTCAAAGAGGACATTCCTGCATTTGTTAGTAAAGCAAAAGAAGAAAGGTGGGGGCTGCTACTTTGATGTGCTTACATTTTAACTTTGGATTAGTAACAACTCTACAATCTGAATTCTATAATATAAAAGTAACAATTCAAAGATCTGGCTTCTGTAATACAGAATGGGTATACAATGCTTGACAGACACTGCCAGTCTGAGTAGAGACTTTGATAGACAGATGGTCTGATTCAGTGTAAGGCTCCTTCATGTGACTAACTTAAAAAGAAAATTTAAATATATGAAGAGTTGTTAACAAGGCAAAGACCTTTGCTAATGACAAAGTTGGTTTTTAATTCGGAGTGTTCATACTTATATGGCTTACAAAAGATTGCAGTCATTTTGGGATCTGAGGTGTGAATGAAGAAAAAGGCAAGTGATTTATTCATCAATTTATGAATTAAGTAATTTTTTTTTCAATTGGCATTAGAAATTACACTTTAATAAATAAGAAGCAAAAGGACCTTGTTTATTCAATGAGTAATACATTTTGGAATTTTCTGCCAATGGACTTAGGCCTATTATGCATGGGATTTTCCCTCACTTTCACCATGCAGGTCCATCAGGTTTTCTTTTTCATTCTGCATTGATTTGCCTCCCTTCAGAAGTAGAAGAAGACTGCAGATTTATATCCCGCCTTTCTCTCTGAAGCAGAGACTCAGAGCAGCTTACAATCTCCTATATCTTCTCCCGCTACAACAGACACCCTGTGAGGTGGGTGGGGCTGAGAGAGCTCTACCAGAAGCTGCCCATTCAAGGACAACTCCTGCAAGAGCTATGGCTAACCCAAGGCCATTCCAGCAGCTGCAAGTGGAGGAGCGGGGAATCAAACCTGGTTCTCTCAGATAAAAGTCTGCACATTTAACCACTACACCAAACAGTGCTCAGTTCATGTTCCAGCTGCTGTTTCTGTGGGTTTTCTGAGAGTGCTATTGTGCTGGTTTTTCCCTTGCTTTGCTCCCAAGCTAAAGGTAATTCAAAAGCATATAGATTCCCTCAGATTTTCCCCACCCTTTTCTTGCTCCTCGAAGGCCACTTCACCACACACATTGAGGTTGTTCCTCCAGCTATGCACCTTCTGCCACCCTCCTTCCAGCATTAGTGTACAAGCTCCATTTCCTCCTCATTTTAAATTTTAATTCTTTTTGACAAAAATGTATGGGAATAAAGAAACCCAGAGCACACCAAGGTAATGGTGCGCTACAACCATCTGACCGTGCCAAGTCGCCCCACGCTGGAGCTTGTGGATGGTTTAGGATGCTTCTTTTTGAGCTTGCCTAATTTGGGATGCCTCCCATTTGCCCCCAACTGCCCATCTGTAAGCAGCCAAAATGTTGATCTTCACTGTATGAATTGAAGGTATGCAGTGGCAGCCATTTTGTGGCTGGCTTCACTTCCCCTGGCAGCTATCTTGTGGCAGCCATTTTGTATCTGTGTCCACCATGTTGTGTCAGAATTCCAAAGGTGCTTGTGGTTTCAGAAAGGTTGGGGACCCTGATCTGCTCTAACAGATGGGGCTATTTTTGAGGCTAGGGACTTTAAAAAAAACAACTGTTGCTTTCCTTCTCTGAAGGTTTTCAAAGCGATTGGAATACCATCTTCTAAGGATTTATGAATTAGGGTTGCCAATTCCATGTTCAGAAATTTCTGGCGATATGAGGGTGAAGACTGGGATGGCAGGTTTAGGGAGGAGAAGGATTTTGGTAGGGTATAATGCCTTCCAAAGCAGCCATTTTCTCTAAGAAAAATGAAAGAAATGTTGTAAATAAATAAATAAGAAATCTGTGTGGCCTGGATATCAGTTGTAATTCCAGGAGATCTCCATCTCCCACCTGGAGGACATCAACCCTCTTTATGAAGTCTTCAGGGCATCCCGTTACACAGCAGTGAGCCTGACTGTGAACTTGGAAGAAAGGGCCAGAATTCCATCTTTGCAAAGGAAGAAATTAAACAACATTGATGATACATACAAAAAGGAAAGTCTTAGCATTACAGGAGCAGTGGGGTTATGGTTCCATTAAGGATAGGGTTGCCAAGTCCAATTAAAGAAAAATCTGGGGACTTTAAGGGTGGAGCCAGGAGACTTTGGGGGTGGAGCCAGGAGACATTGGGGGTGGAGCCAAGAACAAGGATGTGACAAGCATAATTGAACTCCAAGGGAGTTCTTGCAATCACATTTAAAGAGACAGCACATCTTTTAAAATGCCTTTCTTCCATAGGAAATAATTAAGGATAGGGGCACCATATTTTGGGGCTCATAGAATTGGACCCTCTGGTCCAATCGTTTTGACACTTGGGGGGTATTTTGGGGAGAGGCACTAGATGCTATACTAAAAATTTGGTGCCCCTACCTAAAAAAATAGCCCCCCCAGAGCCCCCAATACCCACAGATCAATTTCCTATTATTCCCTATGGGAATCGTTCTCCATAGGGAATAATAGAGTGCCTAGTATACATTTCCCTCCCCCCCACGCTTTCTAAAGGGGGGGAGGGCCTCCAAACTAGGGAATCTCCTGGCCGCTCCCTCTCACACACACACACACTTACCAGATCTTCCTCCGGACAACTCTACTTCCTGTGAAAACGAAAGCAAAAGAAAGGGAGGGGCCCTTCTCAGAAGCCCTTTCTGCTTCCTGCCCAGCCTTAAAGGGGCAGACATTTTGCAAACGGCTCAGGAGCTCTACAACATGAAGCCTAAAGGTATGTTCTCCTCCCCCCTCACCCCCGCTTCCAGAGTTTTGAAGAGCGGGAGATGAGGCTGCGAAACCAGAAGTCTCCCGCCAGGGCGGGAGGTTTGGGAAGCCTAATTAAGGAAGTAGTCCTTCTTCTCCCAGGCCCTTTGGACCCTTTCAAAAAGGGTCAATGGCTAGGACTGACAGGCCTGGCTTGGCAACCAGTGGGAAATCATGGGGAGGGATGGCATGATGTCACTTCTGGGGAAACCTGGAAATGACATCACAGCTCTTTTGGGGTTACTCTATGCAGGGGTGGAATTCTAGCAGGAGCTCCTTTGCATATTAGGCCACGCACCCCTGATGTAGCCAATCCTCCAGGATTGGCTACATCAAGGGTGTGTGGCCTAATATGAAAAGGAGCTCCTGCTAGAATTCCACCCCTGACTCTATGGCTTCTGGCATATATATATATTTCTCCTGCTGGCCACTGGAGTACTGGTGGGCAAGGCAACTTCAGTTAATTAGTAGAGCATCTGCACTAGGTCCCAAGTTCAGTCTTTGACATCTCCAGTTAAAAGGACCGGTCAGTTGGTGATGTGAAAGACCTCTGCCTGAGACACTGAAGAGCTGCTGATAGTAGACAACAGTGACCATAATAGGCCAGTGATCTGATTCAGTATAAGGCAGCTTCACGTGTATTCAACATGTTTTGAAAGGTGCACGCTTGTCGGCTAGTTTCTGGAAGCTCTGCAGAGAGTGACATGGATGATCATGGCTCAAGCCCTACAACAAAAGACTGAGGGACTTGGAAATTTTCATTCTGGGGAAGAGGAAGTAGTGGGGCAGACACAATTGTTCTCCTTATGTATTTGGAAGGCAGTCACATAGAGGAAGGCAGGGAGCTCTTCTCTTAGCAGCAGAAGAGAGGACTCATAATAATGGTTTTATATTGTGGCGGAACCGGCCCGATTCTGCCTTCAGACCCGGTCCCGTCAGCTCCCTATGGGGTCGCCAACTCCTGGAGGGAGCTATTTCTCCTCCTGCCCCTTGGGCTCGCTGCCACCACCTGCTCAGTCCCGGGGTTCAGATTGAGAGGAACAGGACTCCCAATCCCCCTCTCCAGCTGTGAGGCCAGGCCTCCAGGTCCTCTGCCACCCTGCCCTTGGGTTTCACAGAGACCTCAGCGCTTCTTTGGGGCACCCCTGGAGGATTGGCACCTTATCCAACTGCATGCCTTCCCCCTTCCCCGGGGCCCCCTTCTCAACACAGCGTGGTCTAGAGCGGTTGGGGATCTATGTGGTACAGAGATTGACTGCCAGTATTTAAAACAGAAAAAACATTTATTTAAAAGAGAAAAAGATAGGGAAAGAAAAACAAAATAAAAACAGTTGCCTTTAAAAAGTTAGCACAGCACAGCACAGCACATGCACAGCAAACAGCATAACAAAATAAAGGTGGTTTTTAAACACATCGTATTGTCCCTGGTCTACACTTGCCCTGTCTATGAGAATGACTTACTTGGTCTGACTGCCTGGGGCCTCCCAGGCAGGAGCCTCCATTGCTCACCACATGCTCGCTCGAGCGCTGGCTTCCAACTGCCCTTCTCTTCCTGCTAACACACATGCAAAGAACAAAAGCACTTCCTGCCTCTCTAGGAGACTTTCCCCCTAGAGTTGTTGGTTTGGCTCTGGAAGGGAGGGGGGGGGTTGGAGGGAGGCTACAAAGCCTGCTGAGGAATTTACTGATCCCTGCCAATGAAGCACCAGCACTCTAAGATGGTGTTTCTCCACATATATTATTAACAGGAAGGTTTTGTTGTTGTTCATCGCACAGTCGAGTCTGACTCTTTGCGACCCCATGGACCAAATCACATTAGGCCTTCCTGTCTTCCACCATCCTCTGAAGTCTGCTCAAATTTCTGTTCATTACATCAGTAATGCTGTCCAGACATCTCATCTTTTGCCTTCTGTCTTTCCCAGCATCAGGGTCTTCTCCAGTGAGTGCTCCCTCCTCATTTGGTGGCCAAAGTATTTGAGTTTCAGCATCTGACCCTCCAGGGAACAGTCAGGGTTGATTTCCCTTAGGACTGACTGATTTGATCTTCTTGCAGCCCAAGGGACTCTCAAGGGTCTTCTCCAGTAACACAGTTTGAAAGCATCTATTCTTCTGCACTCAGCCTTCATTATGGTCCAACTCTCAGAGTCATACATTACGACTGGAAATACCATCATTTTGACTAGATGGACTTTTGTTGGCAGGGCGATGTCTCTACTTTTTATTATACTGCCCAGGTTTGCCATAGCTGTCCTCCCAAGGAGTAAACGTCTTTTAATTTCATGGCTACAGTCACCATCTGATCTTGGATCCCAGGAATGTGAAGGCTGTCACGACTTCCATGTCTTCCCCTTCTATTTGCCAAGGTGTGATGGGGCCGGATGCCATGATCTTAGTTTTTTTGATGTTGAGTTTCAAGCCAACTTTTGCACTTTCTTTTTTCAGCTGAATATAAGGATATTAGGGTTGGGCTAGATGGCCTGTATGGCTCCTTCCAGCTCTTGATTTTACGATTCCATGCATGAACTCCACCACAGGTGCCCTTTTTGAAATGCAGGTGTGTTAAAATTGAATTATGTATAATTTTGTTCCCTTTTTGAAAAAATAAATAAATAAAAGGTTGGAGGGTGGGTAGGGCACCCCATATCATATATTTTGAGACTTGACCACCCTGTGGGATGAGAGGAGCCAGACAACTTGAGAACCGCTTGCCTTTTGCCTTCCAGGTATCTTGTCTTGCCTGCCACGGAACGGAGCTGCCTGGCTACCTCCTTCCTTTTACCCCCGTAGGTTATGTTTGGGAGGAAAGCAGCCTTTCGTTTGGAGAAGCCTGAAGCTCAAGAAAGCTCATTAAAAACACCCCGTAAGAGCTACAACGATTAAAACAGCAAGGCCTACGATCGCGCTTATTGTTTCCGACCATTTTCGGAGGCGTGCTGATTCTCCAGAGAAGTGTGCTTTAAAACACTGATACTTTCGTGCCCTCCGGAAGCAACCTCTTTGGGTTTCAGCAGAATATCGTTGCCTTTCCATGCTGATGGTGCTGGAACTAATATTATTTCAGAACTTCAGCCATATATATAGATGTTAAAATCCTGCCTAGAAAGCTTGGCTTGTGAAATCAATTACTTTGCTTTCGATGAGTGTTTTTGGTTGTTGTTTTTTTAAATTCCCTTTCCGGGCACTTGCTAATGTTTGGGGTTTTATATACATCTAGAAGACAGTGAAGCGGAGATAGTAATTGTGCTCTCAGACAAAGAGGAGGGAGTACCGCAAAAAGAAATGTCTTCCAGGGGGGAAATATTTGCGTGTTTTCGTCCTTACTTACAACGGAATATATTGTGGTGTCTGCTTTTCTGAGTCAGAGCTGCCTCGGTCAGAGGCAAGGATTCATGCGCCTGGCTCATGAAAGCATCAACCACAGTAAATTTATTAGTCCTCAAGGGGCCAGAACACTCTGTGCCATCGTGGCTGTAGCGGACTGCGGATGGAACAGTTACTTTACAAACTTTGTAAATGACACCCTCTTTAAGATCCAATGTTACTGAAAATGAGACAAAATGTATTTGTAAGCACAGGGAGAAGTTACTGGGCAATTATAGCGGTCAACAGTTTTCTGCAAATAATCATGTTCAATGCACTGCAGCAGTGATTCGTAACAGGAATCACATAAGCAGCCACTGGGCAATCTCTAAACCTTCAGAGATGGAAGGGCATTCAGGATTTTAGACAGCCTCTTCACCTTTCTTGTGATAACTTCAATTCAATTCAAAGACCTTTATTGGTATATCTACAATCAAAAGCAAATAAAGCATTGCAACATAGCAATAAGATCTAAGAACATAAGAGAAGCCAGGTTGGATCAGGCCAATGGCCCATCGGGTCCGTGTCACACAGTGGCCAAAAAACAGGTGCTATCAGGAAGTCCACCAGAGGGGCTAGAAGCCCCCTCACTGTGCCCCCTCCACAAGCACCAAGAATACAGGGCATCCCTGCCCCAGACAGAGAGTTCCAACAATAAGCTGTGCCTAATAGCCATTGATGGACCTCTGCTCCATATTTTTATCCAATCCCCTCTTGAAGCTGGCTATGCTTGTAGCCACCACCACCTCCTGTGGCAGTGAATTCCATGTGTTAATCACCCTTTGGGTGAAGAAGCACTTCCTTTTATCAGTTCTAACCCGACTGCTCAGTAATTTAATTGAATGAGTCCATGAGTTCTCGTATTGTAAGAAAGGGAAAAAAGTCCTTCCTTCTCTACCCACACTATCCCATGCATAATCTTATAAACCTCTATCATGTCATCCCGCAGTCAACATTTCTCCAAGCTAAAGAGCCCCAAGTGCTCTTTCTTCATAGGAAAAGTGTTCCAACCCTTTAATCATTCTAGTTGCCCTTTTCTGCACTTTTTCCAATGCTATAATATCCTTTTTGAGGTGCGGTGACCAGAATTGCACACAGTATTCCAAATGAGACCGCACCATCAATTTATACAGGAGCATTATGATACCGGCTGATTTGTTTTCAATTCCCTTCCTAATAATTCCCACATGGCGTTGGCCCTTTTTATTGTCTAGGGAAGTTTAAGTGCATTTAAAAGCAGTACTGTTGGAAATTTTAAAAACTCCTAAGAAAATTGGCATCATATAAAACGTTGAGCCGAGGGAATTAGATCTAGGATTCCATACAGATAAGAACATTGCTGCCTAAAATTCTGAATTTTAAGAACTTCTGTAAGAAATTTGGCGACAGCATTAGTGATCTCGGGGACCAAATTATTCAAAAGAAATTGACATTTCGACTTAGAATTCAGATACCTTTTGGGATAGAGCCAAGATAAGAGCAGTTAACTGCTGATGCTCATGTGGACCAGAGGTCCATAAATGACTACCAGCCACAGGAGGAATAAGTTTCAACTTGTTAGTCCTCATCTGTTCCAAAATTGTCTCCAAACCAGGGCTTTTTTTGGTAGCAGGAACTCATTTGCATATTAGGTCCTGCAACCCTAATGTAGCCAATCCTCCTGAAGCTTACAGTAGGCCCTGTACTAAGAGCCCCGTAAGCTCTTGGAGGATTGGCTACATCGGAGTGTGTGGCCTAATACGCAAAGGAGTTCCTGCTACCAAAAAAGCCCTGTTCCAAACATCTGTTGATGGTTTCCACGGCCTCCTTGGGATCTGCTGGTAGTGCAAGACAGGTGAGTTTCACTTGCATATTGGTGGCAATTCAGGCCAAATCTCTAGAACAGAGATCCCCAACCACTGGGCCATGCACTGGGCCCAGTCCATGTCCCATTAGCAGCCAGGCTGCACCACCCATTTCACCCACCTGGGACCTTGGTGGATGAAAGAGGCAGTGCGGCCTCACTCTGAAGCTGTCATGGAGCCTGCCAGAGCAGCCCCACTGCCCTTTCACCTTCCCAGGACCTGGACGGACAAAAGAGGTGGTCTTAATCTAAAGCTACTTCCCCTTGCAGAGAAGGCAACCTTGAAACAAGGCCACACCACCTTTTTCATCCACCCAGTCCCGGGTTGGTGGAAGGGGCAACGTGGCAACATGCTTCCCCACCCCTCTTTTAAAGACCCCTGCTGATTAGCTGATTTGCGGGGGTCTTTAAATGGGATGGGGAGGCAGATTGACTGCTTCTGCCCATTGCTGCTTAGCGGGCAGGTGGCAGAAGCAGCCCCAACTCCCCCCCCAGTTTACAGACTCCCATGGGGGCCAGTGCTGGCCCCCTCCCCGGTCCCTAGAAAAGCTGTCTTCTATGAAACGTCCCTGGTGCCAAAAGGTTGGGAACTGCTGTCTAGATGACCTCTCCCATCAGCTTTACACAGATTTTGAAAAGCATGGGGGACCAAACAGGACCTTGAGGAATCCCACAAGCCAAAGGCAGCCCCCCAACACTGAAACCTACTTTCATGGTAAGACTGGAACCAATACAAAACAGTAAGAACATAAGAGAAACCATATTGGATCAAGTCAATGGCCCATCCAGTCCAACAGTCTGTGTCACACAGTGGTCAAAAAATGAGGTGCCATCAGGAGGTCCATCAGTGGGGCCAGGACACTAGAAGCCCTCCCACTGTTGCCCCCCCCCATGCATCAAGAATACAGAGCATCACAGCCCTAGACAGAGAGTTTCAACAATATGCTGTGGCTAATAGCCACTGATGTACCTCCCAATGCTAGTCCAGAAAGTCTCTAGAAGGATAACATGATCAATGATACTGAAAGCCACTGAGAAGTTGTTTAATTCTCTCTCTCTCTCTCTGTATTGCCCCTTACTTGTTTTCAATGGCTTATTTATTATGGCTTGTTATAATATTGATAATTGTTACATTTTTAAAATTATCTTATTATGTCGTCAGTAGAGACATAGCAAATAAATTATCTTGTGAATAAACAGGGCTTTTTTTGTAGAAAAAGCCCAGCACAGACTCATCTGCATATCATGCCACACCCCCGATGCCAAGAGGAGCCCCGTGGCACAGAGTGGTAAAGCCGAAGTACTGCGGTCCAAAACTCTTTAGTTACATCTACATGTACAGATACAGAGAGCCCGGGAGTAGATGTATTATTGGTGTCATTGATTGGTGCAGTGTGTAGTGTAAACTGAGACACTGACTTTTAAGTTGTTTATTATGTTTTAATCGGTTGGTATCACGTAGTGTAGGGAGCACCGTGGTGCAGAGTGGTAAAGCTGCAGTACTGCAATCCAAGCTCTGCTTACGACTTGAGTTCGATTCCGGTGGAAGCTGGGTTCAGGTCGCCCGCTCCAGGTTGACTCAGCCTTCCATCCTTCCGAGGTCGGCACAACGAGCCCCCAACTTGCTGGGGGGAAAGTGTCGATGACTGGGGAAGGCAATGGCAAACCACCCCGTCAAAAGTCTGCCGTGGAAAAATCATGATGCAACGTCACCCCAGAGTCGGAAACAACTGGTGCTTGCACAAAGGACTACCTTTACCTTTTACCTGATGCCAAGCCGGCCGGAACTGCGTTCCTGCGCGTTCCTGCTCATAAAAATCCCTGTAATAAATGTAAAGTTCCAGGTCCAGCCTCCCGTTTCAAGGATCCAAAAGCAGGGTTTAATTACTTTCATTACTCCTCAGGAGTCTGAGGAAAGGATTTGGAAATTTGCATGTCAGTCGTCAGAACGCTGAAGCTGCTCTGCCTGAACTTGACGTTCTTGCGCACTGCAGCTTTCCCTCCCCAGAGGATCACAGGGAATCGGGTCTCATTTTAACTGTTGACCTCAATTTTCCCTTTGCAATTGTGTTTCCGGGCTTTCCAGATACGGGGGACTTTCAAACAGCATTGCCAAAACCACCTCTGAAGTATCCCCAGGTGGTTGGGCCTCCTCAGCATCCCTTATCTCTATGCACGGCAGCGAGAGGTCAGTTCCCAGCTGAGCTGTTACTGGTTGTAGGCCAAGTCTTGTTCAATCAGCACCAGCATATCTGATTGGGCTGTATGTATTTTACCAAGTCTGTGCATGAAATACTAATGATAGACATCAGCTGCTCTTACAGTTGCTGGTACTTCTGCTTGTAAAGGCTTACATAAGTATGGTTTTCGCAGCATGCGTTCACTTCTAGCCATCGCAGTGTTGTTGCATTTTTAGCTGGCTAGTGGTCCTTCTACCTATGCTGTTTGTTTATTTCTATATTCTTAGGTCGAGCCCCATGGCGCAGAGTGGTAAAGCTGCAGTACTGCAGTCCTAAATGCTGCTCACGACCTGAGATCAATCCCAGCAGAAGGTGGGTTCAGGTAGACAGCTTGAGGTTGAGTCAGCCTTCCATCCTTCTGAGGTCGGTAAAATGAGTCCCCAGCTTGCTGCGGGGAAAGTGTAGATGACTGGGGAAGGCAATGGCAAACCACACTGTAAAAAGTTTGCCATTAAAACATTGTGAAAGCAACGTTACCCCAGATTTGGAAATGACTGGTGCTTGCACAGGGAACTACCTTTAACTTTTTAGGTTGTTTATGTGTGCATCTCTTGATAAAGATATTTATCGAAATGGGAAGTATATCAGGACTCTTTTTCTAGCAGGAGCTCCTCTGCATATTAGGCCATGCCCCCTGATGTAGCCAATCCTCCTGGAGCTTACAGTAGGCCCTGTATTAACAGCCCTCTAAACTCACAAAGTGTCTGTTGTGGGGAGGGAAGGTAGAGGAGATTGTGACCGCTCTGAGACTCTGAGATTCACAGTATAGGACAGGATATAAATCCAGTATCTTCTTCTTGAAATATCTTGATTGCTATAGCCAGAAGGAGGTTTTTTTGGGGGGAGGGGAGAAGAAGAAGAAGAAGAAGACATTGGATTTATATTCCGCCCTCCACTCAAGAGTCTCAGAGCGGCTCACAATCTCCTTTATCTCCCTCTCCCACAACAGACACCCTGTGAGGTGGGTGGGGCTGAGAGGACTCTCACAGCAGCTGCCCTTTCAAGGACAACCTTTGCCAGAGCTATGGCTGACCCAAAGCCATGCCAGCAGGTGCAAGTGGAGGAGTGGGGAATCAAACCTGGTTCTCCCAGATAAGAGTCCGCACACTTAACCACTACACCAAACTCACTCTCTAAAATGGATGTACAAGGATTACAGCATTTTTAGATACTATGATACAGAACTGTATTTGTATAGTGTCTGATTTTTAGATCTGAATTAGGGTTGCCAGGTCTTAATATCTGGGGACTTTGCGGGTGGAACCAGGAGACTTTGGGAGTGTAGGCAAAAGCAAGGTTGTGACAATCACGACTGAACTCCAGTGGGAGTTCTGGCCATCACATTTAAAGGAACTGCATGCCTTTTAAATGCTTTCCCCCCATTTGGAAATAATGGATAGAGTTACCTTCTTTTGGGGCTCATAGAATTGGGCCTCCTGGCCCAATCTTTTTGAAATTTGGGGGGTGTTTTGAGGAGAGGAATCAGATGCTGTGCTGAAAATTTGGCGTTTCTACCTAAAACAACAGCCCCCCACAGAGCCCTAGACCCTCACAGATTGATTCTCTATTATACCCTATGTGAACCTGTCTCCATAGGGTATGATGGAGTGCCCAACAGACATTTCCCTCCCCCCCCTTTTTTTCTGATAACACTGAAGTTGGAGGAGGGCCGCCAAACCAAGGGATCCCCTGACCCCCAACTGGGAATTGGCAACCCTAAATTAATTCTTCATTTTCTCTACCTCCCTTTAAATGTTGGGACACAAAGCACATAGTCAGCATAGTTTGGGGTTTGTTTGTTTTTTTAACTTGTGAATTTTCCATGCTTTATTGGTTTATCAGTAAAAGGCAAACCCAAAACCCCATTTTACGTCATATGTACAGTGACAAACTTTGATTCGTGCTTTTATGTAGCAACCTGAGTGTCAAGCATGGAGTTTCAAAAGAACCAATTGATGATTTCGATACAAAGTCTTAGTTTATTGATAATCCATTGTGCTCATGGAATGAACAGGTTGAAAGTGATACAGTATAGCACATAGCAGCTAGCTTTAAGGGATACATCAAAGAGATACTAGAGATCACTAGGAATTCAAACATAGGCATGTGAAAAGCTACAATTATGGGTTCAGCTATCTTTTGGGGTTAGCAACATCCTGGGTCCCAGGCTCAGGCCCGGGAATTGTCCTGGGGAGGCACTATCTTCAAAGCTGGCATTCCTGCATTTGTTACAAGAGGTGTGAACTAGAGAATGGGTTACATAGCTTTGATATGCACCAGCAAAGCAAAAGAATAAACAATACAGCTTTCTATTAGGAATAACTTGTATGCTTGTCACTGAGGTTATTATTTGGTTAACAGAAAAAAGTGTTGATTTAATTAGAACTAAAGACACCTTGATGTTTAGCATCTACAGAAATTGTTGTTGTTCAGTTGCAGATTCGAGTCTGACTCTTTGCGACTCCATGGACCAAGTCATGCCAGGCCCTCCTGTCTTCCACCATCCTCCGAAGTCTGCTCAAATTTGTGTTTGTTACATCAGTAACGCTGTCCATCCATCTCATCTTTTGCCATCTCCTTCTTCTTTTGCCTTCTGTCTTTCCCAGCATCAGAATCTTCTCCAGTGAGTGCTCCCTTCTCATTTGGTGGCCAAAGTATTTGAGCTTCAGCTTCAACATCTGACCTTCCAGGGAACAGTCAGGGTTGGTTTCCCTTAGGACTGACTGACTGGATCTTCTTGCAGTCCAAGGGACTCTCAAGATTCTTCTCCAGCACCACAACTCCAAAGCATCTATTCTTCTGCGTTCAGCCTTCCTTATGGTCCAACTCTCACAGCTATACAGTACTACTGGGAATACCATCGCTTTGACTATATGGACTTTTGTTGGCAGGCTGATGTCTCTGCTTTTTATTATACTGTCTAGGTTAGCCATAGCTGTCCTCCCAAGGAGCAAACATCTTTTAATTTCATGGCCACAGTCACCATCTGCAGTGATCTTGGATCCCAGAAATGTGAAGTCTGTCACTGCTTCCATGTCTTCCCCTTCTATTTGCCAAGGTGTGATGGGGCCAGATGCCATGATCTTAGTTTTTTTGATGTTGAGTTTCAAGCCTACTTTTGTGCTCTCCTCTTTCACCCTCAACAAGAGGTTCTTTAGGTCCTCCTCACTTTCTGCCAGTAGAGTGGTGTCATATCTGAGGTTGTTGACGTTTTCCCCGGAAATCTTAATTCCGGCTTGTGCTTCATCCAGGCCGGAATTCTGCACGATGTACTCTGCATATAAATTAAATAAGCAGGGTGACAATATACATCCTTTCCAAACTCCTTTCCCTATTCTAAATCAATCAGTTGTTCCATATCCCGTTCTGACAGTTGCTTCTTGACCCTTATACAGGTTTCTCAGGAGACATGTGAGGTAGTCTGGTACTCCCATCTTTTTAAGGACTTGCCACGGTTTGTTGTGATTCACACAAAGGATTTAGCATAGTCAATGGAACAGAAATAGACGTTTTTTGAATGCTCTTGTGCTGTCTCCATAATCCAGTGAATGTTGGCAATTTGATCTCTACAGAAGACACCCAGTCAAATTTTACATGTTCAAATATAGTTTTGTCTTGGAAGAAACAGGAAGAGATTCCAATAGCATTATAGGATGTACTTTAGAATAATTTGAAAGCAAGGTTGTGGGGGAGAAGATGTAAATGAGGCTGAAGTCTATTTTCAGTATGTTTTCATGTTTAAGGGCTAACAAAAGGCCTGCGTGTTCAGTCAAAATCCCAACAGAGATATCCCGGCTCTTGTTTACTGCAGCAAAAGACCTGGATCGAAGGATCTAATAAAACCTCTGTTTTTAGCAAGATGACACGTAAAATGCACAGACCGCACAATTCAGTTAAGCATGACAGAGTAAATCTGACCTCAAAGAACGTTTCAGAGGGTAGCCGTATTGTTCTGTAGTAGAACAGCTAGATTCCAGTCCGGTAACACTCCAGAGACCAACAGGAGTTCTTCAAATATGAGTGTGCATGCACACAAAAGCTTATGCCCAGAATAAAACTTTATTGCTCCTAAAGGTGCCACTGGACTCAAATTTTGTTCTGCTGCTTTAGACCAACACGGCTACTCGCCTGAATCGGTCTATATGTAACCTGTTTGCCAACATTTCCCAAAGAATTGGAGATAGTCCTGTACAAGAGGGTGGGACTGGAAAAGGAAAACTTCAGCAGTGTTTTCTGGGAGGCACAGGGCCGCAGCTAGCAGCAGGGTGGGGGTAGCACTCCCTATAGAACCTGTAGCACCCCCCCCAATCTTCCCCAATCTTTCCTTTCACCAGCTCTCTCTCTCTCTCTCTCTCTCTCTCCATCCATCCATCATCTATCTATCTATCTATCTATCTATCTATCTATCTATCTATCTATCTATCTATCTATCTATCTATCTATCTATCTATCTATCTATCCATCCATCCATCCATCCATCCATCCATCCATCCATCCATCCATCCATCCATCCATCCATCCATCCATCTATCTATCTATCTATCTATCTATCTATCTATCTATCTATCTATCTATCTATCTATCTATCTATCTATCTATCTATCTATCTATCTATCTATCTATCTATCTATCTATCTATCTATCTATCTATCTATCTATCCATCCATCCATCCATCCATCCATCCATCCATCCATCCATCCATCCATCCATCCATCTATCTATCTATCTATCTATCTATCTATCTATCTATCTATCTATCTATCTATCTATCTATCTATCTATCTATCTATCTATCTAAGGAGAGCTAGTTTGGTGTAGTGGTTAAGTGTGCGGACTCTTATCTGGGAGAACCGGGTTTGATTCCCCACTCCTCCACTTGCACCTGCTGGAATCGCCTTGGGTTAGCCATAGCTCTGGCAGAGGTTGTCCTTGAAAGGGCAGCTGCTGTGAGAGCCCTCTCCAGCCCCACCCACCTCACAGGGTGTCTGTTGTGGGGGAGGAAGGTAAAGGAGATTGTGAGCTGCTCTGAGACTCTTCGGAGTGGAGGGCGGGATATAAATCCAATATCTATCTATCTATCTATCTATCTATCTATCTATCTATCTATCTATCTATCTATCTATCTATCTATCTATCTATCTATCTATCTATCTATCTATCTATCTATCTATCTATCTATCTATCTATCTAAATTGCTTTTCTAGCACACAAAATGTTATCACTCTTTGTTACAAATACATTTTGTTGGTATGCTACTTTTTACCTCAGTGACTCTGCCTAAAGTAATTTCATGTGTATTGACTGTTGTCTGTATAATTCTAATCTCAAATTTAATAAAGTTAATTTATTTCTTTTCTTTTTAAAAAAAGTCTTTTAAAATCTTGTGGGTCCTAACCCAACCCTCTAACCATGATGTGACACTGTTTCTAGAACACTCGTATTTTATTAAAATGACTAAATAGGTTACGTTTATCATAAACCTTCAAAGATTTGTATTTAGGCTAATTTTCTCACTATTATTATTTCCTTAGTAGTATAGATTGTATTATATGTAGCGTATTTAAGACTTATGTCCTGCCTTTCTGCAATGGCATTCAAGGTGGCCCGGTTTCCTTTTGACCTTTCCCTAGTCGTGGCAGTTGTATCACTAACATTTATTTATGTATTGAAAACATTTATTAGCCACTTCTTTACTGTTTAGAAACTCTAGGTGGTTTACAATGTCAATAATAATAAAATGTTGTAAAAAATCACTAGTTAAAACCAAAAATGTAAAACTGCTGGAAGGCTTAGCATCAAAGCATGCTAAGTCTATACCTTGGAATACTTTGATCTTACAGTGTTGGGAAAGTGATGCCTTTGATTTTTAGAATCATCAGTGCATTATTAGTAACAAGTAGGAGGTCTGTTTTGAACACAGAAAATGAGGGCTCATTTTCTCTCCTGTTGCCTGCTGAATCTCTGAATCTCTTTTTGGCTACTCGTCCATCTTTCCCAGAACGAAGTCCATAAAAGGACAGATTGTAGACTTGGTGCATTCTTTGTGTTCTTTCAGCAGCGGAAAGTGCATCTCCGTGGCTGGCTGAAATTATGCCTCATGGAAGTGCTTTCTCTTCCCCAAGTCTTTTATTTCGCAATCTTTAAATAACATTTTATTGTCCCTGTTTCTGCAGGGATGGTCGCTAACAGAAATGACATTTTAAATCACAGAGGTACTTGGGAGATATAATATGCAAGGTCACAGCCTGCCTCATTTGCTCCGAGTTTTCTTCCTCGCCATCTCTCTCATTCCCATGCAGGTGATTCTCAGTTAATGTATGAGCTGAGATTGGGGCGGGCCATGAGCATTCTCGGGGGGAAAAGTTGAGCGTGGGTGTATGACAGAGAGCCTACATTTTTTTTCTGGAGCAAAGAGAAAAGGCCCTGTGTATGGACAGGATAGGGAAGTAATGGACAGATTATCATAATTCCTCGTCATCCAGTTTTTATTATTATCATCATTATTAATTTTTTGTTTATTTATAGTCCTCCCATTCCCCGTAGGGGCTCAGAGCGGAGTACAACAAAATGATAAAACCACAATAAAATCACAACAACATAACAATAAAACCCATTTACAATATTCAGTACAACCGGAAAATCCAGCCAAACAGAATGATAACATGGTTCGGCAGGGCAGTAAGATAGTACAGTAGGGGAGGCCGATCTAACAGGTAGATGCCAGTTGCCTCACCCAAAAACCTGGCTGAACAGCTCTGTTTTACAGGCCCTAATCAATTCCATTGCAAGAGAAATCTGAAGACAGGAAGGGCAGGAAGGGAGGTTCTGCAAAAAACAATCACCCAGTCCATATGTGATATTTCCTATGTGCTGCTTCATGCACACATTCCCAAGCCCTTTCCTACTTGTGCAAAGAGAGCCAGTTTGATGTAGTGGTTAGGTGCGTGGACTCTTATCTGGGAGAACTGGGTTTGATTCCCCACTCCTCCCCTTGCAGCTGCTGGAATGGCCTTGGGTCAGCCATCGCTCTTGTAGGAGTTGTCCTTGAAAGGGCAGCTTCCGTGCGAGCCCTCTCAGTCCTACCCACCTCACAGGGGGCAGGGGAGAAGATATAGGAGATTATAAGCCGCTCTGAGACTTTGACTCAGAGAGAAGGACAGGGTATAAATCTGCAGTCTTCTTCTTCTTCTTCCCTTCTACTAGAGAAAGGACTGAAGATACAAAAGGAAGCCTTGATTTCTCCTCAAAGAGAAATCCCTATTTTACAAGAGAGGGGGAAAAAAGCAGAAAGGAGGAAATCAATGGCTATATCTAAGAAAAAAGAGATCCTGTTTCTCATGAAAACCAGGGCTTTTCTTTTTTGTAGCAGGAACTCCTTTGCATATTAGGCCGCACCCCCCTGATGTAGCCAATCCTCCTGGAGCTTACAGTAGGGTCTGTACTAAGAGCACTGTAAGCTCTTGGAGGATTGGTTACATCAGGTGTGTGTGGCCTAATATGCAAAGGAGTTCCGGCTACAAAAAAAGCCCTGATAACAACGCTAAAAGGAGGGCAGGTAGCTAAAATGAGGAAGGCGGGGTCAAATAGGAAACAAGGGGATGGTTCTTGCCTACAGCTTACCTTATGTAGTCTGTGGAAAGCCAGGAGAATGGGAGCCTTCCAGACCTCTTTAGGGAGGCCATTCCACAAGGTGGGGGCCACATAGGATTTCTATCCTCCCAGCAGGGCCAGAAATCCCCCAGAATTACATCTGATCCCCAGACTACAGACATCAGATCCCCTGGAGAAAGCAACTGCTTTGGAAAGGTGACTCCAAGGAGTTATCCCCTGTGGTAGTCCCTCTCCTGTCCATACCCCACCCTAGGCTTGCCAACCTCCAGGTGTGGCCTGGAGATCTCCTGCTTTCACAACTCATCTCCAGCTGGCAGAGATCAGCTCCCCTGGAGAAAATGGCTGCTTTGAAGGGTGGAGTCTAGGGCATTCTGCCATGCTGAGGCCCCTCCCCTCCCCAAACACCCCCCTCTCCTGGATCCACCCCCAGAGTCTCCAGATATTTTCCCACACAGACCTAAAAGAACATAAGAAGATAAGAGAAGCCATGTTGGATCAGACCAAAGGCCATCCAGTCCAACACTCTGTGTCACACAGTGGCCAAAAAACTAGGTGCCATCAGGAGGTCCATGAGTGGGGCCAGGACACTAGAAGCCCTCCCACTGTTGCCCCTCCAAGCACCGAGAATACGGAGCATCACTGCCCCGGACAGAGAGTTCCATCAATAATCTGTAGTTAATAGCTACTGATGGACCTCTGCTCCATGTGTCGATCCAATCCCCTCATGAAGCTGTATATGCTTGTAGCTACTACCACCTCCTGGCAACCCTACCCCACCCTCTTCAGGCTTCACTCTCTCAAAACTCCAGGTATTTCCCAAACCCTAGGGACATGATAGAGAATGCAGTTGTACAGGCAGCTTGTAAATCTTTCAGTTGCTTCCTCAGCTCACAGAAGAGTTCTGAATACTGGGCGAATTGTGTATCACTTCTATAAACAATCACTCAGTCCATATGTGATATTTCCTATGTGCTGCTTCATGCACACATTCCTAAGCTTTGTCCTAATTGTGCAAAGAGAGCCACTTTGAAGAGCCAGTTTGGTGTAGTGGTTAAGTGCGTGGACTCTTATCTGGGAGAACTGAGTTTGATTTCCCACTCCTCCACTTGCAGCTTCTGAAATGGCCTTGGGTTAGCCATAGCTCTTGTAGGAGTTGTCCTTGAAAGGGCAGCTTCTGGGAGAGCTCTCTCAGCCCCACCCACCTCACAGGGTGTCTGTTGTGGGGGAAGAAGATAAAGGAGATTGTAAGCTGCTCCGAGACTTCGATTCAGAGAGAAGGGCGGGGTATAAATCTACAGTCTTCGTCTTCTGATTTTTTTTTCAGAAGTCAAGTGCTAGAACTGACCTCTGGTGTTCTAACTGCAACCAGGCCTCTGTGTTTTGCTTTTCAAGGTATGAGACCACTCAAACATCCTTGATCTTCCACTGCTCCCTCTTGCATACAGACTAGCGTTGCCAAGTCCAATTCAAGAAATCTCCGGGAACTTTGGGGGTGGAGCCAGGAGACTTTGGGGGGTGGAGCCAGGAGACTTTGGGGGTGGAGCCAGGAGACATTGGGGTGGAGCCAGGAGCAAGGGTGTGACAAGCATAATTGAACTCCAAAGGGAGTTTTGGCCATCACATTTCAAGGGACCTTGAAATGCCTTCCTTCCATAGGAAATAATGAAGGATAGAGGCACCTTCTTTGGGGGCTCATAGAATTGGACCCCCTGGTTCAATCTTTTTGAAACTTAGGGAGTACTTTGGGGAGAGCCACTGGATACTATACTGAAAATTTGGTGCCTCTACCTCAAAAACAGGGGCCCCAGAGCCCCAAATACCCATGGATAAATTCTCCATTATTTTCTATGGGAATAAATCTCCATAGGGAATCAGGAGTACCCTGCAAACATTTCCCTCCCCTCTCCCCACTTTCTGATGACCCTGAAGCGGGGGGAGGGCCTCCAAACCGGGGGATCCCCTGCCCCCACCTGGGGATTGGCAACCCTAATACAGACATACAGACAAAAATGCTTTGTTGCAATTAACGGCCACAGTCGCTGTAGCATTGTGATTGGGGGTCCTCAATCACAGGATGACAGCTGTAAAATTTCCCGGGAGCTCTCCTTCACTGTGCTTCTCCTCTTTGGCAGTTTGTGAAGCTTTTTGCCCCTAAGGTGTTCCAGCCAGAGACATATGACAAGCGGGTATTTTGCAATCGTAAAGACGGAGCGCGGGACAGCTTTCAACATGGAAATAAACCTCCGAGAGGCATGCAAAGGCTACGTTTTTGTGCTTTTAGCACTTCCAAGACTTGTGATAACTCTTTGCCGCTCTCGCATTTGTTGCTCCCCAGAGGAGGGGAAAGTACATCGCCGAGGTGTTCTCCTCGATTTCACTCTATATTTGGAGTAGTCAATGGGATGTCTCGGTGCTATTGTGTCTAGGCAAACTGTATTGTTGTCTTAGAAATGTCTGGGAAATGACATACCTCAGCATTAGTCATTGCATTTGTTGACGCAAATGATATTCCCTACAATGGTTGTCGTAACATTGAGCACAAAGCATCGCTAAAATACGAGCCGGTGCAAGACGGCTGAAATGAATGGCAAGGAATAAAGAACTGGCACGGTGAAGAGTATAGTTCAAGTCCTACCTCAGCTCTATACTGTCAGCGAAGGTGCATTGAAGTTTCAGGAAGGAACAGACTTGGCTTTGTTCAAAACAAAGTTTCCATTTATTGATTACAGCAATGCTATTCTCTACGCAGGTTAATTGATACTAATAACGAAAGGGGTGCAAACATAGGCATATATGGACGCACATCAAAGCATAGGGGTTTTAAATCACTTCTCATAATAAAGCTGGGGCCCTTCCGCTGAAAGTAACCAGTTCACATATCTGTTATCTCCCACATTCACAGACTGTCTCTCCTCCCCTGCTGTGGCCTTGCCCGGATCTGGAGGGCGCCTGAGAACCAGCTAGATGTTTTGCATTTCAAAGACGTTTGGCACCTTAGCCACCCCTCCCGTCCACCTTTCACATTCCCTTGGGGCACTGGTGTTAGTAAGGCAAAGAATCATGGGGTTAGTTAGCAGTAAATAAACATTTCAAACAATAAGGCAAACTTCAAGGCATACAAGCTGACATATACAGTCTGGCTAGATTGTCTCAGGCAAACCAGAATTTTCATGATGCGGTCTCATTTGGAATACTGTGTATGTCAAGTCGACGGAATCAAGAATGAGTCAAAGTTGATACTAAGTCTTCATTTATTGATAACCAGTACTCTGGCGCAAGCCTCTAGCTTGCTAAGAATGAAACCAATACACTGATACATGGGTTTTAAGATACACTTCAAAAACATTCCTACGGGGCGGGGGGGTTACAGGAGGAACGCCCTTACTTGCAAGAACCTCTTGAGCTTGGGGTTCAACAGTCTCACTGCTACAAAACATAATGATCCAGTCACTCTCACCCTCACTGGTGCCGGCTCCTCTGTGACCTGCTGGTGGGCAACCTTCAGAGCAGGTCGTTCTCGTTTCCCGACGACTCCTCCATCCAGACCAATTCGCCCAGCTCATCACTCAGGAACGGTTCCTCTTCCCCCTCTTCGATGGCCGCCACGTTGCTTTTCACTGCTCCCTTAGGGCGGCCAGGAGCCTTCTTGGGAACGGGAGTGCTCTGCTTTGGGGCACTTGGTGGTGCTTGCGGAGGGTTCGTGCAGCTGCTTGCCAGGTGCCCTGGGTCTCCACACCGAAAGCACTTGCGGGTCCCGCTTGGTTTACCCCCACCGGCCGGCTTCTTCACCTCTGCTTTTGGGGTTGTTTTCGGGTCCCATCCCCCTCTTCCACTCTGTTGCTGCCATAGCAGGGTGATGCGTTTAATATTGGTCTCAACCTCACCCGCTAGCTGTATCCAACCAACCAACGTGGTAGATCGGGCTTGGGTGAGGGCCCGATCCAATATGCCTGCATTCAGCCCCCGGGTGAAATGCTCGATCTTCATCAGCTCACTCCACCCTCTCACCTTGGCCACATTGGCTTGGAAGTCCGCAGCATACTCCCAGATTGACTTCTGCCCCTGTTGCATGTCGCGCAGGGCTGCCAGCGCCCGGGTCTCCTGGAGGGGGTCTTTGTACTGGCCCAACAGAGCCTGTAGGAACATTGCTACATAGTCCAGTTCCGGGCTCATGGCTTCGTACAGGCTTATGTACCACCTTTTGGCCGCCCCTTTTAGTTTCGACCCCAGGTAATCCACTCGGCTGAACTCATCTGGGAAGGTATTTCCCCAATAATGCATATAGCTGTTCGCCTGGATTGTAAAGTATTCAACATTGTCCGGGTCCTCGTCGAAGGTAGCGTCGAGCTCCCTTCCTCTCCCTCCGTCGCGAGGAGCAGGAGGGGGGCCCGCCAGCCGGGGTGCTGTGGGTGGCGCTGGGGCCACGGCCGGTGCCGCTGCGGGACCCGCTGGTGCTGGTGGCTGCCAGATTGGGGGGGGGGGTTGAGTAATCCTTCTGGGCCCAGGCAGCCCTAGAGAGCGAGAGATCTCTCTCGTGATCTCTCCCGCCATGCAGTTGGTCATGGCCTGCATCTCCGTCTTCAGGCCCTTAACCATGCTCTCCACTTCCTTGCAGACCATGGCTCGAAACTCCCTGGCTGTTTCGTCCTCCTCGTCCTTTGGGGCCGTTGTCCCCAGTTCTCCCTTGTCTGGTTGCAGCCACTCCTCGTGTAATGGGGCCGCCACGATAGTGTCGATCTCCCCCGGCTCCCTGGGTCCTGGATTGGGCCCTTCCGCGTTCGCCATTCACACCCTTTGCATGCGTCGGGTCAGGATGGCTTCACGTCTAGACGGGGCCTCATCCATGGTGCTGGTGGAGGTCTGGGACTGCCACTGCCTCGGGGTGACGAGCAGCTGCTGGAACTGTGGAGGAGATGCCGCCACTCTCCAGGACATGCCAGGGAATGGATGGCCCTTCTTCGGCGTCAGGAAGCTCACCGCCTTCTGGTATCTTTTCAGCCATTTCGTTGCAAAGTGGCCAGGGTGGTTAAACTTCAAAGTTGATTCTTAGCAAAATGTCAAGTCGACGGATTCAAGAATGAGTCAAAGTTGATACTAAGTCTTCATTTATTGATAACCGGTACTCTGGCGCAAGCCTCTAGCTTGCTAAGAATGAAACCAACAGATTGATACATGGGTTTTAAGATACACTTCAAAAACATTCCTGGGGGGGGGGGTTACAGGAGGAAACATTCACACACAACTACTAGATACTTTCTCGGTCCATGGCTAGTCAGTGCCCTTGAATTGTTATGCAAGGCTTCCTCCCACCTCAGGCCCTGAGAAGTCGCCGGCTAGTTTCCTTCACACCAGTTACAAATCAAAATATGAAAAGGGGGGAAGGGAAGCAACTAAGGTAGAACATTAGCAGCAGTGGATCCATTATGATTTTAACAGGGCCTATTGCTTAGGCCATGATCCCAAGTCTTAAGTCGTTCTTAGTCGATCTTGACAGTGTACAATTCTGGTTACCACACCTCAAAAAGGATATTATAGCATTAGGAAAAGTGCAGAAAAGGGCAACTAGAATGATTAAAGGTTTGGAACACTTTCCCTATGAAGAAAGCTTAAAATGCTTGGGGCTCTTTAGCTTGGAGATATGTCGACTGTGGGGTGACATGATAGAGGTTTACAAGATTATGCATGGGATGGAGAAAGTAGAGAAAGAAGTACTTTTCTCCCTTTCTCACAATACAAGAATTCATGGACATTCAATGAAATTGCTGAGCAGTCAGGTTAAAATGGATAAAAGGAAGTACTTCTTCACCCAAAGGGTGATTAACATGTGGAAGTCACTGCCACAGGAGGTGGTGGCAGCTACAAGCATAGCCAGCTTTAAGAGGGGATTGGATAAAAATATAGAGCAGAGGTCCATCAGTGGCTATTAACTACAGTATATATATATGTGTGTGTGTATGTGTGTATATGTATGTATGTATATGTGTGTGTATATATACACACACATACATATATTGGCCACTGTGTGACACAGAGTGTTGGACTGGATGGGCCATTGGCCTGATCCAATATGGCTTCTCTTATGTTCTTATGTTCATGCTTAGGCCTTTCATTTTTAATATGAGGATAATAGTCTTCTGCTCTACAGGAGGGCTGTGAAATGTAAGGAGCTTTTAAGCATTTGTAGTAAGTTTGCCTTGTGTTTGATCTCCAGGCTCTGTTATTTCTGGAGGGATCAGAGGTCATTTTGTAAAAAAAATTGATGGTGGAGCTCATTAGCATAACTCATTAGCATATGCCCCCACAGTCAAAAGCAACCGATGCAAGAAAGGAGAGCCCTGGGTGAGTGAGGCCTGCTTGAGCTGTCTAGAGATCCAGCTAGCCCAAGCAAACCTTGCTCACATGGGTCTCTCCTTGACAACGCCCCTGTCACAGTAAAAAGGCCAGCAAGCCACCCGCAGCCCAAAATCACATAAGAAGTGGAGAAAGGGTTGTGCTGGGGGCATGGCAAAGCCCCTGGTGGCTGGCTGGCTGCCCGCCCGCTCTCCTAATCCAGGGATTGTTATGCAGCTGCACCTACTATTCAGTGGACAAGACAGGTGGGGAGGAAGAGGGGGAACCCATAGAAAGGTTCAGGAGCTGTGCTCCTGTGAGCTCCTGCTGAATCTGAGGCCTGGAAAGGATCAACAAACATGAGAAGCTAGTAGAGTTGCCAAGTCCAATTCAAGAAATACCTTGCGACTTTGGGGGTGGAGCCAGAAGACTTTGGGGGTGGAGCCAGGAGACATTAGGGGCGGAGCCAGGAGCAAGGGTGTGACAAGTATAAATGAACTCCAAGGGAGTTCCAACCATCACATTTAAAGGAATGGCACACCTTTTCAATTCATTCCTTCCATAGGAAATAATGAAGGATAGGGGCACCTTCTTTTGGGGCTCATAGAATTGGACCCCCTAGTCCAATCTTTTTGAAACTTGGGGGGGGGGTATTTTGAGGAGAGGCACTAGATGCTATACTGAAAATTTGGTGCCTCTACCCCAAAAAACAGCCCCCCCCCCCCCAGAGTCCCAGATACCCACGGATCAATCCTCCATGATTTTCTGTGGGAATAAATCTCCCTAGGGAATAACAGAGTTCCCAGCAGACATTTCCCTCCCCTCCCCCTGCTTTCTGACGACCCTGAAGCGGGGGGGAGCGTCTCCAAACTGGGGGATCCCCTGTCCCCACCTGGGGATTGGCAACCCTAGAAGCTAGGAAATCAGAGCACAAATGAAGTAATAAGAGCTGCTGCACTGGAGGAGCTTATAGTTACAACACAGCAGCATAACACTTTAGTCACATCTACATGTACAGATATAGGGAGCCCGGCAGTAGATGTATCATTGGTGCCATTGATTAGTGTAGTGTAGTGTAAATTGAGCGTAGTGTAAATTGAGATACTGATTTTTTTTAAGTTTATTATTATGTTTTAATTGGTTGCTATTACAATGTGTAAGAAGCACCACGGCGCAGAGTGGTAATCTGGATTCTCAGGAATGAAACTAAAACTGAACAAAATGTCCCTGAAATGTATGACATCTTGATGTGACATCACCCCATGGGTTGTTAACGACTTGGTTCTTGCACAAAGGATGACCTTTATCTTTTATTACATTGGGTATATGTTGTTGTAACACACCCTGAGCCTGCTTCCAGGTGAGAAAGGGCTAGAAACCAAAATAAACAAATAACTAATAGATTTAGGGAGAAAAGTAAGCCTACTCAGAACTAAATTCAATTTTAATCCAGGGGCTTACACCCAGGGAAGTGTTCTTAGGACTGTAGCCAACATGCATTATGAAGGCTTGTAGGTCAAACATATTCTGGATAATTTGGACATTTATGCTGTTGAGATGCTATGCATTGTGTGTTACTGGAAAATTACATCCATCAATTCTATTTATGGAATAGCATAATAAGTCATTCGATTGTAATTTCTGTGAATAAGTAGGATGTGACAGGAGGCGATGGCAGAGTGGAGCTTTAGATGGGGCCCTTTTCCCCCCAATGATGCTGCCTAAACGGGTAAAATGCACCCTGTTCACACAGGTCCAGAAGTAGAGTTGCCAAGTCAAATTCAAAAAATGTCAGGGGACTTAGGGGGTGGAGCCAGGAAACATCGGGGGTGGAGACAGTGGCAAGGTTGTGCCAAGCATAATGGAACTCCAAAGGGAGTTTTAGCCATCACATTAAAAGGACCACATGCCTTTTAGATGCCTTCCCTCCATTGGAAATAATGAAGGATAGGAGCACCTTCTTTCGGTGCTCATAGAATCGGACCCCTGGTCCAATCGTTTTGAAACTTGGAGGGTGTTTTGAGGAGAGGCATTGTATGCTATGCTGCAAATGTGGTGCCTCTATCTCAAAAACAGCCCCCAGGGCCCCAGATACCCACAAATCAATTCTCAATTATACCCTATGGGAATCAGTCTCCATAAGGAATGATGGAGTGCCCAGCAGACATTTCCCTCCCCCCCCCAACTTTCTGATGGCCTTGAGGCAGGCTGGTGGCCAGAGAGGAGCCACCAAGCCCTTCCCTTCAAATAGGTGTGAAAAACCTCAGCTCGAGACCCTGGAGAGCCACTGCCAGTCTGAGTAGACAATACTGACTTTGATGGACCGAGGGTCTGATTCAGGATAAGGCAGCTTCATATGTTTGTATGTTCCCAATGGGGCAGCAAGTGCAGTAGGGCATGGCGGTGGGCAGAGGGGAGGGGAGGCACGCGTCGGGCAGGCAGTTGGGGGTGGGGTGCTGTCACACAGCAGGGGGCTTCTACTGGCTGCCACCACTCTGGTAAGAGTCTGTTTGGAGGACCCAGAGCACCCAACCACCCTTGTCTTCCTTATGAATAAATACCTCTTGACTATGGCCAAGGAGACGTGAAGACCTAAGGAGTTTAACAGCAGTTTATTTACAGTGCTCAAATAATAAGTGGGTAAAACAATATATATATATATATATATATATATATATATATATATATATATATATATATATATATATATATATATATATATATATATATATACAGTAAAGGTTGGTGCAAATAAACAAAAACCCTGACATGTTTAACTATACAGTCCCTACTCTAATAACCAACACTCACCCTCTTGGGTAAGGGATCTTTTCCCTGCTGCAAGCTCTCTAGGCTACAGGCTGCCTCCAGCTCAGCCTTCCAGGAAAAGAACACACCCTGCCTGGGCTTGGCCCTTTTATGTTCTCCTCCCCAGGCCCCACCCCTCTCTGGGCTAGTTTCCCTCCAAAACCTTGCCACCCAATCAGAGGGAGAAAGGGGATCCTGGGAAATGTAGGCTCTTTTGTAACTCCTAGGCAGGCTTCCCTGGGGCCTGCAGGCCTCACTAGGCCCAGGATCATGAGAGGTGCCTTGCTTGAGGTGGCAGCCTAGTACCGGCGCCCTAGCACTAGAGCTGGGGACCAGCACCCCGCATGCAAGGAGTGGGGGCTATGCATGCCTAAACTCCAAGGATAAATTTGCCACCAGTGGCCACCGCCCCCCACTCACCTGAAAGATTTAAAGAGCCCTGCAGCTGATCAGTAGACCATGTTCTTTGCTGATCAGCTGGAGGACCTTTCAAATCTCACAGGAGAGGAGAAAGAGGGTGGCCATTGGTGGTCACTCTTGCCAACTGGCTGCTGGTGGGCAGGAGCCTGTGAAATTGGTGTTCTGGACTGTCCAACAGAGATGGACCAACCCCACCTGGGCTTTGACTGGTATCCCTACTCAAAATGCTATTTCATCAAAATGGTTGCACCGTGTACACATACCAGCCTAGGGGAAGGGAGGGAGAGATAGACAGACAGAGAAATCAACATACACAAGTCACACCTTGCTCAGTGGTCACAAGTAGGGTTGCTATCTGGTTTGGGAAATACTTGGAGATTTTGAAGGTGGAGTCTGAGGATGGTGAGGTTTGTGGAGGGGAGGGGCTTCGATGGGGTAGAATGCCATAGAGTCTGCCCTACTTCTAGACCTGTGTGAACTGGGTACATTTTACCAGTTTAGGCAGCACCAATGAAATAACGGATCCAGTCTACAGCTCCACTCCTTGCTGCCATTTTCTCCAGGTAGACTGATCGCTGTCTCCTGGAGATGAGTCGTAATCCCAGGAGATCTTCAGACACCTCCTGGAAGTTTGGAAAACAAGAGAGAGGTCACTCAGAGATATATTCAAAAAACAGCCAATAGATTATAGTGACTCAAATTACTTCTTGTAGAACTCTTATAACATATGAAGCTGCCTTCTACTGAATCAGACCATCGGTCCATCAAAGTCAGTATTGTCTCCTCAGACTGCAGCGGCTCTCCAGGGTCTCAAGCAGAGGCTTTTCATGCCTACTTGCCTGGAACCTTTTTAGTTGGAGATGCCAGGGACTGAACCTGGGACCTTCTGCTTACCAAGCAGATGCTGTACCAGTGAGCCACCGTCCCTCCCCTATTATTACTGTTTCTTTTGGTGCCTGGCAAATAGGTTTCCTTCTGTTGTCAGGCAATGATTCCCTGTCTCGCCGTCTGTATTGCCTTTTCTCTGCTGCGAGTGTCAAAAACACTGGTGTGGCCCCAACCTTTCCAAGGATCCTGACCCTCAGCTCAAGCTGCATAAGCGGAATGGTTTCCGTATGAACACGATGAGCAGAAATGCCAGAAACATCCAATGCCGGAGCTGAAATTAAATTGCAGTCCAAAATTGAATTGCTTGCAGTCAATTTCCTCTTCAAAGCTGGGACTGGTGTATAATAGGTCACTTGCCGCTTGGAACGACATCACTGGTCCCGCCATTGCTATCTGCTCAGGGCTGGCCCCAAAATGAACAGTACTGCCTTCACTGCCACAGAGCACACTCTGAAATGGGGTGGGGAATATAAGAATATAAGCGGGGGCCCCATGAGACTCGTGCAGGGGGGGAAATCCCATATGTCCCCACCCCCCAAAAAATTGCAGGGAAATCTGTTTAGCATCAATGTGGCCCTGATCAGTGGATTACATACACATTGCTATAAACAAATCAGGACAAATTATTCCCTTGTTGTTATTATTATTATTGTTATTAAAGAGGAAACAAAGGGAAAAAAGCACCCAAACATATACAAGCACAAACATGCCCCTCCCCTAAAATTAAAGGGGGGGGAAAGAAATTATAAACACATATGTGCATATACTAGGGTTGCCAAGTCGGACATGGAAAATACCTGTGGACTTTGCGGATGGGGCCAGGAGACTTTGGGGTTGGAGCCAGGAGACCTTTCCATTCCTTAAAATAAATATACATCAGTGTCATTCCTCTGAATACAGTCTTCATTTCCTCATCTCCCAGCAGATGGCTGCACTTCCACTTCTACTCTCTCTCTCACACACACACAAAGCAGCCAAAATAAACACAGTTTGGAACCACACACTTTGTGGTCTCACTGGAGCAATTTACTCACCATGGGAGTTGTTGAATGCTGCATACTGAACCAAATTCTTCAGACACAGGGAAACCAGAGGTTCTCTCTATTTTACTGTGCAAGCGACTTCTGAAGGGACTGTAGAACACATGAAGGGACTGGGATGCTTCCCTTCCCTTTCTCACAACAGTCGCATTGTTCTGCAGGCTCGCCCCATTCAGACTGGCTCCAGAGGTTTAAAGGCAAACACACATTTCAAAAAGCAAGCCCTTCCCAAGCATCTTCTAAGCCTTCCGAGGTGGAAAGGCACATGGTGGCTGTGGGGGCGGGGCTTTTCCCTACCGGCCAGCTGACTGGGGTCAGAAAGCAGCTGGTTCCCCCACTGGGACCTGGGGACTGACAAGCCTAGCGTGCACTTACATACGTACATACATACAGTAAATACATACATACATACAAACAGGGGTGGAATTCTAGCAGGAGCTCCTTTGCATATAAGGCCACACACCCCTGATATAGCCAATCCTCCAACAGCTTGCAAAAAAGAGCCTTGTAAGCTCTTGGAGGATTGGCTACATCAGGGTGTGTGGCCTAATATGCAAAGGAGCTCCAGCTAGAATTCTACCCCTGCGTGCATGCATGCATACATACATACATACATACATACATTTGGGGTAGGTATTTGTGAGTTTTCTGCATTGTGCAGGGGGTTGGACTAGATGACCCTGGAGGTCCCTTCCAACTCTATGATTCTATGAAAAAATTATTCTAACATGCGGATCTGTTGATCCAGCCCCTCCCCTGTGAGCCTTTTTGCACCCCGAGAACTCTGGGCTTTTTGAAGTTAGAGGCATGGATGAATCTATTGTATTTATTAAATATCAAGGCAGGCCCTTTTGCTTAAAACATGCATTTCTGGGGAGGGGGCCCTTTGAAGAGAAAGCAGCTTGGCTGCCTGAGAACTCCAGGGGGACATTCAGCTTTTACGCTCCCCCCTCCCCCCCTCCCAAGTTCCTCACACTTTGGCCATGAATAATGAATCAACTTTGCTGATAATAATATCAAGGAGAATAATCAAGGCTCTCAGAACCACCACACCAGTGAAGAGCCTGGCAAGTCAATCAAGAGCCAAGGAAGGGGCATTCCCCCCCCCCCATCCTCCTGGCTATTGTCACGTGGGTCTGAGTCACATCTGCTCTGCATTACCTAATCAAGGGCAACCAGACATTTAGGGTTGCCAGGTCCAATTCAAGAAATACCTGGGGGCTTTGGGGGTGGGGCCAGGAGACTTTTGGGGGTGGAGCCAGGAAACTTTGGGGATAGAGCCAGCAGCAAGGGTGTGACGAGCACAATTGAACCCCAAAAGGAGTTCTGGCTGTAATATTTAAAGGGACTGTACTCCTTTGAAATGCCTTCCTTCCAGGGGAAATAATGGAGAATAGGGGCATCTTCTTGGGGGGCTCATAGAATTAGACCCCCTTGTCCAATCTTTTTGAAACTGTTTTTTAGGAGAGGGGATGTTTTGAGGAGAAGCATCAGATGCTAGGTTGAAATTTTGGTGCCTCTACCTCAAAGAGCAGCCCCTCTAGAGCCCCAGATACCCACGGATCAATCCCCCATAGGGAATAATGGAGTGCTCAGCACACATCCCCACCACCCTGCTTTCTGATAACCCTGAAGCAGGTAGAGGGTCTCCAGACCAGGGGATCCCCTGCCCCCAACTGGGGATTGGCAACCCTACAGACATTTCTCTGTTCCCTCTTACTAGGCTTTGTTCTTTGGAGGTCCAGGTCTTTGGTACCAATAATGAATGTTCAAGGACAGCTCATCACCCTTGCACCAACGAGGTTTCAGATCCTGAAGTGCAGAGATTCTTTTGTCGGAGGAACTGCCTTGCCTATGAGGCCGCACACCCCCTGATGTAACCAATCCTCCATTAGCTTACAGGGCTCTTCGTACAGGTGTAAGGGAAGGGGACGGAGACAATATGGTGCTCGGCTCCCTTCCAGTCTACTTCCCATCCCAACGGTGACAGGTAGTGGGGCCAAGAGGAATAGCCTGTCTCCGTCATTGGTGTTATGCAACGCCAGGTCCGTAAATAATAAGACCATGACCCTTAGGGAGTTCCTGCTCCGGCAGGATGTGGACCTGGCTTGCGTGACCGAGACCTGGGTGCGAGATGGGGAGACAGTGGCTCTTTCCCAGATGACCCCCCCGGGTTTTTCAGTCTTTCACCAATCATGGAATAGCGGGTGGGGGGGAGGGGTGGCATTATTCATACGGGAGGGTTACTCCTTCCGGGCTCTCCCGGGCCCAAAGATTGAGGGCATTGAATGTGCCGGTCTGGCGTGGGATGTCGGAGAGGGGTTGGCGATCTGGCTGGGGTACCGTCCGCCTAACGCACCGGCCAGCGCCTTACCATCCCTGATGGAGGCTGTGGCGGGCTGGGCGTTGGAGTACCCAGGGCTTATGGTCCTGGGTGATTTCAACGTCCATGCCGACGACTCGGCCTCCACTCAGGCGATGGACCTAGTGTCTTCCATGGCGACACTGGGACTCTCTCAATTTGTTACGACACCCACGCACCAGGCCGGGCACATGTTAGACCTGATCTTTGCGTCCGGGATTTCGGTGAACGATATCGCAGTAGAAGCGGTACCATGGTCGGATCACCTAGCCCTCAAGGCCCGTGTGGGGATGCCACCCCAACCCTGTATGGGCGGAGAGCCTATTTTGGCTCGCCCCCGGAGCCTGATGGACCCGGAACGGTTCCAAATGGCACTGGGGGATCCCTGGCCCCCTGGCGATTCCCTCGATGACCTGGTGGAGGCCTGGCAAGGCCGGCTAACCAGGGCTATCGACGAGATCGCACCTCGACGTCCTCTGCGCCCTCGCAGGAGGCTGGCTCCATGGTATACCCTGGAGCTACGCCGGCTGAAACAGGGGCTCAGACGACTAGAGAGGCAGTGGCGGCATACTCAGGACGAAGCGACGAGAACATCTTATAGAACGTTTATGAAGTCTTATGAGATGGCAGTCAAGGCTGCAAAGAAAGATTACTTTGCAGCCAAGATTGCATCTGCAAATTCGCGCCCGGCACAATTATTTAGAATAATTGGAGACCTTACCACATTGCCCCAAGGCAAACCAAATGTTAGGGAATTAGAGATAGGCTGTGAGGCTTTTGCGAAATATTTTGCAGATAAAATCACGTTGCTCCGCCAAGACCTGCCTATCACATTGGATGCAGTACAGGAACTTGAGGCTCCGAGCCTGTCTTCGGGTTTGGAGTTGGATCGGTTTGACCCACTCAGCCTGGAGGAAGTCGACGGAATTCTCTCTGTTGCGCGCCCAACAACTTGCGATTTGGACCCTTGCCCCTCCTGGTTGATTAAAGCTTGCCAGAGGGAGCTTAGATGTCCTCTACAGGACATAATAAATAGATCCCTCTCAGAGGGACGTTTTCCATCACCTCTGAAAGAGGCCTTGGTCCGCCCCCTCCTGAAAAAATGTACAGCAGATCCGGCCGAATTGGCAAATTACCGACCGGTTTCTAATTTACCGTTTTTAGGTAAAATTATTGAGAGGGCAGTGGCGTTGCAACTACAGGGTTTTCTGGATGACGCTTCCGTCCTAGACCCTTGCCAGTCCGGCTTTCGCCCGGGCCACGGGACGGAGACAGTGCTGGTCGCCTTAGCGGATGACCTCCAGCGGCAACTGGATCGAGGTGGCGTGGCGGTGCTGATGCTTTTTAGACCTGTTGGCAGCGTTCGACACGGTCGACCATCGGCTACTGACCCGCCGCCTCGCCGACATAGGGGTCAGGGGGCTGGCCTTGCAATGGCTTTCCTCCTTCCTCAAAGGTCGGGGACAAAGGGTGGCAATCGGGGGTGAGCTTTCCCGGAGGCGCACACTAGATTGTGGGGTGCCTCAGGGAGCAGTTCTCTCCCCGATGTTATTCAACATCTACATGCGCCCCCTTGCCCAGATTGCCCGGAGTTTTGGACTGGGTTGTCATCAATATGCGGATGACACCCAGCTCTATCTGCTAATGGATGGCCGGCCTGACTGCGTCCCAGTGAATTTAGACCGGGCACTGCAGGCCGTGGCAACCTGGCTTAGGCTGAGTGGGTTGAAGCTGAACCCGACGAAGACAGAGGTCCTTTGCGTGGGGCGCGGCGCTCTGGGAAGGGAAATACCTCTCCCGGTTTTTGACGGTGCGCCGCTGAAAGCGGCGGGCCGGGTCAAGAGCCTGGGAGTACTACTGGAGCCTTCACTATCAATGGAGGCCCAGGTAGCGGCCACTGCCAAGTTGGCATTTTTCCATCTGAAGCGGGCAAGGCAGCTGGCTCCCTTCCTGGAGCGCCGGGACCTCGCAACAGTGATCCATGCGACGGTCACCTCAAGACTAGACTACTGCAATGCCCTCTACATGGGGCTGCCTTTGTGTCGAACCCGGAAGCTGCAGCTGGTGCAGAACGCAGCGGCCAGGCTGTTATTAGGACTCCCGAAATGGGAGCACATACAGCCGGGGCTGCATGAACTGCACTGGCTGCCAGTCACATACCGGGTCCAATACAAAGTGCTGGTTATTACCTTTAAAGCCCTATATGGCCGAGGACCTGCCTACCTGAGGGACCGTCTCTCCCCATATGAGCCCCAAAGAGCACTGAGGTCAGCAGGGAAGAACATGCTGACTATCCCTGGGCCAAAGGAAGCAAAATTACAGAGTACCCGGGCACGGGCCTTCTCTGTTACAGCCCCGTGCCTTTGGAATCAACTCCCGGAGGAGGTACGGGCCCTGCGGAATTTGGATCAATTCCGCAGGGCCTGTAAGACCATTCTTTTTAAGCAGGCTTTTGTAGACCGTTGATAGGATGGCTGTTTAATCCATCAACGATTTATCTAGTGACCCCTGCCATAACATAAGTGAACAGAACAACATCAGGAAGATCACTGCCGTCCAAATCATAGAATGATCCAGGCAACTGGAACTGGTTTTAGATCGCTGTTTTAAATTATTGTATAATCTTATATTGTTTTAGATTGTTATTTTATATTACTGTATAACCTAATTGTTTTAAACCCTATATTGTATAACTTATTGAAATGTTGTTAGCCGCCCTGAGCCTGCCTAGGCGGGGAGGGCGGGATATAAATAAAAATTTATTATTATATTATTATTATTATCCAGGAGGATTGGCTACATCAGGGGTGTGTGGCCTCATAGGCAAAGACGTCCCTGTGACAAAGTTCCTGCTTTAGTGAAAATCGCAGTAGAGTCCAAATTTCAGACGCGAGCAGTGGAATCTCGAAGCTTTGGCCTGATAACCATTGCAGATTGTATTTGCACCCAGGTGAATTAGAACAGCATCCAAAGCCTTCCTGTTCTTGTAGTTGCTTCTTCCATCACTATTGATGGACCTCCTTATCGAGATAGACAGAGTGTGCTTTCTCTTTTCCCTGTTCTCTTTCCCTTCCCAAAACAACCCTCCACATCTTCCCATCAGCTCTGTGGTCTCTTAGCCTCTTCCTTTCCCAGTTTCAATTGGCCAGCCTTACAGCCAACCACCTTCCCCCATGGCATCCTCACATAGCTAGGAACCAGTGTTCCCTCTATGCTGAGTTAGTGTGAGCTAGCTCACAATTTTTTAGTCTCCGGCTCATGCATTTTTGTCTTAGCTCAGGAAAAATGGCCCCAGAGCAAACTGATTTGTGACAGTAGCTCACAACTTTAAAGCCAGTAGCTCCCAGAGTAGAATTTATGCTCCCAAGACTCCCCAGCTTAGAGCAGGGGTGGCCAAACTGCAGCTCGGAAGCCACATGTGGCTCTTTCACACATGTTGTCTGGTTCTCGAAGCCACCACCACCATGCCAGCCAGCTTGGAGAAGGCATTTGTCTCTTTAAATCACTTCTCCAAGTCAAGCCAGCCAGTGGCTTGGAGAATATATGTAAAGTTAAAGTTGCTTTATTTCTACCTCTCCCTCCCTCCTCTATTTCCTTCCTTCCTTCCTTCCTTCCTTCCTTTTTTCCTTCCTTCCTTCCTCCCTCCCTCCCTCCCTCCCTCCCACCATTCTTTCCTCCCTCCCTCCCTCCCTTCCTTCCTTCCTTCCTTCCTTCCTTCCTTCCTTCCTTCCTTCCTTCCTTCCTTCCTTCCTTCCTTCCTTCCTCCCTCCCTCCCTCCCTTTCTCCCTCCCTCCCTCCCTCCCTTCCTCTATTCTTCCCTCCCTCCCTCCCTCCCTCCCTCCCTCCCTCCCTCCCTCCCTTCCTTCCTTCCTTCCTTCCTCCCTCCCTCCCTCCCTTTCTCCCTCCCTCCCTTCCTTCCTCTATTCTTCCCTCCCTCCCTCCCTCCCTCCCTTCCTTCCTTCCTTCCTTCCTTCCTTCCTTCCTTCCTTCCTTCCTTCCTTCCTTCCTTCCTTCCTTCCTTCCTTCCTTCCTTCCTGTGGCTCTCAAACATCCGACATTCATGTCTTGCAGCTCTCAAACCTCTAACCTTTATTCAATGTAGCTCTTATTTTAAGCAAGTTTGGCCACCCCCGGCTTAGAGGTGTATGTATTGTCAGGGATTCCTCTCCTTTCAGAAGATCCTTTCCTGATTACCCCTCTGCATGTTTCAGCCCAATTTTTTTGGGCAGCCCCTCACCTATCTGCTCTCTCTGGGTTGGTTTCTGCACATTAGGAACACAATTTGGGTTTCAACTGGGCAAATATCCGTGCACCAATTTAATCTCTGGGCATGTTTTGAGACTCATTTCCCCAGATTTGCCGTCCAAATTGGTACGTGCCACCAAATTCCCACTTTGCTTTGAGGCATATAGATTGTTTCAAGCATCAGGAAGGGAATACACACATTTTCTCACTGGGAGAAAAAAAAAATGAAGCGTTGAGAGCTTCCTGCAGCGTGCTTCAGTGTCGCGAGCACACGTTTCAGAACAGCATTTTCTTTTTTTAATAATGCAACACCAACAGTTTTCTTGTAGCCCTTGCGTGCTCTCTTGCTAATCGGTTTGAAGCGGCTGTAGGCAGGAATGCAGGCAAGGAGGAGTGTGATGTTGGAAAAGGGGGCCGAACAGAACTTGTGCTTTATTCACCTACCTCCCACGGATCCTGGAGGTTGTCTTGGATTCCCAGTCAAAATGGACGCAGGTAACCCGCCCTGCCGACAAAAAAGATTTATTTCCAGCCGAGCCGTTCAAAGAATAGAGCGAACCAGCCAAACAGCAAATCGCTGAACAAAACATCCTCTTGTGATCTTCATTTCAAAGGCTGCAGCAAACTCGGTGTATGACAAGGGAAATGGCATTGTTTTGCAAACAGTGGCTTCATCTGATGTTATTTTGGCAATGGAGTTGAAGGGCTTCTTCGTATTTATCAGGTGGTATTGACTTGCCTGCCAATTAGCTTCTGGGAACAGTTCAAAGCACTGGCTCTTCCTTTTGAAAGTCCTAAATGCGTGTGTTTTTCCCCCCATCCCATTTTCCCCCAACAATATTTGCATTTAGTTACATGCTTAAAAAAAAATAAATCATATCAATAAGAGCAAAATGGATGCTACGTCAGATGGTGTGGGAAGGAATCAACGGAGGTTTTTTTTTAATTTTTTAAAAAAACCTTTATTAAATAATGTAATCATACAAGCACTTCCACCTTGAAAAAGTGTACAATATAAAGATTGTGTACAATATAAAGACTAAAAGAGTGAGATATGGATTACAGTATTAAAAAATGAGATTAATGGATTATATCTTTTTCGTTTCTTTGTGAAGCACTAAAAAGGACTACTATTAAATTGGATTACAATTTTTTTTTCTTTTTAATGTTTTTTTTCTTTACAGAGAAAGATTCTTTAATAGATAGAATTTATTACCTTCTAACAAATTAAATAAATTAGCAATAGGGAACGGTTTGTAAAGGGGGTGAAATATGCACTGCCGGTGGTCACGAAAAGGGGGGAGGGGTGGAGAAAATGTAATGTATGCGTATTAATCTTTAATAACCAATGGTTATATGAAAAATCACAATATATTACATTATAATACATTGTTTTAAAACAAAAAAAACTTTATTAAATAATGTAAACATACAAGTACTTCCACCTTGAAACAGGGTACAATATAAAGATTGTGTACAATATAAAGACTAAAAGATTGAGATATGGATTACAGTATTAAAAAAATGAGATTAATGGATTATATCTTTTTCGTTTCTTTGTGAAGGACTAAAAAGGACTACTATTAAATTGGATTACAAATATGGGTTTTTTTCTTTTTAATGTTTTTTTTTCTTTACAGAGAAAGATTCTTTAATAGAACAATATATTACATTATAATAAATTGTTTTTAAAAAACCACTTTATTAAATAATGTAAACATACAAGTACTTCCGCCTTGAAACAGGGTACAATATAAATGTGTACAATATAAAGACTAAAAGATTGAGAAATTAACAAACAACAAAATGAACATGAACATATACCTACACGGATGCTCAAAAATTAATGCTTAATACATTTGCAAGGTGTTAGCAGAAGACAAAATCCATGTATTTCTGCGGCAATGACAATGAGGCGATTTAATGAGATTGGATGAATTAAAAAAAAATTCAATTTCTCTAAAAAAATTATTACTTCCCAAGGATTCTAGTTGTAATAATTAGATGCAAGTTCATACATAACAGCTAAGTCTCAGATCTTCGAGAACCATTGATGTATAGTAGAAATGCTGTATTTAGTGGAAGTGAACTTGCGCGGCAATGTTGGGTCTTCCTTGAAGTACGCCAAGGAGAACTTTTGTAGCTTTATCTAGGGTCTGCGTAGAAATGCATTTATTTCACCCCTGTAAGTGCATAGGTATCTGTAGGCAGGGTCAGCCTTAGGTCCTGTGGTGCCCCAGGCAGATTCATGCCTCCCTCCACCCCCTGCTGCAGCACCATGCCCCACCACCCACGTGGTGGACAAAAGATAGGAAGGAGGCAAGGTTGATGAGCTACAGAGGAGGGGAAGGGGCAGGCGGAGGAAAATGACAGATAGCAGGAAGGAGGCAGGGCAGGCAAGCTACAAAGGAGGGGAAGGAACAGGTGGGCAGAGGAAGATGATGGACAGCAGGGAGGGAGGAGGCGGGGTGGGCAAGCCATGAAGGAGGGGAAGGGGCAGGCAGGCAGAGGAAGAGGCAAAGTAGGGATTTGTCTAGGGTATGGGGAGGGCCAATTTTGCACTCCCCACTAGGGGTGTGCATTTGGCTCGGCCGAACCGCATAGACCACTGAATCACCCCTGATCCGGAAGTATACAGCACCGTATACTTCCGATTCCATTTTCAGGTCAGTAAATGGGAGGCATATATGGCTCCCTGTGTACTTCCATATAGATTTTCAGAAGTATATGGAAATCAATGGAAAAGGCGGGAAAGGGGCTTCTGCAACCTCAGGGGAGCTGCTTCCTTCCTTTCCCAGCTTTGGAAGCTTTTTCCTGACTCTCCCATAGCCTCCCTGGGATCAGGGAGGGAGGGGGAGAGGGGAGAGGAGCCCCAGCAGCCAATCCAAAGCATGCATTTGCAAAATGCATTGCAAATGCATGCTTTGCAGGGCTGTTGTGTAGCTGATGGCTGGGCTAATCCCCCAGCCATCAGCTACATTGTTGTTCTTTTGTTTACTTGGGTATCCAAGTAAACAGTGTTCTCTGGCCAATCATAGAGCAGTGCTATTTTTTGAAACTGCTCTGTGTAGGGTCAGAGTCTGCCTGGCTGGACTCCATTCCATTGCTGTTGTTTGGTGTGTTGGTGTGGGAGAGAGAGATTGTTCTGCGCTGGCCCTTGGCCTCAGGTGCTGCTGCTCTCTCTCAGCCTTTCCTGACCTGCCTTGAGAAGAGAAGACGTCTCTAAGGTAAGACAGTCTTGGAGTTCTTGTTTTTATTTTAGTTAGTAAAAGGACTTTTTAAGACTCAGAGTCCCTTTACTTATCCAGATTTGGGTGGGTGAGTACTGGGTAGCTTATTTGGGGTTAGGGGGTTCTGCTGGGGGTTGGGGCCTGGGGTGGGGGGGTTTTTTGCCAATTTGCCCGTATCTTACTTTAGTGAGAGGACTTTTAAAAGTGCAGTGTGCTTTTACTTTTCTTGATTTGGGTGGCTTGGATTTCTTGGGGTTAGGGTGAAGGGGTTTTTTTGGGGGGAGGGGTTGGGAAAGTTCCTGTATTGTTAAAAGTTATTTTTTTTTACTGTTTTAAAAGGATTCTGTGTTTGATTTGTTGCTGCTGTGTTGTGCTGCTGCTGTTCCTTTTCTCTTCTGGTTCTTGGGGGGGAGCTGTTTGGCCTAATTTTCATTGTTTAAAAGGCCGCTTTTTTAACAGTTGAGTTTCTTGGCCTTCTCCTGTTGTCCCTTTTCCTGGTTCTGGTTTTTTTGGGGGGGAAGCTGGCACTTGGGTGAGAGACCCAGAACCAGCAGGCTTGTTGTGCTTGGTCAGCTCTCCCCATGTTGTTTGGGGCAGGGCTGGAGAGCTGGCATCTGTAGATTGTGTGTTCTGTGGCAGGGAAGCTGGCACCTGGGTGAGAGACCCAGAACCAGCAGGCTTGTGCTTGGCAAGCTCTCCCCGTGTTGTTTGGGGCAGGGCTGGAGAGCTGGCATCTGTAGATTGTGTGTTCTGTGGCAGGGAAGCTGGCACCTGGGTGAGAGACCCAGAGCCAGCAGGCTTGTTGTGCTTGGCAAGCTCTCCCCGTGTTGTTTGGAGCAGGGCTGGAGAGCTGGCATCTGGGTTTGCTGCAGCCAGGTCTGCAGAGCAGACCTTGAGCAGATTGTGTTTTGTGTGGCAGTGGCATTGGCAGCTGGGTTTATATTGGTTCCAGGCCTGCAGGGTTCATAGAGTAGATAGAGGGATGTAGTGCATTTGGGTCCTATAGAGATTCTCTGGTGTGAAGTTAGGTTTGGCTTTGGGTGCCCCAGGAATTGGACTCCCTGGTCCATTTTTTTTTTTTTTTGGCCTTGTGGGTTTTGTGTGGAACAGTGCCCTGAAGCTGCACAGCAGTTTGGGGGGCTCTCCTCAAAACCTCCTACTCCCCAGAGCCACTTTTCCCACGCCAATTACAGTGAGGAAGTGGCTCTAATTGGTTTTTTCTCACCATTGGGAGCAGTGTTCCTTTTGGGGTGCCCACAGATGGGTGCAGTCTTTTTGGGCCAGGGGGGTTGCATGCGGGCGAGTCCCCTGAAGCTGGCCTTCAGTTTTTGGGCCTCTCCCTCAAACCCCCTGCCCCCCAGTAGCCTCTAATTATGCCCTATGTTGCCATTGATTTCAATGGTTCATAGGGTATAATGGTGGGATAGGGGCATCCTTTTTGGGACTTGGGGGGTTTGTAGGGGAGAGCCCCCTGCAGGTCCCCTGCAAATTTGGGGGCTCTCCCTCAAACCCCCTCTCCTCCAGGCGGCTTCCAATATACCCTAGTTTGCCATTGATTTCAATAGCCATAGGGTATAATGGGGCTGTATATTTGGAAATAGCCGCACATCTACCATATATGCGGTATTCCAAATACGGTAATAGGAAATACACGGTATTCTATTTTTTTTTTTTGGCCCCGTGTATTTCCGAATCTGTAATTCCATATTTTTTTTTTGCACACCCCTACTCCCCACCCTGCCAGCGCCCTAGGCAAATGCCTAGATTGCCTAGTGGGCAAGCCGGCTCTGTCTGTGGGGATACCCTCAGGATGAGGGAAGGAGCACAAATCTGTTATCTGTTCCTGGTAACGGCAGTTATTTCAGCCATGGAGAGTGAAGAATGTTTCTATCTGGGGAACCCCATCGCGGGTTGTCATTTTTAGTCACACTGCAAAGCGACAAAATGCTGCAACCCAGATTTTCTTTGAACGTCGAGTATTATCACTGTACATAGAATACTGTTTCTGCTGCTTAAATTGCCTCCGCTGGAGGTTTTAATATCACCTATCTTTTCGCTGCAAATTCTGCACATAAATGAATGCGGCGGCTGCTTCATGCAGGCTAATCTATTGGTGGCTACTAGCCAGGGTGGCTAGGAGGAACCTCTGCAGTCAGGAGGAGTCAACCTGTGAATCCCGATGCCAGGAGGCTACATCAGGGGAAGAGCTTGACCTCTATGCTCTGTTGTTGGACCTCCAGAGGGACTGGTTAGTCACTGTGTGAGACAGAATGCTGGACAACATGGACTGATCTGATCCAGTAGGAATGCTCAGGAACACACTGGAGCCCCAGGAGACATTGGGGGTGGAGCCTGGAAGAAGGGTGTGGCAAGCACTATTGAACTCCAAAGCTATCTGGCTATCACATTTAAAGAGATGGCACTCCATTTAAATGCCTTCCCTCCATATGGAATGATGAAGGATAGGGGCACCTTCTTTGGGGGCTCATAGAATTGGGCCCCCTGGTCCAATCTTTTTGAAACTTGCGGGGGGGGGGTTGAGAAGAGGCACTGGATGCCATTCTGAAAATTGGTGCCTCTACCTAAACAAACAGCCCCCCCAGAGCCCCTGATACCTACAGATCAAATTCTCCATTATATTCTAGGGAAATTGGTCTTCATAGGGTACAATGGAATATGCAGCAGACATTTCCCTTCTCCCCAGCTTTCTGATGACCCTGGAGTGGGAGGGAGGATTTCCAAACTGGGGGATCCCCTGCTCCCATCTGGGGATTGTTAACCCTACTCTCCCCAGCACTAATCAGTTGGCCAGCAAGAAACTTAACTGGCTGCAAAAGCTGACCGAAGGCTGCCTCATTGGCAATGTAGCAAGGTCACTAACACACACCAGAAGTGATGTCATCGTGCCACCAGCCACGCAGGGGCCCTCTGGTATTTATTTATTTATTTATTTATTTTGATTTATATCCCGCCCTACCCCACTGAAGGGGGCTCAGGGCGGCTTACAACATAAAACTCTAACAATAAATCAGCTTAAAATACATTAATAGTTAATACAGTAAAATGCATAAAAACACATTTATCAATATACCATGTTACATCTTCCCTAAGTCAGTTCTTCAAGTATTCCAGTGTTCAAATATGCTGATGTTCATGAATTTGGATATTCAGATATCGGTCAGTTATATGCCAGCCGGAAGAGGGTTGTCTTACAGGCCCTGCGGAACTGCCCAAGATTCCGCAGGGCCCTCACCTCCTCCGGAAGCTGGTCCCACCAACAGGGAGCTGCAATCGAAAAGGCCCTGTCCCTAGTTGTTTTTGGACGGGCCTCCTTTGGCCCAGGGATTGTAAGGAGGTTCTGAGACCCCAATCTCAGCACTCTCTGGGGAACATGTGGGGAGAAACGGTCCCTAAGGTAGGCAGGTCCTAAACCATAAAGGGCTTTAAAGGTCATAACCAGCACCTTGTACCGAACTCGGTATGCTATTGGCAGCCAATGCAGTCCCCGAAGCCCCGGCTGAATGTGCTCCCTTCTAGGGAGCCTTAACAACAGCAAAAACTCCATAGTAAAAATGACATCTACCCAAATACCAATTGCCCAAATACCAGTGTGCCCTTGCTGACATGAACACACCGCTTCTGGTGTGTGCAGGAAATGATGTCACCCCCTTGCTGGCCATTTCAGACTAGGTCCATCTGCTCCCAGGAAGTCCTCCCCACCCCTGCTTTTTTTGTGTGTGTTCTCGGACAGGTTAAAAGAGAGAGATAATGGCGATGCAATTATGACCCCATGTATGCGCTACGTCTTAAGCCAATCAGCTCAGAAGAGATTGTAAGGCCTGCTGTGACCCTTGTCATAGATTGTGAGAAATATTTGACACAAGCTAGGCAGGAGAGAGAGACAGGGGGAACAAACCCAGGATAGGCACAAGAGTAGAATGCTTATTTTTGAATCTTCTCCAGCTTCCGAACCGTGGGAGGTCTGCTACCATGCGGCATAATTCTGCTTCTTGAGTATTTATCTTTGCCATCAGTTTAATATGAAATAGAAACAGTGGGGAAACAGCTCATTTCAATCCGTCACTCAGAAAGGCTTCTCGTTTTTACGGGGGCTATTCAGAGAATCGTGTTCGTGCTCGGTATTTAGTGGAATCAGAATTTCATGATTTCTTTATTTAAAAAAGGTTGCATCCTTGCCTTTCTCAGAAGACTCCACTGACTAACGATGTGTCAGCCAGCGGAGGCAAACCAACACAATCACAACATGCAAAAGTAAGCAAGATATCCTCAAAACCCCAACCTGACAAACACTTTTATAGCCCAACTTAAGCCCTTGAGATAGTTCACATAAACTTTGGCTTTCAAATGATTGGAATACAATGATTTCATACATTTTCCTAGGGCTCTTTTTGTAGCAGGAGCTCCTTTGCTTATTAAGCCATGTAGCCAATCCTCCAAAAGCTCAGAGGTCTCTCAGTACAGGGCCTGCTAGGGTTGCCAATCCCCAGGTGGGGGCAGGGGATCCCCCGGTTTGGAGGCCATCCCCCCGCTTCAGGGTCCTCAGAAAGCAGGGGGAGGGGAGGGAAATCTGCTGGGAACTCTGTTATTCCCTATGGAGATTTATTCCCTTAGAAAATCATGGAGAATTGATCTGTAGGCATCTGGGGCTCTGGGGGGGGCTGTTTTTTGAGGTAGAGGCACCAAATTTTCAGTACAGCATCTAGTGCCTCTCCCCAAAATACCCCCCAAGTTTCAAAACGATTGGACTAGGGGGTCCAATTCTATGAGCCCCAAAAGAAGGTGCCCCTATCCTTCATTATTTCCTATGGAAGAAAGGCATTGAAAAAGTGTATCGTCCCTTTCAATGTGATGGCCAGAACTCCCTTTGGAGTTCAATCATGCTTGTCACAGCCTTGATCTTGGCTCCACCCCTAATGTCTCCTGGCTCCACCCCCAAAGTCTCCAGATATTTCTTGAATTGGACTTGGCAACCCTAGGGCCTACTGTAAGCTCCAGGAGGATTGGCTACATCAGAGGGGTGTGTGTCCTAATATGCAGAGGAGCTCCTACTACAAAAAGAACCTTGCATCTTCCTAAAGACAGGCACTGATTCTGAACCTTCTCCAGTAGGTATCCAACGATGGAGAATGCCCTAGATCAAACCAAGGAGGAACCTGTTGGGTCTGGTTTAGGGTGGCTGGACTGGTCAGGCAGCGGTCCTTACCTTCACTTTGCAGAGTGCTCTTTCTGAGCTTCAACGCAGCGGCGTGGCTTAGTCTAATGGTTACCACACAATCCCACGAATTGCACAGAGAGCCTTGCTTTAAGTTAAGAAACCAATACTGGTGGGTTTATTTAAAGAAAACATAGCATATAACTGTAGTGGAGAGAAAGAGTGTCTAAACTATTATAGTTAACTGGATGGCTTTGGCTTGTAGTAGGCCATCTGCTTAGCTCGGTTCAGGAGGAGATACACCATGCTGTTCCTCCTGATGCATGAAGGGAAGAAAAATTAAGAGGAAGAGAACAAGGGGGAAGGAAGTTCCCTGAGTTCCAGTTCAAATCATAAAAATATTTTTAAGTCACTTCTTTTCTTTTCGTATAAAATATGTTTGGACGCCAACGAGCCCTCTGATGTCATGACTTGATTTCATACAGAGGCTCAGAGTTTAGGGAAAGAATAAGAAGGAGGCAAAATAATTAATGCAGACATAATCGACTTGTTGGCATCCAAACATATTCTATAAGAAAAGAAAAGAAATCTGCTTAAACATATTTTTTGTGGTGTGAACTGGAACACTGATGCTCCAGTTCACTTGTTGAAGCCTAAAACACTGTGGAAGATTGTACTGAAACTGAAATGAAGAAAATAAAACACTTGCATGGCGAACCTGGTCAGTATAATAAAAAGTAGAGACATCACCCTGCCAACAAAAGTCCATATAGTCAAAATGATGGTATTCCCAGTAGTAATGTACGGCTGTGAGAGCTGGACCATAAGGAAGGCTGAGCACAGAAAAATAGATGCTTTTGAGCTGTGGTGCTGGAGAAGAATCCCGCGAATCCCTTGGACTGCAAGAAGATCAAATCAGTCAGTCCTAAGGGAAATCAATCCTGACTGTTCCCTGGAAGGTCAGATGCTGAAGCTGAAGCTCCAGTACTTTGGCCACCCAATGAGAAGGGAGCACTCCCTGGAGAAGATCCTGATGCTGCGAAAGACAGAAGGCAAAAGAAGAAGGGGACGGCAAAAGAGGAGATGGCTGGACAGAGTTACTGATGTATCAAACACAAATTTGAGCAGACTTTGGAGGATGGTGGAAGACAGGAGGGCCTGGCATGACTTTGTCCATGGGGTCGCAAGGAGTTGGACTCAACTGTGCGACTGAACAACAAAACCTCCCACCCCTAAATAGCCAGGCGTTTCCCAATCCAGACCTGGCATTCCTAGGATGTGAACAGGGAAACAGCTGAGTCTGTATAATATTGGGAGTCATGAGGAATACAGCTTCGAATCCCCTGCTGCCTGGTACAAGCCAGTCACACTGATTCTTGGTAATCAAGTGGTAGCAAATCTATATTTGATATACATTATGATAACAGTGCATTTTACATACTCCAGCGTCTTCAGATGGTATCAGCAAGGCGCAGAGAGCTTAACGGAACTGAGAACAGATCAGGCATTTCTAGGGATAATGAAATATGCATATAAACTTACACCAAATACTGTATAACCTTCATTTTTCCTTGTCCGCCGAACTATCCTGTGAGGTTTTGTGCATATTAAAAACTTTGCATCAGCATGCCTGAGGTTAAGCGCTGGATCACACATGGAAGGCCTGCTTATTTTTGCTATGCATTTCATTTGCATACATGACAGTGCGGAGAAATGGTAGCGTGAATGGAGACAGCTGCAGCAATTCCCATCACGCAACAATTCCCATGACTGCAGTGTCTGACATTACTTTGGCTCTCTCAGAATAATCTGCTGCCTTTGTGTTCATAAAGGATGGAAGGCTGAGTCAACCTCGAGCTAGCTACCTGAACTCAACTTACGCCGGGATCGAACTCAGATCGTGAGTGGAGCTTGGACTGCAGTACTGCAACTTACCACTCTGCACCACAGGGCTCTGTTTGTGCTCATACCAGGCCTCATTTGGGGCAGACGCTCACAGGAGCGGAGTGCTACATCCTCTAAATGTTATTGTGCTCTTTCTTTCTTACCCCCCCCCCCCCAAAAAAAAAAATTCACTTCTGGGCTCCATTGGTCAAACCCCCTGTGAGAATTTTGCTGAACTCTAAGATTTGACAAACTTTTTAATATTCCCCCCTCCCCGAAAAAAAAAATGGGAAAATGACCAAAACTTATAAAGCAGACAAATAGAAATCTTCATCATGCCACTGTGGCCACAAAGTAATTTAAAAAGTATGATGGGAGTAAGATTTTATTATGACAATTATAATGCAAGAAGCATTTGAAGGTAGATGCTGAGCTGATGTCATTTTGTACCCTTTCCGGTGATGTCAGGGGTGTGTGGCGTATGCAAATGAGTTGTACTAATGAGCTCCAGCATCTCTTTTTCTACAAAATGACGCCTGGTTCATACCAACGTTTATATATGAGGCAGAATCCAAACATGGTCTTCTGCTCTTACAGCACTTACTCTATCAAAATAGTACTTCAGATGTCAGTGGAGAGGGTAATCTTTACCAGTTTTGCCCTTGCACCGCAGCCCCCCCCCCCCTCATGCTATTTGTGGAGATTCTGTAACCTTCAAAAACAGAATTTCTGGGGGCTCAGAGCAGTGTGTAGGAATGGGCAGAGGCAGCCTATCCACAGATGTATGCCGGAGGGTGCCAAATTGGGCTCTCCTCCCCACCCCTGCCTCCTGGGCCGCCCCAGGGAGTGGAAGACAAGAAAATTCCATTCGGAGAGTTTCTCTCCATTCACAGTACTGAGGATTCAACCGATCCTTAGGAACCTACATATACCATTGCATAGAAGAAATGTTCGCATGTGGAATTTTGTAAGTGGGAATTCGCAGGCCTTGGATTCAGCAAGAACTCACAGAAGCACAGTTCTTGAATCTTTCTGAGGGTTCCCCCACCTCCTCCCCACCTACTTTGTCCATTGAATAGAAGGTGCAGCTGCATAACAATCCCTGGATTAGGATAGCAGCCAGCCAGCCAGCCAGCAACCAGGAGTTTTGCAACACCTCCAGCAGCCCTCATTAGCCCCTGGAGAAGCCCGCACCACCCTTTCTTCACTTCTTATGTGATTTTGGACAGCAGGTGGCTTGCTGGCATTTAACTAGCCAGCCAAGGAGAGCCCCAGGTGAGCAAGAACTGCTTGGGCTGGCTGTATCTCTAGCCAGTCCAAGCAGGCCTCACTCGCCCAGGGCTCTCCTTTCTAATGAGTTATGCTAATAAACTCCAACACCTATTTTTCTACAAAATTACCCCTGGGAATGGGATTGGAAATGAGATTGGATTATAAAAGTTATGACATGGAGTGAAATGGACAAATTAACAAGAACATTAAGAGATTATGATTTAGACGTTTTTAAGATGGAATGGAAAAAGTTTAGAAGATATGTAGAAAAAGAGTGGAAAATAAAAGGACATTGGACAATTTTTGATAATGATTACGTTTTAGAAGAAGAAGAATATAAATTTTTGTTTTAATAGTTAAGGGTACCTTTAAATATTAGCATTTTAAGTAAATAATATTGGCGGGGGTCAAGTAACGGGGGGGAGGGGTGGGTAGAAAGTAATATATGGGGTAGATAAAAGAAGTTATTAAGATTTAAGAAATAATTTTGTTACCATATGTTACCAATAAAATTGTTTTAAACCAAAATGAGCTTGCTTTGAAAATGTGTCCACTACCACCAGTAACACTGTTTTCCCTTAGGACATAGGCAGTTCCACGATAAAGTCCATGGAGACTACTGACCACAGTCTCCCTGCGGTTTCCAAGGGTTGCAATAATCCAGGGGTTTTTCCCCCACCTCTTTTTTGCCATAATGCATACTGGGCAAGTAGACACATATTCAGAAATGTCTTTTTTCATCTGTGGCCACCAGAATTGCCTATTGACCAAATGTAGGTTTTTCATGTAACCAAAATGCCCAGAAATTTTATTATTGTGGCTTAACTGTAATACTTCCCCTCAAAGACTTTCCGGTACATAAAGTTTTCCATCATGGTACCAAAAGCCTCCTTCCCCTTTTAGTATCCCTTCTGGTTTAGATTCTCCCTCTTTTTCAGCTTCTTTGATCAGTCTCTCCCCTCCCCAATTTTCTGCAAGGTGGCCCTTTTTTGTTTTTGACCGGGTGGTGACCATCCCAGTTAAGCGATCTGGTGATTGAGTCTATTACCTATTTTTTCTGACTATTGTGCTGGGGGAGTCGGGATAGGATGTCAGCTAAGAAATTTTTTTACCCCGGAATATGTTTCAGGGTGAAGTCGAATTTGGCGAAGAAGCCCGCCCACTGAATTTGCTTCTCAGTCAGTTTTCTATGTCCCGTGAGAGCTTCTAAGTTTTTATGATCTGTCCAAATCTCAAATGGGACCCTGGCTTCCTCCAACCAGGATCTCCAAGTTTTTAAGGCAAAAGTTACTGCAAATGCCTCTTTGTCCCATACGGACCAATTCTATTGTTCTTGAGAGAATTTTTTGGGGATATAGGCACATGGACGTAATCTCCCTTTATTATCGGCTTGCATTAATATTGCTCCTACGGCCACGTTGGAGGCGTCACGTTGGACCACGAAAGGTCGCAATTCGTTGGGGTGACTAAGGATGTGTTTACTAGTGAACAGTCTTTTCAATTTATTGAACACCTCTTGACATTTAGGGGTCCATGCCAATTTTGCCCCTGGCCTTTTCGCCTTGGGACTTTTCCCTTTTGTTTTTAACAGGTCTGTTAGTGGCACTAATGTGTGTGCAAAGCCTTGAATGAAATTCCAGTAAAAATTCGCAAATCCGAGGAATGATTGAAGCTGTCTACATGTCCTCAGGGGTTCCCAATCTAGTACTGCTTGTTATTTTTCTGGGTCCATGGCCAGCCCCTTTCCAGACACTTGGCAACCCAGATAGTCCAACTCCGTCTTGTGGAATTCACACTTTGATAGCTTAGCATACAGTTTGTGTTCATATAAAGTCGTGAGTACTTTTCTTACCAATTTCACATGGGATTTCAAATCTTGTGAATAAATAATTTTATCATCTAGGTACACTACGACCCCCTTGTATAAGTACTCTCTCAACACTTCATCGATAAAGTTCATAAATACTCCCGGTGCCCCTTGCAATCCAAACGGCATGACCAAGTATTTGAACTGGCCCATGGGGGTTTTAAAGGCAGTTTTCCATTCATCGCCTTCCTTGATTCGCACTCTAAAGTTCGCACTCCAATTTCGTGAAAATTTTCCCCTCTGAGACGGTGCTTAGAAGGTCATTAATCAAAGGGATGGGGTAAGCATTTGATGTTGAAATCCCATTAATCCCTCTAAAGTCTGTGCAGAGTCTCAGCCCCCCATCTTTCTTTTTCCTAAAGAGTACTGGGGCAGCGTGTGGGGTGGTTGCGGGTCTGATAAATCCACTTTTCAAATTTTTATCTAGGAATTTCCTTAACTCAGCCTTCTCTGCCCACCCCATGGAGTAGAACTTGGCTTTAGGTAGTTCTTGCCCAGGAATTAGTTCTATCGCACAATCTGTGCTCCGGTGAGGAGGGAGCTCGTTTGCCTCCTCACTAAACACCTTTTTAAGTCTTTGTATTCCCTCGGAATGGAGCGGACTTCCTCTGCTGATAGGCACAGTCTCTCATTTCTGGGAGGGGGTTCTTTTCCCCATGCCTTGGCCCATTGATGGCATTTGCATTTACTGTCTGTAAAGTCTATACTTTGGTCCCCCCACCTAATGTCTGGTTCATGTTTGGCTAGCCAACCCACTCCCAGAACCACATCAAAGGAGGCGGATGGGGCAATCACAAAAAGTTCAATGTCCCAATGGTTTTCTATGCCTACGGGCACTGCTTGGGTCTGTTCCACACAAGGCTCCTCTTTCATTACTGTCCCATCCATTTGTTCAAATTGTATGAGGTGAGGTAAAGGAACTCTAGTGAGACCTAACGCCTCCACTAGCTTGGGTGTGATTATTTCTCTAGTGCACCCAGAGTCAATCAGAGCCCGTACATGTACGAACCTCTTTAGTCTTGAATTTAACAAAGTCAATGGAGCAAAGAATAAAGATCCAGTTATTCTCACCCTCAGTGGTGCCATTAAATCCGTGACCTGCTGCTCGGCACCTTTCAGTGCAGGTCGTTCTCGTTTTCCACCAGCTTCTCATCCCAGGACAGCTCGCTCAGCTCATCGATGATGATGGTCTCTTCCTCTGTGATGGTTGGGGTAGTGGTGCTCCTTTTTGCTGACTCTTTGGGGCACATCGACTGCTTCTTGGATGCTGAGGCGCTGGGTTTCAGAGTAAGGGGGGGCCTCGAGGTCTTTCCGGGCAGTTGGCTGCCATATGATTTGGATTCCCACAGTGAAACATCTGCGTGAGGTTGGTGATTTGGCAGCTCCTCCAGCCTGCAGGGTTTTCTTTCCCTCGGTTTTCATCCCTGACCAAGACTCACGTCCCCCCTTTCCCCCTTGCTGCTGTTGGCGTTGTAAGGCCACCCTCTTCATGTTAGTCTCCACTTCACCAGCTAGTTGTACCCACCCCACCAGCGTGGTGGGGCAAGCTTGCTGCAAAACCAGATCTAACATGCTTGCATTCAGGCCCCTCTGGAACTGCTCTATTTTCATCACCTTGTTACACCCCCGGACCTTTACTGTGTTGGCTTGAAATTCGGCAGCATACTCACATACTGATTTCGACCCCTGTTGCATGTCTCTAAGGGCCATCAGTGCTCTTGTTTCTTGAAGTGGGTCCTCGTACTGGGTGAGCAATGCCTGCAGGAAAGCGGCCACGGTATCCAGCTCTGGGCTTCTGGTCTCATACAAACTCACATACCATCTTTTGGCTGCTCCTTTCAGCTTGGACCCCAAATAATCCACTCGGCTAAATTCATCTGGGAAGGTGTTCCCCCAATAGTGCATGTAACTATTGGCTTGGATGGAGAAGTATTCCACTTCTTTGGGGTCTCCATCGAACGTTGCATCTAATTCTCTTCCTCTGCTGTAGTCTTGGGGCTCAGGAGTGCCAGTGGTTGAACTGGGGCCAGGAGTTGGGGGCTGTGGTGGGGCCGGAGGTAGTGGAACCAGTGGTAGTCTTCCAACTGGGAGTCCCGGCGCCACTCTCAGGTCTGCGGGTCTCAGCACATGGTCGATCTGCCTCCGGATCTCTTGCGCCATAAAGGTGGCCTTGGCTTGAATCTCATCCCTCAAGCCCCTGGCCATATCAGCCATTTCATTCCTCACGGTTTGGAGGATGCCTCATTTGATCGGCCCTCTTCTTTCCTCCTCCTCATCTGGGACAGGTTGCAGGGGTTCCCCTCCCTCGTCCTCATTATTGCGTCAGGGTTCTTCCTATTCATCCCCTTTTACTGCTGGGGCATATTCTCGCTCCCCTCCCAGGCCTTCCTCTCCGATCATCACTCTCACCCTCTGGGAATGCCTGGTCAGGATGGTGTCCCTCTGGGCTTGTGCTTCTTCCATCAAGGTGGTTGAAGTTCGCGGTTCCCACTTATGTGGGGTGATCAGGAGCTGTTGGATGTGCAGAGGGGATCCGGGCCCCACAACTTTCTGTGCGTCTAAGAGGTGCCACGGGTGGGAGGGGGTCCGCACCTCCACTACGTCGTCCAGTCCTCTTTCCAGAGGATTAGGGAATTTGTTGTTATCTGGAGCTCTCTCTGCCATCCGGTCAGAAAGTCGCCAGTTCAGTTGAATTTCCATGCGGGATCACTTTCAAATGTCAAGCATGGAAGTTTCAGATAACCAAGTAATTGTTTAATACAAAGTCTTAATTTATTGATAATCCATTGTTGCTTCGAGGTGGAACACCTTAAAAGTGATACAATGTATTGCAAAGCATAATGTTTTAAGGGTTGCATCAAAGCATTCCAGCATGATATCTCAAAGATATAACAAGAACGTGTGAGTTACTACAAACTATGCAATGACCTATCTTTGTGGTTAAAACTTCCCTTGGTCTCAGGCATTCTTCTTACAGTTGATGGTTACAGTGTGGAAACCTCTCAGTGAGGCGCCTGCTATCAAAGCCTAACATTCCTACATTTGCTACTCAAAGGTGGGAAGGAAAAAAGGGAGGTGAGAAGAAAGGAGAGCTACTTAGCTTTGATATGCAATTACATGGGAAAGCATTTTACAGGGAAAACCCAACCTTATCATTTAATACTGAGTGTAAAACACATGCTTGACAGTGACCTGTGTTCTGTAGTTGGTTTTTTTTTTTTTGCCTTCCATATTTTTGCTGCCACCAAAGACTCTCACCTGAGAAGACTTTGTTGGGCAAGGCAACAATATTCACATGTAGTGGTCATGCCCTACAGTAAGGGTGTCAAACATGCGGCCCAGGGGCCAAATCAGACCCTCGGAAGGCTCCTGTCAGCTCCCCCCCCCCGAGCAATTGGCTGTCCTCTGCTTCCTTCTCCCACTCTCTAGCTTCCTTCTGCATCACAGCTTGCTTTGCCACGCTTGCTCAATTGCACAGGAGCTACAGAGCAAAACCTCTATTTTCTCCATTGGCTGAGGCTCCTCCCTTGGGGAGGAAGGCAGGGGGGGGAAGGGAGAGCTTGCTTTGCCAGGCTCTCTCAGTCACACAGCAGAGCTACTGAGCCAAGCCTCTCTTCCTTCTGTTGGCTGAGGCTCCTCCCCCTCCTGGCCTCTTGGAAGGAAGGAAAGAGGCAGAGCTTCCTTTGCTCAATTCCAGGGATCCCATGAAAAAGATACAAAAAAAGCACCTTAAGACCAAACAGTGCTAATATTTAAGCATGTTTTATTTTAAGGTTTTTTTTTTAAAGAAATCTGTAATTGTGTTTGTCTTTTTTGTGTATAAAGTTTATATCTCTACTACCTAATCTTGAATAGGTGTACATACAGCCTGGCCTGACATGGCTCAGCCCAACAAGGTCTCATTTATGTCAGGTCTGACCCTCATAACAAATGAGTTCGACAATTCTGCCCTATAGCGTTACAGTTTGGGGAGAAAATATTTTCAGAAATGGAAAATATTACTCATCAGATTATTTATGTCATATCAGCATTGACTCTGTTAATCAGGGAGGGGGGGGGCATTTTTTTTTTAAATGACATCTAAAGGATTATGGCAAACCATAGGATAATAGCAAAAAGGTGGAAATCTGCAGAAATTTTAACATTACACTTTTTGGTATCTTGAGTTATGGCAAATAGCCATGGCAAACCCCCCCAAAAAACTGGCATATCAACACAGAGGAATCAAAAGTAAAGCCAAAAGGTCAGACTTTTTCAAAATGTGGCATGATTTTGTGTTGTATTATACAAATCAAAGAGGCTCAACATCTATTCAAGCCCTTCCTCAAATTATTGGGGTGGGTGGGAAGTAAGTATGAATAATTCATAGGAAAATGCAAACCTTAAGACCATCAATATTTTATCAAAGAATTCAGGTTGGTAACATCATTAGGGTTTGTAGAATCTTTCGGGATCAAGTGCCGTGTTCTACTGGAGAAAGTTTTCCTTCCAGACGTTTCGTTCTCAGCTGCGGAGAACATCCTCAGTGGCGTTGCAGCCGGAGCAGGCGCTCAGACCTTCTTGGCTGCTGTGCATTGAGTGGGGCCAGGGCTGCTGGAAAGCTGCTGGAGAGCTGCTACAAATAGCAGCTCTCCAGCAGCCCTGGCCCCACTCAATGCACAGCAGCCAAGAAGGTCTGAGCGCCTGCTCTGCCTGCAACACCACTGAGGATGTTCTCCGCAGCTGAGAACGAAACGTCTGGAAGGAAAACTTTCTCCAGTAGAACACGGCACTTGATCCCGAAAGATTCTACAAACCCTAATCATCAATATTTTCTCTCTCTCTCTTAGCTATACCTGTAAGAAAAAATTCCAAAAAAGTGCTGAATATTAAGCCCTCTGTCAATACTTTGATCCAACAATATTTCTTTGTATTTTATGTATTTTTCATATCACCTTGTTCTTTATGTTGGTAATTCAGAATGTTCCTTTTTATGTTTGCTTTTGTCTCTTTTGTAGAGTGGGGATTATTCCTGTCCCCCCCCCCCCCTGTCAAGCATGCATATTTCTGAGTGCTATGATGGTCCATCAGACAAAGAGCAGAATACCAAGTTCCCCTGTTCCCCCATCTTTTACAACCTAAGGGCAATAATAAATCCATCTGGCCCAAGGATGTTTAAGTTAGCCTTGCTGGTAACAGTGCGATGTGCCTCTCCCCCAGATTCACGCAGACAGTTCTTATCTGTTCTCAAAGAAAGTGTGAGAAAGGGAGATGTTTTTATTAACCTACATTCCTTAGTAATAAAAGAGATACTTTGTAGCAGCTTTTGAACCCATGACTCAAATTGCATCTGTATGTTATCCTTTGAAGCTATCCTATAAAGTAACTATGTAAGTCTGTATACGTCATTACTTCCAAGGAGTCTGTCCTTGGCAAAGCTATGGAGTTTCTACAATAAAGCAACTTTTGATTCAATAACAAAAGATTGATTATTGGGAAATATCGATGCTTGACATCCCCCCTCCTTCTGAAAATCTCATTTAAAACTAATAATAATAATAATAATAATTCTTAGCTGGAATAGGATACCTTAATTGTATATGGTGGAATGACAGAACAGTCAGCGTGTGGAGGTGGCTCCAAGGGAAAATTATGCCCTTTACTCTAAAATAAAGTTGTTTTTCCTTAAACATGCATACAGATTATTTGTAAGTAAAACAGTGTAACAGTTTCTGTATGGTTAATAAGCTTATAAGTTTCAGATAAGTACCTAAGTATCATGGTTCCTTATAGGGTTCAAAATATACAAAATGGAGTGATGGTAGTGTAATTATATAATGTCAAGTCTGCTTTAACTCTGGTCAAGCCTGCACTCAATCTTTGGTTCAGGAGAGATGCATCCTGGGTAAGGCCATACTGTATGCCAATGCTGCTAGCTTGAACTCTCCTCACCCCCCTCCTTCAGTAGGTTCTGCATCTCAATCCCAGACGGAGACCCTGGGTTCTTTATTACTCCGTTTCACACTTTAATTTCTTCAGTGGCACAAGCTATAACAGAACAACAACAATTAATTCCATTTAATCTTCAAAATAATAATTATTATTAATTTTTGATTTTAATTTAAATTTCCATAGGCTGACCTTCAATTCGGACGCAGTGCAATGTCATTCGGTACAATGCCTTTTAATCGGAACATTCAGACAAATCTAAATGATGAAATAAATTGTAAAATTATTATTCAGGTTATTTTTTAACCATGTGTAATTTAAATCATGTCAGATAAATTACGACCTTTAAGTATTTTTGTCTTTTTGTCAACTTCTTTATCTTAATTCATGTACTAAAAGATAAATAATCATGTATTACATATTTTCATTATTCAAGTACAATCCTACTTATTATGCATGATTATACAAATCAAGCTTAAAATTTTTCTTTTAAATGATTATACGAATCAAGCTTACCAAATTATTTTAATGCGGACCCAAGCCTAGTGGTGGGGGGTATCATCCGCTGACAGGCCCAACTTTCCCACCACCAATCAGCTGGTGAGTGGGAACTTACTCCCCCAAAGAGGGAGATCCATCTGACATGCAGTAATGTATCTATGGCACTGCCCATGTGACTAGGGTTGCCGAGTTCCCACTGGGAGCAGGGTTTTCCCTGGTTTGGCCCCCCCCCCCCAACCTGCTGGCATGGAGCTAGCCAGCAGAGGGTTCCCTGCCCCCAAAAGCTCTGTAAGCACATTACGTGCTCTACATAATGAGGTCACCCAGAACTGACATCATCACGCTGGGCATGTCATGCCAGGGACACTCTAGCACTTGGGTAAAAAAACTCTATGGAGTCCCCTGCTAAACCACAGGTAGGACTCGACAACCCTACATGTGACCCAGAAGTGACATTATAACATCCAGGATGTCAAGGCATTGTTCTTGTATTTGGGCAAAAACTCTATGGTAGAAGCCAAATGATGTCACTTCTGGGTCATGTGGGCAGCCACGCAGACATGTTGCTGTGTGTTAGAGGGGCCTCCCTCCTGCTCCTTGTAGGTTCCCCCTCCCTCACTGGTTGCCAGAGGAGACCTAGTTCTTTAACTAGACCCTTTCCACTTAGGCCAGTAACTTCCATTCAGCTTGTCTTCTTCGCTTGCCACTTAGGCTTATAACTGCCACACTGAACATAAATTAAGCGTGCAGACTCCACTCTGGTTCCTCCTCAGATTGCATATCGCTCTTTGAAAAGTAATGCACTCTCTTGGGATTTAATTCCCTCCCCCTTTGCTTGAGGTCTCCGTAGACATGGCAGAAATGAGAATTGTTTTTTCTTTAACCCTTCACTTCTACAAAATTCAAAGGAAGATCATCAGACTAAAATCTCTGGATTAAAACTGGATTGAATCTCCTAAACAAGAGGAATCCACTCAACCGAAATCATTAGATGGAAGAGCAAGTGAGCCACAGTAACATCTGGTCTCCTGTCACATCTGGTTCAGCCCCTCCTCCCCCTTTCTGGTGATATTTGATCCTAGAAGGCAGGATTAAGGGTTTTGGAAGAGAAAGCTATTTCTTTTGGCTTTAGGGATAGGCTAAAAACTTGACACTTACAACTGTCCTGCAAACTCAAACTCATTCCTGTGTATTAATCCAGTGAAAAGAAGAAGACGACTGCAGATTTATGCACCACCTTTCTCTCTGAATCAGAGATCCAGAGCGGCTTACAATCTCCTATATCTTCTCCCCCCACCGCAGACACCCTGTGAGGTGGATGGGACTGAGAGGGCTCTCACAGCAGCTGCCCTTTCAAGGACAACTCCTGCGAGAGCTATGGCTAACCCAAGGCCATTCCAGCAGCTGCAAGTGGAGGAGTGGGGAATCAAACCCGGTTCTCCCAGATAAGAGTCCACACAACCACTTCACCAAACTGGCTCTCACCAAAAGCCCTATCCTATGATATGGAATGAATGGACCCTAATCCCTTTGCCAATGCCAGTAAATTCTTGGGTCTTGACTTGTTCCTCAATCATTCCTGTGGTAGAATGGGCCTGCTCTGACCTGCAGGCCCTGCTCTACCCAACACCTTGAGAAGCTTTTGACTCTCTCTCTCTCTTGGGTAACCACTGCCACTACCTTACCTTTGTAAGAAATTGCCCTCTGGAGGTGGGTCAGGACTCCCAGCTTCACTTCCAAGTTCTGAGGGCTGGCCTCTGCATCCTCCACTGCCCAGTGCTTGGTCACCATAGGGGCAGTTTACTGTCTTGTGCGCCCCTGGAGGAATAGCCATTTGCCAAGCGACTGCCTTGCTCCTGGTGACCCTTTTAAAATAGTGTGTCCAAGACGGTGGAGGTCTCCGTGGTGCACAAAACTGCTGCCAGCATCAAAAGTTAAAAAGCATTAAAATAAAATGTTCAGAAGCATCCTTTTAGCACAGCACCAGACTGAGCAAGGGATTAAAAAAGAAATGGGTAAAATACAATTCCTCTCTCTCTGCATGCCCTATCAGATGTTCAAATATAGGACAGGTTCCTAAGTTTAGGATTATAGATCTCTACAGAGTTGTCATTACCTTGCAGCTTTCACCAGATTTTCAGGCCAGCACATGGGGGAGGGACGGTGGCTCAGTGTTAGAGCATCTGCTTGGTTAGTAGAAGGTCCCAGGTTCAATCCCCGGCATCTCCAACTAAAAGGATCCAGGCAAATAGGCATGAAAAACCTTAGCTTGAGACCTTGGAGAGCCGCTGCCAGTCTGAGTAGGCAATACTTACTTTTATGGACCAAGGGTCTGATTCAGTAATGGCTGCCTTGACATAAGAGTTCCATCAGCTCTGATGGATTTGGCACCCAAAAAGCCTTTCCACCTTGCTTCCAGGGGTTTTATCTTCTCTCTGTTCTGCACCCATTGGTCAGGTCAGGCCAAGTCAAAGGTTTTTCCTGGAGATCTCCAAAAGTTCCTTCCTGAAGTCTCTATGGTATGTAACACCTCCAGATCTCTGTTCCCTGCTTGAAGGGGGGGAGAAAAGACCCTCCTATTGTCTCTAGCTAGACCTATTAGCATTTCTTAAGAGGTAGCTGATGTGAGCCTGGAAAGCCATTGGCTGAGTTCTTCCTCCCTGCTTGCTCTCTGCTGTGAGTGGAAAAAACAAAACAAAACCCCTCCTTGTACAGGTTTTACTCAGGTCAGGCCTCTACCCCAAAATGGCATTTCTTCATAATTCCTATGGTTCCAGCAACTACAGAAAGACTTGTTCTTATCAATTTTGAAATTGTATGTAAGCAAAATGAATTTAGTTTAATGTGGTGCAACCATTTTATCATGACCCTGTAGGGTTTTCAAGGGAAGAGACATTCAGAGGTGATTCCATGGTGGTCTCCCATCCAAGTACTTACCAAGACTGACCCAGCTTAGTTTCCAAGATCTTGCAAGATTGGGTTAGCCTGGGCCATTCAGATCGGGGATTTTGAGCAATACAATTGTTTTTTTTAGAGGGCAGTATGACCATGAGGATATATTTCTCTCATTCCTTTCTTATAAATGCATTTTATTCTGGTTATGTTCCCCAGAATGTTGTACTATAGTAATAGAAAGTGGAAATGTTTGGAATTATTGAATAGATTTTTAGTGCTCTGAGTTTTATGAATGTAAGATGGCCTTAAGAGATGTTTTGATTTTATGTTGGTCTTTGACCTTAATAAATCCTGACTGAATGGTTATGTTCCTCATTTAAAAATTCTCTTTACACATGTCCATTTTCTTTTTTTAAAAAAAGCAACAAAATCAATTAGATTTCTTTTTCAACTATGAATTCCACCAAATGAATCTGGATGGTCGGAATTTATGTCCTCTCCTTAAAAAGATGGGATGAAGAATAGATAATCATCAGCTGAGAATTGCACAAATGTTATTAAAATAGATAGTTGAACCTTAGGTGAAACTTACCTCCATTCTTCACTGACTGAAACCAAAGAAAAATCCACAGGGTCTTATGATTTTATTTTTAAAAGACGGATTTTACTCGTCCTGTGCAAAAGGGATTCTTCTGAATCTCCAGTCTATTGGACTGGCAGAAGACAATGTCCTCTGACTAGACAGCTCCCATGCCAAAGCACTGATCCAACAAAGGATATTTGATATTGAGAGGCAGGAAGATAACAGTAAAGTACCTCATTTTTTAATTCCAGAGAACCGCAAGTACTTAGCTGCACTGGCTGCATATTTCGCATTATTGGTGGTACCCAAATATAGAAGAGCCTATGGCAGGCTCTTCCTTCTGCAGTCCTTAATGGAAAATTAAAGAAGATTCCCTTGGAACAAAGATTAGGTATCTGTGGGCGTTTTCACACTGACCTTAATCGGTAGCGACGCCCCTCTTCACCGCGCAGGATCTGCGCGGATTTCACACTAATTGCCGCGGAGCACCTGGAAGAGCCAGAAAGTCCCGCGGCTTTTGCGGCGCAAACGGAAACTGCCAAAAACCAGTTTCCATTTGCGCCGCAAAAGCCGCGGGACTTTCCAGCTCTTCCTGGTGCTCCGCGGCAATTAGTGCGAAATCTGCACAGATCCTGCGCGGTGAAGAGGGGCGTCGCTGCCGATTAAGGTCAGTGAGAAAATACCCTGTGGATCTAATGAGACTGAATCAGTTGAGCATAACCTAATACACTGTAATATGTACGTGGATACCTGTGTGAAGTCCATTGCCCCTTCACTTCAATCTTACCCCGGATATTCAGATAAAGAGATCACAGAGAGTCTTCTGAAAGGGAATAACTCTCAAACAACTATTAACTGTGCAAAATTCTTCACAGATACTTATAGAATATGCCAGAGATCCACAGCAACAAGTTGTTTTGTTTTATTTTAGGGCAAAATAGAATTTTTATCTAATTTTATATTATCTCTCTTGATTGATATCTCTTTGTTTTATTCTGATCTATGATCATAATAAATATATTGATACTGATTGATTGATCGATTGATATTAAAAGAGATGTCCTGATCAGTGGACAGAGACTTGCAAGGCAATCATAAGAATGCTTCCTTGAGAGTAAGCCCCATTTAATGGATCTGAGTACAGTTCTGAGTATCAGTCGCTTACACATCCATTCTCCTTGAGTTCTTCTTATGTTCTTACAAGTAAAATGGACTTTCATTTGTGTGTGAGTGTGTGTGTGTGTAAAGTGCCATCAAGTTACAGCCAATTTATGGTGATCCCATAGGATTTTCAAGACAATAGACAAACAGACTTGGTTTGCTATTGCTTACCTCTTCACAGCAATCTTAAAATTCCTCAGTGTTTCCCATCCAAGCACTAATCAGGGCAGACACTGTTTAGCTTTTGAAATCTGATGAGATCAGGTTAGACTGGGCCTTCTAGGTCAGGGATAACTTTCATTTACTCTTTTTAAAGGAGCAAGGAACTGCAGAAGAAGGCCTTAAAACTTTTCTGGGTTGGCCATTCTCCCATTTAGGGTTGCCAGGTCTGTGCTGGAATACCTGTTGCTTTGGAGGTGAAGTCCAGAGAGGGTGGGGTTTGGAGAGGGGAGGTGCCCCAGCACGGTACAATGTCATAGAATCCACCTTTCCAAGCAGCCATTTTCTCCAGGGGACCTGATCTCTACCAGCTGGAGATCAGTTGTAAAAGCAGGAGATCTCCAGGTTCCACCTGGAGGCTGGCAGCCCTGCTGCCATTCCTATCACCTCCCATGGAAGAGACAACAGGATTCCACTGTATATTGAGCAGCAATTATAGAAAGGCTGTTCTTGTATTATACTAGAATCCCCTGTTATCTAAGTGTTCTGGAAATGCTCGGAAAGATTTCAGGTTTTCACTACCACTAGGAGAGCTGGAAACTTTCTTATAATACTGGCTGATTTTTTTAATGATTCTTCCCGAGTGACCAGGTACTGCTATCATGCGCTCGCTACCATGCAGGTTTGTGCATTTCCCGTTGCATTCATTTTCTCATTAATCATGGAATGAAGGCATTCCCTGCTCTAACCTGTCAAAGTAAAGTGACATGCAGACATAAATTAATGTCTGCGGAGTTACGTATATGCATGCACTGGGTCAGAGATGTGTGCTAATGCTACACAAGAAAAGTCTGATGTTCTTTTGTGTTTCATAGGAGAGGAAAAAAGAGGGAATGCAGGGGTCAAAACTAGGGTTGCCAATCCCCAGGTGGGGGCAGGGGATCCCCCGGATTGGAGGCCCTCCCCCCACTTCAGGGTCATCAGAAAGCGGGGGGAGGGGAGGGAAATGTCTTCTGGGAACTCTGTTATTCCCTATGGAGATTTATTCCCATAGAAAATCATGGAGAATTGATCTGCGGGTATCTGGGGCTCTGGGGGGGCTGTTTTTTCGGATAGAGGCACCAAATTTTCAGTATAGCATCTAGTGCCTCTCCCCAAAACACTCCCCAAATTTCAAAAAGAATGGACCAGGGGGTCCAATTCTGTGAGCCCCAAAAGAAGGTGCCCCTATCCTTCATTATTTCCTATCGAAGGAAGGCATTGAAAAGGTGTGCTGTCCCTTTCAATGTGATGGCTAGAACTCCCTTTGGAGTTCAATGATGCTTGTCACAGCCTTGATCTTGGCTCCACCCCTAATGTCTCCTGGCTCCACCCCCAAAGTCCCCAGATATTTCTTGAATTGGACTTGGCAACCCTAGTCAAAACCCATATGCACTAGCTGCAAAGTAAATATGAGCCTATTACCCAAGGAGATTGGTTGTTCTTTTCTTATCCATACTCTCTCTTCTTGTTAGAAGAACAGACTGGCAATGGCTGTTGCTCAGTCCTGCAAGACTAAAATGGTAAAGGTAGTCCCCTATGCAAGCACCAGTCATTTTTGACTCTGGGGTGATGTTGCATCACGACGTTTTCACAGCAGACATTTTACAGGGTGGTTTGCCATTGCCTTCTCCAGTCATCTATACCAGTGGCCTCCAACCTTTTTGGCACCAAGGACCAGTTTTGTGGAAGACAATTTTTCCACAGACCGGTAGGGGTGGAGGTGCTGGGTTTTCTTCTGCCCCAGGCTGTCCCCACACCCCATCCTAGCCCCCCATGGGGGTCTTTAAATGAGGAATAGGCAAAGGTCTCTGCCTCACTCTGCGACACGGTTGCTAACAGGTCATGGACCAGTACCTTTCCATGACTCAGGGGTTTGGGACCTCTGATCTATACCTTACCCCCAGCAAGCTGGGTACTCATTTTACCAACCTCAGAAGGATGGAAGGCTGAGTCATCTTTGAGCTAGCTACCTGAACACAGCTTCTGCTGAAATTGAACTCAGGTTATGAGCAAAACTTGGACTGCAGTACTGCAGCTTTACCACTCTGTGCCATGGGGCTCTTCCTGCAAGACTACAAACACCATAGAGCAAGCTAGATAGCTAGGTTCATATTAGTCTCCTTCCTGTCTACTATCACTCACCCTCTCTGATTGGTAGAACGTAATCTCAGGGAACTCCCATCCTGTTTGTTCTCCTCCCCCCTTTTTTTCCCTGCATGCATCAGGAGGAACAGCATGGTGTCTCTCCTCCTGATCTGAACTAAGTAGATGGCCTACCACAAGCCAAAGCCATCCAGTTAGTTAGAAGAGTTCAGACACTCTTTCTCTCCACTACACTTATATGTTGTTTTCTTTAAATAAACCCACCCGTATTGGTTTCTTAACTTAAAGCAAGGCTCTCTGTGCAATCTCCGTGAGATAGTGTGGTAACTATTAGACTAGGCCATGCTGCTGTGCTCAGGCCCGGCACTAGAGTTTCCTGTGCTCCAGGCCAAACTGCGCTCCTCTGCCCCCTCAGCAGTATATTTGCGTGTGCTTTGCATGCGTGCTTTGCATTGCACGAGCTTTGCATGCATGTGCATGCGCATCACCGATGACTAATGTTCCCTCTAAGCTGAGCTAGTGTGAGCTAGCTCACAGTTCTTTAGCCTCTGGCTCACGCATTTTTGTCTTAGCGCAGGAAAAAATGGCCCCAGGGCAAGCGAATGTATGCAGCAGCTCATAACATTAATGCCAGTAGCTCACAAAGTAGAATTTTTACTCACAAGACTCCACAGTTTAGGGGGTGTATTGCCGATGATGTCACTGTCGTGCCCCCCCCTCCCAACTTCACCGAGGTCTCCAGAGCCTCGGGAAGCCTTGGCAAAGTCTGGAAGGCAGCAAGTGTGCTCTGAGTGCACTCACTGCCACACCCGCCCCTGACTTCGCCAAGGTCTCCTGAGCCTTGGGAGGCCTCAGCAAAGTCCAGAAGGCAGCGGGTGTGGGGCATGAGAAGAGGGGGTGCCTCATGGCACCTCTAGACCAGATAGTGCCATAGGCAGCCGCCTACTTGACCTACTCCCACGTGCCAGCCCTGGCTGTGCTGAAGCTCAGAAGGAGCACTCTGCTAGGGGAAGGTAAGGCCAACGCCATGCTGGGAATTATTAGGATGGGAACTGAAAAGAAATCAGCCAGTATCATAATGCCCCTGTATAAATCGATGGTGCGGTCTCATTTGGAGTACTGTGTGCAGTTCTGGTCGCCGCACTTCAAAAAGGATATTATAGCACTGGAAAAAGTCCAGAAAAGGGCAACTAGAATGATTAAATGGTTGGAACACTTTCCCTATGAAGAAAGGTTGAAACACTTGGGGCTCTTTAGCTTGGAGAAACGTCGACTGCGGGGTGACATGATAGAGGTTTACAAGATTATGCGTGGGATGGAGAAGGTAGAGAAAGAAGTCCTTTTCTCCCTTTCTCACAATACAAGAACTCGTGGGCATTTGATGAAATTGCTGAGCAGTCAGGTTAAAACGGATAAAAGGAAGTACTTCTTCACCCAAAGGGTGATTAACATGTGGAATTCACTGCCCAGCTACAAATACAAGTTGATGGGGTGTGAACTGACAGAGACTGACCAAGAGAGAGATCTTGGGGCCATGGTAGATAACTCACTGAAAATGTCAAGACAATGTGCGTTTGCAATAAAAAAGGCCAACACCATGCTGGGAATTATTAGGAAGGGAACTGAAAACAAATCAGCCAGTATCATAATGCCCCTGTATAAATCGATGGTGCGGTCTCATTTGGAGTACTGCGTGCAGTTCTGGTCACCGCACCTCAAAAAGGATGTTATAGCATTGGAGAAAATCCAGAAAAGGGCAACTAGAATGATTAAAGGGCTGGAACACTTTCCCTATGAAGAAAGGTTGAAACACTTGGGACTCTTTAGCTTGGAGAAACGTAGACTGCGGGGTGACATGATAGAGGTTTACAAGATAATGCATGGGATGGAGAAAGTAGAGAAAGAAGTACTTTTCTTCCTTTCTCACAATACAAGAACTCATGGGCATTCAATGAAATTGCTGAGCAGGCAGGTTAAAACGGATAAAAGGAAGTACGTCTTCACCCAAAGGGTGATTAACATGTGGAATTCACTGCCACAGGAGGTGGTGGCGGCCACAAGCATAGCCACCTTCAAGAGGGGTTTAGATAAAAATATGGAGCAGAGGTCCATCAGTGGCTATTAGCCACAGTGTGTGTGTGTGTGTGTGTGTGTGTGTGTGTGTATTTACAAATGTTTTGCCACTGTGTGACACAGAGTGTTGAACTGGATGGGCCATTGGCCTGATCCAACATGGCTTCTCTTATGTTCTTAAGGAGCAGTCCAGCCATCCTAAACCAGATCCAACACTTCTTACCTGTTATGTGTATTCTTTCTTCCTTCATTTGAGTCAGTGTAGAGCTATAGGACTCCTTCCGCTCCCCAAGTTAGGGTTCAGTGCTGGAATATATGCCATAATATTAACCTAAAAGTGCATGTGAACTTATGAAAGAGGTAGGATATTGGGGAAGGAACTCGAGATGCACCAGCCATAAGTAGCTCCTTGACAATTTGAAACAGGCTCCTAAGTTTTATAAAAGAAAAAAAAATACTTCTGAAGGACTGCGACTATTGAATCGTTCATTTTTATGCTCTTTCATTCCAAGAAAGATGAAATCTAGTTATAATGGAGTAAAATTGTGAAGACATGCTTTTCGTTCCTGAAATGTCATTTCTGAAACTTTCCCAAATGGAAAATGTCTTCTACTGTCTCTCGAAAATGATTAATAGTGCTTTGCCTTAAGATCAAATATGCTTTAATGACAGTCAGAAAATTAATTATAGTTTCTTTAATTGGTTAAGGGATAATAGAAATTACCCCCAAATGATGTCTCAACTTCCAATGAAACAATGGCATAAAATATCGTGCATAAATCATTTTATTGTAAAAAAAAAAAAGAGTTAATTGAAAAGTTCAGAGTATGAGATGGAACAAATCACGATCAATTTATGAAACGGATAACAGACCAGTCTTATCCTTTTTCCCTTTCTGCAATCACAGTGCTATTACATAAACAACCGGCTATTCAACACAGCAGGAAACCCAGCTGCTAGGAACTAAGCCGTAAATAAGTCACTCTTAAATTGTTCTTAAAATATATATAGAATGTTTCTATTTGTAGCTATTAAGTGAATACAACAAGAGACGGGCTGTGGCTGACCTGCTTGGTGTGCAGAAGGTCCCAGGTCCAATCCTTGGCATCTCCAGTTAAGAGGTTCAGGCAGTAGGTGATATAGAAGACCTCAGCCTGAGCCCCTGGAGAGTAGACAATATTGACTTTGATGGATCAAGGGTATGATCCAGTATGAGGCAGCTTCATGTGATGTGAAGAAAATGTGCCTTACTACGGTTGGTATCACACTTGTGCAAGTTGAGCAATGGTTGCTGGGATTTTGACAGAACATTAGGAAAACCTCTAGTATTTGTGTCATACTAATCCACCCCGTGTCACTGAACAGTGAGCTGCAGTACTGCTCTGTTCATGACCTGAGTGTGATCTCAGCGGAAGCTGGGTTCAGGTAGCCAGCTCAAGGTTGACTCAGCCTTCCATCCTTCTGAGACTGGTAAAATAAGTACCCAGTTTGCTGGGGGCACAGTGTAGTTGACTGGAGACGGCAATGGCAAACCACCCCATAACAAAAAGTCTGCCAAGAAAAGATGTGACGTCAACCCATGAGTTGGTAACGACCCGGTGCTTGCTCAGGGGACTACCTTTACCTTTAATCCCAATAATTTCCATGTTGAGAGACTTATTGTCAATATGATGTTGAGTTATGGACCAAGCCTTACATTGGTTGTTTCTTAATCTGAAATCTTTAAAACCCTTGAGAACTAGAGCAGAATAGAGGACAGTGTTTGAGATTTGAACCAAGGAGTGGGGTTTGATGAGGGATGGCAAATAATGAACGTTCTCATTCCCTGTAAAATGGCAGAGTGTACAATTTTGCAATGTCCCTGTATAGAGCTATGGTCCGGACTCATTTGGAATACGGCATATAGTGTTCCAAAAAGATATTGCACAGCTGGACAAAAAGGACATTGCAGAGCTGGAAAAAAAAATACAGAGTGTTAAGTTTTAGAATCACGCTGGTGACTTATGTTCAGTGTACAGTCCACTAAGACCCCTAGATCCTTTTTGCACACACTACTGCCAAGACAAGTCTGTCCATCCTATAATTATGCATTTGATTTTTCCTCCCTAAATGCAGACCATTTACATTTATCCCTGTTAAAATTCATTTCATTTGTTTTCGCCCAGTTTTCCAGCCTGTCAAGGTCATCCTGTATCCTGATTCTGTCTTCTACTGTATTTGCAACCCCTTCCAATGCAGTATCATCTGCAGATTTAAGAAGCGTTCCCTCTATTCCTTCATTCAAATCGTTTATAAATATATTAAACAAACCGCATCCCAGGACAGATCCTTGAGACACTCCACTTGTCATTCCTCTCCATTAACCATTAACAACGAGGAACCATTAACGAGCGCTCTTTGGATGGGATCTGTCAACCAGATCCACCCAACAGCAAAAGGATCCAAACCACATTTTATCAATTTGTCAACAAGAATATTACATGGAACCTTATCACTCAATGGGTTTCCCCATATTATGGCTGGGTCCAGACTGGCATTTTGATGCGGATGGACCAAAAAAGTGTGACCAAACGTGAACAGCTGCCTTCCATCCTGCTCCCACCCTCAACCCATCTGAAGGTATCCCAGTTGCGCCTCAAAAAGCTACCAAGGTGGGCCTGGGGACCACTAGCTATTATAATTGAACTTCAGACTACAGAGGTTCGTTCCCCTGAAGAAAATGGCCGCTTTAGAGAGTGGAGTCTATGGCATTGTGCTCTGCTGAGATCCCTTTCCTCCCTAAAACCTACCATCCCCTGGCCCCACCCACCCAAAATCTCAGGGAATTCTTCAATCCTGACCTGAGAACCATAACTAACTCCACAATCCAGTCAGGATATGCTGTCAGGGGCCATTTTGTAGAAAAAATAGGTGGTGGAGCTCATCCAGGGATTGTTATGCAGCTGCACCTACCATACAACGGGCAAGGAGGTGGAACTCTCAGAAGGAGGAGGAGGTGGAACTCTCAGAAAGGTTCAGGAGCCGCACTCCTGTGAGCTCCCACTGAATCCGAGGCCTGCTAACTGTTCTCCCAAGCAAAGGGAACCAAACTAGCTATATCCTCAGAAGCCTTTTTGTTGTGTATGTGATACTGTGTCTTATGTGGGTTGCTAGTTCCTGCCTGGCTCATTGGAGCTTGGGGACACGGAAACAATGGGAAGCAGGATCCAAATCTCTGCTTTCCCCAACCAATTGCTAGCCCCCTGCTGGTTCAAATGACCCAGTGTATATAGTTGGTCCCACTGGCCCAGTTCAGTAATCTTATTTTAACCATTGCTATGCTGTAATCACAAATAAAGAACTGTGATTAACTGCAACCAAGTCTCCTCATGCATTGAACCCAGTACTTTTTCACCTTTGGCGTGTTTTGCCTGAGGAGGTGGAAAGAGAGAGTCAGAGAAAAAGGCAGGCCTGGTTAGGGTTGCCAATCCCCAGGTGGGGGCAGGGGATCCTCCGGTTTGGAGACCCTCCCCCCGCTTCAGGGTCGTCCGAAAGCGGGGGGAGGGGAGGGAAATGTCTGCTGGGAACTCTATTATTCCCTATGGAGATTTATTCCCATAGAAAATAATGGAGAATTGATCCACGGATATCTGGGGCTCGGGGGGGGGCTGTTTTTGGGGTAGAGGCACCACATATTCAGTATAGTATCTAGTGCCTCTGCCCAAGTTTCAAAACAATTGGACCAGGGGGTCCAGTTCTATGAGCCCCAAAAGAAGGTGCCCCTATCTTTCATTATTTCCTATGGAAGGAAGGCATTGAAAAGGTGTGCCATCCCTTTAAATGTGATGGCCAGCACTCCCTTTGGAGTTCAATTATGCTTGTCACAGCCTTGATCTTGGCTCCATCCCTAATGTCTCCTGGCTCCACCCCAAAGTCTCCTGGCTCCACCCCCAAAGTCCCCAGATATTTCTTGAATTGGACTTGGCAACCCTAGGCCTGGTTGAGCCAAAAAGTGATATCCTCCTAAAGGGTAATATCATGAACTCTCTCTCCTGTGACAATCATAGTTTGAGATTTTGAGCTTCCATTTTGTGCCCCCAATAGACCACCTTCTTGCTCTGACACTCTGAAATCTCCAAAGTAATTTATGATCTCTAAATATTTGAATGAAGAAAGATTGAGAGGGAAATGTGCTTCATTAACGGGGTAATTAGTTTTTCATGCTGAATAGGGAATGAAAGGGTTTGATCTTTCAGAAGTGGACCCCCTCTCCCCAATACTAATTTAAATCTCATTTTCATCTACATTTTCCCAGTTCCCCTCATAGCTTCCTTCTTTTTGTCTCTCTGATCTATCTCTAACTTGACGCACTGTCTTGAGATATCATGATTGGCTTGCTTACTTGAGCCAAGTGGATTGTTTTACTTGACAGAGTGTGCTGGAATACGTCCCGTAGGGCACTCTGGTCAGTCCAGCTTCAGCTAGAGTTCTAATGAAGGCAGACTCACAGCCAGTTCAACAGTTATATTAGGGTTCAGGCAATAAGCATAAGTCAAGTACAGTCTAATTGGCAGGTCACTCACATTCAGTCCAGCCAGTTCAAAGGTACAATAATCACAGTCCAGAAGAATAGTCAGTTAACAGTCCATCAATCCAAGTCATCCATCAATCCAACAGTATAACACGCCACTCTCCTCCAATCCTCTCCAAACTTCACCCACAGCTCTCCAATACTCCTCCAATATTCACCCACAAGAGGTAGTAGTGTGCCCTCTGCTGTTATACGCCCACCAGCCAATCACATAGCTCATCTGGCTGATGAGATGCACATGTTACTCACATGCTTCTAGTTACACCTGTATAGTTGTACTTACATAATCCTTTACCAGTATTATGAAGCCTTAAAGCGACATATACTGTCATTACTCAACCATTCAATACTTTGGCCACCAAATGAGAAGGGAGCACTCACTGGAGAAGATCCTGATGCTGGGAAAGACAGAAGGCAAAAGAAGAAGGGGACGGCAAAAGATGAGATGGCTGGATGGCATTACTGATTAACACGAATTTTAGCAGACTTTGGAGGACGGTGGAAAACAGGAGGGCCTGGCATGACTTGGTCCATGGGGTTGCAAAAAGTTGGACTCGACTGTGCAACTAAACAACAACAACAAAATATCCATGGCTGCCAACTTGTCAATGCTATTTTAAACAGCTGCATAGGAGATCTGTACTTCAGGCGAAATTTTTCTGCGCTGAATCTCCATAAATTTCCAATCTAATTTCCTCCTGTTTTTCCCACCTCCCCTCATCACTTGCTTCTTCTTTTTTTTTTAATCTCTCTGAATTGGAGAGTTTGTATCTAGGAACAAGCATGAACTAACTGATGAACTAAAATCTGAATTGTGGCCAGTTCATGGTTTGTGAAGCAATGTTCACAAACTGAAGAACCGCCACAAACTTTCATGAATTTTGATGCAGTTCGCGGTGGTTCATGAAGACCGGAAAACAGGAGTTTAAACCTTTCTGCTCTTCATGAAAAACAGCTGAGCAGGGAGCAGAAAGCAGGAGTTTCAATGACTCAGAGCCTGGGGCTGCTGCCCAAGAAAGCCCCTTTGAACAGCTGACCTGTGGAGACAGTCTGGTGCTGTGACTCAGCCATTTAGATCAGAAACAACTGAACCGGGGAGGCAGTTTGCTCCCACGGCTCAACTATTTTGGGCACAAACCTAATCAGGACTCTCTTTTTTTGTAGCAGGAACTCCTTTGCATGTAGCCACACCCCTGATGTAGCCAATCCTCTATGAGCTTACAGGGCACTTACTGCAAGGCCTACTGTAAACTCTTGGAGAGTTGGCTACATCAGGGGTGTGTGACCTAATATGCAAAGGAGTCCTTGCTACAAAAAAAAAGCCCTGAACCTAAGGAGCCAACTGGGTTTGTGCGGTTTGCGCTTCAGTTTGTGGATAGCTCGCAAACCGTGAACCGAACCTCATTTTTGTGGTTCGTGCCCATTCATATTTCTATCTCACTTGGCCCACTGCCTTGAAATGTCTTGATTGGATTTCTTACTGGAGTGCTGTGGATTGCTTAACTGAACCATTCAAATGACATCTTTGATACATGTGGCTGCCATCTTGTCCAGGCTTTTTTTAAAAAAACAAACAAACAGCTGCATAGCAGACCAGTTCTTCAGGCAGACGTTTCCCTGCACTGAATCTCCATGCCAGAATAAACTAAAACAAATCGGGTCTGCTCTGTTAGATTATACAGTTGCTAAAGGTAAACTACGCACATGTGGAAGACCTGCTTCTACAAGTCAGGTCAAGCAAGTTCCCTATTATTAATCTCTATTTATAAAAGAAGGCCGTAGGGATTTCAACTAAACGGGAAAAAAAAATGCATTAGACTCCTGCGTTAGAATTTTAATTAAGGGTGTGATCCTAGATATATGTATTTCCTTCATTCATCTCTTTTTATCCTACCTGTACTCCAAGGAACTTGAGGGGATATTCACGGTTCTATTTCCTGATTGTTATCCTCAAAAAATACTTGGAGTCAGTGACTGACTCAAGGTCACCCAGTTTGTTTCATGGCCAAGTAGGGGTTTTATCCAGCGTTTCCCTGGTCTCAGTCGCCTCTGAAGAAGTGAGTTCTGTCTCACAAAAGCTCATGATGAAATACTTCTTCATCCAAAGGGTGATTAACACATGGAATTCACTGCCACAGGAGGTGGTGGCGGCTACAAGCATAGACAGCTTCAAGAGGGGATTGGATAAGCATATGGAGCAGAAGTCCATCAGTGGCTACTAGCCACAGCTTATCATTGGAACTCTCTATCTGGGGCAGTGATGCTCTGTATTCTCGGTGCTTAGGAGGGGCACAGTGAGAGGGCTTCTAGTGTCCTGACTCCAGTGATGAACCTCCTGATGGCACTTGGGTTTTTTGGCCAATGTGTGGCACAGAGTGTTGGACTGGGTGGGCCATTGACCTGATCCAACATGGCTTCTCTTATGCTCTTATGAATATCATTTTTAAGGTACCAATTAAGTTCCCCCTCCCACTTCTGAGTGATGGTTTGTGAAGCAATGTTCGCAAATTGAAGAACCGCCACAAACTTTCATGAATTTTGATGCAGTTCACGGTGGTTTGTGAAGCAATGTTCGCAAATTGAAGAACCGCCACAAACTTTCAATGGTCAGTGCCTGACCATTGTAACACACTGGTTCCCAGGAGAAATATGTTCAGGGCTGAAGCATTAACGTGAAATATAATTTATGTTACTTTTGCTTGAACCTGTAGTATGATTCACCAAGGTTCTTATATTCTTGTTCAGATCCATCCCGTCATGAATCTAACGTTCTCCGCTGAAAAGAACTTCATGTTCATCGTCTCCCTGATTGTACTTGTTTGTGAAGGCCAAACCACTTAAGCAAACCTGAGAGGTGAGGATATAACATGGATGTTGAATCACTCATAGCAGTCACATCATGGCTTTCCCACAAGCTCATTCACTGTTTTTAGCAAAATGGACGGTGCGTGCAGAGAAGCTAATCATTTTTTTTTTTCAGTTTCCTTCCCGATGCCTGACTCTTCACAGCAACCTCAGCATAATTATCCCCATAAATAGCTTCCTGTGTGCCTCTAATATACCATGAACACTTGAGGACTCCTTTGGGGATTATTATGGTAGAATGTTATCACCACCTTTTAACCTATTTCAATCTGGTGATACATTGAATGGAATACAGGTGGGCTGAACGGCAAACTGTTGACATACGACTTATAAAATGCAGGGCTTTTCAGTAATTATTAAACCAGCGTGAAATAGGCCAATAACTTTCAATTTGGCATTGCAGTTTTTTCCCTTAAATGTATATGATAGATTTGGGGCACAATCTACTAAACCAGTAGCTGGGAATGGGGGGGGGAGTGGGGCGGGTAGAGTTGCCATATCCGGGCGTGTTTATTTATTTATTTAATTTGTACCCTGCCCACCAAAGACAGACTCAGGGCGGCTCACAGATTAGGGGTCAAGCAATCAGATTAAGCACGACCAGACAAGTCAAAACAGCAATATGGACATAAAGACAGTTACTAAAAACATCGACAGGTGCTAGCACAATACTTTCAGACAGCAGTCACAATTCAATGATGGTAAATAGCTCGTTGGTCAATATCAGGTGTTCGAAGAGGGACCCAGGGTCACCATAGCAGGATGAGATAGAACGTAAGTAATATTTACGGGCCTATTCCGTTGCTGTAGGTATTACCTTTATAAGAATGCATGGCAGAAGGGTGCCGTTTTGCAGGCCCTGTGGAACTGTGGAAGCTCTCACAGGGCCATGACTTCCTCCGGCAACCCATTCCAGCTAGGGGCAGCAACAGAAACTCCTGAAGATTTGGGGATGGAGCCTGGATAGGGTTGTCAGGTCCAATTCAAGAAATATCTGGGGATTTTGGGGGTGGAACCAGGAGCAAGGTTGAGATGAGCATGATTGAACTCCAAAGGGAGTTCTGGCCATCACATTTAAAGGGACCGCACACCTTTCAAATGCCTCCCCTCCACAGGAAATAATGAAGGATGGGGCACCTTCTTTTGGGGCTCATAGAATTGGACCCCCTGGTCCAATCTTTTTGAAACCTGGAGGGTCTTTTGAGGAGATGCACCAGATGCTATGCTGCAAATTTGGTGCCTCTACCTCAAAAAACAGAGTCCAAGATACCCACAGATCAATTCTCCATTATACCCAATTGGAATTAGTCTCCATAGGGAACAATGGAGTGCCCAGCAGGCCTATCCCTCCCCTCTCCCGCTTTCTGATGATTCTGAAGTGGGGGGAGGGGCTCCAAACCAGGAGATCCCCTGTTCCCACCTGGGGATTGGCAACCCTAAGCCTGGGGAAGGCACACTGCCACACTGAGTCCACCCTATAAAGTCTCCATTTTCTCTGGGGGAACTGATCTCTGTTGTCTGAACTGTAATTCTGGGGGATCCCCAGGTCCCACCTGGAGTCTGGCTTCCCTGTAAGGTCTCCCACATTACTTCATTTATTTCAGGAAAGGCTGTGCTAGAAATAGGGCTGCCAAATTCCTGGGCTAGGTGGGGAGTCTCCCACCCTGGAGGTTCTCAACCCTCTGGCCAAAATTGGGCCATTGGGGGATCCTCCCCCAACGTTGCTGGTGAAATGACATCACTCAGAAGTGATGTCATCGCACCAGTTATGTCGCACACCGGCCACTCTAGAAGCGTCCAGAAAAATTACCGTATTTTTCGCACCATAAGACGCACTCCCCCCCCCAAAAAAAAGTGGGGGGGAAAGTGTGTGCATCTTATGGAGCGAAGGTATCGGTACCTACCTTCCTGGGGGGGGGACGATCCGCTGCCTCCGCGTCTGATCCCGGCGCTTCCCCCGCGCCTGCCTGCCTGGCTCCAGCTCTGACGCTTACAGCAAGCACCAGGATCGCTCTCTCTGCCCTCCGATCCCGGCACTTGCTGTAAGCATCAGAGCTGAAGCCAGGCAGAAAGGCACGGAGGAAGCGCCGGATCGGAGGCAGCGGATCGCCCCCCAGGAGGAAGGTGAGTCCTATCGTCCGGAGCGCCTTATTGTGTGAAAAATACGGGTATATGGTTTTTCTGGACACTCTAGCAATTTGAGAAGGAAAACTCTATAGTACCCTAGAGTGTCCAGAAAAATGCTATGGTTTTCCCAGACGATCCAGCAATTTGGGAGGGAAAACTCTATGGTACCATAGAGCGTCCAGGAAAACAATAGAGTTTCCCCAGATGCTCCAAGAGTGGCCAGTGCACAATGTCACTGGCACGATGACAACACTTCTCAGTGATGTCATCACGCTGCACACGCTTTGTGCGTGCAAACACAGTCCTCCACCAGAGGCCTCAGGGGACTTAGCAACCCTAGCTAGAAAGCTTTCTGGTGGTTTCATTTGCCCCCTTTCACAGCTATTACCCACCAATTTTTTTTTAAAGCATTTGGAAGATTCCCCACCCCATATCTCACCTTCTTTGGCTTTTTTTTTTTTTTTTAAACTTGCTTTTCATTTTGCTTTCCTCCTCCCCTCCTCCCCAAAAAGAATGCGTTCAGTTTATTGCTAGCTTTAAGATATGAATTTTGCATAGTGGCTAATTATGTGCAACAAAGCCCTACTTGAAATGCAATACATAAATAAAAATGTGAATAAATCAGAGGTTAAGTCACTTGAATCAGAGACTGGCAGTTAATATGCAGGGGCCTGTCTGTGAATTTCCCCCACTTGCAGATCCTGCAGGCTTTTTTTGCATCCTTGATTGATTTTCAAAGTAGTAATGGTTTATGTGATGCACACTATCTTAAGGGCACTTTGCAGTCATTCTGATTTGATGGGCTTGACATCTATGAGGTATCTCATTTATTTATTTGGGTGTACACAGAAACAGAAGCTCAGACTTGACTGACCCATGAAGATATTGGAGTTGTCAGGGCGCTTCCCCTGAGCTAGAGCCCTGAAATGTCATCTCTGTGTAGTTCAAAGCTTGCCAATTCTTAGAGACGTCTGAAAAAGGGAACTTTTTCCTCTGCTAACTGCTAAACATTAAAACTCAGGACATGGAATTTTCCTCAAGATAGAGGCCAAATTCTGGCATGGAAGACGCACAAAGGGAGAGGCAGTGCTGGGTGGTGGGCGTTTGGAGATTAATTGACGCGTCATTAGGGTTGCCAAGTCCAACCCCAGAAATATCTGGGGACTTTGGGGGTGGAGCCAGGAGACACTGGGGTGGAGCTAGGGGGGGAGGGGGAAAACGGCGCCGGGGAGCATGGCGAGCTGCCCCGCAGCTGCCGCCTCTTCTCCGCTCACCGTGGCTGCTCCTCCGAGATGGGCTCAGCCTGAGCCCATCTCAGCCACGGTGAGCGGAGAAGAGGCGGCAGTGGCGCAGCAGCCTCGCCCGCTCCGCCTCTGGGGTGGAAGGAGAGGGGAGGGTGGAGGCAAGCTGGGGGCATGGCGAGCCGCAAGTCCGGGTCCTAGAAGGGCCCGGATTCGTGGCTCGCCATGCTCCTGGCCTGCCTCGCCCTCCCCTTCTCTGGTTTTGCCTGCGCTGCTCTTGGCTGCTCCTCCGAGATGGGCTCAGCCTGGGCCCATCTCGGAGGAGCAGCTGCAGTGGGCGGGGAGGGGGCGGCAGCGGCGCGGTGGCCTCGCTCACTCCAGGATCGGGCGGCTCGCCATGCTCCTCGGCGCCGTTTTCCCCCTCCCCCCGCTTCCATTTTTCTGGGGAGCGGGGGAAGAGGGTGGAAATCCTGGGGTCCCCTGCCAGGGTGGGAGGGTTGGGAAGCCTACGCGTCATAGAATCATAGAGTTGGAAGGGACCTCCAGGGTCATCTACTCCCAGGAAATTCATAAATACCTCCTCTTAAATTCACAGGATCCATATTGCTGTCAGATGACTGTCTAGCCTCTGTTTAAAAACCTCCATGGAAGGAGAGCCCACCACCTCCCGAGGAAGCCTCTTCCATTAAGGAACTGCTCTAAGAGTCAGGAAGTTCTTCCTAATGTTGAGCCAGAAACTCTTCTGATTTAATTTCAACCTGTTGGTTCTGGTCCTACCTTTCGGGGCCACAGAAAACAATTCTGCACCATCCTCTATATTAGTGACTTCCAATCTTTTTGGCACCAGGGACCGGTTTCATGGAAGACAATTTTTCCACGGATTGGTGGTGGTGGGGTGCTGGGGTTTTCGCTGCCCCAGACTTTGCCCCACGCCCTGTCCCTGCCCCCGGGGGTCTTTAAATGAGGGGTAGGTGGAGGTTGCTGCCGCACTGCCCCTTCTGCCTGCTCGGGATCTGGGCAAATGAAAGAAGTGGTGCTTCGGAGCGAGGAGTGGTGTGGCACCTCTGCCTCGTTCTGCGACCCAGTTGGTAACAGCCCATGGACCGGTACTGGTCCACGGCCTGGGCGTTGGGGACCCCTGCTCTATATGACAGCCCTTCAAGTACTTGAAGATGGTGATCATATCACCTCTCAGCCGCCTCCTCTCCAGGCTAAACATGCCCAGCTCCTTCAACCTTTCCTCATAGGACTTGGTCTCCAGACCCCTCACCATCTTTGTTGCCCTCCTCTGGACCCGTTCCAGCTTGTCTAGATCCTTCTTAAAATGTGGTGCCCCAAACTGAACACAATACTGCAGGTGTGGTCTAACCAGAGCAGAGTAAAGCGATATAATTACTTCATTACTTTGGGGAGGGACGGTGGCTCAGTGGCAGAGCATCTGCTTGGCAAACAGAAGGTCCCAGGTTCAATCCCTGGCATCTCCAACTAAAAAGGGTTCAGGTAAATAGGTGTGGAAAACCTCAACTTGAGACCCTGGAGAACCGCTGCCAGTCTGAGTAGACAATACTGACTTTGATGGGTCGAGGGTCTGATTCAGTATAAGGCAGCTTCATATGTTCATGTGATCTGGAGACTATTGTTAATACAGCCCAAAATTGCATTTGCCTTTTTAGCCACCGCATCACACTGTTTGACTCGTGTTCAGCGTATGGTCCACTAAGACCCCTAGATCCTTTTCGTACGGACTACTGCTAATCAACCAATGCCATGACCTGGATGTCCCAGGCAAGGCTGATCTCCAGATCTCAGAAGGTAAGGAGGGTTAGCCCTGGTTAGTACTCAGATGGGAGGCCACCAAGGAATGCCAAGAGGTATACCAGCCCATTCCATGCAGCCCATTCCATACCAGCCCATTCCACGCAGCTTCCTCTGCCTCCTTCCTCTCTGCCTGGTGCTTTTGCTGCTGCACTGCACTGTGCCTTGCTCAGCTCTCCTGGCTCCAGCTGTTACTGATGACCTGCTCAGCCATGGCAGGAAAGGAAAAAAAGCAGGCTGTGCCCCAGAGCCCCCCCCCCCTTGTGGCTACAGGCCTGGCCACCAGTAGTTCCAGTGGCTTTGCTATAGTTGTGGGGAAGAAGATACTGAATTTATATCCCACTCTATACTCTGAATCTGAGTCTCAGAGCAGTCAGAATCTCCATTATCTTCCCCCTCCCCACAAAAGACACCCTCTGAGGTAGGTGGGGCTGAGAGGGCTCTCACAGCAGCTGCCCTTTCAAGGACAACCTCTGCCAGAGCTATGGCTGACCCAAGGCCACTCCAGCAGGTGCAAGTGGAGGAGTGGGGAATCAAACCCGGTTCTCCCAGATAAGAGTCTGCCCTTTCAAGGACAACCTCTGCCAGAGCTATGGCTGACCCAAGGCCACTCCAGCAGGTGCAAGTGGAGGAGTGGGGAATCAAACCCGGTTCTCCCAGATAAGAGTCTGTGCACTTAACCACTACTCCAAACTGGGAGCTGGGGAGTCATCTCCTTTGCAATCTTAATGCACCCACAGAGCAAGCCTGAGCAGAGTAACACTCTCTTAAGTTCACTGAAGTGTGTAACTGTGTTTAAGACTACACTGTCAGTTTTCTATATCCCCCTTCAGGCTTATTTCTAGTACCCAGATGTTAGCTGCTGAGAAAGCCCTCCTTTCTGAATGATCTGAAAAGGAGAGATCTATCTCAGCCAGGGACAGAATTCTACCAGGAGCTCCTTTGCATACTGGGCCACACAGCGCTGATGTAGCCAGTCCTCCAAGAGCTTACAAGGCTATTTTTTGTAAACTCTAGAAGGATTGACTACATCAGGGGTATGTGGTCGAATGTGCAAAGGAGCTCCTGCTAGAATTCAACCCCTGATCTCAGCACCATCTGAGGTAGCTCACTCAGTTAAATCTCAGTCTTGAACACCAAGGTTTCTCCTTCAAGTCTTTTCTGATGACTAGAAGTGCTCTCAAGCTACAGCTGACTTACGGTGACACCGTTAGGTTCTCAAGGTAAGAGATTATATTAGGTGGCTTCCGATTGCATGCCTTCCACACTGCTGAACACTACTAGATGGTCTGTTTGGTTGGGTTAGGGTTGCCTAATCCAACTCAAGAAATATCTGGGTACTTTGGGGGTGGAGCCAGGAGCCTTTGGGGGTGGAACCAGGAGCAAGGGCATGACAAGCACAATTGAATTCTGAAGGGAGTTCTGACCATCCCCTTTAAAGGGACCGTGCACCTTTTAAGTGCCTTCCCTCCATTTGGAAATAATGAAAGGATAGGGGCACCTTCTTTTGGGACTCATAGAATTGGACCCCCTGGTCCAATCATTTTGAATCTTGGAGGGTCTTTTGAGGAGAGGTATCAGATGCTATGCTGCAAATTTGGTGCCTCTGCCTCTAACCCCCCCCCCCCGAGCTCCAGATACCTGCAGATTAATTCTCCATTATACAGTACCCTATGGGAATTGGTCTCTATAGGGAATGAGTGCACAGCAGACATTTCATCCTCCCCCCTTGCTTTCTGATGACCCCAAAGCAGGGGGAGGGCCTCCAAACCAGGGGATCCCCTACCTCCACCTGGGGATTGGCAACCCTAGGTTGGTTGGTGGTGGAAAGTGCCATCAAGTGTTAGCCATTGAGTGGGGACCCTGTAGGATTTTTAAAGCAAGATGCTCAGAGGTGGTTTGCCATTGACTGCCTTTGTGCAGCCACCCAGGTATTCCTTGGTGGCCACCCATTTCCAAGCACAATCAAGGGCCGATCCTGTTTAGTTTCCAAGCTATAACAGGATCCGGCTAGCCTGGGCCATCCAGGTCAAGTTCAAGTCATTGCTAGTACAGTGAAATTTACTACTGCTGTCTGCCTGTCATAGGGTGATAGCCATGATCTGCACATCCTCAATGTATCCAGGACTGGTACATGGGAGTTGGTGAACTAGGTGATTGCCTAGGGCACCAGCTCCCAGCAGGGGTGGGGGGCAGGCACCCCCTCCTGCTGTCCCTGAGCTTCTGGCTCATTTTTTCTCAGCTCTGAGGAATTGGAGGAGCTCCCCTGATCTCTCAGAGCTGATAGAGCAACATTTCCCTACCCCAGTGTCCTCCGAGGGCACTGGGGAAGCAAAGGGCCAAGTGTTCCTTTGGGTCTGAGGGATTGGGGGAGCTCCCCTGATTCCTCAGAGCCAATAGAGCAACATTTCCTTTCCTCAGCATCCTCCAAGGGTGCTGGGGAAGGGAAAGGCCGCGTAATCTGGCCTCGCTCAGCTTTCCCGTGCCGCAGGAAGGTTGAGCGAGGGGGTCATTTGCATGGAGGGCTCCTCAAGAGGAGCCTGTTGTGCAAACAGGGTCATCTGGCCCCTCTCAGCTTTCCTGCACCTGGAAAGGTCGAGTGAGGGGGGAGTGTTTGCACAGAGGGCTCCTCAAGAAGAGCCCACTGTGCAAATGGGGCCATCTGGCCCCACTCAACTTTCCTGCACCATGGAAATATTGAGCGGGGGTGGCATTGGCATGGAAGGCTCCTCAAGAGGAACCCTCCGTGCAAACGGGGCCCAATTTGTCCTGGTGCTGGGTGGTGGGGGGACGGGGCCTTGCCTGGTGAGGCAAAATCCCCAGCGCCAGCCTTGAATGTATCTTTGTGAAAACCCTGAAAGATAGATGTGTCAAGCATTGTATACTTATGTTATATTATAGACTCCAGATTTAAGAATTGTTACTAACCCAGAATTAAATGTGGGCACATCAAAGTAGCAGCCCCCACCTTTCTTCTTTCGTTTTTACTAACAGATGCAGGAATGTCCTCTTTAAGGATAAGACCTCCTGGGACTTGTTCCCAGGCTCATCCAGGCCTGAACCCAGGATGTGCTAGTCACAATATAGACAAGGAGCCCAGCATGTGAATTTCACATGTGAATGTAGAATTGTTTATAGAACCTTTGATGTGCCATTTTAAAGCATGTAGTCTAGTGTTACAAAGTATCAGTTCCAATCTCCAGCTCGAATGAGCCACATGGATTATCAATAAACCTAGCTTTGTTTCAAAATCCAAGGACTGGTTATTTTGAAATCTCAGGCTTGACAAGATGGGTCTAAGCAAGGACTATTGCACAGTGAGCTTCTCAACAGAGCTGAGACAGAAACATCATTACTCATTGAATTTCATAGTAGAGCAGGCATTGAAATTCAGGCATCCCAGAGGTCCCCTGAACACCACATGACACTGGTTCTCACACAGAATGTACCAACAACCAACATACCAAGTGGTTACTTGTAGTGCCTGCAGAGTTGCAGCTTGATACATGCTGAAATGCCCAGAAGGCCACAGCAAAAGATCAGGCGTGGGCTTGGATTCCTTGCCTGGATGGGAATTAGAACAAAACGCTTACCGATACCATTATCCTGGAAACAAGCTTCAATCTTAAACCCATCGGCCACACAAGAAAGCTTAGGAGGAGAAAAAAGAAAGAAAGAAAGGACCAGAAATAGATAAAAATGTGCCCAGCAACATTAGTTATTAGGCAGTCATAGAAATGGTTGGGGAAAAAATTAAATAATAACATCAGGGGAAAGGAGGTAAGTGAAGATAATTGTCTATGACTCAAGCATTGCGGTAATTATGGAGGAGCATTATTATTACAATAACCGCCTCTGGACCTGAACAACATGTTATCTTTCTGTTAAATAATTTGGATGATTATGTATCTCCTCCCTTGTTACCTCCTTTCCATCTGGAAAGTGACTTTGAATGCAAATGTGAGGCGTGTGCGGGTGGGAGATGCTGCTACGAGCAGGCAAGTGTGGGCAGGCGGGTTACATTTCTTCTGTTTCTGATCCTTCTCTTCCCGAGCAATTCTCTTTGGAAGCAAATCCCCCCCCCCTTTTTTTGCTGAATTATGACTTGTCGTAAAAAACAAAAACAAAAAATAACCAAAGTGACTCTAGACTTCTGTTTCTTATGCGTTAATTAAAATTATCCGACTCACTGTATTTTTGGTTCGGACAAACATAACTCACAAGATCCTGTCTCACTTCTGTAGACTGGGTGGTGGGTCTGCGTGTCTGATTTATTACTCTTCTTTTGGCTCAAGGAGCTTCCAAAGCAAATGGTGCACTTTTATTTACGGTATCTTTTTATTTACTGGTTTAATGACTGGTTTCAACCCCAAAAGAAGAACTCGGCGGAGCAGAGTGTTAAAGCTGCAGTACTGCAGTCCTAAGCTCTGCTCACGACCTGAGTTTGATCCCCGGTGGAAGCTGGGTTTTCAGGTAGCCGGCTCAAGGTTGACTCAGCCTTCCATCCTTCCGAGGTCGGTAAAATGAGTACGCAGCTTGCTGGGGGGAAAGTGTAGATGACTGGGGAAGGCAATTGCAAACCACCCCATAAAAAGTCTGCCGTGGAAACATTGTGAAAGCAACGTCACCCCAGAGCTGGAAATGACTGGTGCTTGCATAGGGGACCTTTCCTTTTCCTTTCCTGTCTGTTGTAGTGGGGAGGGGAAGGTAAAGGAGATTTTGACCGCTCTGAGATTCAGAGAATAGGGCGGGATATATATCCAATTTCTTCTTCTTCTTAAGAACATAAGAGAAGCCATGTTGGATCAGGCCAACGGCCCATCCAGTCCAACACTCTGTGTCACACAGTGGCCAAAAAAAAAAAAAAGTGCCATCAGGAGGTTCACAAGTGGGGCTAGATGCCCTTCCACTTTGGCCTCCCCCCAAGCACCAAGAATACAGAGCATCACTGCCCCATACAATTCCAATAAAATGCTGTGACTAATAGCCGTTGATGGACCTCTGCTCCATATATTTATCCAATCCCCTCTTGAAGCTGGCTATGCTTGTAGCTGCCACCACCTCCTGTGGCAGTGAATTCCACATGTTAATCACCCTTTGGGTGAAGAAGTACTTTCTTCTTCTTCTTCCTCCTCCTCCTCCTCTTCTTTCCTGCTGCTCATGTCACTCTTGACCGTAGATGGGTCTCTCCACCAAGATGACAGCCAGAGCCCTGATCTGAGGCATTCCACCTGATGTGAACACGGTGAAAATCCAAAATTCGCAAAGGTGAACCGCAAGATGGATGAGATGGAAACGCTTACAGCTTTCCACGAACGGCTTTGACACTTGACTCCTTCCTTCTCACACCATGGCTCCAGGCAAGAAGAAGAAGGTGATTTATTGGCTCCGTTTGAAAAATAAGCAGCATGCACCAATTAAATTAATTAATACCTAGAGAAAAAAATTACCACGCACACAGATGGAATTCTTCACATCTAAAAACGCGATGAAAGAGGAATTGGTAACTTCAAGCTGAAGATTTTTGGCACTCCTTGCAAAAACGTTGGTTGATTTGACCTGGTTGTGCTTGCATCCTCTCAATGATATTGAGCCGGATTCGGCACTAACCTTGCTCTGCGCCAGGCTTCCGTTTCTCTCCGGAGCAAGGTAGCGATTTCGCACTAGCTGCTCTGTGCCACCATTTTGCGCTGGGACAAACTGCGATTTGCTGCGCTGAAGTGTAAACCTGAAAAAAACAGGTGCGGTGTGGCAAATCACGGGTTGCTCCGGTGCAAAATGGCGGTGCGGAGCAGCTGGTGAAAAATTGCTAGATTTCTCTGGAGAGAAACGGAAGCCTTGGGCGGAGCAAGGTTAGTGCGGAATCAGGCTGAATTTGATTGCTTCAGTAGCAAATAGATGTGTCTCACTACATGTTGAGGTTTTTTTTATCCCACCCCCCTGCAAAATGGAGACAGGAAGTATCAGAAAAGTTCCCAGGTTGTAAGGATGTAGCTACAGAGAAATCTTGGCTTCTCCTTACCATATGCAGAGCATCTGAAACACCTTGGCCTCGTGAAAGTACCATACCCTGGTCCTACTGGCTTCACTATACTGGCCATTTTCATTCCTGGCATGGTTTGGGTCTACTCCGAAGAGCTAGGGTTGCCAGGTCTTCACAGAACCACCAAGGGTCTGTGGCTTGGTGGCAGAGCATCTGCTTAGAAGAAAAAGACATTGGATTTATAGTCCGCCCTCCGCTCAGAGTCTCAGAGTGGCTCACAATCTCCTTTCCCTTCCTCCCCCACAACAGACACCCTGTGAGGTGGGTGGGGCTGGGAGGGCTCTCACAGCAGCTGCCCTTTCAAGGACAACTTCTACAAAAGCTATGGCTGACCTGAGGCCATGCCAGCAGGTGCAAGTGGAGGAATCAAATCCGGCTCTCCCAGATAAGAGTCCGCACACTTAACCACTACACCAAACTGGCTCTCTAGCAGGCAGAAGGTCCCAGGTTCAGTTCCTGAGCCACAGAGTCCAGCCTCCAAAGCATCCATTTTCTCCAGGGGAACTGATCGCTGAGGCCTGGAGATGAGCTAAACACATCAGGACTTCGGTTTATTTGCATCCACCTTTACTGTATATGTATTTCACTGTTTTAGCCACATATTATTTGAACACTGTAAATAGACTGTTGTGGTTGTTATACTGCTTGGGTGCTCACGTCTCCTTGGTCACAGTTAAGAGGTATTTACTAATATGGAAGACAGCGATGGTTGGGTGCTCTGGACCCTCCCATGAAGACCCTTACCTGAGTGGTGGCAGCCAGTAAAATGCCCGCCTAGGCCCCTGCTGTCTGACAGGAGGATTAGATAGATTCATTGGAGGAGAAGTCTTTCAGTGGCTACCATGGTGACTGAGGGGAATGGTGACAGAGGGGAATCTCCACTTTCCGAGGCACTAAACCTCTGAATCACAGGGCCGGGAGGCAACATCAGGGAACGCTTAGGGTTGCCAAGTCCCCTGCAGTCTATGGCAATTTGGGAGGGAAAACTCTATGGTACAATAGGTACCATAGAGTTTTCCCTCCCAAATTGCTAGAGCATCTGGGAAAACTATAGATTTTTCCCGGAAGCTCCTAGAGTGGTCGGCGCGTGATGTCGCCTGTGCAATGACATCACTGCAAGTGATGTCATTGTGCTGGCGACATCAGGGGAGTATTCCCCCCACTAGCCCCATGTGGGCCAGCGTGTTGGGAACCCTCAGGGCAGGAGAACCCCCACTCGGCCCGGGAACTTGACAGCCCTAGGAACGCCTCACCCTCTCTGCCCTGTTGTTGGCTATCCATAGGAACTGGCTAACCACCATGTGTGAGACAGGATGCTGGGTTAAATGGACTACTCATCTGATCCAGCAAGGCTCTTCTTACGCTGTTACGTACACAAGGCCACACATGAAGCTGCCTTAAACTAAATCAGATCCAAGTAAGCAACTGTGTTGGTCTGAAGTAGCAGAACAAAATAGGAGTCGATTGCACCTTTAAAACCAGCTTAGTTTTATTCAGAAGGTAAGCTTTCGTGTGCTCTAAGCACACTTCATCAGATGAGGAATCTGGCACAGTGAGCAGAGCCACACATAGCTGGTAGGTAGGCTGTGGCTCAGAATGCAAAACGGTACAGTTTTAAGATCCAATGACAGAATAGTGAAATTATCTGGTAGGCAGGGGTTTAGAATGTAAAATGGTACAAATATAAGATCCAATGACAGGATAGTAAAATTGAGCAAACCTTTGATGTGAGTAGCATGAGCGTGCGAAAGCAGCAAAACAGTAGTATGTCAAAATGTGAAAGTGTCTGTCAATGACTCTATTGCTATAAACCTGGGCCAAAAAAAGAAGGGATTTCTATCTCAGTTTTCCCGTTTTAAACTAAATTTAATTCCCAATTTAAACTAAATCAGACTTTGGTCCATCAAATTCACCATTGTCTACTCAGACTGGTATCAGCTCTTCAGCATCTCAGACATCTTTCACCTCCCCCACCGCCTGCTCCTTTTATCTAGGGATGCTGGGAATCATTATTATTTTTTTTTTAAAAAATGCAGAAGCAATATTTCCATGGGAAGATTTTAACAGGTCCCCCCCCCCCCCTCATTCTAACAATTGAGATGGAACACTGGCAAACATTGGCAACCGCCTCATCATTTTTATGGGTTTATGGGGGAGCTGTATGGGTGGGAAATGTTGCCCAACTTGTTCCTCCGATTCCCATGGAACCTGAACCACTGCGCTAACTGAATTGGACATCTGCCTGCTCTGTCATATCTTGAGCCTGATCTTTTTGGATTTGCTGTTGTAAAAGTGATGCCTATCGGACTTTAAGCAAGTTTCGCCTAAGCGAAGGCCTGAAGGACTGGGCACCCCTACAGTAGTCACCAGCTTCATGCTATTTTTTTTTTTTTTAAATCTCCATAGCACTTTCCTGTTTTAAACCTTCACTTTTACTTGCCTTTCTTTGCTCTTTAGGAAATTTCATCCTGGATTGCTGCACAGGAAACTGTGTACATAATAATGAATTGCCATATTTACTAGAAACGAAGATGACCCCGAAAGCAAGACAATCCCCTGAGATGTGCAGAACGCTGCGGCACGGCTGTTAATGAGGCTCCCCCGATGGGAGCACATTCAGCCAGTGCTGAAAGAGCTGCGCTGGCTACCTATTGTGTTCCGAGTTCGTTTCAAAGTGTTGGTATTGAACTTTAAAGCCTTTTATGGTCAGGGACCTGTCTATCTGCGGGACCGCCTTTCCCCATATATTCCCCAGAGAGCACTGCGTTCAGGGACAAAAAAATATGTTGTCCATCCCTGGACCAAAGGAGGCCAGGTTGCATTTGACACGAGCCAGGGCCTTCTCGGTGGCAACACCAGAATTATGGAATGCTCTCTCGGAGGCCATAAGGGCCCTGCGGGACCTTCCTACATTCCTTCCTAACATTCCGCAGGGCCTGTAAGACCAAATTATTTTGACAGGCCTTCGATGTTTAAACCAGGAAAGAGCTGCCACCTGATATCAGTAGAGTACTCGGTGATCACCATCTGGAAAGCAGAACCGCCAGTATAGCAATGATACAGCACCATGAAATAGTTTTTAAATTTTTTTTAAATTGTATTACTGTTTTATAGATTTTATTGACTTACTGTTCTTAATTTGTGTAAATGAATGTTGTAAGCCGCCCTGAGTTCGCTTGGGGAGAGGGCGGGATAGAAGTTTAATGTAATAAATAAATAAATAAAGACATTGTAGATGATTTTGTTCACAATTGGACACAGCTTTTAACTTGCATAAGAGCAAGATTCAAATCCAGTAGCTCCTAAAAGACCAACTAGATTAGCAGGGCATAAGCTTCCGTGAGTCAAAACTCCCTTTGTAGGGTTGCCGACCTCCACGTTGTGGCTAGAGATCTCCTGGGATTACAACTCATCTCCATAAGATCAGTTCACCTGGAGAAAATGGCTGCTTTTGAAGGTGAACTCTATGGCATTATACCCCATTGAATTCTCTCCCCAAGCCCCACCTTCCTCAAGCTCCATCCCCAGGCCTCATTTTGGGTAGGAGCTCACAGGAGAGGAGCTCTGGAACCTCTAAATTTTATTGTGCTCTTTCCTTCTTAACATCCCCCCCCTCCAACCCCCCCCCCTGCTTCTGAACTCCATTGTTCAAACCCTCTTTATTTATTTATTTTTGCTTTATTTTGTCTTAATTTGACAAACTTTCTAATATTTCCCCTCACAAAAAAAATGGGGAAAGAACCAAAACATAGAAAGCAGACAGCTGGAAATCTTCCTCATGCCACTGTGGCCATATAGGAGGAAGTAACTGAAAAAGTTTGATGGGAGTAAGGTTTTATTATGACAATTCAATGATGACAATGGCAATTCAAGAAGCATTTTAAGAGAGATGCTGAGTTGATATAATTTAGTCCACCTTCCGGTGATGCAGGGGTGTGTGGCCTACGCAAATGAGTCGTGCACATGAGTTGTGCTAATGAGCTTCGGCGCCTCTTTTTCTACAAAATGACCCCTGTCCGTCCCTAAAATATCTAGCTATTTCCCAGCCTTGAACTGGCAAGTCAACCTGATCCCTTTGTCAGCTCTGAGGAAGGGATCTTGGAATCTTAAAAGCTTCATTCTGGAAATCTTGTCGAACTTTTAACGTGCCTCTGGACTCGAATGTTGCTCTTCCACTGCAAACCAACATGGCTGCCCTACTTTGTAGCTGAAGAAGTGTGTGTGCGCGCGTAAGCTTATACTCAGGATAAAACTTTGTTGGTCTTAAACTTTGCACGACTCCAACGTTGTACAACTACCTACCCGAAACTCTTAACTTGTATTCAAATGAAAGACCAACCCCTCCCCGGTTTGGTGTAGTGGTTAAAGAGTGTGGATTCTAATCTTGGAGAACCAGATTGGATTCACCACTCCTCCACTTGCAGCTGCTGGGTGACCTTGGGTCAGCTGCAGTTCTTTCAGAGCTGTACTCTCAAGAGCAGTTCTCCCAGAGCTCTCTCAGCCTCACCTACCTTACAGGGTGTCTGTTGTGGGGAGGGAAAGGGAATATGTTGTACTCCATCCTGAGCCCTATGGAGAATGGGCGGAATAGAAATATATTTAAATAAAATAAATAAATAAAATGAGATTGTAAACTGCTTTGAATAAAGGGCAGGGCATAAATCCAATCTCTTTCCCTCTTCTTTTTTTGATGGCATACCTGTGAAATAACCCTAGTGTTGCATTTGAGGAAATATTGCAATCGCTTTTACAAGTAAAAATTAACCTCCACCTTTCTTCTTTGTACAAGGTTTTAATCCTGAAGGCAGACATAAAAGTTTGCTAGTGTTCGCCAGCGTTTGAGCATATGTTCTTTTTTAAAAAATGAAGCCATTTAAGCAATAGCATTTATGTGCCGTTTATCAATATAATGAAAACTTAAACTAGTTAATTTCTTTTGGCTTTTTTTGTAAAGATTTTTTTTTGCTTTAGAAATACATTTCATTCTACTGATCTCAATAACAATTAGCAAAAAAGGAGCCAACGGCAATACAGAAATGCTATGGATCATAAAAGCAGTACCGTCGTCAGCTTTTTCACTCTGTGTTGTACTAATATTTGGAATTTAATGTTTTAAAGAAAGCAATTCTTGTTCAACTTATGGCTACAGTTGTCTAGTTAATCCCCTTGGGGTTGTTAGTATCCTTAAAGTATAAAACAATACATTTGTATACTGGGCCAATAGATACTTTTGTAACATCCTTTTTAAAGGTGGTGGTGAAAATGTCTTAAATAAGTGAAAATTTAATATCTGCGAGGAGCAAAGCAATTTACTGCCTTGAAAAAAGCTTCAGAATACCGGTGAAGCAACATTATGTATTAAATCCCCCATTAAGATTCATTAATGTCTGGTGATAATGGAGAGGGTTCGAAAAGTACATTTGCTGCAGGTTTTTCAATTTTCTGTTTGTGTGGTTTTGTATCTAACTTTCAGTATGGCTTTCCTCGAAGGTCAGATGCTGAAGCTGAAGCTCAAATACTTTGGCCACCAAATGAGAAGGGAGCACTCCCTGGAGAAGACCCTGATGCTGGGAAAGACAGAAGGCAAAAGAACAAGGGGATGGCAAAAGATGAGATGGCTGGACAGCATGACTGATGTAACAAACACGGATTTGAGCAGACTCCGGAGGATGGCGGAAGACAGGAGGACCTGGCATGACTTGGTCCATGGGGTCGCAAAGAGTCGGACTCGACTGTGCGACTGAACAACAAAACTTTCTAGCTCTCTGGGGAGGGGTGTATATCTATATAGATAATTGTACATCATCCCCTCCCAACTCTATAAATCAGTATATTCCTTGGTCGTTTTTTTCAACTGAAATGGCAAAGCTGCTTACTGGTCACTTGGAGCTCTCCTGAGGTAAACTTATATTTCTTCAAGTAGATCCAGTTCACATTCAGGTTGCAGTCGAAAGAAGAGAAAGAGGCCTAATCCAAAGAGTACTTTCCCTAGCACCAGGCCTCAGATTCAGCAGGAGCCCAAGGGAGCACAGCTCTTGAACCTTTCTGAGGGTTCCCCCTCTTCCCCACCAACCTACCTTGTCCATTGAATAGAAGGTGCAGCTGCATGACAAGTCCTGGCTTAGGAAAGCGGGCAGCCGGCCAGCCACCAAGGGCTTTGCCACACGCCCAGCAGCCCTCATTAACCCCCAGAGAAGCCCGCACCACCCTTTCTCCACTTCTTATGTGATTTTGGGTGGCGGGTGACTTGCTGGCCTTTTTAGCCGGGGTGGGGGGTGGTCCAGGAGAGCCCCAGGTGAGCAAGGCCTGCTTGGGCTGGCTGGATCTCTAGCCAGCCCAAGCAGTCCTCACTTGCTCGGGGCTCTCCTTTCTTGAATCATGTTGCTTTCGGCTGGGGGGGGTATATGCTAATGAGTTATGCTAATGAGCTCCACCACCTATTTTTCTACAAAGCGATCCATGCCTTGCACTAATGGCCAGCTGATCCGGCAACAACATGTGTGTGGAAGTATGAGGGCACTGTATGCACAGGGAGAGACCTGCAGGCACATGGATCTCCATGAAAGGCCATGTGAAGCAGAGGGAGAGGACAAAGGGGGAGAGAGAAGCGGGGTCAAAGGGCAGCTCTCAGGTTAAGACAAATCAAGGCATCCCATTAAAAAAGATAACATCTACACACAGTTGGAGCAATGTAATGCCTCCCAATGCCCAGGCATGTGAGTCGCTCATGCCAACTGTTATGTATGTGAATTTATGCGTGTATGTGAACTGAAGTGGAGCCATACGAACGGAGCTTGGGGAACTGGGATCAATGGGCAGCAGGATCCAAATCCCTGCTGCCCTGCACCAAATCCCTGCTGCCTGCTGCCCTGCACCAATCACAGGCCCCTGGCTGGTTTGAATGATCCAATAATATGCTTGTGCGGGAACCCAGAGTTGTATATAGTTGTGGCCCCATTGGCCGGTGCTTGAGTCCTGTTAGTTTCAGTTTCAGTTTATTTCAATTTATATCCCGCTCTTCCTGCCAAGGCAGCTCAGGGCGGCTTACAACATATAAAATCTAACAAAGTTTGGCTTTAAAAATACTCTCCTGAGGTAAACTTATATTTCTTCAAGTAGATCCAGTTCACATTCAGGTTGCAGTCGAAAGAAGAGAAAGAGGCCTAATCCAAAGAGGCCTAATCCAATGTTCCCCATTGATCCCAGTTCCCCAAGCTCCGTTCGTATGGCTCCACTTCAGTTCACATACATGCATAAGTTCACATACATAACAGTTGGCATGAGCGACTCACATGCCTGGGCATTGGGAGGCATTACATTGCTCCAACTGTGTGTAGATGTTATCTTTTTTAATGGGATGCCTTGATTTGTCTTAACCTAACGCCAATTTACAACAATTTAAAACAGAAAAATAATAAAACATATAGAACAGCGATCTGCCGAGATGCTACACTACAACCTTCCATGAAGTTTCAATGCCAGTTAGTTATAAGCCAGCCGGAAGAGGGCTGTCTTACAGGCCCTGTGGAACTGCCCAAGGTCCCGCAGGGCCTGCACCTCTTCCAGCAGTTGGTTCCGCCAGCAAGGCGCCGTTACCAAAAAGGCCCTGTCCCTGGTGGATTTCAGACGGGCCTCCTTTGGCCCAGGGATTACAAGCAGGTTTTGAGAATCCGATCTTAGTACTCTCTGGGGAACATGTGGGGAGAGACGGTTCTTAAGGTGGGCAGGTCCTAGGCCATATAGGGCTTTAAAGGTAATAACCAGCACCTTGTACCGGACTTGGTTTATTATTGGCAGCCAGTGCTGGTCCCGAAGCCCCGGCTGAATGTGCTCCCGTCTTGGGAGCCCTAATAACAGCCGGGCAGCGGCATTCTGCACTAACTGCAACTTCTGGGTTCAGCACAGGGGCAGCCCCATGTAGAGGGCATTACAGTAGTCCAACCTCGAGGTGACCGAGGTTTGTTTGTTAGTGCAGCCACCTGCCATGCTGTACTCGATAAAGAGCTTGTTACCACTACAGCCGTGCCTCATTGATGCATAGAACCCACTATATAATATCAACAAGGTCTTGCATGGTCTAGCAGCGGAGAAAGCAAGCGTCTTGGTGATCAGAGAGCAGAGTCAGGGGAATGACATCATAGGATCCAAGGCTGGGCTCTCCAAGCCTGTAGGCTTCAGCAAGTGCCTGCTTCTAGATGTAAACCCCATTTCTGCACCAAAATTGAACCATTTAGAAGAAGAAGAAGATATTGGATTTATATCCCGCCCTTCACTCCGAAGAGTCTCAGAGCGGCTCACAATCTCCTTTACCTTCCTCCCCCACAACAGACACCCTGTGAGGTGGGTGGGGCTAAGAGAGCACTTACAGCAGCTGCCCTTTCAAGGACAACCTCTGCCAGGGCTATGGCTAACCCAAGGCCATTCCAGCAGGTGCAAGTGGAAGAGTGGGGAATCAAACCCGGTTCTCCCAGATAAGAGTCCACACACCTAACCACTACACCAAACTGGCTCTCAAGATTGCTAGCACTGCAGAGATCCTTAAGCATTAAGTGGTTCCTCAGGTCTGTGTAGTATATTATTGCTTCCCTGTAGGGTGTTTTTGATTCCGGTGGAAGCTGGGTTGAGGTAGCCGGCTCAAGTTTGACTCAGCCTTCCATCCTTCTGAGGTTGGTAAAATGAGTCCCCAGCTTGTGTGTGTGTGTGTGTGGGGGGGGGGATGTAGGGGAAAAGGCAATGGCAATGGCAAACCACCCCGTAAAAAGTCTGCCGTGAAAACGTCATGATGCGACGTCACACCAGAGTCGGAAGCGACTGGTGCTTGCACAGGGGACTACTTTTTACCTTTTTAGGGTGTTTTCACATATGCTGAGTGATGCAGTTTAAAACCACTTCAGGGATGGTTTGCAAATGGATTTTGGCATTCCACACAGTAAAATCCAATTGTAAAGGGTATTGGAAGTGGATTGAAAGTACATTATGTGAAAGTGCCCTGGTGTGGACATATGAACCCTGAATAACCCACACTAGCCTGAGCTTGGAAGTTTAGCAGAATTAGCCATGGTTAGTACTAGAGTCGGTTTGGTGTAGTGGTTAAGTGCACGGACTCTTATCTGGGAGAACCTGGTTTCATTCCCCACTCCTCCACATGCACCTGCTGATGTGACCTTGAGTCAGTCACAGGTTCTCACAGAGCTGTTCCTCTCAAGAGCAGTTTCTATTAAAGCTCTCTCAGCTCCACCGAACTCACAGGGTGTGTGTTGTGGGGCGGGGAAGGGAAAGGAGATTCTAAGCCATTTTGAGACTCCTTTGGATAGTGAAGGGCAGGGTGTAAATCCAGTTTGGTGTAGTGGTTAAGTGTGCAGACTCTTATCTGGGAGAACTGGGTTTGATTCCCCACTCTTCCACTTGCAGCTGCTGGAATGGCCTTGGGTCAGCCATAGCTATCATAGAGGTTGTCCTTGAAAGGGAAGCTGCTGTGAGAGCCCTCTCAGCCCCACCCACCTCACAAGGTGTCTGTTGTGGGGGGAGAAGATATAGGAAATTGTAAGCTGCTCTGAGTCTTTGATTCAGAGAGAAGGGTATGGTATAAATCTGCAGTTTTCTTCTTCTTCTATGTCTGCTCATCACTTGCCCTGGAAACTCCATGAGGTGGCACTATAAGGCATAGGCTTCCCAACCCCCCCCCCCCCGCCCTGGCGGGGGACCCCAGGATTTGCAGCCTCCTCCCCCGCTCTCCAAAAATCTGGAAGGGGGGAAAACAGCGCCACTCTCCCCCATTGTCTCCTCCGCTGTCACCCGCCAGCCCTTGCCTCGACCAGGGCATGACTAACGCTCACTTGCCTACTTACGTCCCTTCCAACCTTCAGTTGCTCGGCCAGTGCAAAAAGACGCGTCCCAACAAAGGAGCAGCGCACCTGGAGCCACCGCGGGCCCTACTACATCCCCGCATGCCAGGTCCTAGCACCTGCCGTTTTCTCGGACTTTTCCTCGATCCCAGTGCTCACAGGCTCGGCCTTAATTATTCCAACTCTGGCCACAACTCAGACTATAAGTTTCTGAGGCCTGACCCCCGCCCTTCTGCTTTTCATTAACGAGTTGGCGTTGGGAGTTAGCAGTAGGGTTGCCAATCCCCAGGTGGGGGCAGGGGATACCCCAGTTTGGAGGCCCTTCCCCCCACTTCAGGGTCATCAGAAAGAGGGGGGAAGGGAGGGAAATGTCTGCTGGGAGCTCTGTTATTCCCTATGGAGATTTATTCCCATAGAAAATCATGGAGAATTGATTTGCGGGTATCTGGAACTCTGGGGGGGCTGTTTTTTGGGGTAGAGGCACCAAAATTTTAGTATAGCATTTAGTGCCTCTCCCCAAAATACCCACCAAGTTTCAAAAAGATTGGAACAGGGGGTCCAATTCTATGAGCCCCAAAAGAAGGTGCCCTTATTCTTCATTATTTCCTATGGAAGGAAGGAATTGAAAAGGTGTGCCGTCCCTTTAAATGTGATGGCCAGAATTCCCTTTGGAGTTCAATTATGCTTGTCACAGCCTTGATCTTGGCTCCACCCTAAAGTCTCCTGGCTCCACCCCCAAAGTCCCCAGATATTTCTTGAATTGGACTTGGCAACCCTAATAAGGCACTTAATTAAAAGGGTACTCACATCTTTCCGAAACCTAGATGGCCTGGGTTAGCTCAGTCTTGTCAGATATCAGAAGCTCAGTGGAGTTGGTTTTGGTTTCATGACAGACCAACACAGAACTCTGAGGTTGCCACACAGAGGCAGGCAACGGCAAACCACCTCTAAATGTCTCTTGCCCTGAACCCCCCCCCCTTTTTTTTGATTGGCATTACCTCAGTGATCACACCGTCCTGCCATATGTTTTAATTGTTGTTTTTAGACTTTTGCATGTTTTAATGATTGGTTTATGTTTAAATTGTTTTACTTGTTGTTTTCATACTTTTGTGTGTGTACTTTAGCTAGGTTTTAATTATTTGAATGATGTGTTTTTGCTTGGTTTTAATGTGTTTTTATTATGTACGTTTTTTAAAATCCATTTGCCGCTTTGGTGGTCCTGATGAGCGCTGAAAGGTGGAGGTAGAAACCATGTAAATATATAAATAGTACACACGTGTCACAAAATGGCTGCCATAAAATGGCTCCTGCAGGAGGCAGAGTGAGCCACAAAATGACTGCCACAGCTGACCTTCAATCACACTGTGACAATCCTTGCGCTGTGGTGGCAGATTTTTTTCAAAAATCTGTGAAGCCAACCAAATCTGAACAGCCAATCAGAAGTCTTTTTGGGCAAAAGCCCCTTCTGGCCTTGCCCACTTTCTCAAAACTCTCAACAGGCACCAGGAAAGGTGCTGGTGGACCGTGTAGCACCAATGGGCATCGCATTGGTGACTTCTGCTCTATGTTGAAATACACAGCGTCTTTTGCTGAACAGGCGTGCCGGACATTCAAGCAGCAACGCAGGGGAGGGAATTGGCATATCGGAGTCTTATGGGAAGCTGATATACGTCTTGTTTATTGTGCATCTGGGGCGCCGAACTGTGTGTCCTTAAAGAATTGTGAATTTCACGCAACGGAGTAGCAGATGTATGCCTCGTAGTCAAAATAATTCACTTTGCCTGCCAATGCCTCTATCCTTGTTCATCATAGTTAATAATATTAAGCATATTCTTAACTGTACATAGTTCACCCACATCAGCTTGTGCACTGGTAATTAAGATGATATTTCACTCGCAGGAGTATATTAGCGCATTATTGGTTGTCCATAAATAAGTAGCTCCTAATGCACTGGGCGACATCTGTGAAGAAACTATTAAATAGTGGGGGAAAGATAATTAGGATGTGAGATTGGGAAACACCACAAACCCACAGAGGCATCAACAGCCTGACAATTAATGTATGTTGCATACGAACTAGGGAGGCTGCAACTTCTCTGTCAGACAAGCTTTGGTAGGCGAGTCAGAATGTGCACTTCACACCTTGGCTAGTTTGGTGTAGTGGTTAAGTGTGTGGACTCTTATCTGGGAGAACCGGGTTAGATTCCCCACTCCTCCACTTGCAGCTGCTGGAATGGCCTTGGGTCAGCCAGAGCTGTCGCAGGAGTTGTCCTTGAAAGGGCAGCTGCTGTGAGAGCCCTCTCAGCCCCACCCACCTCATAGGGTGTCTGTTGTGGGAGGAGAAGATATAGGAAATTGTAAGCTGCTCTGAGTCTCTGATTCAGAGAGAAGGGCAGGGTATAAATCTGCAGTCGTCTTCTTCTTCTTCTTCTTCTTCTTCTTCTTCTTCTTCTTCTTCTTCTTCTTCTTCTTCTTCTTCTTCTTCTTCTAATGCAGGCCTCATCCTGCCCATACAACAATGCAAAAACCTTTGTTGCTCTGGATACTATAATTATTTTATATTTATTTCCAGGACTTTGTTTGTAGCAGGAGCCCCTTTGCATATTAGGCTACACCCTCCTGATGTAGCCAATCCTCCTGGAGCCTACAGTAGAGGAGAAGAGGAGAGGAGAGTGAGAGCGGCATAAGGCTAGTGGGGAATCGGTCTCTGTGTGAGACAGGATGCTGGACTAGGTGGACCTCTGGCCTAATCCTCCAGGGCTGTTTTTATGCTTTGAAGAAATAACATATGATTTTGACTTATATCATTATGATTACTTTTTGCAGCATTTCTTGCTTCTTTTTTGGAAACTGTCAGAACACGTCCTCCTCCCCACCCCCCCAAACTGGGATCTCTCCATACCCCAACCGTTTAAGCTCAACAGAAAAAGAAAGTCACTGTAAATTAATTCTGCTCCAAATGTTATCTTTTGGACTCTCAACATTTTCCCCATGTCAAATTTACAATAAACAGTTTGATAACTAAAAGCCTTAGACTGTGCCGGGAGCTCAAAAAACCAAATTTCAATTTAAATCCATCACTAAACTTATTGTCTAGGCATTGGCTATTGATTTAAGTTAGCTTAAATTCTTTTTCAAGGTCTGAACGGACTTCATTTAAGATAAAGTTTCAGAGGCTGGGCATAATGTATGGTCATAAAGTTCACCCATTTTGCATTAGCGAGAGAGCTAATTTCACCATGCACTTTAGTTTATACCCACTGTTCCCTCTAAGCTGAGTTAGTGTGAGCTAACTCACAGTTTTTAAGCCTCCAGCTCACACATTTTTATTTTATTTTTGGTCTTAGCTCAGGAAGGATGCCCCCAGAGAAAATTAATTTATGCGGTAGCCAAATAGTTCAGTCACATGTTTAATGCCAGTAGTTTATGAAGTTGAAGTTCTGCTCACAAGAATCCACAGCTTAGAGGGAGCATAGTTCATATCCCTCAATACCACATCTTCTTCAGAATGCCTCAACCTGAAAATTTGCAGGGACTGGACAACAAAAACACTTCACATCTATCGGGGAAAAGTTATGTTGGCTGCTAATTTGTTTTTGAATCCAAGTCAAGGTGTCCAAGTCCTACATAATTGAAGAACAAATCAGCCAGTACCATAATGCCCCTGTATAAATCGACGGTGCAGTCTCATTTGGAGTACTGTGTGCAGTTCTGGTCGCCGCACCTCAAAAAGGATATTATAGCATTGGAGAAAGTCCAGAAAAGGGCAACTAGAATGATTAAAGGGATGGAACACTTTCCCTATGAAGAAAGGTTGAAACACTTGGGACTCTTTAGCTTGGAGAAACGTCGACTGCGGGGTGCCATGATAGAGGTTTACAAGATAATGCATGGGATGGAGAAAGCAGAGAAAGAAGTACTTTTCTCCCTTTCTCACAATACAAGAACTCATGGGCGTTCGATGAAATTGCTGAGCAGACAGGTTAAAACGAATAAAAGAAAGTACTTCTTCACCCAAAGGGTGATTAACATGTGGAATTCACTACCATAGGAGGTGGTGGCGGCCACAAGCATAGCTACCTTCAAGAGAGGTTTAGATAAAAATATGGAGCAGAGGTCCATCAGTGGCTATTAGCCATAGTGTGTGTGTGTGTGTATAATTTTTTTTTTTTTTGCCACTGTGTGACACAGAGTGTTGGACTGGATGGGCCACTGGCCTGATCCAACATGGCTTCTCTTATGTTCTTCTGTGACACAGAGTATTGGACTTGATGGGACATTGGCCTGATCCAACATGGCTTCTCTTATGTTCTTATGTGACACAGAGTGTTGGACTGGATGGGCCACTGGCCTGATCCAACATGGCTTCTCTTGTGTTCTTATGTGACACAGGGTGTTGGACTGGATGGGCCATTGGCCTGATCTAACATGGCTTCTCATGTTCTTATGAAGAACCATCTAGCCCTATGAACCCCCATACACCATGGTCTTCTAGTTCCTACCTTCTGCTTGGATCCACACTTAAGGTGGCCTACTACAATCTATTGCTTTTTTATACAGTAGCTCCCATCTTGTGAAGCAGATTCTTTCAGCAGATGAGTGGTGAACACCATCTTTAGAAGTTTTTAGAAGGCTCTGTAAGGCCGTTTGGTTTGTGAAGGATTTAAGCTGCAGGCATTCTGGGGGGAGGTGAATTCTCTGGGGTTTTATTGTCCTTTGTGGTTTGTTGAGCTCCCACAGAAGGTGCCTGTCTCAGACTCACTGGATCCAAGAGGCTGGTCTGTGGACGTTTCCTTGCTTCTCCTAACCCTCAGTGTCTCTTGTCATCTGTGACCCATTGATCATAGAATAATTTTGGGAGCATCTTTAATTTCAAGGATCCAAATCCTGTTGTGAAAATGTAGAAGGGGGCAAGCACTCTTGAGACTTTACTCATTTTGGGCTTGGGGGGGGGGAAATCCTCCCTGGTCTGAAAGAAGAAGATATTGGATTTATATTCTGCCCTATACTCTGAATCTCAGAGTCTCAGAGTGGCTCACAATCTCCTCTACCTCCCCCCCGCCCCGACAACAGACACCCTGTGAAGTGGGTGGGGCTGAGAGAAATCTTACAGCAGCTGCCCTTTCAAGGACAACGCCTACGAGAGCTATGGCTGACCCAAGTGGAGGAGTGGGGAGAGCAGCTGCAAGTGGAGGAGTGGGGAATCAAACCCGGTTCTCCCAGATAAAAGCACTTTTAATATTAACCACTTTTAATATTTCCCCCCACGAAAAAAAGGGGTAAATAACCAAAACATGTAAAGCATCAGGTAGAAATCTTCATCATGACACTGTGGCCACGTAGGAGAAAGTAATGTAAAACGTACGATGGGAGTAAGGTTTTATTATGACCATTCTAATTCAAGAAGCATTTTAAGGTAGATGCTGAGCTGATATAATTGAGTCCACCTTCCAGTGATGTCAGGGGTGTGTGGCATATGCAAATGAGTTGTGCTGATCAGCTCCGGCACCCCTTTTTCTATGAAATAACCTCTGAACATAACCATTTTGAAAATGGCTATGTAAGACACAAGAGACTGGGAAATCACTATTTTGAGAAAGGTTGATCTGGTGGTGGCAGTAAGTTTCCCCAGATCCCTTTCTATACCTAGGGTTGCTAAGTTCAATTCAAGAAGTCTCTGGGGACTTTGGGGGTGGAGCCAGGAGACTCTGGGGGTGGGGCCAGGAGCAAGGTTGTGACAAGCAGATTTGAACTCCAAAGGGAGTTCTGGCCATCACATTTAAAGGGACCGCACACCTTGTAGATGCCTTCCTTCCATAGGAAATAATGAAGGATAGGGGCACCTTCTTTTGGGGCTCATAGAATTGGACCCTGTGGTCCAATCTTTTTGAAACTTGGAGGGTATTTTGGGAAGAGGCACTGGATGCTATGCTGCAAATGTGGTGCCTCTAACTTAAAAAAAAACAGATCCCCTCTGAGTCCCAGATACCTGCAGATCAATTCTCCATTATTTTCTATGGGAATAAATTTCCATTGGGAATAATGGAGTTCCCAGCAGACATTTCCCTCCCCTCCCCTCCCCCTGCTTTCTGATGACCCTGAAGCGAGGGGAGGGCCTCCAAACCAGGGGATCGCTGCCCCTGATTGACCCATAAGGGCCCTGCAGGATCTCTCAGAATTCTGCAGGGCCTGTAAGGCAGAACTGTTTCGACAGGCCTTCAACATCTGAATCCGGGAGAGAGCCACCACCTCTCACCGCTGAGGAGCTGCGAATGTCATGGGATCATTAACAGAAAAAAAGGAAGATCCCGCCATATCAAGCGTATAGCACCACAGAACATCTTAAATGCATTTGATTGGTTTTAATTTTTTTTATATAATTGATTGTTAGCCACCCTAAGTTCGCTTGTGGAGAGGGCAGGATATAAATGTAAAGAAATAATAAAAAAATCCTGTTTCCAGGTATGCATACACACACACACAAAACAAGAAAGTGACTTGCAAATATCAGATGGCAATCTTATTCGACACTACGAACCAAGGAAGAAGAAGAAGATATTGGATTTATATTCCGCCCTCCACTCAGAGTGGCTTACAATCTCATTTATCTTTCTCCCCCACAACAGCCACCCTGTGAGGTGGGTGGGGCTGAGAGGACTCTCACAGCAGCTGCCGTTTCAAGGACAACCTCTGCAATAGCTATGGCTGACCCAAGGCCATTCCAGCAGCTGCAAGTGGAGGAGTGGGGAATCAAACCCGGTACTCCCAAATAAGAGTCCGCACACTTAACCACTACACCAAACTGGCTCCCACTCCCAAACTGGAAGCCATTTGTCCTGACAATAATATTCATGGCAAACTTTGGCTTGGATACACCAGAGGGTTTTTTTTTTTTTTGTCAGGCATAAGACTTTATGCACATCACCCTCCCACGAAATCCTGTTCCTGGGTGAAAGGGGACCCATGGGAAGAAGATTTCAGGCTACCATAATGGAAGGCGGAGGTGAAAGTCATGATCTATGAAATGGATGGTGGAAATGTTTCTGCCTGCAGAAAACCTCCAGTGGATCCTAGTCATTGTCACTGGAGTACATGGGCTGGGCAGGAGTGTTAATGGTTAGAGTGTCAGCCTAGGCCCTGGTTGAAATAGTAGCAAAAGACACTTGACTTACAACATGGTTACCAATATCCAAGTAGTGGCTTGAGATCTCTGAGAATTACAACTGGTCTTCAGAATACATAGATAGTTCACCTGGAGAAAATGGCTGCTTTAGAAAATGGACTCTATGGCATTATATCCCACTGAGGTCCCTCCCTCTCCCAAGCCTCACCCTCAAAATCTCTAGGAATTCCCAACACAGACCTGGGCAACCCTACCACAACAGAGTATCATTAGTGTAGAACTGTTGGGATATGTAGAATTTCACTTCCTTCTGTCATGAAACAGTTAACTTGTCTGTGTTTATGCTTGCAGATCGTTAGGTGAGCTTAGAACCAATGAGCTGGGTTGCACATTTTTCCCGCTCTAGAAGGGGTACATCCATGTGTAACAAAATAACCTGTAACCTGGCCATTGGTCAATTCATAGTTAGGTGATGTAACTTGAGAGTCATACCTATGCGTTTTGGGAGCTTCTTCTCCTTTCTTTGTTCTAAGACCAGACTGTGAACCTCCATCTTGGAGACAGCATCAGCTTTCAACAGGTAGCTAAGTCAGTTAGAACGCTTTTATTGTCTATTGTTCTTTTTCCACTTATATACCCTTCCTAAGTTTCATTAGTAAACTTTCTTTTAGATAATTCACATGCTGTGGGCTGCATTATTGTTTTATTCTACTTTATATTTCCCATAAGAACTGGCCATGTCTCCACTTAGCCATACAACAAAATAATGATGGGCTGAATTTCTGAATCAACTTTATTTTAGCACACATCTTTTCGACCTCCAAAACCATCATCAATGTGCATCAAAGCCTATAAATGATGAACATTTAACATGCAAAGAATCTTTCCCCCCACTAAAGCTCATAACATACTAAGAGGACTCCACACTTCGAAATAGTTAAAAGGTAATCTTGTGGATTAATTTCTTCATCATCCTTCTGTGATCCTGGCCTAGATTATCAATGAATGGATTCAGAGAAGCATGTCCTCTATATTCTCTGGAGAGCCAGTTTGGTGTAGTGGTTAAGTGTGTGGACTCTTATCTGGGAGAAACGGGTTTGATTCCCCGCTTCTCCACTTGCACCTGCTAGCATGGCCTTGGGTAAGCCATAGCTCTGGCAGAAGTTGTCCTTGAAAGGGCAGCTGCTGTGAGAGCCCTCTCCAGCCCCACCCACCTCACAGGGTGTCTGTTGTGGGGGAGGAAGGTAAAGGAGATTGTGAGCCGCTCTGAGACTCTTCGGAGTGGAGGGCAGGATATAAATCCAATATCTTCTTCTTCTTCTATCTTCTTCTTCAAAATCTACTCCTTGGAATCAGAAATCCTGAAAGGAAAGAGATGTATTCAGACAGTCGATTGAGAGTCAGAAGGGTTTCTATCCCCTCCAGTCATTTCCAGTAAATCCCATTTACTCATGATGTGTCTTTCTAGTCATACAAACTATTCTTAACACAGATATGTATGTCACTTCCATTAATTGGCCTTCTCAGTACCCCAGCAGTGGGTGTTAAAATACAGAGAAACCGACTTGTCACGTACAATCACACAGGGGAGCTCATCAATTACTGGAGTACATGCTGGAAGAATTCTTTTTTGAATCTCCTTCTCACTCCCCTCCTGGTCCAGCCTTCCTAAAATCCTCTTTGAATGAGAATTAAGCGAGGCACCCTACCTAGAATGGCACTGCTAAATATGGTGGAATACCACCATACCAAAAGAGCAGGAAAAACACACTACTGGATTAGGTGTACCAGAACGTTAATGTTAATAATGTTATATATTAAAATGTTTTTTTTGTCTAAAACACTGTTTTTAAGAAGAAATCCTGACAGGACAAAATATTAGCCTGCCCAGACAGCTGAGAAAGCTTGATTGCCAGGAAAAAGAACCTCTACAATTGCAAGAAAACACTCAGCTATACTTACCGGCAAACCTCCCATAAAATGCCTCATTATTTGCATGTGACTGTACACCTGAGGGCTTGGAACAGACAAGGTGAAGATTACAAGTCTCATTCTGTCAGTAAGATGCAAATTGCAAACCCCAGCAGCCTCGATTTGCCTCAGGGCCATGCAAAAAAGAGGCTGAAACAAAAGTATTGAGATTCATGATTATCTTCGTGTCTGATTCCTCGGAAGCTAAAAATCTCCTGGTAGCTGAGGCTACTAAGTACACTGGGCTCCTGAAAGGGAGCCAATCCCCAGGTGGTGCAGGGAATAAAGGTTACCATGAACCTCCACTCAAACCAGCCTCAACATTAATACACCGTAAGTATCACTCAGAACACTCAGTAATTATATAAATAATCAAAATTTCATCGAATCAATCAAAAGGTTATGGAAGATACTAAGGAACGAGAGTCCGCACCCACACCCAGAGAGGTGGCTCTATTGCCTGCCTTTGCATCCTGGCCCTGGTATTCCTTGGAAGTCTCCCATCCAAGTTCTTGCCAGGGTCAGCCCTCCACATCTTCCAAGATCTAATAACATTGGACTTTCCTGGGCTATCCAGTTCAGGGCCAATTCTTGCAAATCTCAAGTGGAAGGGGAAAAAAAGAAATCAAAGATGATAATGACTGGAAGGTTCTTCCCTAAATATCTAAAGGAGGCTGTTCTTCATCTCTTGTTAAAAAGCCTTCCCTAGACAAGGGCATGTGTCCCCTTTCTTGTGATGGAGATTGAAAACATGGTGACTGAGCACCTCATGGGTTTCCTAGATGACTGTAACTGGGGGAGCCCAGATGCCAAACCAGCCAGTGAGGTCAAGACAATGGCAGCAGTAAGTGAAGGGCAGTACAGATGATGGGGCTAGAGACAGGGCCAGACATGCAAGGGCCAGAATCTACAGACCCTGGGAGAAAAACCAAAACCCAGGCAGCAACCTGAATAGAAGGTGTGTTCCAGGACCACCATATTCGGGTGAGGTTGTTTGACTGCTACCTCAGCTATTCTCCTGGGTTTATGCTGTGGGTGCTGAGGTGTGAGTGGACACTACGCCTGAGGGGTGGGTTGAGATGCTAAGTCAGGCTGTAAAAGAGGGCATTCAGAAGAACGTGGGTTGGCTGGAGTGAGTTGGGGCTGGGTCAGCGTGGCCTGCCTAAGGAAGGAGTGAAGCAACATGGAGTCATGGTATTTACCTCTGGAAAGACGGACTAAAGATTGCTGGCTTGCAACTGGACTAGACAGAACTTTGTGAGCAGGGGCGGTCCAATGGTATCTAGGTGTCCTAGGTGCCCCCTGGAGGGTGGGGGAGGGTGCACACGGTGAAGCAGAAAGGCTGTGCATTGCCTGCTTGTTGTTGCCCTGCCTTCCAGAAGCAGAAATGGAGCAACGGGTGCCAGGCAGCCTCTCTGCGCTGCTGCGTGCACCTTCCCCGGCCTCTGGCTTTGCCCACTGGGGCGGCAGAAGGGTGCGGGGCAGGCGCCACAGAGGAGGCCATGCAAGGCACAGCCTCTTCCTGACTCCCAGAGCCTCTCCTGCCTGGCGATATCAATTGCCCTGGATGCGGGGGGGGGAGTGCCCAATCTGGCACCCCTCCCAGCCTGTGTCCTAGGCAGCTGCCTAGGCTGCCCAGTGGATGGGCTGCCTCTGTTTGTGAGCAAGACCCATGCAGTGTTCTCCATTGCTCTAGGTAGCCCACAGGCCATCAGCCCCACCTACAATGATACTTCTTCTCTCGACCATTTCCAATCTGGGTTCAGATTGGCTGTGGAACATAGATTGTCTTGGTTGCTCTGGTAGCAAATCTTTATGTGTTGTTAAGTGAAACGTTTCTTTATTAATACTGCTTGATCTCTTGGCTTGCTTTGACACAGACCACCCAGTATCGCTGAAGTGCCTGGAATATGGTATTAAAGGAAAGGCCTAGGATGGTTTAAACCTTTCTTGTCTGATGGTTTGCAGAAAATGGCTGTGGCGGATTCCAAATCAGCTTCACGGGTTTGATTCTGTCGCGTGGCACAGGTCTCAGTTTTGGTTGCTATCAAATTTTGTCGTGAGGTTGTCCATAGCTTTGGAGTTGTGTGTCGTCAATACACTGATGATGCTCAGCTGTGTGTTTCTTTATTTAAACTGCCAGAAGTAGCCATCTCCCTCCTAAGCAAGTATCTAATTGCTATGGTCAAGTGGCTGCAAGAAAACAAGGTGAACATGAATCAAGGAAAGGTGGAATAGATGTTCATTGGCAATGCTTGATATCCTGAAGGGAATAATGCTCCCTATTCTTGATGATGGATAGCCCAGTCTCATCAGATCTTGGAAGCTAGGCCCTTGGAAGTGCACCAAGGAACACCAGGGTTGCTTTCAGAGGCAGGCAATGGCAAACCATGAACATATGAACATATGAAGCTGCCTTATACTGAATCAGACCTTTGGTCCATCAAAGTCAGTATTGTCTTCTCAGACTGGCAGCGGCTCTCCAGCTGAGGTTTTTCACACCTATTTGCCTGGACCCTTTTTTGGAGATGCCGGGGATTGAACCTGGGACCTTCTGCTTCCCAAGCAGATGCTCTACCACTGAGCCACCGTCCCGCCCCTAACCATCTCTTACTATCCCTTGCTGTGAAAGCCCCATGAGGAGTCAACTTCAGTCAGCTGCAACTTGATGGACATAAAATCTTGATGAAACTGCCTCTAGTGAAACAAATTAATCAATTTTTTGTTAGATCCTGCATTCCTATTAGAAAGCTAGTAGGGCCAGTCAGGGCCGGATTAACAATTAGGCCAAGTAGGCACTGCCCTATGGCCCCCCCATGCCTTTAGGGGCCCTGGGCTGGCTCCCCCCCCCCGGTTTCCCCCCTGCTTGCAGCCCTCCCAGCCTCCACGCACAGCCAGCAACTGAGCCTTTCTTTGTCCGACTTTCCTGGTGTGGCTGCTGCTGGTGTCATCACCAATGATAATAAAGGCTTTGGAGTGTAAGTTGTTTGAATGGCAATCCTGAGGTTGCCATTCATAAATAGTGTTACCCAAAATATTTGTAGATCATTCATAAGATGTTTGGTTCGCCAAAGCAAAAAGCACTTCTGAAATAGCAATATTAAATTCCATTAAAGTGCCAGAGCAAATAATAATAATAATAATAATAATAATAATAATAATAATAATAATAATAATAATAATAATAATAATAATAATAATAATAATAATAATAATAATAATACTTTTTATTTATATCCCGCCCTCCCCGCCAGGGCAGGCTCAGGGCGGCTCACAACACATAACTACAATGTACAATAAAAAACCATACATGATAATGACATCCCTTCATAAATGTCTAACTGGCAGCAAATATGTACCAACCTAGTAACATGAAAACATTTAAACAATTAAAAATACAGTTAGCATTATGCATTAATTCAATTTAAATATGCATAAACAGAAACAGTGGAAGAAGGACCAACAACTGTAATGAGGGTATGCCTGATAAAATGTCTTCACTTGCTGGTAGGGTTGCCAGTTCTGGGTTGGAAATACCTGGAGATTATGGGGGGGGGGGGTGGAAACGAAGGATAGGGTTTGGGGAAGAGAGGGGCTTCAATGGGGTATAATGCCATAGAACTGACCTTCCAAAGCGGCCATTTTCTCCAGATGAATCGATCTCTGTCCCCTGGAGACCAGCAGTAATATTGGAAGATCTCCAGCCACTGTCTGGAGATTGGAAAAAAAGAGCCAAAACCTAGGTTTCTGTGACCAACCAGCCTCAAAAAACTCACAAATAATATACATACATAAAGATATATTCAATTTACAAAATATTATCTCTTATGAATCAAATTTCCATAGAAAAGGTATCCTAACCCATATACAAAGACACCCCCTCTGATTTAAAAAAAAAGAGTACAAAATGGTATTCAAACAATCCAGAATGGAGTTCACTGTTCATATCAATTTGCAGGGCTTTTTTTTGTAGCAGGAACTCCTTTTCATATTAGGCCGCACCTCCCTGATGTAGCTAATCCTCCTGAAGCTTACAGTAGGCCCTGTATTAAGAGCCCTGTAACCTCTAGGAGAATTGGCTACTTCAGGGGTGTGTGGCCTAATATTCAAAGGAGTTCCTGCTACAAAAAAAGCCCCATCAACTTGAATAAACAAATTTCAATCTTCCATGGGTACAGAATTACATAACAACATAAGAGAAGTCATGTTGGATCAGGCCGATGGCCCATCCAGTCCAACATTCTTTATCACACAGTGGCCAAAACCAAGCACCATCAAGAGGCCCACCAGTGGACTAGAAGCCCTCCCACTGTGCTGCCCCAAGCACCAAGAATACAGAGCATCACTGCCCCAGACAGAGAGTTCCAACAATATGCTGTGGCTAGTAGTCACTGATGGACCTCTGTTCCACATTCACAGTAACGAGACGGTACTCGGCTCTCTTCGTTTCACTTTCATTTTTTCCAGCTTACACCTGTAGCACTTAGATCATGGCAAGAACTCATATGAGCACAGCTTCCAGTGCAGTAGTCAAAAGTCTTGCCACTGTCTGGAGGTAACAAAACAAACAGTACACTGCTCCAGACACAACAAGAAACAATGTAGTAATAGTATTTTTTTTTTTTTACAAATATACACTATGGGCGTTTTCGCACTAACCTTCAGCCGGCGCGACCCCCCCTCTTCACCGCGCAGGATCTGCGCGGATTTCGCACTAAACGCCGCGGAGCAGCCGGAAGAGCCGGGAACTCCCGGCGCAAAAGCGGCGCAAACGGAAACTGCTTTTTGGCGGTTTCCATTTGCGCCGCAAAAGCGCCGGGAGTTTCCGGCTCTTCCGGCTGCTCCGCGGCGTTTAGTGCGAAATCTGCGCAGATCCTGTGCGGTGAAGAGGGGGGTCGCGCCGGCTGAAGGTTAGTGCGAAAACGCCCTATGCAAATACCAGATATAAAGTATGGACAACGGTGGGTCGATCCAATTTACCGTTTCAAATTTTCCTCAAGTCCAAGGATGAATAGATTGAATCCAAAGGTGTTATAGTCCTGTTTGAAGAACTTGTGTTTCCGTGGGCATCCCTGCAAACATTTACCAGTTGCTGAAGCATGCAATAATTATATAGGGGAAGATTCTGAAGAAGTTCTTGCAACTGTAAGTTCATTGGCGGCTGGTTTGGCCCCATTTCCAAAGTGATTACAATTATTATTGTAAGCTCTTTGGAGTCCAACTTGGTCCCACGTCAAAGTGATAGCAAGACTATAAGTTCTTTGGATCCAATCTATTCATTCTTGGACCTGAGGGAGATTTGAAACGATGAACCGGATTGATCCATGGTAGTCCATATTTTATATTTGACATTTGTATATTTGTTAAAAAAAAATGGCTATTACTATATTATTTCTTGTTGTGCCTGAATCAGTGCATTTTTGTTTTGTCATCTCCACACTGCAGTCCTTTGTTTTGGCTACTGTCTGGAGGTTATCGACACTACCTACTGGTGAATGACTTCCTTCAACAACTGCACTTGGGGGCAGTAGGAATTGCATTTCAATTCAGAAACTTTCCGAGAGTCCCCCAGACACCCATAAACCATGTTGATCCACCAGGAACTCGCAGACTAAAATAGGGACCCGTGATACAGCAAAATATGTCTCTTGCCAAGTGATGCTGAGGAAGCAGACACAAGGTGAATCGTGCCGTGCACAAGAGAAATGAAGCTGGGCTATGCTGTTCATATATACTGCAGAATTAATGAATAGCTTAGGGAAGTGGAGGAGAGCTTGCTTTGGCCTTGAATTGCTCAGCAGATGTCTCAGATCACTTGAGTTCCTTTCGCTCAGCATTTCCCTGTGCTTAGCTTTGAGATGTTGGAGTTCTGCCACTGGAGCATCAGATGGATTATTTCATCCAGAAAAACAGCCGCTGATGAACCCAGCGTTGATCAGAGCTATGAATTAGGGTTGCCAACTCTGGGTTGGGAAATACCTGGAGATTTTGGGAGCGGAGCCAAAATATATATAATCACAACTAGTAAACTTCACCAAATGTGATCCTACATAAAACTGTCTTCAGCTGCCTCCTAAAGATCCAAGGCCTTTCCTGGAGGGGCAAGTGGAGGAGTGGGGAATAAAACCCAGTTCTTCCAGATAAGAGTCTGCACACTTAGGGCGTTCTCACACTGACCTTAATCGGCAGCGACGTCCCTCTTCACCGCGCAGGATCTGCGCGGATTTCGCACCAATTGCTGCGGAGCACCCGGAAGAGCTGCAAAGTACCGCGGCTTTTGCGTCGCAAATGTAAACTGCCAAGAACCAGTTTGCATTTGCGACGCAAAAGCCGCGGGACTTTGCGGCTCTTCCGGGTGCTCCGCAGCAATTGGTGCGAAATCCGCGCAGGTCCTGCGCGGTGAAGAGGGACGTCGCTGCTGATTAAGGTCAGTGCGAAAACGCCCTTAACCACTAATTTCAGCAGACTTGAGGGGATGGTGGAAGACAGGAGGGCCTAATATGACTTGGTACATGGGGTCGCAGAGTTGGACTACACTGTGCGACTGAACAACAACAAAGCCAGACCTCTTGACTGGTATTACCCATAACGTTTTGGGATGGAATGCAATCAACATCTGCATTTCAGGTCATGATGGATTGTTTACTCACCCCTTTGTAGACAGTGTCAGGGTTTCCCAGCCTGACTGTCCTGAGTCCAAAGTGGGTTGCAAAGACATGAAAATGGATCACAGGCTTTTGCAGTTTTATTGATCTGTGCATGGTCTGTTTTTAGAAGTGGGTCATCATAATGAGTAAATTTGGACTTGAAGGTCACTGTGTCAAGCATCGATATTTCGAAATAATCAAGCTTTTGTTTAAAATCAAAGACTTGTTTCATTGAAACTCCATGACTTGCTCAGAAGACAGATTCATTGGAAGTAATACTGGATACAAAGTTGCATAGTGTCTTATAGGCTAGTTCAAAAGGTAGGGTTACAGATAACTTCAAAAGAATAACATAAAGATGCAAATGGGGATGAAAGTTCAAAAGGTGTTCCCTACTATCTCTTTACGACTAAGGAATGCTCACATCTCCATTTCTCACACATTCTCTGGGAGCTGATAAGGCATGGCTGTGTGAATCTGGGGGAGAAGCACTTTACACTGTTTCATACAAGGTTACGCTACACATCCTGAGAAGAGAAAGTTTTATTATTCACCCACTGAGGGGGGGAAGAAGAAAGGAATGAGAGGGGTAGGGTGGAAGGAGAAAGGTATGGATAAAACAGCACTTAGAAATAGCATGCTTGACACACTGTACCAGAAAAGACTGGGCACCACTGGACTATTAGTTCTGTAAATTCTTGGAGAAGGGTGGGTGTGGTCCAGTGCAGTCCTCTGCCTGTTTGGTGTAGTGGTTAAGTGTGTGGACTCTTATCTGGGAGAACTGGGTTTGATTCCTGACTCCTCCACTTGCAGTTGCTGCAATGGCCTTGGGTCAGTCATAGCTCTCACAGAGTTGTCCTTGAAAGGGCAGCTTCTGTCAGAGCTCTCTCAATCTCACCTACCTCACAGAGTGTCTGTTGTTGGGGAGGAAGATAAAGGAGATTATAAGTCACTCTGAGACTTCAGAGTGAAGGGCAGGGTATAAATCCAATATCATCATCATCTTCTTCTTCTTCTTTTCACTCCTCCTAAGCAAAGGTGAGTTTTGGGGTTGGCACAGCTGCCTGCTGTGTGCTGCTGACTTCCTGGCTTCACCTGCTGCTGCCCGAAGCCCAGAACATGCCCACCACATAGCCCTGCTCCCTCTGGCTGTCTGAGCCACTGCACACCCCCCCCCCAAAAAAATGGTGGTGAGCAGGCCCACAGTGCCCACATAGTTGTAAAATGTGACTGGAGATGAGAGGCATTGGTGCCCTGTCTCTGTATATAATTGCCGTCTAGCCCTTGATGAACCCTAACAATACTCAGGTCTCAGATTCAGTGGGAGCTCACAGGAGTGCAGCTCCTGAACCTTTCTGAGGGTTCCCCCTCCTTCTCCCCGCCTACCTTGTCCATTGAATAGTATGTGCAGCTGCATAACAATCCCTGGATGACCTCCACCGCCTATTTTTCCTACAAAATAACCCCTGACAATACCATACAGCCAACTTCCATTTTGCCTCTATTTATTTTTATTTGGTCCATCAAGGCATTTCAGATTTCCAAGGCAACGGTTACAAAAGCAAGATTTCTTAAATGTGGAGGCATGACTAACTCCTCCTCCTCCTCGTCTTCTTCTTCTGTGGGGTATACATTTGAGAATGGGTTTAATAAATGCAGGTGCTTTTCGGCGAATTGTGTCATGAATGTCTATTCATGATGGGGATGGAAGCTGGAATGCTTTCCCTCCCTAAATCACACCTCTGCTTAAGTCTCAAAGAACACTAGTTTCTGCATTAGAAAATAACAAGTTTTGTGTTCAGGATATTTGCTTTATGCATTAGATGCTTTAATCAACTGGATGCAAACAGGTACCTCCTTCTCCCATACAAACCTGCATGTTCACTCTTGTTATCTTCAGAGTCCCTGCTTCAGTTGCCCCCACCAGTTGAGGCTTGACAGGTGTTGATCTGAGGCCTTCTCAGTTGTGGCACCAAAACTCTGGAACTCTCTTCCTTTGTCTCCCTCTATTGACGTCTTCCAGCAGCAGGTAAAGAGAGGTGTTTTTGTTTGTTTCTTTTACCCCCCAATAAAGGTGATTGGCCCTCTAACCTGATTCTGGTGTGTGTGTGTGTGTGGGGGGGGGGGGTTGTATGTTTTTATTGAATAATTTTGAAACTGTAAATGTTATTTTAAGTTGTTCAGGTCTTCTAATGTTTTTATGTGTGCTGCTTTGGGGACACTGGGTTAAAAGGCAGCTTAAAATCATTTTAAATTATAAAAGATAAGGCCAGTTTAGAAGGTGTGTGGGATGCCTTCCAAAAGCTTGAGAAATGGTAGCTTAGAGACAGGAGTTGTTTTGCAGAAAAATAGGTGGCAGAGCTCCTTAGCGTAACTCATTAGCATATACCACCACCACCCAAGCAAAAAGCAACACGATGCAAGAAAGGAGAGCCCCGAGCGAGCGAAGCCTGCTTGGGCTGGCTAGAGATCCATCCAACCAGTCCAAGCAGGCCTTGCATGCCTGGGGCTCTCCTGGGCCGCCCCCCCCTTCCAGTCAAAAGGCCAGCAAGCCACCTGCCACCCAAAATCACATAAGAAGTGGAGAAAGGGTGGTGTGGGCTTCTCCAGGGGTTAATGAGGGCTGCTGGGGGCGTGGCAAAGCCCCTGGTGGCTGGCTGGCTGCTCGCTCTCCTAATCCAGGGACTGTTATGCAACTGGACCTACTATTCAAAGGACAAAGTAGGTGGGGAGGAGGAGGGGGAACTGTCAAAAAGGTTCAGGAGCTGTGCTCCGGTGAGCTCCTGCTGAATCTGAGGCCTGTTTAGAGATAATTTACCATAAAATGAATAAGAATTCATCAGGATGTAACTGCAAACTACTCCAAATGTTGCCTGGTGACAGCTGGGCCAATCCTGAAAATTCACTTGGGAGAGACACTGGAAAATGTAATGTATGTATTTGAGTTATCCCATCTCCTTGCATTAGTGTTCTGGCAGTAGAGCTGGTGGTTGTGAATCCACCCAGGAACAATTAGTGTTGGTGCAGGTGTTACATGCCATCATTGGAAGGGTATCGATGCCCATCGTTTAACATTAATTTCGGAAAATGCTCTGAACATGCATATTCTTTAAGAGGCTTGTTGCATATAGTTGCTTTCTCCCCTGCCGGGCCATTATTATGCAAAAAAACTCCTGTGCATAAATTAACATATATTTATCTATGCAGCCCAGGGACACTCTTTGTATCATTGTCAAATATTAGGTCAGTTTTCATCATTCTGCATCCTTGAAGACATTTTATTTTCTACTAAACTTTTATCTCAGTCAATTCATCCTTGTCAAATATGATTTCCCGGTCGACAGTGCACAGTTTCTCACAGTTAATGACAGGCAGCAGTCTGCAAGTATTTTTTAAAATGATTTTCTTGGTTTTTTTTCTTGCCCTTAATTCCCTCATTATGTTGTTTTCCATAGAATCACATCATAATTTTAATAGGAACGATTCATTTCACGAAACTTCCCGAAGTGATCTAAATATAAATATGAAATTGAAAGAACTCCGTGCTTTGAGTATAATGGATCCTATTCACTTTCAATTGCAAAGTACAATAGTGCAATGTTAGCATATAAATACAAATTATTATTTGTGTCTGCATGCGGCGCTGCAGTAAAATCTGTTCGAGAAAACTGTCACAAACACAGACATGAAAATGATGTAATATCCAGTGGCAAAGATAATTTGGCAAGTCGATTTTTCTTTTGGTTTGAAACTGGAATCAAGGGCACGGTCGAGCCCAGCTGAAACGCTTTTTACGACTCATGGATTTCAACAGAAGAAAGTTACACGGGAGCTTGATTCCTTCCCCTTGAAATCGTTGCAGTGCATACAGTGCAATTCTAAGTAGCTTTCCCAGCCTTCTAAGTCCATTGAAGTTAATGGATTTATTTAAGTTCAGCTCTGCTTAGGACTACACTTAGGTGGCCAGCTCTGAATTGAGAAAACTGTAGATTTTGGGGGTGGAGCTTGGGGAGGGTGGGATTTGGGGAGGGGTGGGGCCTCAGCAGAATATAATGGCATACAGTCTACCCTCCAAAGGACTCATTTTCTTCAAGGGAACTGACCTATGTGTAAGGTTTTGCCCAGATACTATCATAAGACTCCTTGAGTATAGGCAGAAGAAGCTTCATTAATGGATCAGGCAGCAACCCTTGTCAGCATGCACTCATAAGACTGTGTCTTGCCAGGCTGAAGTGGATTGGCAGACCCCTAGCAATTATGGGTTACAAAATAATGGCTCCCCTCTTTCCCGTGCCCACCAAAAGTCTTTTGAATTCATTTCTTTTCATTTCATTTCAAAGTCTTTTCTCAGGCCTCTGTGTTATCCCCTCAAGGTCCCATTCCCCGTGCTCTTCTCTTTTCCGTTGGTGCATATCAGCGTTACCCAGGGAGACCAGATTAGGGCTTTCTCCCCATGCTCCTTTTCCACTTGCAGGCTTGAAACAACCTGCTACACATGAAATACTAAATGCCTAAAGAAATCAATGGGTGTTAGCATTCATCAACACAATCACAGTATGGGGTTAGTACATCATACAGGTGAAGATACAATATAACAATAGGCCGTTAATGAGCAAGGATATTAATACCAGCAATACAAACAGCAATGGCAACTCAAAGTATGGGTTAGTACATCATACAACAACAATATAATAATAGACCATTAATAAGCAAGGATACAACAACGTAATAGTAATAGACCGTTAATGAGCAAGGATATTAATACCAGCAGTGGCATCTCAAAGCCATAACTGTCAGCAGAGGCGGCCCTGCCACTAGACAAATTAGGCATTTGCCTAGGGTGCTGGGCTGGGGGGGCACCGAATTGGACCCTCCCCCTGGTGCCCTAGACAAATGCCCCGGTGGCTGGCTGCTGCCCACCGCCCTCCTCTACAGCAGTGCTGCACTGTGCCACACCCGCTTCTGCCCCCTTTCAGGGGCGCGTGGGGCAAAGTAGGGCTGTGAGAGTGCCTGAATGACTCCTGGCCTCTGTTCTGTGGTGTTCTCTTTCAGTGCCACAGAGAGCTTGTGCACTGGCCTGCTGGCTTCGCTCTGCCTCCCTTCTGGAATTGGAGGGGAGGTGAAGCAAAGCCAGCTGGCTAGCACGCAACTTCTCTGCTGCAGAACTCTGCTGCTAGGGAGTCTTCCTGGCCCTACTTTGCCATGCGCACCCCTGGGGGGGATGGAAGGGAGCAGTTGTTGGGGTGCAGCACCATGGGGTGGCACCACAGAGGAGGGTGGCAGGCAGTGGGGGGCAGCAGGCTTGCCTAGGGTGCCATGCACCCTAGGGCCACCCCTGGCTGTCAGGGACTTGTTCCTGACACTATGTTGCCTGGAGATGAATTGTAATAATGGGAGATCTCCAAGTGCCACCTGGAGGACGTCAACACTGACTGTACTGTTGTATCTTCACTTTGAATGGATCATGGCCTAAACCTAGCTGTCGAAATCAGGGAGAAAAAGTGGATACATACAGATGACGCCCTTCCGGAACAGCTGCCTTCATGCTCACAATCCAGTATAGTTCTTGTTTTATAATTGAATCTATTCTCCTCTTCCTTCAGATCAGAATCCTGTTGAGGTTTAAAGATCTTGCATATCCTTCGTACTTTTATATGGCTGCGCTTGCTAGCTCCAAGCATTTTCATTTCCTCTGATCGTGTGATTTCATTCTCTCATGAAAGACATTTACGATCTCCCCATGACTCCCTGCTTCACTCCTTTCCCATTAACCGCTTTTGCACCGAGCTCCTGTCCTTGCTGCGGTTAGTCGACACCCCCCTGTGGTGTTATTGCAACAAATCCTTTGAAGAAATTGGTAAGGGCTCCTAGCTGATACACAAAGCTCTGGTGGATAGAATGGAGACCCTCGTGGTATGGGCTTTTGAGGGACCGATGCCTACGATTAGCTGGTTCACACTTTGGTTTGCTATTTTCATCTGGAGGCAACAGCTTCTGGGTTTCTGTTTCTTAACCAGTTGCAGAAGAGAAGATGGAAGAAAGCTAGGGTTGCCAGCCTCCAGGTGGGGCCTGGAGATCTCCTGGAATTATAGCTCATCTCCAGATGAGAGAATCAGTTTATTTATTGAAATTTATATCCTGCTCTACACTGCGAACAAACTCAGACAGCTTTCTCTGGATAAAACAACTGCTTTGGAGGGTGGACTCTGTAGTATTTTACCCTGTTGAGGTTGCTTCTCTCCCGAACTTCACCCTCCTTAGCTCTGCTCCCCAAATTCCACAACCTGGAATTGAAAACCATAGAGATTTCCCTGTTTATTGCATCTCTCCCCAGCCACTTCTAATGGATCACAGAGTACTAAGTGAACACACATTACTCTAGCTAAGGCACCCCACTCTCCAAGCTTGTTATTTCTTAAACAAGTCATATTATAGTCTCCAGCTAAAGCCATGGATGGGAATTATGTGTGACCGAAATCTATGACCAAGAAACCATACAATCAAGCAAAGAAGAAGAAGATATTGTATTTATATTCCACCCTTCACTCTGAATCTCACAGTCTCAGAGTGGCTTACAATTTCCTTCATCTTCCTCCCACACAACAGACACCCTGTGAGGTAGGTCGGGCTGAGAGAGCTCTCACAGAAGTTGCCCTTTCAAGGACAGCTCTGCAAGAGCTATGGCCGACTCAAAGCCATTCCAGCAGCTGCATGTGGAGGAGTGAGGAATGAAATCCTCACTCACTCCCTACCCCCATCTTCCATTCCCCCTATAAGGGGGGTCCAGAGGTCTCCGGGAGAGTATTATTGGAGACCTCCAAGGGGCCCCTTCCTGCTCTCGATTATCAGGCCTATACGGAGCCTTCCACACTGGGGAGTCCAATGATGAGGCTGAGGATGCAGAGTGCACCCGTCAGAGCGGACCAAGCGAGGTACCCAGCGGATGGGTTCAAGAAGCGCTGATGCTGCAAGGCCAACAGCTGAGAGAAGAAATGTTGATGATGAATGATTTCCTTGCGCAGGAGATGAAAGGCCTCGCCCATCAGTTGCAGGACATAACTGCTCAGGTCGCTGGGGCGCCTCCTGCCCGTGACCCATCAGCAGTGCTGCTCGTAGTACCAGAAGGGGAAGTCGCCAGAGGGGGGTGCCTGGAGCTCCGGTGCAAGGTGATCAACTCCCCCTCCTTAACTGTGGGGACCCCCAAAAGACCCTGCCGAACCCGTCCCGGTTCCAGGAGGTCCAAAGGTCCATGATTCGATGGGGACCCTGCGAAGTTGGGTTACTTCCAAGTGCTGGTGAGGGGGCACCTACATGTATGGGCATGCAACTTCCCGACAGAAGAGTTGAAAGTGATTTATATTGGGGGATGCCTCGAAGGAGCAATGGCGGACTGGTTTGTGACTCTGTACGAGACCCAATCCCCTGCCCTTAACTTGGCCAGGGAGCTGCTCCAGGCGCTGCGTACTCAATTTGAAGACCCCCTGCAAGAAACCAATGTCACCTCTGCTCTGCAAGAGCTCCAACAAGGGCCTAAATCCATGAGGGAATATACAGCCGAATTTTGTCTACTTAACACAAAAGTGCATCACTGGGATGATGGGGCCCAAATTGAACAGTTTAAGAGAGGCCTCAACTCCAACAACTTCAGAGAGGCCCTCAAAGGGGGGGAACCCCCAGTCATTAGTTGATTGGATTCAGCTGGCCTGTGAGATCAAGGACCAGCAGAAGATTATAGCCCTCCACTGTAAGCAACAAGTGGGAGCGGGGCCCCGGGATCAGAAAGAGAAGGGGCTGAAACCCACTCCAACAAAGCAGAGTCAAGGAACCCCCCTCACCCCGGCCGAGAGGGATCGCCGGGCCAAGGCAAGACTATGCTTTAAATCTGGAGGAGAGAACCACGTGGCCAGCGAACGCCCAAGCTGACCATGCAAACAACCAACATCCATCCCGACAAAGGGAGAAGCTAAGAAGAAGCCGGGACCCAGGGGAATGCTGCCTGCCAAAGGGAAGGCTGCGTCGCTCCACTACAGGGATCCGACCCCTGAGGCTTCCAGGTAGGAGGAGAGTGAAGAGCTGTCAGGAAACGACAGTGACCTGCTGTGAAGATTGTGCAGCAGCTGGTCAACCTTACAGACGCACCACTATGGATGAGAATTTCAGGAACAATGTACTTTGTCCCTATCACCTTAGTTAACCCAAAGACTAAACAATTTTCATGTGTTAGAGCTCTTCTAGATTTGGGATGTTCGAAAGACTTATTATCTCCCAGCTTGGTGGAGGACCTGGGGCTCAAGCGGAAACCACTCTGCGTTCTGTTACTCTTGGAGCAAATGGATGGAGAGCCAATGAGGGGGGAGCCATGCACTGAGGGAATGGAGAGCTCTAACACATGTACCCTGAGGGTGGGAGAACACTGAGAGCCCAGAACTTTTGTGATCACCCCTGCTGCTAAATTCCAGGCAGTTCTCAGCTTGGAGTGATTAGTGGACCCCATCCCTTTGTCCAATGGAGCGGAAGTGCAATCTATTTCCAAGACAGGGAGTGTGACAAGCACAGATGGAACCAAAAGTGGGGTCCCCAACCTCCCACGAAGGCCGAAAAGCTATGTTTAACAACGATAGAGGTCTCCTCCATCCCTCCCAAGTACCGGGACCTGAAAGGGGTATTTGATGCAGCAGAGGCGGATGAGCTTCCCCCACACCACCCCACTGATTGTGTGATTGAATTGGTGGAGGGGGAGCTGCTTCCCAAAACGAAACTGTATTCCGTGAATAGGTCTGAGAGGTGGGAGTTGAAGAATTTTTTGGATGTATGACAGGTATGAGTGAATGGGGGGCCTCATCATGCTGGCTGGAGCATGAGGCTGGACTAGAAGAAGAAAAATTGCAGATTTATACCCCGCCCTCCTCTCTGAATCAGAGACTTAGAACGGCTTACAATCTCCTATATCTTCTCCCCCCACAACAGACACCCTGTGAGGTGGGTGGGGCTGGAGAGGGCTCTCACAGCAGCTGCCCTTTCAAGGACAACCTCTGCCAGAGCTAATGGCGAACCCAAGGCCATTCCAGCAGGTGCAAGTGGAGGAGTGGGGAATCAAACCTGGTTCTTCCAGATAAGAGTCCATGCACTTAACCACTACACCAAACCGGCTCTGCGATCCACTGCAACTAGGGAGTCTGAGGGTCCATGGGAGGTAATGGGGTTGCCTTCGGTCAGATGCTTACCCTCAGCCTGACCAATCTCACTTCTTCAGATATTTTGGAATATAGTTTCTGTTATTTGTGTACTGTATTCTGTGAATCTTTCTTAAATATTGTACTGTTTTTTATTTGTGGTTTGCCCCTTCCTCCATTCGAGTTCTTCAGCACTTTAAATACTCTTTGATTTGTTCTTTAAACTAAGTGGCTGCAGTCCTGTCTGTGTGACTGTTTGAAATCTTTGCTAGAAGAAGGAAAGGATATTGGATTTGTATCCCACCCCTCACTCTGAATCTCAGAGTCTCAGGCTGGTTTCACAGTGTGAAACTGACGCGATTTTATCCCGTTTCGAAAAAAACCCACTAAAGCATGAACCATTTCTGAGCAATCAGACAGCTGCTGCCCATTCGCACTGCTAGCCTGGCTAAATGACGGGTCAGCTGCAGAAAGGGCTGTATTTTTAAAAAAGTCCCCTGTGTGTGCGCGCAATCGGAGAAGCGCACCTCGGAGAAGGGTTAGGGGGGAAAAACCCTGACCTTGCTAGAAATGGCTTGGCACAATCACACAGCTCTTCCACTTCTAAGTCACACCCACACGACCACACAGCTGGTGATGCGACTTACATCTGATTCAGGTGGATGAAATCGGGAAAATACAGGTACCTTTTTGATGTGGAAAGGAGGTGTCCAGAGACAGAGTGAGTACGGGTGCAGCTCAAAAGGCAGATGCGCTTGTATGATCGTGCACTTTTCATCCAAATGGGAGGCGGGGTTAGGTTGAGGCAAATCACCTGTGCGAAACCACCCACAGAGCGGCTCACAACCTCCTTTAACTTCCTCCCTCACAACAGACACCCTGTGAGATAGGTGGAGCTAAGAGAGCTCTCCTAGAAGCTGCTTTTTCAAGGACAACACTGTGAATGCTATGGCTGACCCAAGGCCATTCCAGAAGCTGCATGTGAATGAGTGGGGAATCGAACCCAGTTCTTCCAGATAAAAGTCTGTGCACTTAGCCACTACCCCAAACTGGCTCCTATCAATTCTCCCATAGACTTTAAACATAGGCAAATGTCATCAAAAAGGGGGATCCCTTGATTCTGTCTGAAATGTAGTGGTTTTTTGTCTCGTTTGCATGTAAAACCAATAACATGCCGACTGAAGAACGCAGGAGGAAAAAGACGCTTCCATTGAAACCCAACGGAAATAATAATGAAATAGAATTATGAAAATGAAACAGCAATAATGAAAGAAACAATAATGAAACCAAACCACACAAAACCAGCCAATAATGAAACAGTTCCTTTTGGAATTAATAATGAAAGCTTAGAAAAGAGACCAGCTGCCTCACAAGAGTCTAGTAAATAATATTAATGTCACGTGTCCAACTCCCACGGGCTTCGCAGAGCAGAACTTGCTCGCTTCCCACTCTTCCTGCAGCTCGCTAAGCTCCATGAAATTTTGGTCTTGTATGGGATTTGAACTTGGATCTCACATGGGGTTGTCTCCTCCAAATAGTGACAGGAGATCTCCTTAGATTACAAATGATCTCCAGGGGACAGAGACCGGTTCATCTGGAGACCATGGCTTTTTCAGAAAATGGATTCTATAAAAGGATAATAATAAGAATTGCAGATTTATACCCCGCCCTTCTCTCTGAATCAGAGACTCACAGTGGTTTACAATCTCCTTTATCTTCTTCCCCCATAACAGACACCCTGTGAGGTGGGTGGGGGTGAGAGAGCTTTCACAGAAGCTGCCCTTTCAAGGACAACTCCTATGAGAGCTATGACTAATCCAAGGCCATTCCAGCAGCTGCAAGTGGAGGTGTGGGGAATCAAACCTGGTTCTCCCAGATAAGAGTCCGCACACTTAACCACTACACCAAACTGGCTTTAAACCCCACTGAAGTCCCTCCCCTCCCCAAGCCCTGCCTTCTTCAGACTCTGCCCCCCCCCCCCAAATATCCAGGTACTTCACAACCTGAAGCCAACAGCCTAATGTCACAGCCCCTAACCTGACACTCTAACCATGTGGGTTCTCTGAAGCTAGTAGGTTTGTTGCCTGATTAGTGGTGCCATAGTTGATTAATCATAGTTCAATGCCCCTTCGCTGACAATATGTTGAAAATATTTATTAATAGAATACATCTGCATATGTTGACTAGAATACATCTTCATATAAGTTGAAAATATTTATTAAGAGAATACATCTGCATATGTTTGCACACAAGAAGGAAATTGTTTTGAAGGGGAAAAAAGTTTGCCACCTTTTTATGGATCACACCAAAGTGTGTACAAACATATATTTTTGTGACGAAGACTTAACAACATTTAAACATACAGTAATGCTTTCAGAATAGCAGCTGGTTACAAAATGCAATCATTGAAGAATAACAGTGAGAAAGTCCACACAGCTCCATATATGGGGCAAAGCCCACTTCCTGTACACGTCTATATGTCCTGTCATCTCCTGTGCTGCTACCCAGGAATCCAAAAAATTCCACTGGAGAGAGAAAGGGGACTGTACTCCTAGATCAAATTACAGTTTAATTTCCTCTCCCTTTCTCAGTCTGATCTCTCCACAACCATCGGTGGAGAGTCTTTGTCACAAAAAAATGTTTGTACATACTTTGGTGTAATAATAAGTATGTTTCCGGTGCTGATTGTATTGTTCCATATTTACACATCGGAACCTGTCGAATTTATAGTTTTATCTACCTTTTTATGGATGGCACACTTCCAGCTTGCAGAGGAAAAAGGAAAATGCTTAGCACTTATGGCTTTAGTAAGTTCTGGCATTTTTTTTGTAAATAGAATTTTAAAAATGGATGTTTAATTAATTGAGACACCTTTTAAATTGACCAAGCATATTTAATAAATTAACTGGAGCCTTGCTGCTTGTATTGGGAAAAAAATAATGGTTCAAGAGGTCCCCAGCTTATATTCAGTGTAACAAAGGCATCTCCAGTAGGAATCATAAATAATTATAATTTTAATTATGTACTTTCTGGGTTTTTCAGAAAAATGTGGATTCTTATTAATTAACATGAAAGCAAATTAGCATTCTTGTGCTTTCATATGCAGAAAATATAACCTAGAAAGCAATCCTCCCCCCCCCCCCCTTAAGGTATTTCCATTCTTATGAAATGGAATGCGCTATGGGCAGAATGCAAATAAAGCAAACTGTTACCTGTATCAAACCATCATAAATCTCAGATGGAAACAAGTAAGGGGAAGAGTCGCTGTTGGATACCTCGGGCTTTAAGCATCCTTATCAATTTCTCCTGCTTAAAAGGCATGTTTGTTCAGGAGCTGAGCATCATGTACATATGAATATATGTGGCCACAGAGGTAACTTGATCATCCAGAAGTTTCTGTTTGCAATTTTCGGCACAGTTGAATTTCTGACGAACCACCTTCCGGCTTGAACAGTTGACACAAATACTGTATGTTCTCCTACTGTTTTATCATAGCTGCCTCCTCCCCAAAATTCAGGGATATGTTTGTAGCAGGTGGTCATTTGCATATTAGGCCACACACCTCTGATGTAGCCAATCCTCCAAGAGAGCTTACAAGACTCTTAGTACAGGGCCTACTGTAGGCTCCAGGAGGATTGGCTACATCAGGGGTGTGTGGCCTAATATACAAAGGAGTTCCTGCTACAGAAAAAGCCCTGCCAAAATCTATTTTTCACACAAAAGAAAAATGCTGTGATCATGTCAAGTGACATGGGGATTCAGGAAATGCAAGGCAAGAAAGAGAAAACATCAGCTTTGTGCCAGGTGAGGAAAAATCTACTGCAGGAAATTTCACATAACGCACAGTTTTACAAATGTCCATGTGGAGGATTTCACTACCATGAAAATGGTCACCTTGAAAACTATAATACCTCAAAGGTCTTCTTTTTGAAGCAATTTCCTAATTGCTTGCCAAACTGCAAAGGCGCTGCCATTTATTGACTTGAATCCCACCCACCCCCAGCTTTCCAATTGGAAAATATATTTTAGGAGACAGAGCTACATCGTCAGGGTTCTGCTGGGTCACACAATAGACAAAAACAGCTGGTGGTTAAGAAGTTTGTGGAAAAGGAACACGACAAGCATCCTATTACCCTCCTTGTAGCCTCTGTTCTCAACTCTAGACTCAAACCCCCCATTGGAAGATTACAATATTTCACTTCCTCCCAGAATATATCTCTGAATGCCAAGTTTGTCAACTCCAGGTCTGGAAATTCCTTGAGATACAGGGGTGGAACCTGAGGATGCAGGAATTTGGAGAGGAAGCTCAATGGAGATGTGATGCCACATAGAGTCCACCCTACAAAGTAGCCATTTTTTTCCAGGGAAACTGATTTCTGAAGTCTGGAGATCAGTTTTAATTTCAGGAGATCTCCAAGCCACACCTGGGGGTTGATAAGGATGCAGCTTTCTCTAGGGTTGCTAGGTCTTCCCTGGCCACCACTGGGAGATGGTATGGTAGGGTTACCAGATCCAGGCTGAGAAACTCCTGGAGATCTTTTTTTTTGGGGGGGGGGGGGTTGGAGTCTAGGGAGGACACAGCCCTTATTGGGGACAATGACATACAGTTCTCCATTCAAAGCACCTGTTTATCCCAGGGAAACTGATCTCTGTAGCCTGGAAATGAGCCCTAATTCCAGAAGACCACCCCCCCAAGGTTCCACCTAGAAGTCACATCCTACCTTGCTCTAGGGTTGCCAATCCCTAGGTGGGGGCAGGGGATCCCCCAGTTTGAAGGCCCTTCCCCCACTTCAGGGTCTGCAGAAAGCGGGGGGAAGGGAGGGAAATGTCTGCTGGGAACTCTGTTATTCCCTATAGAGATTTATTCTCATAGAAAATCATGGAGAATTGATCTGCAGGTATCTGGGGCTCTGGGGGAGCTGTTTTTGGGGGTTGAGGCACCAAATTTTCAGTATAGCATCTAGTGCCTCTCCCCAAAATACCCTCCAAGTTTCAAAAAATATTGAACCAGGGAGTCCAATTCTATGAGCCCCTAAAGAAGGTGCCCCTATCCTTCATTATTTCCTATGGAAGGAAGGAATTGAAAAGGTGTACCGTCCCTTTAAATGTGAGGCCCAGAACTCCCTTTGGAATTCATTTATGCTTGTCACAGCCTTGATCTTGGCTCCACCCCTAATGTCTTCTGGCTCCACCCCCAAAGTCTCCTGGCTCCACCCCCAAAGTCCCCAGATATTTCTTGAATTGGACTTGGCAACCCTATCTTGCTCTGGTCTCCTGGAGCTCCCCGGGACAACTCCGGCAGGGGTGGAATTCTAGCAGGAGTGCCTTTGCATATAAGGCCACATACCCCTGATGTAGCCAATCCTCTGAGAGCTTACAAGGGTCTTTTTCATAAGCTCTCGGAGGATTGACTACTTCAGGGGTGTGTGGCCTAATATGCGAAGGAGCTCCTGCTAGAATTCCACCCCTGAACTCAGGTCTCTTGAGTTTCGAACCCCCAGTCCTCTCCATCATAGAATCTTCCTGTTTGATGTTATGGCAATTCATCTATCACTGTAGAAAGCAGAATCAACGCTGGAGCCGTTTTTAGACATCTCCTTGTCGTACTGACAAATCTGTATTATTTCTTAGTCAAATTGCTTAGAAATAACGGGCACTTAGCTGAGTGTACCCGCTGTTGATCTGTTGATAATTGCATACTCACAGGAATCCTAGCAAAGCAAATAGTCACAATTCTAAAAAAAAGAAAATAAAAAGCCCAATAACTGTATTTTTTATTACTGGCATATTTTGCTTACAGGAAGCATAAGATAAGGGGACAAGGAGTAGCTGGTTGAATCTGGGTTGTGAGATGTTGGGCGGTGGAGTAAATTGTTTGCATAAAGTTCCTCTCTGAGCTTTATATCACAATGGAGAGAAATGAAAAATTTTATATCCTCTTGTTTCCGCGTCTTATTACTGGCACTATATAACATTATGCAGCAGTTGAGATGTGTTTCCTCCAATGGGCAACAGTATAGTGGCTTTCTTAGGGTGCGAGCAGACGGTCAAGTTGCCGTGGCAATCTCTCGACTTTTAAAAAGCTGCTTGAGGGAGATGTCCTGTGAGATCAGCAATGGGCCACAACCAACAACCACAGAAATGGAAGCACGTGGCCTGCCAATCAGCTGGAGGGCCCTTTAAATATTACAAGATGAGAGGGGTGGCCGCTGGCCGCATACCGGAACTCCAAGCAGTGAATTCGCTACTTGGAATTCAGATGTGGGCAGCCCCCACTTACAAAAAATAAATAAATAAAGGGAATCTTCCCTTTAAATGTTATTTCTTTCTTTTTTCTTGTAAGCAGGCACCAGGGCTTTCTTTAGTAGCAGGAACTCCTTTGCATATGAAGCCACACACCCTGATGTAGTCAGTCCTCCAAGAGCTTACAGGGCTCTTAGTACAGGGCCTACCGTAAGCTCCAGAAGGATTGGCTGCATCAGGGGTGTGTGGCCTAATAGGCAAAGGAGGTCCTGCTAGAATTCCTTACAGGGCTCTTAGTACAGGGCCTACCGTAAGCTCCAGGAGGATTGGCTACATCAGGGGTGTGTGGTCTAATATGCAAAGGAGTTCCTGATACAGAAAAAGCCCTGGCAGGCGCAACCACCAAGGGGCTGTCTCCAACACGATGGCTCACTTAGGTTTGAGGTCCTCATGTTGAGAATGTCCCTGCCCCCCTCCTGGAAAACCCTCCAAAGCCCCCCACCAGTGAGAGGTAAGGACCTGGAAACCCTAGTTCTATGGGGAAAGGTGGTCCTGAAGGGCTTTAAAGGTCAAGACAATAACCTTGAACTTGATCTGATCCTCAGTCTGGAGCCAGTGCAGCTGACAGAGCACTACAACTGCAAAATGTCAGGGAAGCGAGGTTGTGTGTTAGGGTTCATTTTGTAGAAAAAGAAGTGCTGAAACTCATTAGCACAACTCATTTGCATACGCCACACACCCCTGACATCACCAGAAGGTGGACTAAGTCATATCAAGCTCAGCATCCACCTTAAAATGCTTCTTGAATGATCGTTGTCATAATAAAGCCTTACTCCCATCCAGTGTTCCCTCCAAGCTGAGTTAGCATGAGCTAGCTCACAGATTTTTTAGCCTCCAGATCACACATTTTTGTCTTAGCTCAGGAAGGATGACCCCAGAGTGCAATAATTTATGCAGGAGCTCACAACTTCAACGCCAGTAGCTCACAAAGTAGAATTTTTGCTCATAAGACTCTGCAGCTTAGAGGGAACATTGTGGTACTTTTTTTTTTCCTTTGAGGGACAAAGATTAAAAAAAAAAAAAGATAACACAGTCCAGTTTGAATACATGAATATTCAGTATTCTCAACATTAAAAATAATCTTGTTATCTAGACTAGTCAACCCCATAGGGTTGCTAATCCCCAGGTGGGGGCATGGGATCCCCTGGTTTGGAGGCCCTCCCCCCACTTCAGGGTTGTCAGAAAGCGGGGGGGGGGAGGGAAATGTCTGCTGGGAACTCTGTTATTCCCTAGGGAGATTTATTCCCATAGAAAATCATGGAGAATTGATCCTGTTTTGGGGGGTTTTGGGGGTTGAGGCACCAAATTCTCAGTATAGCATCTAGTGCCTCTCCCCAAAATACCCCCCAAGTTTCAAAAAGATTGGACCAGGGGGTCCAATTCTATGAGCCCCAAAAGAAGGTGCCCCTCTCCTTCATTATTTTCTATGGAAGGAAGGCATTGAAAAGGTGTGTCGTCCCTTTAAAGGTGATGGCCAGAACTCCCTTTGGAGTTCAATGATGCTTGTCACAGCCTTGATCTTGGCTCCACCCCTAATGTCTCCTGGCTGGCTCCACCCCCAAAGTCTCCTGGCTCCACCCCCAAAGTCCCCAGATATTTCTTGAATTGGACTTGGCAACCCTACAACCCCACTATCCTTAAGGGTAAGTAACGCCAATTAAAGAGCAAATGAATGTAAACAAAGCACCTAAAGCTGAACTTTAAGATCTGACAACCAGGGCTTTTTTTGCAGCAAGAGCTCCTTTGAATATTAGGCTGCACACCCCTGATGCAGCCAATCCTCCAAGAGTTTACAGGGCTCTTCGTACATGGCCTGCTGTAAGCTCCAGGAGAACTGGCTAAATCAGGGATGTGTGGCCAAATATGCAAAGGAGGTCCTGCTAGAATTCCTTACAGGGCTCTTAGTGCAGGGCCTTCTGAAAGCTCCAGGAGAATTGGCTACATCAGGGGGGCGGGGCCTAATAGGCAAAGGAGGTCCTGCTAGAATTCCTTACAGGGCTCTTAGTACAGGGCCTGCTGTAAGCTCCAGGAGGACTGGCTACATCAGGGGTGTGTGGCCTAATAGGCAAAGGAGGTCCTGCTAGAATTCCTTACAGGGCTCTTCGTACAGGGCCTGCTGTAAGCTCCAGGAGGACTGGCTACATCAGGGATGTGTGGCCTAACCTGCAAAGGAGTTCCTGTTACAAAAAAAGCCCTGCTTGACAACTTTTCTAATATTTTCCCCCCACAAAAAATGGGAAAATAATCAAAACATAAAGCCGACAGGTTGAAATCTTCATCATGCCACTGTGTGGCTACATAGGAGAAAATATTGAAAAAGCATGATGTTCCCCCTAAACTGAGTTAGTGCAAGCTAGCTCACAGTTTTTTAGCCTCCGGCTCACACATTTTTTGTCTTAGCTCAGGTAAAAAAGCCTCAGGGCAAACTAATTTATGCAGGACTTCAATGCCAGTAGCTCACAGAGAAGAATTTTTGCTCACAAACAGGGCTTTTTTTAAAAAAAAAAAATAGAAACAGCCCATCAGGAACTCATTTCCATATTAGGCCACACCCTCTGACATCACCATTGTTCCATACAGGGCTTTTTTGAAAAAAAGGCCCAGCAGGAATTATTTGTATATTAGGCCACACCCTCTGGCACTAAGCCTGCCAGAACTATGTTCCTGTGCGTCCCTGCTCAAAAAAAGCCCTGCTCACAAGACTTCACAGCTTAGAACAGGGGTGTTGAACTCATTTTGTTATGAGGGCCGAATATGACATAAATGGGACCTTGTAGGGCCGGGCCATGTCAGGCCGTGCCATATGTGTTCCTATTTAAGATTAGGTAGCAGAGATATAAACTTTATAAAGGGCACAAACACAATTAAAGATTTAAAAAAAACCAACAATCTTAAAACATGCTAAAAACATTAGCATTCATTGGTCTTAAAGTTGCTTTCTTTGTATCTTTTCGGTGAGATCCAGGGAACTGGGCAAAGGAAGCTCTGGCTCTTTCCTTCCTTTCCCACGGAACCAAGAGGGGGAGGAGCTTCAACTAATAGCAGGAAGAGAGGCTTGGCTCAGTAGCTCAGAGGTGTGATTGAGAGAACCTGGCAAAGCAGGTTCTTCCTCCCTTCCTTCCTCCCCAGGGGAGGAGCCTCAGTCAATGGAGAAAATAGAGGCTTTGCTCTGTAGCTCCTGAGTGATTGAGCAAGCCTTGCAAAGCAAGCTGTTATGCAGAAGGAAGCAAGAGAGAGGCAGAAGGAAGATGACAGCCAGTTGCTCGGGGGCATGATAGGAGCCCTCCAGGGGCCTGATTCGGCCCCCAGGCCGCATGTTTAACACCCCTGGCTTAGAAGGAGTATTGGATGGGAGTGAGGTTTTATTATAACAATTATAATTTAAGAAGCATTTCAGGGTAGATGCTGAGCTGATGTAATTTAGTTCACCTCCCAGTGATGTCAGCGGTGTGTGGCATATGCAAATGAGTTATGCTAATGAGCTCCAGCACCTCTTTTCCTCCTAAATGATGGATTTATGTGCTGGCTGCACAGTTTACCATGTAAAAGAGAGGACGTATTCAGCTCCGCTGGATTTGCCTTAGTTCACAGCATCTCTGAAATAACCTATCAATTTGTTGAAGTTTGATCATAATACAAAATTGGAAACATCATCTGCATATATGGTTGTAGTGTTGGAAAATACCTGGCGACTTTGGGGGTGGATCCGGGAAAGGGTGGGGTTTGGGGAAGGCAGGGGCCTCAACATGGTACAATGCCATAGAGTCCACCCTTCAAAGCAGCCATGATCTCTAGGGAATAATAAAGTCAAAAAACACCTAAAAAACAATAACACAATATAGTGTATATGCAACCTACATTTATCAAAATACATGCATAGCAATGGTTATCATTAGCGACTTATGAACCACTCCTGCTACTAAATTCGCAAACACTCATAATACAAACGCAGCTGGAAAAAGAGTTCTTTTCACTCCCCCACACTGCTGTATGAAGATAATAAGGTACAGTTCCTCAGAGGCAATTGCCTTCCTGCTGTTCACTCTTTTGTTCAGCAACTTGGGTGGAGTCCTCAAATCTCCAGCACAGCTTGTCTCCGAGAGTAAGGGACCGCAGCCCGGGAATCGTCACGGTTTCAGACCTTCGTCAGCCTTTTTCTCTCAGTGTTTTATCCTGGAACCTCAGTAAAACATTGGATCAATGCATGCTAATTGCTCTTTCTGTTTCCAGCTCTCTGCCAGCTGGAGATCAGTTGTAAAAGCAGGAGATCTTCAGACCCTGTTTGGAGGCTGGCAACTTTATCTGCATAGCACATGCTTACAGCAAAATATATGCCAGGAAGTGGAATGGAAGAGCTGGCCACCCTATCTGTCATCTTTTCTTAGATTAACTACCTTGCAAGTCACTCCGAAGGGGGCCTTTGTGGGATATAAAGCCTTGGAACAAACAGTAGGCATGAGGACCCAATGTTTGTATCACTGACCTGCGACTAAGGTTTTCTGCGCTAGCAAACCAGTGATCTGGGTGGTGAGTGTTTTTGAGTTGCAGAAGCTCATCGGCATGATCAACATTTCGGGTCCCCAGTACAGCACTTCTCACCGGCCGGCTGGACACTCCCTCTTTGGCCTGCAGCCCAGATCTGCCTCGCTTCAAGGATTGTCCGCCTTTCTCTTGTTCTCTCTGGGCACTTTTATTTCCTCTTGAATGCGAAAGAATGACAAGGCCTGCATTTCCAAACCCGGCTTGCATCACATAAAATTTACCTGTTCGCGGTAGAATGTACGTCGCCTGGGTAGAATAGGGGAATTGAGATTACAGTGCTCAACTGTGACTTTTGTCATCGGACTTGAATTATGAAATGTTCCTCGAATTCAGAGGATCGGTGGATATGATCTCTGAGCCATAAAAAAATCTGCGGGCAAATGTTTTGTATGACAATGAGTCCATGTGGAATATATAAGGCTGTACAGCCAATTGCTGGGGGAATCCCTTGACTTTCATAGAGAATTGTCATGCCCATGGTGTATGTTTGTAGGTCTGTATAGCATTATTTCAGAGCTTGATGGCTATTGTTTGAAGTGGAAAGGGGGAAAGGAAGATGGAGGTGCCATTTCACATTAGTCCAGACCCACTGGCCCTGTTCACCATCTTTAAGTGTACAGCTCTTGCTTTTACAAGTATGTCAAGAGCTCCAAAAAGAGGACAGAAGCACAGTCCATTTGCAGCCACACCTGTCTGGGGACGTAGTCATATCCATTTTGGAATTTCTTGGATCTTGTGTAGCTCTGCAAACAAAGAGAGAAGATTTTACAATTTTTTGTAGAAGGGAATTTTTTGGAAAACCACTGAATATTTGAAGAGGGACGGTGGCTCAGTGGCAGAGCATCTGCTTGATAAGCAGAAGCTCCCAGGCTCAATCCCCGGCATCTCCAAAAAAGGGTCCAGGCAGAAAGGTGTGGAAAACCTCAGCTTTAGACCCTGGAGAGCTGCTGCCAGTCTGAGTAGACAATACTGACTTTGATGGACCAAGGGTCTGATTCAGTATAAGGCAGCTTCATATGTTCATATTGTCTAGTATAAAAATTGTTTTGGTATTATATGCATTAGTAAAAACCCTCACAAAATGTTCTATATTTATTTGCCTTACTTAAACAGGGCTTTTTTGTAACAGGAACTCCTTTGCCTATTAGGCCACACCCCCCGATGTAGCCTATCCTCCAAGAGTTTACAGTAGGACCTATACGAAGAGCCCTCTAAGCTCCTGGAGGATTGGCTACATCAGGGGGGTGTGGCCTAATAGGCAAAGGACTTCCTGATACAACAAAACAAAACAAAACCCTGGCTTAAACTGTGAACAAACTTGAACAGAGGTGGGTCCAGGTGGTGGCTGGAGATCTCCTGGGAATAGAACTGATCCTCAGGCTACAGAGATCAGTTCACTTAGAGAAAATGGCTGCTTTGGAAGGTGGACTCTATGGCATCAAACTCCATTGAAGTCAACCCTCCCCAGACCTTGGTCTCCTCGGGCTTCACCCCCAAAATCCCCATGCATTTTCCAACCCGATGCTGCTTGTGAAATTGACCAGACAAACGCATTACAATATTATTCAGCATTGGTTCCAGATATTGGAAACAAGTGTGTCAGACAAACGCTATCGAAACACGCATATAACCGGAAGCGTGTCCACACTGTATCTAGGCTGAAACAGGGCACTTGTTGCTGAAGACAAAATCACTAGCAATGCAGTACCTTTTTGGACTATCGTCATTAGTGCTGAAGAAAAAGTTACAGCATAGCAGCAGCTTCAGTTGAACTGGAGTGTGTGAGACTTTGCAGTGCCTTCTCGGACACGGCACGAGTATAGGGCTTGTGCCTTTAACTGTGGACTCTTTGTGTCGTTATTTAGCAACTAATATTATGATTGTCTACTATGCAATTGTTTTTGTGTAGAACTGGGTGTTAGACTTCGAAGGATGGTGGAAGGCAGGAAGGCCTGGCATGACTTTGTCCACGGGGTCGCAAAGAGTCGGACTCGACTGTGCGACTGAACAACAAAGGTGTTAGCATGTACTTGAATACTACATATACATATATATAAAATTAATCATGCATAAGAATTGGCTTGTATAATTGTTTATTACATGGTTTTCTCCAGGACTTAACCTTACCGTGTTTTTCCTGTTGGTTGCCAAACCTCCAGGTAGTGTCTGGAGATCTCCTGGGAGTAGAACTGATCCTCAGGCTACAGAGATCAGTTCACTTGGAGAAAATGGCTGTTTTGGAAGGTGGACTCTATGGCATTATAGAAGAAGATGAAGAAGATATTGGATTTATATCCCGCCCTCCACTCCGAAGAGTCTCAGAGCGGCTCACCATCTCCTTTCCCTTCCTCCCCCACAACAGACACCCGGTGAGGTAGATGAAGATATTGGATTTATATTCCGCCCTCCACTCCGAAGAGTCTCAGAGCGGCTCACAATCTCCTTTCCCTTCCTCCCCCACAACAGACACCCTGTGAGGTGGGTGGGGCTGGAGAGGGCTCTCACAGCAGCTGCCCTTTCAAGGACAACCTCTGCCAGAGCTATGGCTGACCCAAGGCCATTCCAGCAGGTGCAAGTGGAGGAGTGGGGAATCAAACCTGGTTCTCCCAGATATGCCACTGAAGTCAACCCTCCCCAGACCTCACTCTCCTCGGGCTTCACCCCCAAATCTCCATGCACTTCCCAACCTGATGCAGGCAACCCTAGGTCTGAAGTAGGTATTCAGGCTTTGAAATTATTGTGGCGTGTTATCACTCATCAGGATTTTGTTATTCATCTAAAATGTTAATTAGCTGCTTTTCTTCCTAATGGAAATCAAGGCAACGTACAATATTAATGAAAACAAAAAACCCAATAAAATAGATTACACACACACACGTACACACACACACAAAATGAAACCTAAATTTAAAATCACAATTTAGTCCTAAATAAAACCATCTCCAGCAGCCTCCGGAAGAGCAAAAGTGAGGGGGCCAGGTACATCTCCCTGGAGAAGTCCTTCCATATTCATGGGGCAGCCACTGAAAAGGTCCTCTCTCATGCACCCACCAAAAAGCTTCTTTGATTGATAGGACAATCAGGAGGGGCTCTTCCAGTGCTCTTAATAGAATTACATTAAATAAAGTCAGCATGGCTATAGCCTACTATTAGTAGGATCAGGGGCCATTTTGTAGCAGGAGCCCCTTTGCATATTAGGCCCTGTAAGCTCTTGGAGGATTGGTTTCATAAAAAAAGAGCCCTGTAAGCTCTTGGAGGATTGGTTACATCAGGGGTGTGTGGCCTAATATGCAAAGGAGCTCCTGCTACAAAATGGTCCCTGAGTAGGATTGCCATGTGAATGCTAAGCACGGGACATCTCCCACCTCCAGCAAGCCTTGCCTTCTGGCGCTCCAAAAACTGCCGGGAGAAAAAAAAATGTTTAAAATATCAGCAACAGTGTGGCATCACATCCTGAAAAATCTGGAAGCGACATCAGTCCTCCTTAGCAAACACAAAAGTCATGGGTTCTACCAAAGAATTTCTAGCAGCTCCTATCACTTCAGGTTTTCTAGGATCTAACGTCATGCCATTGCTGATTTCAGGGGCAGTGCAAGTCCAGCAGTGTCTATATCAAATACTGGGTTCGATGCATGAGGAGACTTACTCGCAGTTGATCGCAGAGCCAGTTTGGTGTAGCGGTTCAGTGCAGAGACTCTTATCTGGGAGAACCAGGTTTGATTTCCCACTACTTCACTTGCAGCTGCTGGAATGGCCTTGGGTCAGCCATAGCTTTTGTAGGAGTTGTCCTTGAAAGGGCAGCTGCTGTGAGAGTTCCTTCAGCCCCACCTACCTCACAGGGTGTTTGTTGTGTGTGTGTGTGGGGGGGGGGAAGGTAAAGGAGATTGTGACAGCTCTGAGACTCTGAGATTCAGAGTATAGGGCAGGATATAAATCCAAGTTGTTGTTCTTCTTCTTTATTGGTGATTACACCATTGTAATAGGCAAGACTAAGACTAATGTCCTGGGCCAATGCAGCCAAATGTATACACTTCAAAGTTCACATGCTAGAACGTCATTGGGCCATTTGAACTAGCAGAGGGCTGGTGATTGGTCCTGGGAAACAGAGGTTTGGCTCCTGCTTCCCCTTGTTCCCATGTCACAAAACTCAGTCGTAAGGCTCCAATGAGCCAGGCAGGATCTAACAACCCACGCCTCACACAGAGTCACACATACATAACAGTCTAGTTCCATCTTCTAGCTTTTTTCCAGAGCAGAGATTTTTGTGGAGCTGGGAGAGACAGGTAGGCAAGCACTACAGAGGCATGCCTTTGAAGAGGAGGGCCATCAGTTATTAGGGCTCCCGAAGTGGGAGCACATACAGCCGGGGCTGCGCGGACTGCACTGGCTGCCAGTTGAGTACCGGGTTCGTTACAAAGTGCTGGTTATCACCTTTAAAGCCCTATATGGTCGAGGACCTGCCTACCTGAAGGACCGTCTCTCCCCACATGAACCCCAGAGAGCACTGAGGTCAGCGGGGAAGAACCAACTGACTATCCCCGGGCCGAAGGAGGCAAAATTAAAGAATACTCGTATACGGGCCTTCTCTATTGCAGCTCCACACCTATGGAACCAGCTCCCGGAAGGAGTGCAGGTCCTGCGGAGCCTTGAACAGTTCCGCAGGGCCTGCAAGACCATCCTCTTCAGGATGGCCTTTATCTGATTGAATACTGATGGATTCGCCTTAAGTGATTTCCGCCATCATACTTACCGTATTTTTCGCACCATAAGGTGCTCCGGACGATAGGACGCACCTTCCTCCTGGGGGGCGATCTGCTGCCTCTGCCTCCGATCTGGCGCTTCCCCCGTGCCTCCCTGCCTGGCTCCATCTTCTTTCAGCAAGTGCTGGGATCGCTCCACGTGGCCCCACCGCAAACCCAGCGCTTCGCGACAGCCGGCTGTGGAGGGGGCAGCGTGCTTCCTCCTTGCCTGTGTGCCTGGCTCCACCTCTGATGCTTAAAGCAAGCGCTGGGATCGCTCCCTCCGCCCTCCGATCCCAGCGCTTGCTTTAAGCATCAGAGGTGGAGCCAGGCACACAGGCAAGGAGGAAGCACGGTGCCCTCTCTACAGCCGGCGCTCGTGAAGTGCTGGGTTTGCGGAGGGGGTGGGTGCTTTCTCCTTGCCTGTGTGCCTGGCTTCAGCTGTGATGCTTAAAGCAAGCGCTGGGATCGGAGGGCGGAGGGAGCGATCCCGGCGCTTGCTTTAAGCATCAGAGGTGGAGCCAGGCACACAGGCAAGGAGGAAGCACGCTGCCCCCTCCGCAGCCGTCTCTCGCGAAGCGCTGGGTTTGCGGTGGGGCCACATGAAGCAATCCCAGCACTTGCTGAAAGAAGATGGAGCCAGGCAGGGAGGCGTGGGGGAAGCGCCGGATTGGAGGCAGAGGCAGTGGATCGCCCCCCCCCCCCCCGGAGGAAGGTACGTACCGGTACCTTCGCTCCATAAGATGCACACACTTTCCCCCCCACTTTTTTTTTGGGGGGGGGGGGAAGTGCATCTTATGGTGCGAAAAATACGGTACATCTAACAGAATAGCACCAGAAATGTTAATTTTAAATTGGAATGTTTTAAGTTGTTTGTTCATTTTAAATTTATGTATAACCTATTGTATGGATTAATATGTTGTTAGCCGCCCTGAGCCTGCTTCGGCGGGAAGGGCGGGATATAAATAAATTATTATTATTATTATTATTATTATTATTATTATTATTATTATTATTATTATTATTATTATTATTATTATTATTATTATTATTATTATTATTACTATTATTATTATTATTATTATTATTATTATTATTATTATTATTATTATTATTATTAGAGGGAAAGGCAGATGTCTCTCCCAGTGTTTGCCTCTGCAGTGCCTCTCTCTCCTGAATCTGCTCTGAGCAAGCCCTTGGGGCAATGGAACTATAACTATATTGAATTTTCAAGCAGCGATCAATATATCTAATTTTCAATTCGACCCCATGTGTAGATAGTTAAATGCAGAAATTAGAACTATGGACGGGCAAAACAATTCTTTCAACATACATGAGAAAAAAAAAAACCAACAGTTGCAGAAAAATCTGAAATCTTTAAAACCAACAAACTTGTAGCTTTACCAATCGATCCCCTCTGAGGCCATTGGTAGGAAGCCACAACAATATTGTCAGCCTTCAGTCTTAGGCTTCTATCCAAAAGTAGCCTTCTCATTAAAGCCAGTGAGGCGGTGCAGTTAAGAGTTTCAGGTAAGGATCTCAGAGATGCAGGTTCAAATGAAATTGTCACTTGCTGTGGAAGCTCATTGAGTGACTTTGGGATAGAAACACACTCTCGGCCTAACCTACATCACTGGGCCCAGCTTAGCCAGCACCAGGAAGTGAGACAAAATCCCATTGTGTTCTAGGGTTCCCAAGTCCAACCCCAGAAATATCTGGGTACTTTGGGGGTGGAGCCAGGAGACTTTGGGGGTGGAGCCAGGAGACACTGGGGTGGAGCTAAAGGGGAAGGGGGAAACGGCGCCAGGGAGCGTGGCCAGCCGCCCCGTCTCGGAGCGGGCGACGCCGCTGTGCAGCTGCCGCCTCTTCTCTGCTCGCCGTGGCTGCTCCTACGAGATGGGCTCAGCCTGAGCCCATCTCAGAGGAGCAGCCACGGCGAGTGGAGAAGAGGCAACAGCGGCGCGGCGGCCTTGCCCGCTCCGCTCTGCCTCTGGGGTGGAATCGGAGGGGGGGGTGTAGGTGGGCCCGGGGCGTGGCGAGCTGTGAGTCCGGGTCCTAGAAGGGCCCGGATTCGCAGCTCGCTATGCTCCTGGCCTGCCTCCGCCCTCCCCTGGTTTTGCCTGTGCTGCTACCGCCTCTTGGCTGCTCCTCCGAGATGGGCTCAGCCTGGGCCCATCTCGGAGGAGCAGCTGCGGTGGGCGGGGAGGGGGGGGCGGCGGCGCGGCAGCCTCGTCTGCTCCGGGATGGGGCGGCTCACCATGCTCCCCGGCGCCGTTTCCGCCCCTCCCCCCACTTCCGTTTTTTGGGGAAGAGGGTGGAAATCCTGGGGTCCCCCGCCAGGGCAGGAGGGTTGGGAAGCCTATTGTGTTCCCCACTCCACTTCAAGCCCTGTCCATGCAGTAAATTGTGCATATCCTTGGACCCACCATTTTGCAGAAGTCTCCCTTACTGACTTCCTTATGACTGCCACAGTGTGCAAACTATCCCTTACTGAAATGGATGATGATGATATTATATTTGTTTGTTTGTTTGTTTGTTTCTATCTATTTGTATCCCTCCCTCCCTTTGAACAGGTTTAGGGCGGTGCCTGTTCCCCTCTCATGCTGTTTTTGGGCATGGCGATATTGGATTATATCCCACCCTCCACTCCAAATCTCAGAGTCTCAGAGTGGCTCACAATCTCCTTTATCTTCCTCCCCCACAACAAACACCCTGTGAGGTGAGTGGGGCTGGGAGAGCTCTCCCAAAAGCTGCCCTTTCAAGGACTACCTCTACCAGAGCTATGGCTAAACCAAGGCCATTCCAGCAATTTAGGGCTGATAATCCCCAGGTGGGGGCAGGGGATCCCCTGTTTTGGAGGCCCTCCCCCACCCACTTCAGGGTCATCAGAAAGCAGGAGGAGGGGAGGGAAATGTCTGCTGGGAACTCTATTATTCCCTAGAGACTTGAACATATGAAGCTGCCTTCTACTGAATCAGACCCTGGGTCCATCAAAGTCAGTATTGTCTACTCAGGCTGGCAGTGGCTCTCCAGGGTCTCAAGCTGAGGTTTTGAATGCCTATTTGCCTGGATCCTTTTTTTTATTTGGAGATGCCGGGGATTGAACCTGGGACCTTCTGCTTACCAAGCAGATGCTCAATCACTAAGCCACCATCCCTCCCTTATTGTCAAGCACTGATTTTTCTCAATAAGCAGTCTTTTGTTTTAAATCAAAGCTGTTTTATTGTTTGAAACTCAGGAGTTGTACCAAGGACACAAGCCTTGGGAGTATACACAGTTGCTAAATAGGATATCATCAAAGGGTACCATACAGATGCATGTTTGAGTTACGGGTTCAAAGGTTGCTAAACAACTATTTTATTACTAAGGAATATAGTAAGGTTGCTAAACAACTATTTTATTACTAAGGAATTTAGGCTAATAGAAACATCAACCATTCTCACACTTCTGGGAGAAGATAAGAGTTGTCTGTGTGAACCTGTGGGAGAGGCGACTTGAAAGTAATACCAGCCAGGCTGTAGTATAAACAATCTTGGGCCAGATGGATTTATTATTATTATTAGAAGAAGATATTGGATTTATATCCCGCCCTCCACTCCGAAGAGTTTCAGAGTGGCACACAATCTCCTTTACCTTCATCCCCCACAAGAGACACACTGTGAGGTGGGTGGGGCTGGAGAGGGCTCTCTCAGCAGCTGCCCTTTCAAGGACAACCTCTGCCAGAGCTATAGCTGACCCAAGGCCATGCTAACAGGTGCAAGTGGAGGAGTGGGAATCAAACCCGGTTCTCCCCGATAAGAGACCGCACACTTAACCATTACCCCAACCTGGCTCTCCATTACTTGCCCACTGGCTGTAAATAAGGGGGGAATAGAAGAGAGTTGCTGACCTGCTCTTTGTCTAAGAGAAAATTATGCTATAGAAACTTGACACTTATTCCTATAGGAAATAATGGAGGTATCTGGGGCTCGGGGGGGGGTATCCATGGCGTATCCACGGGTATCTGGGGCTCGGGGGGGTGTATTTTGAGGTAGAGGCACCAAACCTTCAGTATAGCATCCAGTGCCTCTCCCCAAAATACCCACAAAGTTTCAAAAATATTGGAGCAGGGGGTCCAGTTCTATGAGCCCCAAAAGAAGGTGCCCCTATCCGTCATTATTTCCTATGGAAGGAAGGCATTTTAAAAAGGAGTGTGGTTCCTTTAAATGTGATGGCCTGAACTCCCTTTAGAGTTCATTTATACTTGTCACACCCTGGCTCCACCCCCAAAGTCCCCAGAAAGTTCTTGAATCGGACCTGGCAACCCTACAGCAACTGCAAGTGGGAGGAGTGGGGAATGAAACCCGGTTCTCCCAGATAAGAGTCCGCACACTTAACCACTACACCAAGCCGGCTCTGCAGATGTGTCTATTACCGTTTTTGCACACAGCTAACCTCGCAGTCACAATCCTGTTCCCTCCGCAGCATCCGGTCGGATTTCGCACCATCTGCGCCGGAGTTACAGGAAGTGCCGTGGCTTTTGCGTAGCAAACGTAAACCGCTAAAACCCAGTTTACGTTTGCTACACAGAAGCTGCGGCACTTCCTGTAACTCCGGCGCAGATGGTGGGAAATCAGGACAGGATTGTGATTGCGAGGTAAGCTGTGTGCGAAAACGGTATATATTTGGAAATGTATAAGCTCTTTTCTGCTTAGAAAGAAAGTCTCAGGAAAGCTTATCCCCCCCCCCCAAAAAAAAAAATCAAACCACGAGAACTCAGCAAACTAGCAGAAAAGACTGGCAAGGAATCCTTAATAAATCACACACATAAGAGTCAGAAGCCCTAAAATCCAATCAGCTATTAAAAGCTCGGGCAGGTGGAAATGATTTAACATGGTGCCTAACAGGAAACAAAAATGTCACAGAGCAGAAGCCTCCCAGCACAGTGTTTTGATATACTTCTTTGCTCAAAGAGTGATTAAAATGTGGGATTTGCTGCCAGGGGATGTAGTTATGGCCTAGATGGCTTTAGAAGGGGATTAGACAGATTTGTGGAGGAGAGCTGAATCCGTGGCTACTAGCCATGGTGATTAGAAGGGACTTTCTCAGTCTTTGAATATTGGAGACGGGATCAGGGGAAGGCCTCAGTCTCTCTGCCCTGTTGTTGGCTCTCCAGAGGAACCAGTTGTGAGACTGGATGCTGGACCAGATGGACTGCTGGTCTGATCCAGCAAAGCTCTTCTTCTGTTCTTAAGCTCTTAACCTACCTGTCAAATAGCATTAAAACCACTGCAGTGCAGTGGCCTCCCTTTTTCAATCCTGTCAAACAACTGGAGGGGTCAGATAATCACAGTTGATTGTACTGAATGCTATTGAGTGAGATGGGAAAACCAACATGGTTATCATCAAAGCTTTTTTTTGAAGAAAAAGCCCAGCAGGAGCTCATTTGCATATTAGGCCACACCTTCTGTCACCATTGTTTCACACAGAGCTTTTTTGTAGAAAAAAGCATAGTAGGAACTCATTTGCACATTAGGCCACACCTCCTGATGTCACCATTGTTTCACACAGGAGCTCTTTTGCATTATAGGCCATACCCTCGAATACTAAGCCAGCCAGAACTGCGTTCCGGTGTGTTCTTGCTCAAAGAAGCCCTGGTTTTAAACATATTTTAGTTTTATTTTTTAAAAAAATATATTTAATTGTGTTTGTCTGTGTCCTTTGTAAAGTTTATCTCTCTGCTACTCAGGGCTTTTAATGTGTGTGTGGGGGGGGAATGGCAGGGACTCATTTGCATATTAAGCACCACCCCCTGGTGTTGAGCCAGCCGGAACTGCGTTCCTGTGTGTTTCTGCTAAAAAAAAAAAGTCCTGTTATCTTCCTCCTGCCTTTAACCCCCCCCCCAAAAAAAAAAAAATTACAATTGGTTCCAATTCCCTGATAGTAACAATCTGAAATGGATCCAGATAATCACTGTTTTATTTAAACAACAGCAGCAAAAATTATCAGCATCAACTGTAGGATTGAACCTGGGATCTTCTGCTTGCCAAATAGATGCTTTGACCTTGCGATATTGAGGTCTTCCCTCTCAATGCATCATTATCCTCAGGGTCCTAGTATATAGAGAGGAGTTCCTGGAGCTCTGGTCAGAGGGAAGAAAAGCTTCAGAAGCCACCTGGGTAACCTCCGCCCAGACTGCAGCTTGACCAGGTGTCCAACCAAAGAACCAGCCATGGCATCAGGGAAATCACCAAAGGGTTTCAAGACCGGGCTTTTTTTGTAGCAGGAGCTCCTTTGCATATTAGGCCACACACCCCTGATGGAGCCAACCCTCCAAGAGCTTACAGGGCTCTTCGTACAGGGCCTACTGTGAGCTCCAGGAGGATTGGCTACATCAGGGTGTGACCTAATATGCAAAGGAGTTCCTGCTACAAAAAACCCCCCAAAACCTGCAAGAACCTATTCTGATCCACCACCCCTTATAAGTAGGTCACTCTTAATATGGTGGCTTTAAAGATGGTGCTCACCATTTGCTTTTTAAAAAATCTGGAACAAAATCTAATTGACACCTTGCTGAGAGGTAGTGTGGTGAACCCCCATCCCTGATGGTCTCTGTAGAAAGCAGTATGAAAGCTTAGGAATACGGAAGCAATTTTTCATAATGTGTATTTTTAATTAGGAGCTAATTTATTTTTTTAAAATGTTGAGGTTTAAACAAACATAGTGACCGTGCATCTTTCTAATCTTACTTTTAATTTTCTCTTGTCTTCTCTTTCCCCATATCCTTATATCCTGCTTTCTGAAACTGAAATGTTCATCCCTTTACCCCATGTATATTTACTCAGAAGTAAATCCCTTTTATTTCACTGAGTCCTTTTGTACTAAATGTTCATAAGACTGCATCCATAATTATTTTAATAGATTTTAATTGCTTTTTATTTATTTTTTTTACAAAAAAGGCATGACTTCCATTTAAATGCAAAGTAACTTGTAAGAAGTAAATATATATCTATACACCATATAAATATGCTTTGTGCACTTTATAAGGTAAGCTATTTACACATGACAACGCTTCTAATCTTATATTTTCATCTGGTTTTACTTTGTTCCAATATAAAATAAATGGAGGCAAATTCTGAATAAATATACTCTGTGAAGAAGTTAATTATTTTCTTCTTTTCAAGTTGCCAGAGTTTCATTTAAATGTGTTGCGATTTATGTTTAACTAATTCTGCGCGGGCTACCTATTTAAAGCTGACAAAATGTCCCTTGCATTGGGGGTATTTATCTGTGTCAAATAATAACAGTTCATCTCAAGTTGTTGTTTGTGCTCTGTGACTGATAACTTCAAATGGGATTGCTTGTCTCCATTTGAATTTTAAAATTACTGGCTGCTGGATTAAGATCACCATGGACATGAATGTAAGCAGGGGTGGAATTCTAGCAGGAGCGCTTTTGCATATTAGGCCACACCCCCCTGATGTAGCCAATCCTCCAAGAGCTTACAAGGCTGTTTTTGTAAGCTCTTGGAGAATCGGCTACATTTGTGTGTGGCTACATATGGCTACATAAGGGGTGTGTGGCCTAATATGCAAAGGAGCTCCTGCTAGAATTCCACTCCTGAATGTAAGCATGCAAATAGTCCTTTTTGGACTAGAACATTTATCTCTTTGGCTCCAGCACAGATTTTCTCATATGGCTCATATTTACAGCAGTTTTGAACCTGTCACACAGTTAAACTTTTGGGGACAGTATATGTTATGATAAATGTCAGACTCACTAACTCTTGACATTTATGTCAACCTTCAAAGAGTTTCTGACAATTCCACTTTTATCCAATAAAAAAAAAAGATAATAGCGTAGCAGACTCTAGTGAAAACTGACCATTTAGTTTTAGAACAAAGAGTTGGTCTTTCTTTGCCCTTCTATACCAGAGAGGAACAAATGTCCATGGTTTCACAGCATGAGTCTTCACTGGTCAAACACAGAACACAGCAGAAGAGGTTGCTCTTATAAGGGAATAAGGAGCAGGCCTCATTTTGGGCAGGAGCTCACAGGAGCGGAGCTCTGGAACCTCTAAATTTTATTGTACTTTCTTTCTTAACCACCCACCCCCCACCCCCGCCGCAATACTTGCTTCTGGGCTCCATTGTTCAAACCCTCTGTGAGAATTTAGCTGAACTCTAAGATTTGACAAACTTTCTAATATTTTCTCCACCAAAAGAAAGGGAAAATGAGCAAAACATCTAAAGCAAACAGTTGGAAATCTTCATGATGACACTGTGATCTCATAGGAATTTGAAAAAGCATGATGGGAGTAAGGTTTTATGATGGCCATTATAATTCAAGAAGCCTTTTTAAGGTAGATGCTGAGCTGTAGAGCCAGTTTGGTGTAGTGGTTAAGTGTGCGGACTCTTATCTGGGAGAACCGGGTTTGATTCCCCACTCCTCCACTTGCACCTGCTAGCATGGCCTTGGGTCAGCCATAGCTCTGGCAGAGGTTGTCCTTGAAAGGGCAGCTGCTGTGAGAGCCCTCTCAGCCCCACCCACCTCACAGGGTGTCTGTTGTGGGGGGAGGGGAGGGGAGGGAAAGGAGATTGTGAGCCGCTCTGAGACTCTTCGGAGTGGAGGGCGGGATATAAATCCAGTATCTTCTTCTTCTTGATATAATTGAGTCCACCTTCCGATGATGCCAGGGGTGTGTGGCATATGCAAATTAGTTCTGCTAATGAGCTCCAGCACTTCTTTTTCTAAAAAAAATGTCCCCTGGTAAGCAGGAACCCTTAGGATTTCTGGAGGGGGGATCCTATGCTCCCCTTTAGCTACTTTATCCCTTCACCTTTGGTCTGGTCTCCCACTCCTCCCTCCAACAAGGATCCAAAAGAATGCTAGAGAGTATTTATATTTACCAGCAAGGAAGTACTCAGAAGTTTCGCTTCAGAGAACATATAGTTTAGGTATGGTCACCATATTTTCACAAAACCTGAAAGGTCCTCCACAGAGTTTATACAACTGTTACTATGATAAGCTATCTTCCCCATAATATAAATATTCCATAGTTTATCAAACCACTAGTCAATTGTGGGCAGATGCTTAGCCTTCCATCGAGATTCTATAGCCATTCTTGCTGCCGCTAACAAGAATTTTTCAAAAATACTTTGTAATCTGGTTTGAGTCGCAAGAGAAAATGCAAGCGATAGATAGATAGATGATAGATAGATAGATAGATAGATAGATAGATAGATAGATAGATAGATAGATAGATAGATAGATAGATAGATAGATAGATAGATTTTCATTCTAGCAGGAACTCCTTTGCATATTAGGCCACACACCCCTGATGTAGCCAATCCTCCAAGAGTTTACAGGGCTCTTAGTACAGGGCCTACTGTAAGCTCCAGGAGGATTGGCTACATCAGGGGTGTGTGGCCTAATATGCAAAGGAGTTCCTGCTACAAAAAAAAGCCATGGATGTATGGATGGATGAAGCAACACCAGCTGTGGAATTGTTTGGAATTTTGGTCCTAGTGGTTTGAATAACGAATGATTTTGCCTTTGCCTTTGTGTGGCTAATGAAGCCATGATGCAAACTTAAATTTGGCTGAGGAAGGTACAGACACTGAAACCAGTTTCTTGGCTTTGACTTTCTAATACATGTTGGCAGGGCTTTTTTGAGCAGGAACACTCAGGAATGCAGTTCTGGCTGGTGAGATCAGGGGGTGTGGCCTAATATGCAAATGAGTTCCTGCTGGACTTTTCCTACAAATAAGGCCCTGCATGTTGGGTTCCATTGAGTTTCATATAATCATAGAATCATATATTTGGAAGGTACCTCCAGGGTCATCTAGTCCAACCCCCTGCACAATGCAGGAAACTCACCAATACCTCCCCCTAAATCCACAGGATCTTCATTGCTGTCATGTGGCCGTCCAGCCTCTGTTTTAAAACCTCCAAGGAAGGAAAGCCTACCACCTCCCAAGGAAGCCTGTTCCACTGAGGAACCGCTCTAATGGTCAGGAAGTTCTTCCTAATGTTGAGCCGGAAACTCTTCTGATTTAATTTCAACCCACTGGTTCTGGTCCTACCTTCTGAGGCCACAGAAAACAATTCCACACCATCCTCTATATGACAGCCCTTCAGGTACTTGAAGATGGTGATCATATCACTTCTCAGCAGTCTCCTCTCCAGGCTAAACATGCCCAGCTCCTTCAACCTTTCTTCTCCAGACCCCTCACCATCTTCGTCGCCCTCTTCTGGACCTGTTCCCACTTGTCTATATCCTTCTTAAAATGTGGTGCCCAAAACTGAACACAATACTCCAGGTGAGGTCTTACCAGAGCAGAGTAAAGCGATACCATCACATCACGTGATCTGGACACTATACATCTGTTGATACAACCCAAAATTGCATTTGACTTTTTAGCCATCACACTGTTGACTCATGTTCAGCGTATGATCCACTAAGACCCCTAGATCCTTTTTGCACATACTACTGTTAAGACAAGTCTCCCCCATCCTATAACCATGCATTGGATTTTTCCTACCTAAATGCAGAACTTTACATTTATCCCTGTTAAAATTCATTTTTATTGATTTTAGCCCAGTTTTCCAACCTGTCAAGGTCATCCTGTATCCTGTTTGTGTCTTCTACTGCATGGATCAAGGAAGAAGACTTATCGAGATAAATTTTTGTACAGCAAATGCTTGAAGGAGAGACTCTTTATTGTTGATATTATTTATTTGTATGGTAATTGATTTTTGTCCTGCAAATGCTAGAATTATATATTACCCCTTAATAATCTTTTTATGATATTTGTATAAAGGCTATGTTTTTTTGTTAGCTGCACAGTCTGCTATTACTTACCACTAAATTAATACTGGACAGGGTATGAGTGACTACTTGGGAATCAGGGTGTTGAGGAGACTTAGATTGACTTAGGGGTAGAAGCAAGATATTGGCCAATCTACGTTATCCTAGATGATGCTTCGATTCTGAGATTTCATTTTGATCTGTACTCAGGGTAAAGTTTGCAAGGTTTTCTTGCAAATTGTGGGCTGCCACAAACCCCCTCTAACCCCTTTCGGTCTTCCTATATCGACAGTAAAGCTGGTCATATCGAAAACTGGTTTGCGTCTGAGTGCAGAAAGGTTAAAACTGCCCTGGGATGAATATTGTCAGTTCGTTGTCTTGTCTTGGTATACCCTCAATATTGACAGATGTGTCCCGAGATACATTTCTCAATGACAGATATTTTTCTTTGATTTGAATGATCATTTGATGCATTTGAAAAAGCTTTTTTGTAAGAAAAGCAAAAAATAATAATTGTTAGCCGTATTGGTTCTAGTAAAAACCCAAAACCAAACTTTGTTCTGCTGCTTCAGACTGACAGCTGAATCTATCAAAAACTAAAGTCCATGTGATATATTTAATGAGAACCTACAAAAATAACATAACATACCTCTGACAGGTAGAGCATAGAAATGTACCCCAGCAACACAGGAGCCAATGAAGGCAGTGCTCTGAATCAACCAATAGGAACTGAATACTGGGAAAGAGTTAAGATCCTTCCTCACCTCTGCCTGTTCCGTATGTCCCAATGCCTCACCTTCTGCCTATTCTTGCTTGTCCATTATGTCCCCATGCCTTTGTTCCATTGGTCACTTCCTTCCATTGGCCACTGGCTCTTCTTTCCACCTTTCTCCCCACTGGGAGCCCAAAGCAGCTTGTATCATTCTCCTTTCTCCATTTTATCCTCACAACACTCTGGTGAGATAACAAATGGATCAGAGGTCCATCAGTGGCTCTTAGCCACAGCGTATTGTTGGAACTCTCTGTCTGGGACAATGATGCTCTGTATTCTTGGTGCTTGGAGGGCAGCAGTGGGAGGACTTCTAGTGTCCTGGCCCCAGTGATGAACCTTCTGATGGCATCTTTTTTTGGTCACTGTGGGACAGAGTGTTCGACTGGATGGGCCACTGGCCTGATCCAACATGGCCTCTCTTCTGTTCTTATGTTCTTAGGCAGAGAGAGAATGACTGGCCCACAAACACTGAGGAAGCTTTTGCTGTGGGGTGGGGATTTAAACCTGTTTCTCTGGGTTCCTAGACCAACACTCTAACCACTACACCATACTGGCTCTCACACTCCCTTCTGTCCCACCTCCTGACATCCTGTCCACAGGAAAAATTTGGCCAAGTTGGAGAAGTCATATGGAAGCAAGTTACTCATGTGGTAGCCACTGCCAGACTCAGCCAAGTTGTGCAATCTCTGGGGAAGCAGCTGTTAGGGTGAGGTAAATTGTGTGTAATCTAAAGTAGTTGTGGCCAGGAGTAGCTTTGTAGAAAAATAGGTGGTGGAGCTCATCCAGGGATTGTTATGCAGCTGCACCTACTATTCAATGGACAAGGTGGGGCGGAGGAGGGGGAACCCTCAGAAAGGTTCAGGAGCTGTGCTCCTGTGAGCTCCTGCTGAATTCAAGGCCTGGTTGTGGCCATGCCTGCACCTGGGAAAGTTGCACAAATTACATGGCAACGAGTTGTCCAATGTTTGTCGATGGGTTGTCTCTTCAGGACGTGAGGGAGAGGAGAAAGAGTGGACTTGGAGGCTAAATTATTCCTGAAAGGGCTGCACTTCTTGCCATTGACTGACAGAAACCAAGCTCTGAAGGCTGGTCTTATTGTCGTGGTTGCCAGCAAGCCACACAACGGCCCTTGAGATCTCAGAAGACATCCGTTTCATAAAAGAACGGACAGTGCTTCTGTTATTTTTTTAAGGGGAGGGGGTTGTCCCTTTTTTCAGCAAATCTGGGACTTTTCTCAGGTTTGTAGAAAGACCTGTCTGTTTTTGGCGCCAGCCTTTGGATTTACAGATGTGTCCATGTTGATAACGAGATATATATTCAGGGCTTGTTTTGTAGAAAAATAGATGGTGGAGTTCATCCAGGGATAGTTATGCAACTGCACATACTGTTCAGTGGACAAGAAGGTGGAACTCTCAGAAGGAGGAGGAACTCTCAGAAGGAAAAAGTGGAACTCTCAGAAGGAGGAGGTGGAACTCTCAGAAAGGTTCAGGAGCTGTGCTCCTGTGAGCTCCCACTGAATCTGAGGCCTGGATATATTAATCACAAAATTACATGCAAGAGGCTTTTTCCTTGGGTGTCTACTATTAAACACCTAACATCTCACAATGCCTGGTTTGTTGTGATGATTTAACTGAGTCATGTATTTCTTTCTAGATGAACTTCATTCTTGTTCATTTTTTAAAGAAAGTGAATAATCTTGTTCCTGTTATCCCTCAGTTATCCATCCAGTCATTGGTAGGTTCATTCCCATTCTTAGATTCTGTCTCCTTGAATTTTTCCAAAATCCCGGTGGGAGCCCCCATGAAATATGGTAGAGAGGAAACTGACAGGAAAATTCCTGTGCATTGCCTTGGGGTAGGGTTGCCAAGTCTAATTCAAGAAATATCTGGGGACTTTGGGGGTGGAGCCAGGAGACATTAGAGGTGGAGCCAAGATCAAGGCTGTGACAAGCATAATTGAACTCCAAAGGGAGTTCCGGGCATCACATTTAAAGGGACGGCACACCTTTTCAATTCCTTCCTTCCATAGGAAATCATGAAGGATAGGGGCACCTTCTTTTGGGGCTCATAGAATTTGACCCCCTGGTCCAATCTTTTTGAAACTTGGGGGATATTTTGAGAAGAGGCAGTAGATGCTATACTGAACATTTGGTGCCTCTACCCCAAAAAACAGCCCTCCCCAGAGCCCCAGATACCTGCAGATCAATTCTCCATGATTTTCTATGGGAATAAATCTCCATAGGGAATAATAGAGTTCCCAGCAGACATTTCCCTCCCCTCCCCCCGCTTTCTGATGACCCTGAGGCGGGAGGAGGGCCTCCAAACTGGGGGATCCCCTGCCCCCACCTGGGGATTGGCCACCCTACCTTGGGGAAATCATCACAACATTGTGCATGCGTTTGAGTTCTTCAGGACTCTTGAACAAGAGGAATGTTAAAACAAGGAAGGAAGGGGCAGAGAAAAATATCTTCCAGCCTATGGCGTTGATGCCTCTCTGCATAGGAAGTTTGTGCATGTTTATAAAACGATGTCAAGTCACAGCTGATTTATGGCAACTCTGTGGAGTTTTCGAGACAAGAGATGTTCAGTGGTGGTTTGCCATTGCCTGCCTCTGTGTAGCAACCCTGGATTTCCTTGGAGGTCTCCTATCCAAGTACTAACCGGGGCTGACCTATTTAGCGTTTGAAAGCTGATGAGTTCAGGCTAACCTGGGCTATCCAGGTCAGGGCTGCATAGGATCCTTAGCAGACTTCAGTGGGCACAGGGTTTGGCTCTGTGGTATCAGGTTTGCTAGGAATAGGGCTGCCAAGTTCCCCAATCAGGTGCGGGTTCTCCCACCCTGGAGGTTCCCAACCCACTAGCCCACATTGGTCCGGTGGGGGGATCCTCCCCCGACGTCACCGGCGCGATGACATCACTTGGAAGTGACATCATCGTGCTGGCGACATAGCGCACCGGCTGCTCTGGGAACATCCGGGGAAACTCTATGGTTTTCCCGGATGCTCTATCAATTTGGGTGGGGGAACTCTATGGTTCTGCAGGGGACTTGGCAACCCTAGCTGGGAAGAAGAAGCAAGTATGAAAGTCATCTGGTGACAATATAACAGCCATTGGTCTCTCAGATGGCAGATGGAATGCACAGGTCCTTTTAAAGGCCAAGAACCAAGGAAAGCCACAGCAGTCCTTATATTAATGGTTATGGAGAGTGATTTCATTTGGTGCACCAAGTAGGGTTGCCAAGTCCAATTAGAGAAAAATCTGGGGACTTTGGGGGCGGAGCCAGGAGACTTTGGGGGTGGAGCCAGGAGACATTGGGGGTGGAGCCAAGAACAAGGATGTGACAAGCATAATTGAACTCCAAGGGAGTTCTGGCCATCACATTTAAACGGACAGCACACCTTTTAAAATGCCTTTCTTCCATAGGAAATAATGAAGGATAGGGGCACCATCTTTTGGGGCTCATAGAATTGGACCCTCTTGTCCAATAGTTTTGAAACTTGGGGGGTATTTTGGGGAGAGGCACTAGATGCTATACTAAAAATTTCATGCCTCTACCTCAAAAAATAGACCCCCCCCAGAGCCCCCAATACCCACGGATGAATTCCTTATTATTCCCTATGGGAATCATTCTCCATAGGGAATAATAGAGTGCCCAGTAGACATTTCCCTCCCCCCCCACGCTTTCTAAAGGGGGGAGGGCCTCCAAACCAGGGAATCCCCTGCCCCCTCCCTCTCTCTCACACACAAATACTTACCAGATCTTCTTCCGGAGAACTCTTGCTGTGAAAACGCAAGCAAAAGAAAGGGAGGGAGGGGCCGTTCTCCCAACCCTTCCTGCTTCCTGCCCAGCCTTAAAGGGGCATACATTTCACAAACGGCTCAGGAGCTCTATAATAACATGAAGCCTACAGGTATGTTCTCCCCCCCTCCATCCCCCACCCCCCGCTTCCCAATTTTTGAAGAGCGGGAGATGAGGCTGCGAACCCAGGGGTCTCCCGCCAGAGTGGGAGGTTTGGGAAGCCTAGCACCAAGAGTCAATATGAGCCTAATTGTAGTAGTAGATATTGTGTGACCCTTGTCAGCTTTTTTGTTTGTGTTCTTGAACAGCCATGTGACACGTAGAAATCTAGCAGACAAAGTGTTTAAGGTAGAGAGAAACAAAAAGGCAAATGTGTTCTTTTTTAAAAAGGTGGAAGCCCGAGCTTGAAGTAATCTCTCTCTCTCTCTCTCTCTCTCTCTCTCTCTCTCTGTGTATTCCATGAGTCCCCAACCTTTCTGAGCCTGCAGGCACCATTGAAATTCTTACACAGGATGGTGAAAGCTATCACAAAATGGCTGCCACAGCTTACATTCAGTCACATATTGAAGATCTTCATGCTGTGGTGGCAGCTTGCTGCCAGAGCAAAAAACAGCACAGCCAATTAAATCTCCAGTGGCCAATCAGAAGCCAAAAACACACTTTCCAAAAGCACTTGCCAGGTGCTAGGAAAAGTGTTGGCCGGTGCTATGACTCTCATGAGTACCAAGTTAGAGTCACCAGTGTAGTCGAAGGAAATATAACGTCTTTCAAGTATTATACATTAAGTGGACAAGGAAAGTGATGGGTTGGGTATTCTCATGTTATCTCGGTCAGTGACCAGCCAATGCTCATAGTGTCCCCAAGTTTATTTTTACCCACCTCAGTGTATAGCACCAATGTTTGCCTTTTAGATGCTCACTCATAGACATGGTTAGGATGGGAGTTAAAGCTTTTCTCTGTCTCTAGTTTCTCAAGGCATTTTAAAGTTCAGACCAACCCCTCTCTGCTGGATCACACCCTCTTAGATCCCACTTCTTGCCCAAGTAGGGTTGCCAAGTCCAATTCAAGAAATATCTGGGGACTTTGGGGGTGGAGCCAGGAGACATTGGGGGTGGAGCCAGGAGCAAGGTTGTGACAAGCACAATTGAACTCCAAAGGGAGTTCTGGCCATCACACTTAAAGGGACTGCAAAGTTTTTAAATGCCTTCCCTCCATTGGAAATAATGAAGGATAGGGGCACCTTCTTTTGGAGCTCATAGAATTGGATCCCCTGGTCCAATCTTTTTGAAACTTGGAGGGGATTTTGGGGAGAGGCACAGGATGCTATGCTGAAAATTCAGTGCCTCTTATCTCAAAGAACATCTCCCCTACAGCCCCAGATACTCGTGGATCAATTCTCCATTAGAGGAATTGATCTCCCTAGGGAATAATGGAGTGCCCAGCAGACATTTCCCCCCTGCTTTCTGATGACCCTAAAGTGGGGGGGGGAAGCCTCCAAACTGGGGGATACCCTGCCCCCACCTGGTGATTGGCAACCCTATAGTCAAGCTGGTTTTTATTTCTGCAGGAGCTGTAAATTCCCACCTCATTCAAACCAGTGTTATTTTCCTCCACTGTCTCAAGGATGCCATTTAAAATTTGCTTGCCAATAACGAAGGAGAATCAAAAGGATTATCATATTAGTTGACCTTGAGATTAATTCCGAACGCTCTGTGGCCAGGTAGATGTGCCGCTCATTTTCAGTTTGAGAGAAAACTCATTTTTTCAGTTCAATCATATTATCCAGCAACTGGGAGACTTTGTGGCTGAACCCTGTGAGATCAATATTTCATTGCTGAAGGCATTTATGAGAATCTTCTTTCTGGCTTTCTTCTCCCTTCTGCAAGAGAAGACAATGTAGAATAACTTCTGCGCGCTAGTAACTTTTTCATACCCTAGACGGGATTTGATTTTTTAACTTGGGTTTAAAAAAAAAGCAGGGCGGGGTTAGAGGAGAGAGAAAATCTATCTAGATTCTTTTGCCATATAATCAATTTTATTCTGTGCTTAAATCTAATCTGCGGGTGGGGGGGGGGCGGGGTTTGTGTTAAGGATTTCTTTTTTTTGGCTGTTGAAGAGAATAACTGATCTTGTTAACTACTACACTGACCAGAGAAAGAGGCAGTCCATCTTGAGTTATATTGAGCTTATATTTCTTCGTGGACACCATTAGATTTGCTCTCACAGCTGTGGATTATGAACAGGTGTGATTGCTCTGTTTTTAGGAGGGTTTTGTTGCAGTTGCAGTTGTTCTATCTATGAACAATTTTAAGTTGGGTGTACTTCTACAGCAGTATGAAGTGACAGCTATATGGTAAATCTGCTCTCTCTGCTGGTTCCCTTATTTCACAAATATTTTTTGAGGGGAGCCCCAGCAATGACGAGAGCTGGCTGCTAACAGCAGAGGCCTTCCGAGAGCCATCTTTAAAGCCTGGAACACTGCTGATCAAATTCAGGAGGATTTATTGCCCCTCGCATACTTAGGAACTGTAGCCCAGGAGTCTCAGGCTGAGGGGTTCAGTTAACCAGGGGTGGAATTCTAGCAGGAGCTCCTTTGCATATTAGGCCACACTCCCCTGATGTAGCCAATCCTCCAAGAGCTTACAAAAAAGAGCCTTGTAAGCTCTTGAAGGATTGGCTACATCAGGGATGCATGGCCTAATATGCAAAAGAGCTCCTGCTAGAATTCCACCCATGCAGTTAGCAGTTAGTTAGCTAGTGTGTTTCATAAAATGTATGACACTGTATAATCACTGCCAGCAGCCAGCCGCCATGTCTAACTTTATAGCAAAAGTCTAAGAGATTTCCCTGAATATCTTCCAACTGTAACTTCAGGACATTTTCAAGGTGGAGTGATCAATATATATCTCAATAGCAATCTTTTTTTTTTTTAACCTTTCCTCTGAAACATCCTAAGTCATGAGTCTAAGATGAGTTCTGGTATATGCAACATTACTTTCAGGAGATGTTAACTTTGTGCCGTGCTCACAGACTTCGAACAACAACAGCACTTGAATTGTTTAGTAAACGCAAGGATGGGGAATGTACAGAAATATTTTCCTTCCTCTTCTGGAAATGGAAGGTATAGGAAGTGGCCAGAGAGGAATCCAGGGAACAGGAAAAGATCAGTGCAAGAACAGCAGTTATAATTTACATGGGAATGACATTGCAGCTCCAATGCCATGGAGGATCGGCTATGGTAAAATCCAGCTTACAAGGCATTTACAGAAGATGCAGGGCCCACCAGTTGACAAGGTGTCCTATTTATCAATATTTTCATGACAAAGAAGAAGGGTTGGATTTGTATCCCACCCTTTACTCAGAGGTCATTTTCGCACTCACCTTCCGCCGGCGCGACCCCCCTCTTCACCGCGCAGGATCTGCGCGGATTTCGCACTAAACGCTGCGGAGCAGCCAGAAAAGCCGGAAGCTCCCGTCGCAAAAGCTGCGCAAACGCCAAACTGCTTTTTGGCGGTTTCAGTTTGAGCCGCTTTTGCGCAGGGAGCTTCCGGCTTTTCTGGCTGCTCCGCAGCGTTTAGTGCGAAATCCGCGCAGATCCTGCGCGGTGAAGAGGGGGGTCGCGCCGGCGGAAGGTGTGTGCGAAAACGACCAGAGCCTCAGATCGGCTTACGATCTCCTTCTATTCCTCTCCCCAAAACAGACACCCCGTGAGGTAGGCGGGGCTCAGAGAGCTCTGAAAGATCTGCTCTTAAGAGAACAGTTCTGAGAGAACTTATGACTGGCTCAAGGTCACCCAGCTGGCTGTATATGGAGGAGTGGGTAATCAAATCCAGTTTGGTGGAGTGGTTAAGTGCGCGGACTCTTATCTGGGAGAACCAGGTTTGATTCCCCACTCCTCCACTTGCAGCTGCTGGAATGGCCTTGGGTCACCCATAGCTCTCTTAGGAGTTGTCCTTGAAAGGGCAGCTGCTGTAAGAGCTCTCTCAGCTCCACCTACCACACAGGGTGTCTGCCGTGGGGCGGAGGAGAAGGTAAAGGAGATTGTGACCACTCTGAGATCCAGAGTATAGGGCAGGATATATATCCAATTTCTTCTTCTTCTTCTTCTCCAGATTAGAGTCCACCACTCTTAACTGCTACATCAGACTGGCTCTCCACCAAACATGGAATAAGATCAAGAATACATAATGAGTTGGATCCAGAAAAAACATTTTCACATGTTCTATAGTTCCACTTGGGAATATGTATTAGTTAATATGACAGAGCTGGCCAGACATAGAAACATGGTACTGTATACAGTAAAACTTCAATGTCTGGTTTGTAATGATAATGGATAAAATTGCAGTTTATAAATACGACGACGTCACAAAGACCTGGTCTCCTTTTTAAGTTCTAGAACATAAGAACATAAGAGTAGCCATGTTGGATCAGGCCAATGGCCCATCCAGTCCAACACTCTGAGTCACATAAGAACATAAGAGAAGCCATGTTGGATCAGGCCAGTGGCCCATCCAGTCCAACACTCTGTGTCACATAAGAACGTAAGAGAAGCCATGTTGGATCAGGCCAGTGGCCCATCCAGTCCAACACTCTAAGTCACATAAGAACATAAGAGTAGCCATGTTGGATCAGGCCAATGGCCCATCCAGTCCAACACTCTGAGTCACATAAGAACATAAGAGAAGCCATGTTGGATCAGGCCAGTGGCCCATCCAGTCCAACACTCTGAGTCACATAAGAACGTAAGAGAAGCCATGTTGGATCAGGCCAGTGGCCCATCCAGTCCAACACTCTGAGTCACATAAGAACATAAGAGAAGCCATGTTGGATCAGGCCAGTGGCCCATCCAGTCCAACACTCTGAGTCACATAAGAACATAAGAGAAGCCATGTTGGATCAGGCCAGTGGCCCATCCAGTCCAACACTCTGAGTCACATAAGAACATAAGAGAAGCCATGTTGGATCAGGCCAGTGGCCCATCCAGTCCAACACTCTGAGTCACATAAGAACGTAAGAGAAGCCATGTTGGATCAGGCCAGTGGCCCATCCAGTCCAACACTCTGAGTCACATAAGAACATAAGAGAAGCCATGTTGGATCAGGCCACTGGCCCATCCAGTCCAACACTCTGAGTCACATAAGAACGTAAGAGAAGCCATGTTGGATCAGGCCAGTGGCCCATCCAGTCCAACACTCTGAGTCACATAAGAACATAAGAGAAGCCATGTTGGATCAGGCCAGTGGCCCATCCAGTCCAACACTCTGAGTCACATAAGAACGTAAGAGAAGCCATGTTGGATCAGGCCAGTGGCCCATCCAGTCCAACACTCTGAGTCACATAAGAACATAAGAGAAGCCATGTTGGATCAGGCCAGTGGCCCATCCAGTCCAACACTCTGAGTCACATAAGAACATAAGAGAAGCCATGTTGGATCAGGCCAGTGGCCCATCCAGTCCAACACTCTGAGTCACATAAGAACATAAGAGAAGCCATGTTGGATCAGGCCAGTGGCCCATCCAGTCCAACACTCTGAGTCACATAAGAACGTAAGAGAAGCCATGTTGGATCAGGCCAGTGGCCCATCCAGTCCAACACTCTGAGTCACATAAGAACATAAGAGAAGCCATGTTGGATCAGGCCAGTGGCCCATCCAGTCCAACACTCTGAGTCACATAAGAACGTAAGAGAAGCCATGTTGGATCAGGCCAGTGGCCCATCCAGTCCAACACTCTGAGTCACATAAGAACATAAGAGAAGCCATGTTGGATCAGGCCAGTGGCCCATCCAGTCCAACACTCTGAGTCACATAAGAACGTAAGAGAAGCCATGTTGGATCAGGCCAGTGGCCCATCCAGTCCAACACTCTGAGTCACATAAGAACATAAGAGAAGCCATGTTGGATCAGGCCAGTGGCCCATCCAGTCCAACACTCTGAGTCACATAAGAACATAAGAGAAGCCATGTTGGATCAGGCCAGTGGCCCATCCAGTCCAACACTCTGTGTCACATAAGAACATAAGAGAAGCCATGTTGGATCAGGCCAGTGGCCCATCCAGTCCAACACTCTGTGTCACAGAAGAACATAAGGGAAGCCATGTTGGATCAGGCCAGTGGCCCATCCAGTCCAACACTCTGAGTCACATAAGAACATAAGAGAAGCCATGTTGGATCAGGCCAGTGGCCCATCCAGTCCAACACTCTGTGTCACAGAAGAACATAAGGGAAGCCATGTTGGATCAGGCCAGTGGCCCATCCAGTCCAACACTCTGAGTCACATAAGAACATAAGAGAAGCCATGTTGGATCAGGCCAATGGCCCATCCAGTCCAACACTCTGAGTCACATAAGAACATAAGAGAAGCCATATTGGATCAGGCCAATGGCCCATCCAGTCCAACACTCTGTGTCACATAAGAACATAAGAGAAACCATGTTGGATCAGGCCAATGGCCCATCCAGTCCAACACTCTGAGTCACATAAGAACATAAGAGAAGCCATGTTGGATCAGGCCAATGGCCCATCCAGTCCAACACTCTGAGTCACATAAGAACATAAGAGAAGCCATGTTGGATCAGGCCAATGGCCCATCCAGTCCAACACACTGTGTCACACAGTGGCCCAAAAAAATAGAAACCATCAGGAGGTCCATTAGTGGGGCCAGGACATCAGAAGCCCTCCCACTGTGCCCCCCTTCCCCCCAGAATACCAAGAATACAGAGAATCACTGCCCCAGTCCAAGATCTCCAACAATAACCTGTGGCTAATAGCCACTGATGGACCTCTGCTCCATATGTTTATCCAGTCCGCTCTTGAAGCTGGCTATACTTGCAGACATCTAAAAAATTATGCAATCCTGTGAATATGATGAAGGGATTTAATGTCCTTCCGTCTGCCCTCCTTGAAGGGAGATATGCACACACTCCATATACGAAAAGTCTCTGTCCTTGCCAATCTGGAACTGTAGAAACAATTGAGCATGTCCTCTTAACATTGCCGGTTTTACAAGAAGATTTGGAATATGTATATCACCTCAATTATGTCCAATTATCCAGGCAGATCCAGTCCATTTTGTACTTCTCTTCCTCTTGCTGATCATTGTAATGAAACTGCCCTTTATCAGGCAGAAGAACATTTTTTAAAAAACAAATTTTATTCTAGCAAATGTGTATTTATACTCAGTCTATTTAGACAAGCAGCTAATGTATATGTTCTGTTGATGATCTTGACTTCTGATCTTGGCTCATAATAAACCATTGATTGATAAAAGGAAGGAGGCAATACATATTTAAGCATATTTGTATATGCAACATAAAGAAGATATTTGACAGGATATTTAGCGTGTTATCTGCTTTGGATCCAGAAAACCCATTGAGGCAAAGAGTTGACCCTTATCTTCTTACAGTGCCCTTTTCTCTATAGCCAGGCATCTCATGTACTCACAGTTATAACTATTGTTACTTAAAATAAACACTATTTCTAAAACTTTAGTATCTATGCAGTTGGGGGCATTCATTTGTTACATTGGCAGCCAAATAGTGGGGATGTGTTCAAAATATACTGGATTGGTTAGTTTTGTTTTATCAGCTTTTGGGGGGAAGGGGGGGGAGGGGGAAGTGGTATCTGTGAAGCTTTAAATTAGTGTAAACCTCAGCAAAAAATCTTAGGCTGAGTCCAGACAGCCAGTGTAATCTGCCTCAGGGACGCCAAATGATTGGACCAAAAAAGCGTGTTCAAACATGTACATCTGGATCCCACCCCACTCCTTCCATCACCCCGTACTTACCCACCATTCTGCTGCCTCAAAAAGCTACCACATACGAAGTGGTGGCAAATCGACGAGGTGCTTAAGGGGCACCTTTCCTGGCCGTCTAAATGGCAGAGGAATGCCCAGGAAGCAGCAGTCAAGAGCATGAGCGGTGTGACCTCTCCTCCAGGGTGCGCACAGTCTGTCCCCATTCTGGTGGTGGGCCGCACAATGTCTCACTGCCCCAGGGCACTTCCCTTTCCTCCAGCTTACATCCAGGGTGGGAGGCTGCTGCCCCAAGCTGGTTGGCTGTACCCAGCCTTAGAGATGCCAACTGCTGGTTGGGAAATTCCTGGAGACTTGGGGGTGAAGCCCAGGGAAAGCAGAATGGGGGAGGCAAGAAGGGAGCTCCTCCGGAATGTGATGCCACTGAGTTCCCCTGTCAGAAGCTGGCGAGAAAATGGACATTTCTATCTTAGTTGCATGAGCATGCCTCTTGCGAATGAATGCTTGCTGAACATTCTTTTTCAAGTATATGGCTCTGATCAAGAAGATCTTGTGCAGCACGTGCTACTGTTGCGTGCGGCTGGAGTGCCAAATTTGAATGTCTGGAAAGGGCTCATAAAGATTCCTCTCGAATCCCATATTGTATGACATTGCTTTGGAAAAACACACACACACACAAAAATAAAAATAAATCCACTTCTCTGAGATTTGTTCTCCTTCCATCTCTGAAGAACTGTTTGTTGATTACAGAACGGCACGCTTCCAAATGGCTGATTATCTCAGTGGATGACACGGCTTCGAACTAAGTGGATGGAAATGCGAGTTGAGCATCTACGTATTCGAGCGAACGCAAGGGACCGCAGACTTCTTTAATCTTATAACTCCTGGCTTGTGCAGGTGCTGAAATGAACAACAAATCGACAAGAAAATGATGAAGATTCCGAAAGCGGTACCAACCTCTCGGTGAGACCTCGAGATTGCTCAACATTACAACAGACCTCCAGGCTGCAGTTCCTCTCGAGTAAATGGCTGCTTTGAAGGGTGGACTCTGTGGCATTGTACCCCCAAAGGCAGCCCTGACACTAGGCAAATTAGGCATTTGCCTAGGGACCCAGGCCAGGGGGTCCCAAATTGGGCCCTCCCCCATCTCCCGGCCTGTGACATAGGCAAATGCCCCCATCCCAGCACACTGCTGACCGCCCTCCTCCATAGTGCCCACACCGTGCTGCCGCCCACACTCTTCCACTCCAATATGGGCTACAGGCCATGGGCAAAGCCGAAGGAAGGCATGGAGGGAGGCGAAGTGATACTGGCCAGCTGGTGTGCAGCATCTCTGTGATGCTCTCTGCTGGCCGTGCACTCTCCCCCCCCTCTTCTCTGGCTTTGCCCATGGCCCACTGGGGGGTGGAAAGATATGGGCTGTGAGGCTGGCACTGTGGAGGAGGGTGGCGGGAGGGCAGCAGGGCAGTGCTTTGCCTAGGCACCGTGCGCCAGAGAGCCACTCCTGTATACCTCACATTGATGTTTCTTCCCTCCCCAGGCTCCATCAAATCTCCCCAAATTTCCCAACCTGGAGTTGGCAGCCCTAGGTTTTGTGAAGTTTTTAATAACATAGAATCTGAGGCTGCAGTCACCACAACTGCCTTACATGAAAAACTCAATATATATTCTTCGTTATTTTAGTTCATATGGAGCAAAGGTCCATCAGTGGCTATTAGGCGCAGCATATTGTCTGGGGCAAGTGATGCTCTGTATTCTGGGTGCTTGGGAGGTGCAACAGTGGGAGGGCTTCCAGTGTGCTGACCCCACTGATGGACTTCCTGATGGCACCTGGGCTTTTTGGCCACTGTGTGACACAGAGTGTTGGACTGGAGGGGCCATTGGCCTGATCCAACATGGCTTCTCTTATGTTCTTATGTGACACAGAGGGTTGGACTGGATGGGCCATTGGCCTGATCCAACATGGCTTCTCTTATGTTCTTATGTGACACAGAGTGTTGGACTGAAGGGGCCACTGGCCTGATCCAACATGGCTTCTCTTATGTGACACAGAGTGTTGGACTGGAGAGGCCATTGGCCTGACCCAACATGGCTTCTCTTATGTTCTTATGTGACACAGAGTGTTGGACTGGATGGGCCATTGGCCTGATCCAACATGGCTTCTCTTATGTTCTTATGTGACACAGAGGGTTGGACTGGATGGGCCATTGGCCTGATCCAACATGGCTTCTCTTATGTTCTTATGTGACACAGAGTGTTGGACTGGATGGGCCATTGGCCTGATCTAACATGGCTTCTCTTATGTTCTTATAGTTATTGGCAGGCCTCGGCTTCAGCGGGAGCTCACAGAAGCGTAGCTCCTGAACCTTTCTGAGAGTTCCCCCTCCTCCTTCCCACCTTGCTCAGTGAATAGTAGGTACAGCTGCATAACAATCCCTGGATGAGCTTCACCACCTATTTTTCTACAAAACGACCCCTGGTTATTGGAGATCTGAGGTCAAGAGGACACCATTAACCATAAAAAGAGAGGGAAAATGCTGTTCTAACAGACATACTCAAATATATATATATATTTTTAAAAAGCTGTGTTTTTCTGTATCCTCTATTTGGCACCTGTCGCATCAACCATCACCAGTGGTCTGACCTAGCCTCAGATCGCAAAGCATGGAGGCACACCATCCACCAGGCTGTCTCTTCCTTTGAGAATGCACGCATAGCTGGTCTTGAGGACAAAAGGAGATTGAGGAAGAATCGCACTGCTACAGCACCGACCCTAAATCAGACTTTTCCCTGCAGCCACTGTGGCCGGACCTGCCTGTCCCGCATTGGTCTTGTCAGCCACCAGCGAGCCTGCAGCAGACGTGGACTATTGCACCCTTCTTAAATCTTCGTTCGCGAAGCCAAGCCGAGAGAGAGAGATTTGTGATAGGAATACAAAGACTCGGAAAAAAACACACTTTCATTATCGTTTGAAAATATGCATCGTATTTGTGTAATAGATTTTATTTGTTTCCATTTTAATACAACATTTCCCCTTGATGTGGACTAGATGGCGCAGACTTGCAGGGGCGATATGTATGCAGTCCGTGTTACAGACTCATCTTCTTGATGTCTAATTTTTCCTTTTTTTTGAATTCCTGTAACAAATCCCGTTCCCTTTGGCTGCAATTTGTGCACCAATACACACGAGTAAATCCTGTTTCAATCAATAGTAATTATGCGCATGGAAGTAGGTGGATGATTTTATCCAGGCATACAACCTTATAAAGATGTGCTTGAATGTAACTCAATTCATGGCCATTGCACCTAACTATTGCCGGGAAGTGTTGGGATGTGTACCATTTTTTTTTTACCGTATTCATTTAGTAGCATCTTTCTAATTAATTTTTAATAAAGATACACAGTTGTGGTTTACAGTAGAAGCCTAGTTCACTAGGACAACTGGGGAGTGACACATTGCCAACTCCCGTTTAAGGAATTCCTCTAAATTTGGCAGTATGTTGGAAGGTAGATTTTGGGAAGAGGATGAAGCTCTAAGGCAGAGGTTCCCAAACTTTTTGAGCCCGTGGGCACATTTGATATTCTGATACACCATGGTGGGACCAGCAAAAAAAAGAGGCTGCCACAAAATGGCTGTCATAGGAGGTGGAGCAAGCTACAAAATGATTGCCACAACTCAAATACAGTAGCAGTGTAGATCCTCATGCTGTGGTGGTAGCTGCTACCATAGCAACATTAAAAAATCTGTACAGCCAATCAGAAGCCTTGCCTGCCAAAGCCCTACCTGGCCCCACCTATTTCCCAAAAAACACTTGGCAGGCATCAGAAAAGGCGGCAGTGGGTGCCATGGTACCCATGGGCACCACGTTGATGACCCCTTCTCTACAGCCCTCCCCCTTTGGGAGCTGCCATTTCTTCCAACATTCTTCCAGCTGATCTCAACATTCCGGTGAGGGGATTTGGGAGATGTTCCAGGATTGAGTGGGGACATCATGTGACATCCCTGACATGATGATGTCACACGGACATTTGTTTTCGGGCAAATTCCATGGTTAAATTAGTCTTGAATCATAGGTTTGCCCCAAAACCAAAGGGTCCACCACATGACATCCCAAAATGATGACATCACTTCTAGGTGATGTCATTGTTTCAGGGACATTGTGTGGCAACGTTACTGTTTATGAGATGGGTTTCCCTCACCTGCCAACGAGTCCGTAGTGGGGAGAAGCCCTCCAAACTGGGGAATCCCTCACTGGGACCTGGGGGCTGGCAACCCTAAAATGAACCAAGACGTGTGCACATGCCCATTTCACCTTCTTCCTCCTAAGAAAGGAAGAAGGCTGGGAAGGGCTGTGACTCAGTGGTAGAGCATCTGCTTGGCATGCAGAAGGTCCCAGGTTCCCAGTATCTCCAATTAAAAGCTCTGGCAGTGGGTGATGTGAAAGACCTCTGCCTGAGAACTTAGAGAGTCACTGCTAGTCTTAGACCACAAGAAATACTAAGTGTCACAATGAAATTTCTAGGAACCTTGGCAACCTGGTGACTGGGATTTGCATTTAAAAATACAAGGCAGTGTCTTTAAGGTAAAATACCTTAATGGATAAAATGCAACAATAACAAAAAAAAATTGGAGGGACAAAGTTTTTGGAAAACCAGGATTAAATCTTTGTTAACTGCAGGACAGTGTTTTGTCCTTAAAGTGTGTCTGTCTTTAGAAGCCAAAGTGGGTTTTAGTATTAAGACGTGTGAAGCCTTATTAAAAATCTATTTAAAAAGTAAAGACAATGGGACCTCAGTAGACTCCACCTGTCATTGACTGCTCTGTCCTCCATCCCACCAGTCCCAAGGGATACCAGCCATCACTTGCAGGTTACGATTTCTACAGAATAGAACAGTTGTTGTTGGGGTTTGTTGGGGGTCACAGCTGTCTGAAGGTGACTCTGTTGGTTTTTCAAAGCAAGAGATGTTCAGAGGTGGCTTGCCATTGCCTGCCTCTGTCTAGTGATCTTGTTACTCCAAGAAGGAGGAGGAGGAGGAGAAGGAGGAGAAGAAGGAGGAGGAGGAAGAGCAGGAGCAGGAGGAGAAGGAGAAAGAGCAGGAGGAGGAGGAGGAGCAGGAGGAGAAGGAGGAGAAGGAGAAGGAGCAGGAGGAGGAAGAGAAGGAGGAGGAGAAGAAGGAGGAGGAGGAGGAGCAGGAACAGGAGAAGGAGAAGAAGAAGGAGGAGGAGGAGCAGGAGAAGGAGGAGGAGAAGGAGAAGAAGGAGGAGGAGGAGGAGAAGAAGAAGAAGAAGAAGAAGAAGAAGAAGAAGAAGAAGAAGAAGAAGAAGAAGAAGAAGAAGAAGAAGAAGAAGGTGGTGGTGGTGGTGGTAAACTTCCATCTAAATACTTACCAGAGCTGATTCAGCTTAGCTCCTGGTCAGAGCTACCCAGGTCAGGATCAAACAGCAGTAAGTGAGCAGAATGTTTCCATTCAACAAGCTTCAGTTCTACAGGGAAGAAATTTATTCTATAAATAGGGTGGGAGAATAAGGGATACCTCAGGTAAATTGTTCTCTTTGTTTTAATGCAAGAAGAACTTGTAAACCTTGCAATGAGTTCTAGTTTGCATCGTCAAAGTTGTGTGGGATTTTTTTTTCCAATGGGATTGGTTTTCTTGAAAATGGCCGCAGTGAAATTTCTTGTAGAATATCCAGAAAGCATTCACTCCCCAACCTTATTGTGTTTCTGATTTGTGCAGCCTCTTGTTGTTATAGTTGCTATATAAATAATACATATTGTTGTTGTTGCATCAGATCTACGAATGGGAATAGGTTCTTGCTTTCCATATATTTCTTGTACTTCTACCATGCCTACTCCACTTCAAAGAATATTGAGCCATATTTTAGGTGATCTTTGAGATGGCGGGATGGCCAAACACCAGGATGAAAATGGTGCTTTCAGCATCTTTTTTTTAAAAAACAAAACAGATGTTCAGAGGTGGCTTGCCATTGCCTGCCTCTATCTAGTGACCTTGTTACTCCAAGAAGGAGGAGGAGAAGGAGAAGAAGGAGGAGGAGAAGGAAAAGAAGGAAGAGGAGGAGGAGAAGAAGAAGAAGAAGGTGGTGGTGGTGGTGGTGGTGGTGGTGGTAAACTTCCATCCAAATACTTACCAGAGCTGATTCAGCTCAGCTCCTGGTCAGAGCTACCCAGGTAGCAGTAAGTGAGCAGAATGTTTCCATTCAACAAGCTTCAGTTCTACAGGGAAGAAATTTATTCTATAAATAGGGTGGGAGAATAAGGGATACCTCAGGTAAATTGTTCTCTTTGTTTTAATGCAAGAAGAACCTGTAAACCCTGCAATGAGTTCTAGTTTGCATCGTCAAAGTTGTGTGGGATTTTTCTGCCAATGGGATTGGTTTTCTTGAAAATGGCCGCAGTGAGATTTCTTGTAGAATATCCAGAAAGCATTCACTCCCCAGCCTTATTGCGTTTCTGATTTGTACAGCCTCTTGTTGTTATAGTTGCTGTATAAATAATACATATTGTTGTTGTTGCATCGGATCTACGAATGGGAATAGGTTCTTGCTTTCCATATATTTCTTGTTCTTCTACCATGCCTACTCCGCTTCAAAGAATATTGAGCCATATTTTAGATGATCTTTGAGATGGCGGGCTGGCCAACACAAGGATGAAAATGGTGCTTTCAGCATCTTTAAAAAAACAAACAAAACAAAACTGAAAACTTGTGATTCATCAGAGCTTCGAATTATCCTCAAGATTTAGGAAGTGGCTGACTAGTTCCATGGAATAAGTGATATACAAAAACTTATAACCTTTTCAGTTACAATAGGCTGCAGCAGCAGCTGGAGGTCATAGACTGGGATCTGAGTAGGGTCAACCAATTGCATCCAGGGCTGGCTCACCCACTAGGCAAACTAGGCGGTTGCCTAGGGTGCCGGGAGGAGGGGTGCACTGAATTGGGCTCCCCCCTCCTATTGCCCACAACAACCACTTAGTTTGCTTGTCGGCCTGCCTCTCTGCCACCACCGCCTACCCTTTCCCTTCCCTTCTGCTTTGCCCGTCCCCCACTCCCCTGCTGCAATCAGAGGAGTGCACCGAGGCTGGGCTATAGCAGCTTTGATGCAGCCGGCATGGCATCTAATCGTTTGAAGCGTGTGTGGGAGAAGGCTTCGCTCCCCTTCACTTCTGGAAGGAGGGGGGGCGAGCCTTCTCCCCCATGCGCTTCAAAGCATTAGATGGCGTGCCGCTCACATTGAAGCCAGTAGGGCCCAGCCTTGGCATGGCACACTCTGATCGGAGGGGACGGAGTACGGTGCTGTGTTGCAGTGCTGCAGAGGGAGGGATGGTGATGGTGGGCAGCAGCGGGGGGTGGGGGGGTGGGTAGGGAGCCTGTCTGGGGTGCCACACACCTTAGAGCCAGTGTTGATAGCACCTAACTTAGGGTTAGATCAAGCCATGTTCGTCTGTCTGTAGTGGCGCAGAGGGGTAAGCTGCAGTACTGCAGTCCAAGCTCTGCACACGACCTGAGTTCAATTCCGGTGGAAGCTGGGTTCAAGACGTCGGCTCAAGGTTGACTCAGCCTTCCATCCTTCTGAGGTTGGTAAAATGAGTATCTAGCTTGCTGGGGGCAAAGTGTGGATGACTGGGGAAGGCAATGGCAAACCACCCCGTAAAAAGTCTGCCATGAAAATGTTGCAACGTCATCCCAGAGTCAGAAACGACTGGCGCTTGCACAGGTGACTACCCTTACCTTTACCTTTTAGCAGTTGAAAAGCGCAAGAGTCCAGTAGCACCTTAAAGACTAGCAAAATTTGTGACAGGATTTTTATGAGTCACTGCTCACTTAAGAACATAAGAACATAAGAGAAGCCATGTTAGATCAGGCCAATGGCCCATCCAGTCCAACAGTCTGTGTCACACAGCGGCCAAATATATATATATACATATACACACACACACACACTGTGGCTAATAGCCACTGATGGACCTCTGCTCCATATTTTTATCTAACCCCCTCTTGAAGGTGGCCATGCTTGTGGCCGCCACCACCTCCTGTGGCAGTGAATTCCACATGTTAATCACCCTTTGGGTGAAGAAGTACTTCCTTTATCCATTTTAACCTGTCTGCTCAGCAATTTCATCGAATGCCCACGAGTTCTTGTATTGTGAGAAAGGGAGAAAAGGACTTCTTTCTCTACTTTCTCCATCCCATGCATTATCTTGTAAACCTCTATCATGTCACCCCTCAGTCGACATTTCTCTAAGCTAAAGAGCCTTCTTCACAAACAGCTAGGACGTGAGTCCATCCGTCCTTATATCTTGGAAAGTAAGAGTTACTTCAGATGCTGAATGACAACAGCAGGCAAATGACAGTAGCACACATGATTGGATTAGGTGCGATATGCAGAGGGGTACTAGGCGAAGTAGGTTACGTAGGACAGGATAGGGTGAATTGTCCATCCCCTTCACCACTCTGGGGCACATCTGAATGCAAACAGAACCTTCTGGCCACTCCCATAACAAGGTCTTCTCTACAGTTCTTGCCAACACAACATGCAAATGTTAGCCTTGCATGCCGGTTAGAATGTTGCCGTGCATTCCAGGTCACCTCCTCCCGTCGTTTCCTGTGTATTTTTTTATGTGTATTTTGCTGAAAAAGACAAATCTTGGATTTGGGACCGTATTTTGCTTGTAATGTATCACAGTAGGGAACATCGTGATTTGCTTGGATAAATGTCAAGTGTTCTTGTGTTCAGGAAGATATGAACAAGAGGAGTGCTCAGAAACAATGGAAGAGCCGCATACAGAATCACAAAATGCAACAGTCAAGTTTATATTCCTTTTGCTGTTCCAGTAGTTTTACAATCAGTAATTAGCAGAGCTTTTCTGAGTTCCAGCTGGCTTGGCATCAAGGGGTGTGTCCTAATATTCAAATACGTTCTTGTTGGACTTTTTCTACAAAAAAGTCCTGTGTGAATCCATGGTGACATCAGGATGTATGGCCTAATATGCAAATGAGTTCCTGCTAGGCTTTATCTACCCCAAAAGCCCTTGTAATTATTGATACTCTGCGGGCAATACCTGCTTCTCAAAAAGGTTAACAGGCTTTACTCCAAACAAGAAACTAAGATATGAAGTGCCACTAAAAATAAGCAGGCGTCTAAATGGGAGCAAGGTGTTTTAAAATGCTAATGTTCTGAGAAGAGTTGGTGGTGGGGAGTTAATAACTTGGAAAACGTTATATTAGCTGTCTTGTTTTAAGAAGCTTGGATATGAGACCCACAGGTAGGGTTGTGAACATCGGAATGGGAAATACCTGGAGATTTGGGGGACGGGGTGTTTGGGGAGGAGAGGGACTTTAGTAGAGTGTAATACTATACATTCCACCTTTCAATGCAGTCATTTTTTCAAGGGGAACCGCCCTTAGCCTGTTTACAGGGAGGGCAAGATACAAATATAGATAGATAGATAGATAGATGATAGATAGATGATAGATAGATAGATAGATAGATAGATAGATAGATAGATAGATAGATAGATAGATAGATAGATAGATGGATGGATGGATGGATGGATGGATGGATGGATGGATGGATGGATGGATGGATGGATAGATAGATAGATAGATAGATAGATAGATAGATAGATAGATAGATAGATAGATAGATAGATAGATAGATAGATAGATAGATAGATAGATAGATAGATAGATAGATAGATAGATAGATAGATAGATAGATGATTGATTGATGGGTTGGAGAGCCATTGTAATAGCGGGAGATCTCCAGAGGTCACTTGGAGGTTGGAGGCAATGTTCCCTCCAAGCTGGGGAGTCTTATGAGCAAAAATTCTACTTGGTGAGCTACGTGCATTAATGTTGTGAGTGAGCGATTTGGCTACTATGTAAATTACTTTGCTCTGGGGCCATCCTTCCTGAGCTAAGACAAAAAATGTTTCAGCTGGAGGCTAAAAAACTATGAGCTAGCTCACAGTAACTCAGCTTAGAAGGAACACTGGTTGGAGGTTAGTGGTTAAGTTTGTGAACTCTTATCTGGGAGAACCAGGTTTGATTCCCCTCTCCTCCATTTACAGCTGCTGGAATGGCCTTGGGTCAGCCATAGCTCTCGCAGAGCTATCCTTGAAAGGGCAGCTTCTTTGAGAGCTCTCTCAGCCACACCTACCTCACAGGGTGTCTGTTGTGGGAGAGGAAGGGAAAGGAGATGGTGAACCACTCTGAGACTGAGAGTATAGGATGGGGTATAAATCCAATATCATTATCATCATCATTATCAGTGAGAGAGAATGCATCAGCTCAGAGAAGTCATACCAGCTCTTTCTGCCTCTCAAGGGAAGTCCAAAGACACCATTGTTTTGAAAGCAGGAAAACTATATTTTTAGTCTTTGTGTGGTGGTTTTGGGAAAGAAAGCACTTTGAAAGTCCACATTTTGTTCTTCTGTGAGCCTGACAAATTTCACAAAACTTGGAAGAACAATGATAGCAGATGAGGATGACTGCATTGGCTTGGTTTGGGCAGGTTTTCTTTTTTTTCCCCCCCATGGAACGGAGATAAGTGATGAATTATTGCAAGGGTTTGAGGGAAAGAGGAACAGACTGAAGCTGCAAGTTATTTATTAATTTGCAAAAATAAAAATAAAAAGAAGCAGTGCCATAAATCTCTTTCTGCGCTTTCTAAACTAAAAGCGTTTCTTTGCCAAATGCATGAAGTGGTCCACAGCTGTGTTATTAGGGTATGGCTTGTTTGGGGGCTGAACATGGTTAAGCAGGGAGAGGAAAGAATGATTCCGCTTGTATATGAACATATGAACATATGAAGCTGCCTTATACTGAACCAGACCCTTGGTCCATCAAAGTCAGTATTGTCTTCTCAGACTGGCAGCGGCTCTCCAGGGTCTCAAGCTGAGGTTTTTCACACCTATTTGCCTGGACCCTTTTTTGGAGATGCCGGGGATTGAACCTGGGACCTTCTGCTTCCCAAGCAGATGCTCTACCACTGAGCCACCCTCCCTCCCCTAAATATGCTGGAAGCAAGGGAGGCCAGTAGGGGATACGGGGAAATATAGAGGCAAAGTTCACTTAAAGGTTGATGGCTTGCTTTGTGTTGTGTGTTGGTTATTTTGACTGCTGGTTTGTTATGTCTGTTAGTTGACCTTAAAGCATGCTTCATTGCCCTCCGTGATCCTGTTGCCTACATTCCGATTGGCTGTCCTTTTAGAACCAGCCAATCAGAACACGAGGCGTTTCTCGCAGGAAATGCAAATGAAGGATCCTGGAGAGACCAATAGGGTGGCTTGCTGCTCACATAAGGGGGCGTGTTTAATGCAGGCCAAATGGATATAAGGAGTGGTGTGGCCTGTTTGTGTTCAGTTCTGCGCTTGTTCAATAAACGTTCTTGTTTACCTCAAGCTGGCTGAACTCACTATAGAACACTTTGTAATCTTTGCGGGAGAAAGACAGAGATGATGACTCCCTCTCTAGCTCCTGCAGTGCAGCAGTGCCAACTCACCACCTCTGCAGGGCTTTGCCAGTGCATGATGTCTCACAAGCAAGGATGATGGGGGAGGGAAATACAGGCGCAGGGGCTATGGCTTCCCCCAGGACTGACCCTAGACTGTCTGGGACCCTAGGCAAGGCAAGGTGCCCCCTCCCCCCGCACTGATAATGTCACTGAGTCATATGGGGTGCCCAATTCATTACTCCCAGAAGTCCAGCGCCCTAGGCAATCACCTAGTACGATGGCTGTTGTAGATTTCCGGGCTGTGTGGCTGTGATCTTGGCATTGTGAGACCTGACGTTTCTCCAGCAACTGTGACTGTCATCCTCAGATGTGTAACCCAGAAAAGTGGAGTTGCCTCTGGGTCAAATTGAGAAGAAGTTGGTAGGCAGGTAATTTATATCTACTCAGGCAGGTGGGGTAGGGCACATCGCATGGGGGATGCTCTAGGAATCACAGTAAAATTTCACTGTGATTCCTAAAGTGTCCCCCATGTGACATGCCTGGCGCAATGTTGTCACTTTTCTGGGTGATGTCATTGCACCCCACACACATGAAACAGCAGAGGGAGCAGTGGTAGAGGGATTTGGCAACCCTAACCTGCATGAATATGTCATGTAAGAAGTGCTTTTATATTTGTAAGTAAAGTTCTTTCTCTTGTTACCTTTCAGATCAGGTCATCTTTGTTTGAACAACATTTTCCCTTAACCAGGAAATGTGGAGGATTGGGGATATTGCATAAAACTTCTGTGCTTCCAAGGCAATATATAAATATTGGAAGCATATAATATATAAGTGCCGTGGAAGCACAGAAGCTTTTTATATATCATTTAATCCAATACCAACAAGACATAGAAATAGGGTTGCCAATGTCCAGATAGGTCCTTGAGATCTCCTGGAATTATGATGGATGGCTGCTTTGGTTCTGTTCTGACTTTTTGGGGCAACGGAAAACAACTCCGCACCATCCTGAACATGACAACCCTTCAAGTATTTGAAGACGGTTATTCTATCACTTCTCAGCCGTCTCGTCTCCGGGCTAAACATGCCCAGCTCCTTCAACCTTTCCTCGTAGGACTTGGTCTCCAGACCCCTCGCCATCTTTGTTGCGCTCCTCTGGCAGTGGGGAGAGGTTGGCATCTCAGGGAGTTCACATTTCCCCTTATCACTGCTGGTGCATGTAGACTGAAAGACAAGGGTGGGAGAATTGAGATCAAAGTTGCTGGTTGGCTAAGCAGCAGGCTGAGCGAATCCAGGGAAGTGATGGCTGGTTGGGAAGTGGATAGCAGAAGGGATATGGATTTAAAGGGTTGCCAGACCCCACGGCAGAAGCAGGTGTCCCCTGCCGCCAGGCCCCACCCCCTTGCCGTTTATCAGCTGGTGTGAAGAGGACTTACTTTGAAAAAGGGATAGATCCATCTGACATGCAGTGTCTGTCACTGCTCATGTGACCCTGAAGTGACAGCATCACATCTGGGATGTTGGAGAGCCAGTGTGGTGTAGTGGTGAAGTGTGCGGACTCTTATCTGGGAGAACCGGGTTTGATTCCCCCACTCCTCCACTTGCACCTGCTGGAATGGCCTTGGGTCAGCAGAGGTTGTCCTTGAAAGGGCAACTACTGTAAGAGCCCTCTCCAGCCCCACCCACCTCACAGGGTGTCTGTTGTGGGGGAGGAAGGTGACACCTATAGGGTGCCTTCACACAAGAGATTTCGCTCGACTTAGGAACGTCTCCCACTTGATTCAAAGGTGCACGTTCCCACAAGCACATCTGCCCTCCGATCCCAGCCCATCTCCATACGCCTCCTATCCGCATTTAAAAGCTACCTGGATTCTCCCAGTAGCAAACTGGAGAGCCAGTTTGGTGTGGAGAGCCAGTTTGGTGTCGTGGTTAAGTGTGCGGACTCTTATCTGGGAGAACTGGGTTTGATTCCCCACTCCTCCATTTGCACCTGCTAGCATGGCCTTGGGTCAGCCATAACTCTGGCAGAGGTTGTCCTTGAAAGGGCAGCAGCTGTGAGAGCCCTCTCTGGCCCCACCCAACTCACAGGGTGTCTGTTGTGGGGGAGGAAGGTAAAGGAGATTGTGAGCCGCTCTGAGACTCTTCGGAGTGGAGGGCGGGATATAAATCCAATATCTTCTTCTTCTTCAAAAACTCTATGGTAAAAGTCAAAATTACCATAGAGTTTCTGTCAAATACCAGAGCATCGTCCCAGTGTCCCAGCCATGATGTCATCAATCTGGGGTCACATGGGCAACAATGAAGACACAACACTGTATGTCAAATGGAATGCCCTGCTGATTCGGGCAAGTCCTCCCTCCCCCGTTGGTTGCCAGGACGGTGGCTGGGGCAGCAGGAACTGAGAGCTCCCCCACTTCGAGCATCTGGCACAGGAACTATGCTTTGGACCAGGAAACAACATATGTCTTCTCAAAGGGGAGAGTCCCCTGGATGTGGGGTTATGGAATGCATGGTGATCCAAACTTTATTTTGGGGTGCTGAAGGCACGTGGTCATTCCAGTTCCTTATTCAAATCTTTGTAATGCAGGCTTTTGGGTGGCATTCCAAAGAGCAGCTTGTGGTGCCAGAACCAGCGTTTGGACTGGGCTCCAGTGGATGTCTTCTTGCAGAAGACAGTCTCCAGAGTGTGGGGATTGTCATTTGGGGTGGTCCAAAGATTGTATTGGGGTGCAGCATGGCCTCAGTGTGTGCCTCTGCAATTGTCCAGGGGGCATCTCACTTTGGAACAGCTGGCACATAAAAAAGGATCAAGAAACAGCATGTGTCCTCTCAAAAGGGAGATTCTCCTGCATGTGGGGGGCCAGACTTTATTTTGGGGTTCAGAGCTCTCAAGCTCAACGTTTTTTGTTTGAATTCATGATTAAGTCACAGATAGGGAAGAAATGAGGAACTGAGAACCAACTTTAGCCTCATCCATTTTGACACTGTTGCAGTGGAATGATGAGTGTTTTTCTGTTAGCCAGTACTTCATAATGGAGCTATACTTTTGGAGGAGCTAGAAATGTTGTCTAGACCAGTGAAACCTTGTCAGGAAACCTGTCAGGAGTTCCTCGACTGGCAACATCTGTAATGGCCAGACCAGTTTCTCTGAAACACATCAGTCAGCCTTCTCTTAAAATGTGCATTGAAAGGTGTGTATCAATAATCCAATGACTCTGGTGAGCACCTTGAATTCAGCAAGCAACCCACAGTGTTTCCCAGAACCCTCTGTAACCTGCAGAAGCTTGAGGCCAGGAGTTCCTCAGCCAAATAAGGTCTTGCCCACCCACCCCTCAAATGAAACACTACAGATAGGGCTGCCAATCCCCAGGTGGGGGCAGGGGATCCCCCGGTTTGGAGGCCCTCCCCCTGCTTCAGGGTCGTCAGAAAGTGGGGGGAGGGGAGGGAAATGTCTGCTAGGAACGCTATTATTCCCTATGGAGATTTATTCCCATAGGAAAGCATGGAGAATTGATCCACGGGTATCTGGGGCTCTGGGGGGTGGGGCTGTTGTTTGGGGTAGAGGCACCAAATTTTCAGTATAGCATCTAGAGCCTCTCCCCAAAATACCCCCCACGTTTCAAAAAGATTGGACAAGGGGGTCCAATTCTATGAGCCTCAAAAGAAGGTCCCCAGATATTTCTTGAACTGGACTTGGCAACCCTAACTACAGACGTTCTGGGTTAAACTGGGACTTTATTTAAACAAAAGCTGATCTGCACTATTACATACCTCATAAATGCTGCATGCTGCAGCCAGGCTGCTAATGGGGCTTCCCCGTCAGGAGCACATTCAGCCTGTGTTGAGAGCACTGCACTGGCTGCCTGTTGAGTACCAAATCTGTTTCCAGGTCCTGGTATTAATCTCCAAAGCCCTATACGGCCTAGGACCTACCTCCCAGCTCAGGACCAGGTCTGGAAGATTCCAAACCCTACCGTCACGGCCCGCACGTCAGTGCGTAGAGGGGATGGGAGCACATACCCCTGACCCATGACTGCAAAGCCTTAAGGCTGATCATATGCTCCCCCAACCCCAAAGAGGCCCCCAACCAAGTAGGGTTGCCAAGTCCAATTCAAGAAATATCTCGGGACTTTGGGGGTGGAGCCAGGAGACTTTGGGGGGTGGAGCCAGGAGACATTAGGGGTGGAGCCAAGATCAAGGCTGTGACAAGCATAATTGAACTCCAAAGGGAGTTCTGGCCATCACATTTAAAGGGACGGCACACCTTTTCAATTCCTTCCTTCCATAGGAAATAATGGATAGGGGCACCTACTTTTGGGGCTCATAGAATTGGACCCCCTGGTCCAATCCTTTTGAAACTTGGGGGGTATTTTGGGGAGAGGTACTAGAAGCTATATTGAAAATTTGGTGCCTCTACTCCAAAAAACAGCCCCCCCCAGAGCCCCAGATACCTACATAGCCCCAGATACCTACAGAGAGCCAGTTTGGTGTAGTGGTTAAGTGTGCGGACTCTTACCTGGGAGAACCGGGTTTGATTCCCCACTCCTCCACTTGCACCTGCTAGCATGGCCTTGGGTCAGCCATAGCTCTGGCAGAGGTTGTCCTTGAAAGGGCAGCTGCTGGGAGAGCCCTCTCCAGCCCCACCCACCTCACAGGGTGTCTGTTGTGGGGGAGGAAGGTAAAGGAGATTGTGAGCCGCTCTGAGACTCTTCGGAGTGGAGGGCGGGATATAAATCCAATATCTTCACAATATCTTCTTCTTCTTCTTCTTCTTCTTCTTCTTCTTCTTCTTCTTCTTCTTCTTCTTCTTCTTCTTCTTCTTCTTCTTCTTCTTCTTCTTCTTCTTCTTCTTCTTCTCAATTCTCCATGATTTTCTATGGGAATAAATCTCCATAGGGAATAATAGAGTTCCCAGCAGACATTTCTCTCCTCTCCCCCTGCTTTCTGATGACCCTGAAGCGGAGGGAGGGCCTCCAAACCGAGGGATCCCCTGCCCCCACCTGGGGATTGGCAACCCTACAACCAAGCCACCCAGACTGCCAATCCTCTAGGTAGCCCAATTGAGGACTCCCCCATCGCTGTTATCTCGGGGTGCTTGCCAGTTCAAAATCCTTTTAACCTGTGCTCAGGTAGCCGGCTCCAGCTTGACTCAGCCTTCCATCCATCTGAGGTCGGCAAATTGAGTCCCCAGCTTGCTGGGCAGGAAGTGCAGATGACTGGGGAAGGCAATGGCAAAGCACCCCGTAAAAAGTCTGCTGTGAAAATGTTAGGAAGAAATAACATTCATTTATTCAATAGAAAAGAAAATTTAGAAAGAGCCCCCACACTCTCCTTAACACCTGTCTGATAGTTGAATTATTTTGAGCACTAGCTTCCTGATGTGGTTTGTGGGTAAGCCATTTCCTACTGCAGCTTCTCAAAAGCCCGTTAGTTCCTCAGACCTACCCCCCCACTGTCTCCTTTAGATCCTAGCCCTTCTAAGCCTGAATAAGTAAAATGTTTTCTTGTTTCCTTTAAGGGGTATTATAATTAAAGTAAGGCTTATTATAGTTAATCAGATATTTAGTAGAGTATAGGACAAGCAAGTAACTAGCCAGGCAATATAAGATCCAAGGAGCCCCCACCTTCTCCTTGACATTTGAAGCTTTGGGTATTTTTTTCTTTGCTACTGACTTCCTGCCTCCCTCAGTATGGTCTCGCGGCTAAGCTATTTCCTACTGTAGTTTTTTTTAGTAACCCTCTAGTTTTAGGGTAAGAGACAATTAGCCACTAGGGCAAAATTATTTTTAGAACTGTATACTCAGTTGAGTCATGCGCACTGTTACTGCATAGATAAGAGGTGTCAGAACTGGAAACATCAAAGGGCACCTGCAGATGTTTATCCGTCACTCTTCAGTGGTTAGTGTTTGTTTGAAATGCAGAATCACAGGGTTAGTGAAGTTCACAAATATGGAGTCAGTTGTGCTAACTGAATACCATTCTAGCTAAGCATATAGATAAAGTTACAAGTTCTGACAAGAGGAAGTGTTGCTGGGCGGAGATATTTGTAACTTTTACCTTATACGGCTAAAGCCCTCAGCCAAATCGGCCGGTCAAGGTAGATTGTGAGCTCCAATGGCAAACAGCCACAGAGCTAGATAGGATGTGACGTCGGGGATGTCTTATAAGGCAAAGGGCTTGGCCAAATTGGCAGAGAGGCGGTCTCATGGCTGGCCTCTCTCCACTCTCTGCAGAAGTGAAAATAAAGCAGTTTTCTCTGAACAACAAAGCCTCCCGCCTGGTGATTGTTTCTTGGGTGGGGCACTGCCCCAAATCCAGTTAACAAAAACGTTGTGATGCGATGTCACCCCAGAGTCGGAAATGACTGGTGCTTGCACAGGGGACCTTTCCTTTTCCCCGCCTTCCCAGTTAGGGCCTAACCAGGTCTATTTATGCCTCTCCGCCTCTGACCATGTTGAGCAGGCGAAAAAAGCCCCCCTCTCTGGCCAATCTGAGTAAGGCCCAAAGAATTCCTGCTCAGCCCCAGCACAGGTGACTAGCTAATCTCACATGGTCTTAACAAGAAGGTGGGTGGGTGGGTAGCTCGTGCCTGCAGAGACTCATCAGGGAATGGCGGTTTCTGCCTTACCTGGCCAGCCAGCCACCCCCTGATTGGTTGAGCTCCCACGCTGATCCTAAATAGGCTCATCCCACCCTTCGTGCTTTTTTTTGAGGAAGTGGGGGTGGGCAATGGCAGCGGGACCTCAATGGCTCCCACGGATTTTTTTTATGAAGAAGTCCTGAAGGTAGAAAGTTTGAAAATCACTGGTGTGGATTGTTTTGCCAAGGATCTCCAGTAAGGAGGCAGATCATGCCAAGAAGTCTCCGGTTCTGACTTGCAACTCAAAAAACCTTTATAATATCCGGTTTCTTGACTTCCAGGCACTATATTTATTTAACAAGAGTGTTAGGTTTTCATTGGTTTTGTTCCTAGGTGTTAGTTAGCTGATGATAAAAGACACTTGGAAAGAAAACAGAGAGCGAGCGAACATTCCAAAAATGAGCATCTTTCTTCTTTGATCTCCTTTGAGCGTAACAATTGTATCCTGGCAAGAGAATTTGCGTTGACTGATTAATAGGTTCATATTTTACAGTGAGCGAATGCAAAGCAGACACACAATGTTCTGGGGGAAAAGATGGTTGTGTGGTCTCATATACTAATAGCTGGAATCCAAATTAATTACATTACAATCCTTGGGAAAAGGTCAACTTGAAAAACAGGGATTCCAAAGGAACTTGTATTTCAGTCGTCTTCTCTCTCTTCCTTCCAAATATACTCCTCATGCCCTTGGCAACTATCTGACTTCTGACTGCAGTATTGGATCTACAGGGACAAACATTTCTTTCCCTCACATAAAAAAAACAGTTCCCGTTGAGTTTCTCCTTCATTGTTTTTTATAGCTGCTCATGTTATTAGAGCAATAATTATATTGTTTTAGATTCTTAGGAGCTCTTTTGCCAGCAAATGGGTAGCTATGCTACTGGAACAGCATTTCCTTGGTTTAAAGGTAAAGGTCCCCTGCAGCCCCAGCCAGCAAGGCTCCTGCAGCCCAAGACGACACACCAACACCCAGGCTTGTAGCCACAGGGGTGGGGGTGGGGAGCCAGGCCTCCCCACCAACCCCCCGTTCAACCTGTATGACCCCTCTTGGCAGCCCCACTCTTCCCGCCGCTTTTGTGGCCCCACTCTCTCTGCTGGCGCTGCTCTTGTGACCCCGATCTCCCCACCGCTCTGGCGCCCCCCTCCACAGCACCTCCCTCCCTCCCACCCACCTGGAGTTTCTGGCACCCCAGGCAAGGCTAACTTTTGGTGCCTCTCTGCACTGATGATAACATCACCAAGTCACATGGAGGCACCCAATTTGGCATCCACAGAAGGCCAGCACCCTAGGCAATCACCTAGTTTGCCTAGTGGCTGGATTGGCCCTACAACCAGGTCAGGGCAGAGACAAACGGAGGTGGTTGCCTCTGTGTATCTATCTTGGACTTCCTTAGTGGTTTCCTATCCATGTACAAACAAAGCCGACTTTGTTTAACTTCTGAGATCTCTTCTGAGGCTAGCCTGGACCATCCAGGTCAGGAAAACAGAAGAACAATAATTTCTGTGAATTCTCTCCTCCAGTGCAGACCCTCCCACATCCTCCTCACCCTATTCTTCTGAATCTGATGGTGCCCAGAGTCACATTTTTGGGGTGAGGAATTTCCTGGGCTGCTCCAAGAAGCCTTTGAAGTGGAATTGTGTTCCCCAGTACATTGTAGCTCCTGATTCTTTATGATCCAGTGAGACATTAATTAATACAACCCTCCTTCAGTTCTCCTGGACAAAATACATCTTTGGAGAGTAGATTGTATGTCATTGTACCCCACTGAGGTCTCTGTCCTCCCCAGGCTCCTTCCTCAAATCTCTAGGAGTTTCCCAACCTGGATCTAACAACCATCCCCCCCCATCCCCCAAAGGTGGCCATGGAGGACCTGATAGCCCTAGAAGAGGAATAAGGCAAGTTGACATATTTCCTTCTTGCTGTTTGCTTGGAAACCCACTTACTCAAATCACCGGCTTCCCTACTTTCTCAATGCTTGGATAGCAACCAAGATTGGAAAAATAAAAGGTAGCTAGTTGGGGTGTGTATGCAGGTGGGGGGAATCAACTTTTAAGATGGTAGAAATAGAGCCAGGGTATAATGTAAGCTTGTTTAATTTAAGAGCCACATAGAATAAACATCAGATTTTTGAGAGCCACAAAACATGAATGTCAGGTGTGTGAGAGCCACAAGGAAGGAAGGAAGGAAGGAAGGAAGGAAGGAAGGAAGGAAGGAAGGAAGGAAGGAAGGAAGGAAGGAAGGAAGGAAGGAAGGAAGGCAGGCAAATAGATGGGGAGGGAGAAGGGACAGAGAGGTAGAAAGAAAGCAACTTTAGCTTTAAATGCATTCTCCAAGCTGTCATTTGACAAGTTGGCTGATGGGGCCGTGGGGGCTTCAAGAGCCACAAAATATGTGCGAAAGAGCCACAGATTGGCCACCCTTGATATCCAGTGTATGTCAGTTCACAACAGAATCCCAGTGGCACATGTGACATTCGTACAACTTCCTTGATGTGCCAACAGAGTTTTCTGACCTTGGCTAATGGTAGCAGGTGATCTGGAATTCCCTTGAAAACGGTAGTTTCTTATAATGGCCACATATCTATTTTCGCGTTCATGGATTCCTGAACAAACAGAGACAGCGTCAGAGAGAAATCGGTTATTGCTCTAAGGTTCACAAAAGTCTTCGTGCTTCATTCTGTTTCTATCCGTTTGACACTCGCAGGAGGTTTTTATTATTTTATTTTCTGCTAGAGTTATTTTTAATCCATTTGTGTACGCGATAACATTTGCAGGAATAAGAGGATGCTATGCATATGGTTAGACGATTGCTTCCACCTTCCTCATTCCGGTTGATGGCAGCTGATTGTGGCAAATTCCATTTAGTGGTGGGAAGCGCCTATATTTGGTTCCAGTTGAACTGTTTTGATCGCGAGTCGGGGGGGAAGTTAAGTTGAGATATTACTCAAGTGTATCTCTGTGCTGAAGAAGTGAAGGTGTTCAGCTCTTGAATAAGTAATGCAAGGGTGACATTTCAGAATTCATGACATGTTGTGCATAACAACATCTGAGCTTCATACCTGTCTAATTGAGCGCTCCGAAAAAACAGAGGCAGGCAACAAACTGCCATTCGACAATTCGTTGTTGTTGTTTTTTGAGGTTTTGTTTTGTTTTCCAGAAAAGTTTGGCCTTGACTATAGTTCTGTTCACCTTGAAAATACTCTCCATTTTCCGCCCACAATTTCACAAAGTATAAAATCATTCGGTTTTCACATTCTATGAACATTAGCTCATGAACACACACATGGATCTAGTTACTATTGAGTCAGCCCATGGGTCTGTTGGGGGCAGTATTGTCTACTCTGATAAAGAGTAGTTTTTAGATTGAGGTCTTCTATACCAGGGGTCCCCAATCCCTGGGCCGTGGGTTGGTACCGGTCTGTGGCCTGTTAGCAACCAGGCTGTGAGTTGTATATTTTATTATGTATTACAATGTAATAATAATAATAATAATAATAATAATAATAATAATAATAATAATAATACATTGGATTTATATCCTGCCCTCCACTCCGATTCAGAGTCTCAGAGTGGCTCACAATCTCCTTTACCTTCCTCTCCCACAACAGACACCCTGTGAGGTGGATGGGGCTGAGAGAGCTCTCCCCAGAAGCTGCCCTTTCAAGGACAGTTCTGCGAGAGCTATGGCTGACCCAAGGCCATGCCAGCAGCTGCAAGTGTAGAACTGGGAAATCAAACCTGGTTCTCCCAGATAAGAGTCTGCACACTTAACAACCACACCAAACCAATAGAAATAAAGTGCACAATGGTATCATCCCGAAACCATCCCCCCCCCCGCCCCCCACTGTGGAAAATTGTCTTCCACAAAACCAGTCCCTCGTGCCAAAAAGGTTGGGGTCTGCTGTTCTATACTGCTTATTACCTTTTAACTGGTAGATGCCAGAGAATGAACCTTGGATCTTCTGTGTGCAAAATAGATGTTCTGCCACTAAGGTTACAAACAAAACAACCAAAATGGTTATAGTGACCGAGTAACTAAGTATATTCATTAATACTGACTACAGTCCATAGGAAACTTAAATATACAATTCCCAAGCAATACAATTCCAACAAAGGATTCCCGATGTGCAGGGAGTTGACTTGGTTACTCTTGCTTCGATTTCTCCTCTAGCATTGGGTGCTCCATGAATCATATTCTTAGAAAAGGTACAATGCTCTGAATAGTTCTGCAACACCTCACAAGGTACAATGCTCTAAATCATGGGTGGCCAACGGTAGCTCTCCAGATGTTTTTTGCCTACAACTCCCATCAGACCCAGACATCAGCCAAGCTGGCCTGCTTTAAATGGTTCTGCAACAAAGCTTCTATTTTCTGTCAGAATTTCCGATGGATAAATGGGACGAAAAGGTCTCCAAAATAATTTCAAACCAGCCCTTCACTCTAGAATGGCGCAACATTTTCCTTCCTGAAATCTTCAAAAAAGGTCTCCAAAATAATTTCCAGCCGGCACTTCACTCTAGAATGGCTCAGAATTGCTTTCCTGAAATCTCTAGTTTTTTAAATTCCTCTAAATCTCTGTGCCCTGCTTGAAGGGGGGTGGGGGAGCTTGAGCATCCCATTGTCGAGACTTGTTAGAGTTTGTATGAACGTGGGCTGAGGTGAGTATGGGAAGCAGTTGAACTGACTTTTCCCCTCTTCCTGCCTGCTCTCTGCTCAGAGGGGGAAGACTTTTAAAAACCAAGTCTCTCACTGTACAGAGACCCTATGTGCAGACTTCCTTTGCCAGGAGGCTTAAGCTGCCTGGAAAGAGAAGCTGGCCTTCTTGGGGTGGGGGACTGATGGGAAGTAGGGCATCCTCAGCCTTCCCCCCATCCCCCTGGCTCACACACACCTCCCCTGACAGTGGTGGTCCGGCAAAGAGTGCTTGTGGAGACAGCGCTTATGCGCGCATGCACACACACACATGCGTGTGGCTCAGTGGTAGAGCATCTGCTTGGGAAGCAGAAGGTCCCAGGTTCAATCCCCGGCATTTCCAACTAAAAAGGGTCCAGGCAAAGAGGTGTGAAAAACCTCAGCTTGAGACCCTGGAGAGCCGCTGCCAGTCTGAGAAGACAATACTGACTTTGATGGACCAAGGGTCTGATTCAGTAGAAGGCAGCTTCATATGTTCATATGCCATTTCCCATGACAGCTACTGGACTGCATTTCTGAGGGTGAAGGCAGCACGGAGTGGCAGCTTCCGGACCATTGCTCTGGTAAACTTCACCCCCAAATGAGGTCTGAATAATGCAAGAGTTTGCTTAGTCATAGAAGCATGATACTGAATGAGGGCTGCCAAGCTCTTGGGTGGGGCAGGGTTTCTCCCACGTTGGAGGTCCCCAACCTGCTGGCCTGCAGTGGGCAGGTGGAGGAATCCCCTCCCGACGTTTTTTGCACGTGCTATGTGCGAGCAGTGCGATGACATCATTCACAAGTGACATCATTGTATCAGTGGCATTGCATGCCGGCTGCTCTAGGAGCTTCTGGGGAAACGCTATGGTTTTCCCGGACACTCTAGCAGTTCGGGAGGACATTCACGTGCTGGCCGTTCTAGGAGCGTCAAGTTTCCCTCCCAAATTGCTAAAGCATCTGGGAAAACCATTGAGTTTCCCCAGAAGCTCCTAGAGCAGCCGATGCACAATGTCACTGGGACAATGATGTCACTTGTGAGTGATGTCATCATGCTGCACACACATAGCGCTTGCAAAAAAAGTCCCCAGCCAGAGGGAACCCTATACCGAATGCCGTAAAAAAAAAAAAAAACTCCTAAGAAGTGTATTGAAAAAGAAGCAAACACATTTATTAACATAGATCCGCTTCATGTTCAGATTGTAGTCAAGAGAAGAGAAAGAAGCAGGGCTTTTTTTGTAGCAGGAACTCCTTTGCATATTAGGCCACACACCCCTGATGTAGCCAATCCTCCTTGAGCTTACAGTAGGCCCTGCATTAAGAGCCCTGTAAGCTCTTGGAGCATTGGCTACATCAGGGGATGTGGCCTAATATGCCAAGAAGTTCCTGCTACAAAAAAAGCCCTGTAAAGAAGCCTAATCTGTAGAGCAGGGGTGGCCGACAGTAGCTCTCCAGATGTTTTTTGCCTACAACTCCCATCAGCCTCAGACATTGGCCATGCTGGCTGGGGCTGATGGGAGTGTTAGGCAAAAAACATCTGGAGAGCTACCGTTGGCCACCCCTGCTGTAGAGTCCTTTCCCTATCACAAATGGCCAGTTATACTCCCATCATGTGGGAGTATAAGGGCACTGTATCTTCAGGAGACTTGCAGAGACATGTGTCTCCATGGAAGGCCATGTGAAAAGAGGGAGATGACAAAGGGAGGAGGGATCAGAGGGCAGCTCCAAGGATAAGACAAAGAGAAGCATCTCATTCAAGGTGATAACACTTATACTCCCTTGGAGTGATGTAGCACCCCACAGTGTCCAGGCATGCTGAGTTGCTCACTCCAAACATGCAGTTTCCTTCTCCGGGGGTACAGGAAGTTAGGAAGTGATGTATGATGTTCAGCCTTCCTGCCTTGAAATCAGGGCTTTTTTTTTTTTTTTAGCAGGAATGCACAGGAACACAGTTTTGGCTGGCTTGGCATCAGGGGGTGTGGCCTAATATGCAGATGAGTCCCTGCTGGGCTTTTTCTTCAAAAAAGCCCTTTTCAAAACAATGGCGATGCCAAAGGTTGTGGCTGGGCTTTTTCTACCTCATGGCAGATGAGGAAATGTGGCAGATGAGTTCCTGCTGGGCTTTTTCTACACAAAAAGCCCTTCTTGCAGTCCTCGGTGCCATAATCCTAAACCCTTTGGAAGAAGCCTATCTAATATACAATAATTACTGCCCTCTTTGGCCCCTATGGAGAGCTTTCTCCATTGAAGAGGACTTGTGCTTGATGTGTAAAGTGAAAGTACTCTAGTGACTTTGCTGAGTGTTTCTATTGGTCAAGAACACCTAGAGGGCAAATTTGTGTAACACCAAGAAGATACAGCTTGGAAGCCAAACCAACAGGGTTCAAAACTGATCAATATAGAGGATTCTTACAATGAATTTTGGTACTACTGGACCAATTGAATTTTGTTTAAAAACATAAATGGTCCCAAGAAGAAGGATTCCATATCCGAAACGGTTTCCATAACTGGACCGATCTGCCGTTTGGCATTCTTGCCTTATTTGCACAGTAACTGCGATGAGCAACTGACATGGCTTACCTTTAGTATTTTTTCTATTATTCTGTTCTACGGTGATATATAAGAGCCCCGTGGCACAGAGTGGTAAAGCTGCAATACAGCAGTCAGAGCCCTCTGCTCACGACCTGAGTTCGATCCCAGCGGAAGCTGGCTCAGGTAGCTGGCTCCAGGTTGACTCATCCTTCCATCCTTCCAAGGTCGGTAAAAGGAGTACCCAGCTTGCTGGGGGGGGAAGTGTAGATGACTGGGGAAGGCAATGGGAAACCACCCCGTAAAAAGTCTGCCATGAAAACGTTGTGAAAGCAACGTCACCCCAGAGTTGAAAACAACTGGTGCTTGCACAGGGGGCTATCTTTACCTTTTTACAGCGATATATGGTGATATTTGTTGTTATATTTGGGGATTTAGTGATATTTAAATACATTTCTATTGAATTTATGGTTGTGTATTTCTGTAGCTCTTTGGCCCCGAAGCACGTGAAGGAAAGATGTACTTACGTCAAAACCATGTGTTACACAAATAAATGATGGCTACCCCAAACAGCAATGCTGTGCCTTCCTCGGCTCTTTTTCAGGAAACATGTAGAAAAAATAAAGTACATAGAGTGACACTGAGGGCTTCATTTTATGGAGCAGAGGTTAGGAAATGCCAGGCTTGGCAGTGTCACGCATTAGGAATTAGGATTGCCAAGTCCAACTCCAGAAATATCTGGGGACTTTGGGGGTGGAGCCAGGAGACTTTGGGGTGGAGCCAGGAGACACTGGGGTGGAGCTAGGGGGAGGGGGGGAAACGGCACCGAGGAGCGTGGCGAGCCGCCCCGTCTCGGAGTGGGCGACGCTGCTGCGCAGCTGCCGCCTCTTCTCCGCTTGCCATGGCTGCTCCTCCGAGATGGGCTCAGGCTGGGCCCATCTCGAAGGAGCAGCTGCGGTAGAATCGGAGGGGGGGGTGGAGGCGGGCCGGAGGCATGGCGAGCTGTGAGTCCGGGTCCTAGAAGGGCCCGGATTCATGGCTCGCCATGATCCTGGCCTGCCTCCGCCCTCCCCTTCTCTGGTTTTGCCTTGGAGGCAGGGCGGGCGATGCCGCTGCACAGCTGCCGCCTCTTCTCCGCTCGCCGTGGCTGCTCCTCTGAGATGGGCTCAGCCTGGGCCCATCTCGGAGGAGCAGCTGCGGTGGGCAGGGAGGGGGCGGCAGCGGTGCGTCGTCGTCGCCCGCTCCGGGATGGGGTGGCTCGCCATGCTCCTTGGCGCCGTTTCCCCCCTCTCCCCGCTTCCATTTTTTTGGGGAGCGGGGAAAGAGGCTGGAAATCCTGGGGTCCCCCGCCAGGGCGGAAGGGTTGAAAAGCCTATTAGGAATACACTCTAAGACCGGTATGTATTTACATTTTAAAGTGCTTCTTCTGTGCCCTTTTTCCAAATAGGGGCTGCTGTGGTCTCAGTCAGTGGTCAGAGTGTCCGAGTCAGATTTGGAAGACCCAGGTTCAAATCCCTACTCTGCCATGGAAGCATGCTTGGGTCAGTCACAGCTTCTCTGTTTAACCTACCTCACAGGGAGAGGGAAATGAGGTAAGCCACTCTGGGCAGAAAGGTGGGGCATACGTGAAGTAAATAAATGAACAGAAGTAGTTTGGGTCTCCGAACAGAAATCAAAGTTTCTGTTTGTTTGTTTGCTTTCTCCCCAGTCTGTTGGTGGTCATACCTGGCATTGATTTCTTTAGTGTGAATCATCCTTTCGGCCTCACACCTGGAGTTTTGAGAAGCAAAAAGAGTATATCATTCCCCCCCTCCTGAACATTGGATAATAATGCTGGTAATTAAACTCTTGCTTTCAGATATCAGAGCATCTGTAGCTCGGCTTTCTTTCCATGGGAAATCTTTCATCCTTTGAAGAGAAATTAAAAACCATTTCCCCCCACCTAATATCGAGCATTGTTTATTCCTTTCTGATGGTAGCTATTAAAATATAGAAATGTTACTAACCATGAATAAAACTCAGGCACATCAAAGTAGAGAACTCTTTCGCTTTTACTAACAATTGCAGGAATGCACTCTTTGAAGATAAAACCTCCTGGGACCAATTCCCAGGCCAGCCAGGCTTGGACCTAGGAAGCGCCAGCCATAATAGAGATAAGGAAGTCACAGTGTGAAGTTTCACACGTGAATGTAGAATGGTTTAGAGAATGTAGAATTGTTTATACAATCCTTTGATGTGCCATCTTTAAGTATGTATCTCACTGTTATACTGTATCAGTTCCAATACCCAGCTCGGCTGAGCCACTTGGATTATCAATAAACCAAACTTTGTATCAAAAACCAAGGACTGTTATTTTGAAATCTAATGCTTGACACCTAACACATCAACAGAGATACTATTTCAAACCTATGTTTCTCCAAACGCATCGAGGGGAAATTAAAATGGCAAGACAATGGTATCTGTAAAATGGCTATTGGGAACAGAGTTGAGGACGGCACCAGAACTGAGGGTGGCAAATGTTTTTCCTGAGAGTTGGACTTGGCAACCCCGAGGAGAAAGGAAAGGGAATCTGTTTTCTCTAAAGGATACCCATAGAATTCAATCTTTCTTGGCAGTTTACTGGGCTGGATTGGATTGGACTAGGCTTCCCAATCCCCCGGTCCTAGCAGGGGAACCCCCAGTTTTCCAGGTTCTACCATGCCCCCAGCCAGCCGGCCGGTGGGGAAAGCCCTGTCCCTGCAGGCACCATGTGCCTTTAGATCTCAGCAGATTTAGAAGCCTGCAAACACTTTGAATTTTAAAATGTGGGTATGCGCCTTTAAATTTGAGTAGGAAGTGAAAGCTGCATCGGGAGGGTCCAGCAGCAGAGCCATGTGTGTGAGGGCACAGTCCCTCTGCTTGCTTTCATATTGGACGTCTTTGTATAGGAACTAGAACCCGTTAGTGCATGTGTGAGAGAGAAAGAGAAAGAGAGAGAGAGAGAGAGAGCATAGTCTCTGTGCTTGTTTTGGGTTCATTTCAGACATCTTTGTACAGCATACAGCAACTTGTTTACGGGATGGAAGAAAACTCCATCTCTCTCTCTTTCCATTTGCCTCTGGTAGTCTGAAGAAGTTGTTTGGATATACAGCAGCTCCTGTGCGTAAAGTCCCAATGAGATCAAAAAAGTGTGTGCTTGCAAACTCTGTTCATTTTGGCAGCTTTGTTAGTGTGTGGGTTCACTTTCGTTTACTAGTGACGGGGACAAGGAAATGAGGACTGTTCAGGGGAATTGCACTGCTGATTTTTATTTATTTTAGGGAATGGGGAAGTTTCCTGGCTCCACCCCCAAAGTCCCCAGGTATTTTCTGAGTTGCATTTGGCAACCCTAGGTTGGACTGGCCCTAATTTCTTCATTTGCATTAGCTATGTTAGTACCTTGGGGGTGCTGGAATGAATCCCTCTTTCCTAGGATACTCAACCCCTGTTGGAAGTGAAGGACTTTACACTGTCTCTTAGCCTCATACTTCAGAGGGGGTCTATAAGAGGGTCAGAGAGGAAGAGAGACCAAGGTGCTGACTATCCTTCCCTTTACTCTCTGTTGCTATCCCTTTGATGTGTAAATTTCTACTCCCAGGGAGCCTTCCTTCCTTGTTCCTTCCTATCAAACACCTCTCCACACCATGCTAACCTGCTCCATCTTGGCTGCATGAGAGCAGGACATGTCTCCTGCATCTCTAACCATCCGAGTTAGTCAGACTAGATTAGAAACCTATATTTGCTCTGTCCTCTCTAGAGCAAAGTCCCTTACTATAATATAGTGGGTTCAACGCATAGCTCTCTTTATTTAGTACAGCATGGCAATGGCTGAACTCCGAACTGGAGAACTGGGCCAACTATATACACTTCAAGGTTCCTGCGCCTGGATGCCATTGGATCATTCAAACCAGCAGGGAGCCCATAATTGGAGCAGGGCAGCAGGGATTTGGATCCTCCTGCCCATTGTTCCCAGAGTCCCCAAGCTCAGCCCTAGAGGCTCCAACGATCCAGGCAGGAACACCATGACATATATACAACATCAGTTCACATACACAACACTTGCAATAAACAACTCATTGGTTTTGTAAGGATAAAAAAAGGCTCTGTGTGCAACTTTGTTTCTGGACAGCACACCCTAATCTGCTGCGCTATGTGCCTTGAGCCCTCTTTTAACAAAATAATCCATCAGCCCTGACCTGGATAACCCAGGCTAGCATGATCTCCTCAGATCCTGGAAGCTTCAGTTGGTACTAGGATGGGAGACCACCAAGACAGTCCAAGATTACTATGCAGAGGCAGGCAATGGCAAGCCACCTCCGAACGTCTCTTGCCTTGAAAACACTAAGATGTCACAATGAGACAGCTGAGACTTGAAAGCACATAGGTATTACACCCTGAGGACTTCGATGGCCCAGGCTAGCCCAGCCTCATCAGATCTCAGAAGCTAAGCAGGGTCAACCCTGATTAGTACTTGGATGGGAGACCACCAAGGAAGCCCAAGGTTGCTGAGCAGAGGCAGGCGATGGCAAACCACCTCTGAATGTTTCTTGACTTGAAAACCTCAAGGGATTGCCGTAAGTCAGCTGTGACATGACGGCACTTTCTACCACCAGGATACTTATTTTGTAGCAGGAACTGCTTTGCATATTAGGCTACACCCCGGATGTAGCCAATCCTCCGAGAGCTTACAGGGCTCTTTTTACCAGGCCTACTGTAAGCTCTTGGAGGATTGGCTACATCAGGGGTATGTGGCCTAATATGCAAAGGAGCTCCTGCCACCAAAGATGTTTGAGAGTCTTTTATCCATCCTAAAGATACATTTGAAGTGTAGGCTCCCTGCTGTCTGGCATGATTGCCTGTTCCCTGGCTTTCCTAGTCCTGAAACCATGAAGGGATGTAGATTAATAAGCATTCTTGCAGTGTATTGTTTTAACTTGCTCTGAACAGGAAGGAAGGAAGGAAGGACGGAAGGAACTGCGTTACCCCAAGGGCTTGATGAAGCCAACTCCATCTGCGGAGTGTCTATTTACATAACCGTTAGCACTTTCCATTTTTCAGTTTTACCTGATGATATATAAAATATATATTTTTATTGCCAAGCTAACGCGAGGCGATAAAGGAATGAAATGCTTCTAGAAAATCAAGCCATTAAAATCCTCGTGGTTGCGGGATGTAACCACAAAGTTAGTGAAGCGTTTATTTTTGCTTCAGCGACTTGGGGTAAAAAACCCCAGAAATTGCAGGAATCTCTTAACATCAAAACGTTAAAAATATTGGCACACAATTATATTTCAGTCCATCAATTCACACTGCATTTCAGGGAGGAGAAATATTTCAATAGTTATAATAGCTCTTTGGATGCCCTGAATAATGGAGACTTCTCTTTAGTATCGCTTCTGGTCTCTGCAATAAGGGATGTGAGAAAATTAAGTGAATTTTTCAACTAACTACCTTGAAGTTTTCTAGTTTGGTGTGTAGCCAGGAGGCTCTGCCTTCTTCTATGGGAGAACCCTACAAAGAGCAGTGGGGTCCCCAGCTTGAAAACAAAATGGACGCTGCTTGTCAGAAACAGGCCGAGTGAAGCCACTCTCTGCAAACGGTCAGAGAGACATGTCTGGGCTTGTTCCTTTCCGGGCACACATTCAGCCGGTGCTGCATCAACTGCACTGGCTACCAACTGAGTACCGAATCTATTTCAGAGTTTTAGTTTTGTTTTTTAAAGCCTTGCACGGCCTGGGACTGACATATCTACAGGACCGCATCTCCCCATATGTGCCCTGGAGATCATTACGATTCAGCACACAACGTCTGCTGACCATCCTTGGCCCGAAGGATGTCTGTCTTGCCTCAACCGAAGCTTCCTAATCTCCAGGTCCCAGCGGGGAATCCCCCAATTTTACAGGCTCCCCACCCCACTCTAAGCCAGCTGGCCGGCAGGGGGAAGCCCTGCCCTCACAGCTACCATGTATCTCTAAATCTTCAGCAGGTTTAAAAACTTGCAAACAGGTCCAGTCTTAAAATGTGTGTGTGTGCCTTTAAAAATTTGAGCAGGAAGTACTTCATGGGGAAGGGTCAGCAGCAGATCGTGATCAGAGCACAGCCCCTCCATTTGCTTTGCTTTCGTTATAGAGCAAGTAAGTATGTGTGTTTGTTTGTGTGTGTGTGTGTGTGTGTGTGTGTGTGAGAGAGAGAGAGAGCAGCATAGCCCCTGTACTTTTAAGATGTCCTTGTGGAGGAACCAGACCCAGGAAGTGAGTGTGAGTGTGTGAGTGTGAGTGTGTGAGAGAGAGTGCACCACAACCCCTGTACTTTTCAGAAGTCTTTGTAGGGGAGCCAGTAAGAGTGTGTCTGTCTCCATGCTTGTTTTGCATTGTTTTCAGAGTCTTTGTATAGGAACCTGTTTATGAGATGGAGGAAAACTCCACCTCTCTTTTTATTTACCAGTGTTAGCCTGAAGAACAGCAGTTCCTGTGAGCAAAGCCCCAGTGAGATCACAAACATGTGAGCTTGCAAACTCTGTGCATTTTGGCTGCTTTTTGTGTGTTTACGCTCCTGGGCCTTGAATTTGGTTAATCTATTGCAGACCAACATGGCTACCCTACGAAACTCACTTCAAACTCATCTTCCCACTCTTGCCAGCCAGCAGTGACGGTTGTGTTCTCTCCCCAGGTGTTTTCTGTGTCCCAGTCTTGCATGTCCAGCTACTGATGCCCCATAACAAAGTTTGAGTCCAGTGGCACCTTTAAGACCCACGAAGTTTTATTCTTGGCATAAGCTTCCATGTGCTTCTTCAGATACCTGAGGAACCCACAGGAGATTATGAGGCTGGATGCATTGCTTGGTCCACTACACTTTGCTAAAAAAGTGAGAGGGGAGTCAGGAATCAAACCCGGTTCTCCCAGATTAGAGTCCGTCATTCTTAACCGCTACACCAGGGGTGGTCAAACTGTGGCTCAGGAGCCATATGTGGCTCTTTCATACATATCATGTGGCTCTCAAAGCTCCTACCGCCCTGTTGGCTGGCTTGGAGAAGACATTTCCATATGTTCCTCAGAGAGCACTGAGATCTAGTTCCCAAAATCTTTTCAAAATCCCTGGACCAAGGGAGGCTAGATTGAAACAACAAGGGAGCAAGCCTTCTCAACAATGGCGGAATCAACTCCCAGAGGAGGTGCAAGCCCTGCGAGACCTGAATCAGTTTCGCAGGGCTTGCAAAACCGCCCTCTTTCAGCTCGCTTTTGAGATGGAACCCGGCTAACTGACGTCTAGCCATCCTATACATGTTTCTGAATTGTAGCACCTTAATTAATAATTTGTAATGGTGAACTGTTTTATCTAATTTTTAACTTAATTTATAAATGTAATTCAACTGTATTTTAATCTGTTTTATAGTAAGGATTGTATTTTATTGAAATCATGGTTACACCATGTCCTGTGAGCCGCCCTGAGCCTGCTTTTGGCAGAGGAGGGCGGGATATAAAAATAATTTTATTATTATTATTATTATTATTATTATTATTATTATTATTATTATTATTATTATTATTATTATTATTATTATTATTATTATTATTATTATTATTATTATTCTTTTTAAATCACTTCTCCAAGTCAAGGCAGTTGGCGGCTTGGAGAATGCTTTCTTTCTACTTCTCCCCCCCGTCTATTTGCTTTCCTTCCCTTCCTTCCTTGCAGCTCTCAGACATCTGATGCTAATATCTTGTGGCTCTCAAATGTCTGATATTTATTCTATGTGGCTCTTCCGTTAAGCAAGTTAAGAAATATCTGGGGACTTTGGGGGTGGAGCCAGGAGACTTTGGGGGTGGAGCCAGAAGACATTGGGGGCAGAGCCGAGAGCAAGGCTGTGACAAGCATAAGTGAACTCCAAGGGAGTTCTGGCCATCACATTTAAAGGGACAGCACACCTTTTTAAATGTCTTCCTTCCATAGGAAATAATGAAGGATAGGGGCACCTTCTTTTGGGGCTCATAGAATTGGACCCCCTGGTCCAACCTTTTTTAAACTTGGGAGGTATTTTGGGGAGAGGCACTAGATGCTATATTGAAAATTTGGTGCCTCTATCTCAAAAAACAGCCCCCCCCCAGAGCCCCCGATACCTGCGGATCAATTCCCCATCATTCCCTATGGGAATCGTTCATGGAGATGCATGATGGCTCTGGGGGCGGGGCTTCCCCTGCCGGCCAGCTGGCTGGGGGAGGGGGGAAGCCTGTAAAATGGGGGATCCCCCTCTGGGACCTGGGGATTGGGAAGCCTATTGGCCACCCCTGCACTACACCAAGCAGGCTCTCAGACTAGGAGGCCTCTCTGGTCCTCTGAAATTGTGTTAACTTGAACTCATTGCTTGCACACCTCTTATTAGGTAATACTTTTTTAAAAAAATTGTATCTATCTTGTTTGTGGTTTGTGAGAGATGATTGTTTATGTATTCTCTGTCTATTTTTATTTTATTTCTTTGTCTTTTCCTTTATTTGTATTATTTCTTCTTAATAAAATTTTAAAATTTAAAAAATAAATAAAAAAAATAGGTTTGTTGCAGCTGAATCAAAGTAGAACGGTTCCATTAGCTAAGTGTTGAATCTTCACTTTGTGACTGCAGGTAAGCTGCGGGGGCCATTTTGTGGCAGTGTGCCATACTGTGTCAGAATTCCAACGTTGCCTGCTTGCTCTAAAGGGGGCCCCGATCTGCAGATACAAAAGAATAGAAGACCTTTGTTTTATCTCATGCCAAGCACCATTTTTAAGTTCCAGGCAAAGAATGCCATCTGGGAATGCAATGGGCAGGAAGATCTACTTAGATACACCCAATAACCTTTCAGGATATGTGTGCGTGGATCATATTTTTATGGCTTTCTTTTAAATCTTAATTGGTGTAGTGAAAAACTCTCCCATTTAATGATAGGAGATAATTTATCTCCCGAGGCTTCCTGGGATAGCTTTCGAAAATAAAAATGCGATCCGGTTAGTTTGAAACATCACATTGTGTTCTCACCAGCAAATTTTTAAATTGCCCCAATAAAAATTCTAAATTGCCAGAGTCACAATAAACATCTGACAAAGCCGTATAAGTAAAATGGCAGCGTCATCCATGCTCAAAGGAAGCATATTTACTAATTAAAAAGAAAATTATAATGCATAAAAGCTCCATAGAAGTAATTCAAATTATGTCATCATATATATGATATAAAAGCTAAATGTGGGGCCTAGGGTTGCCAATCTCCAGACAGAAGTCCTGGAGAAAACCATGTTGAAAATATCACTCTGGTAACTCTATAACTGATATGTAGTACAGTTAATTCATTTACTGCCCGTAAGTATCCCACTAATAATACAAAGTCACATCAAATTGATACGTAAGTTTCCAATAGGATTTCATGGAATGATCATATTGTCAGACACTGGAAAAATACTGTAATGAAATGCTTAGCTTAACTGACTCCATTTTCTAACCTATATTACTAACCATGGGAAGAGACCTTGCATATCAAAGTAGGAGCATAGTTATTACTAACACTGGTGTGAATTCCTGTCCCTGAAACTGACAAAGGCAATTTCCCTTTGAAGATAAAATGGCCATCCCTGTGAGATCAAGGACCGCAAAGAGATAAGAGAAAGTGACTGTGTGAAAAGTATCACTTTATACTAAGAATGCTTGGGAATGTAGTTTTGTTTAGCAACCTTTGATGTGCAATTCCTTAAAGTAACTCCTCACTGGCAAAAAATGTATCAGTTCCAATCTTTCCACGCTCAGAAACGATGAACTCTCAAATAAAGCCTTCAACTTTGTATCGAATGGAGTCTGGTTGATTTGAGATTCCATTGTCTGACACATATACTCAACAGTCCACAGCAATAATTGCAGTCCACAGAAAGGAATGTAATCTTCTGTGCATGAAGCAATCCTAGAAGGTGCTAAAAATTCTCTCCGTGAAGAGTAGTGACGTTATAGTGCAATGATGACACACTTCCTAGGTTTAAAAACTGCATGTTTCGGTAGCAACCTTTGTCTGATCAATTATTCCATATTATCTGGAACCAATGCTCAAGTTAATACAAATGCAGTTAGTCAATTTCTCTCAATGGCATAAGCATTTCTGTGAGTATATGATCATTCTATGATACTTCTGAGTAGCAAATGAATTAACTGTACTACGTATCAATTATAGAGTTACCGGAGTGATATTTTCAACAGTTTTCTCCTGGACCTCAGCCTCACCGTGTTTCCTCATTGTGTTTGCCAAATCTCCAGGCAGAGTCTGGAGATCTCATAAGAACATAAGAGAAGCCATATTGGATCAGGCCAATGGGCCATCCAGTCCGACACTCTGGATGAACCAGGCTTTAACAGGAGGTCCATCAGTGGGACCAGGACACTAGAAGCCCTCCCACTGTGCTGCCCAGTACCAAGAATACAGAGCATCATTGCCCCAGATAGAGAGTTTCAACAATACGCTGATGGACCTCTGCTCCAGATGTTTATCCAATCCCCTAGAGTTGCAGCTGTTCTCTAGACTACAGAGATCAGTTCCCCTGGAGAAAATACCCTTCCCTAGCTGCTCTTTCAAATCTCCAGGGATTTCCCCACCCAGAGTTGGCAACTGTCGGACATTCAATTTATCATGCTCTAACGTGGCCAAGGATGCAGAAGTCACCATAGGCAGCATGGGTCTGTGCAGTAGGGTTGCCATTCTTCAATGCCCAGTTCCCAGGATTCCCACTCAGGCCTCATTTTGGGCAGGAGCTCACAGGAGCAGAGCTCCAGAACCTCAGCATTTTATTGTGCTCTTTCTTGGCAATCTACAGCCAGATTGTTCCCTATTATGACACCTTGGCTAACGCAATGGAGAAGGTCTACGTGGCAGGATAAAGTAGTTGACAGACCATCATCTTCAAGGATGATCTATTGTGTAAGACGCTTGCCTTGATGGGTGGCAGGAAGATTCTTTTGTTAGGTGCGAGGATGTTGCAGCAGTTCTATTGTTGACCGTTGGTCTCCTCATTTCCATTCCCAAAGCATGCCTGGGCTCCGGAATGCAGTACATGGCGCGGACATCTCTGCATGGCGGATCGCAGGAGTGAGTGTTCTCCTATCGTTTATCTGATGTTTTAACTCTTGTTGTAATCCACCCTAAGCACGCTTTCAGGGACGGCGGAAAATAAATTACAGTTGCCAATCCCCAAATGGATCCCCCAGTTTGGAGACCCTCCCTCCACTTCAGGGTCATCAGCATGCGGGAGGGGGGGATGTCTGCTGAGCACTCCATTATTCCCCATGGAGACCGATCCCCATATGGTATAATGGAGAATTGATCTGTGGATATCTGGGGGGGGACTGTTTTTTTGAGGTAGAAGCACCAAATTTTCAGCATAGCATCCAGTGCCTCTCCTCAAAACACCCTCTAAGTTTCAAAAGGGTTGGACCTGGGGGTCCAATTCTATGAGCCCCCCCAAAAGGTGCCCCTATCCTTCATTATTTCCAAGTGGAGGGAAGGCATTTAAAAGTTGTGTGGTCCCTTTACGTGCGATGTCCAAAACTCCCTTTGGAGTTCCATTATGCTTGTCCCAATCTTGCTCCTGGCTCCACCCCCAAAGTCTCCTGGCTCCACCTCCGAAGTCCCCAGGTTTTTTTCTTGAATTGGACTTGGCAACCTAATATAAATTGAAATCATACATACATACATACGCACATGGCTTTTTTTTAGCAGGAATGCACAGAAACGCAGTTCTGGCTGGCTTGCATAAGGGGGTGTGGTCTAATATACAAATGAGTTCCTGCTGAGGTTTTTCTACAAAAAAGCCCTGCTACATACATACATAAATTAAGCAATCAGGACTCAGGGTTAGGGTTACTAACCTGTAGGTGGGACATGGAGTGTTCCTGGAATTACAGTCTCTGCACTATCAACATCAGTTCCCCTTGAGAAAATGGCTCCATCATTGTCAGACAAAAGTCTATTCATCACATCCCTTTAGGATTGTCAGATTCCCTGCTGTACCCCCTCCTCAAACTCCACCCTCCCTAAGCATCACCATCGTATCGCCTGGAAATTTCCAAGCCAGAGTTGGCAGCCCTTACTCAGGATTTTTGTAATGTTTAGACAAGAGTGAACCATGACTCAGCTTCCTGGGACTAGGGCTGCCAACCTCCCCACTCAGGAGGTTCCCAACCCGCCAGCCCACATTGGGCCCGTGGGGGAAACCTCCCCCAATGTTGTTGGCATGATGACGTCACCCGGAAGTGATGTCATCATGCCGGCAACATCGCCTGGCGGCCATTCTAGGCATTTCTGAGAAAACTCTATGGTCTTCAAAGAGTTTTCCCCTCCCAAATGACCATAGAGTTTTCCCAGAAATGCCTAGAACAGCAATGAGTGCTGTCACTGGCACAATGACGTCACTTCTGGATGATGTCATTGTGTCACACACGCGCTGTACACGCATGCAATAGTCCCCCGCCGGACAACGGTGAGGACTTGGCAACCTTACCTGGGACTGAATTATTTCCAAATCTTGTTGAGTTTTCAGGCCATCTCTTTACACTTTACTTGAGTTTGTAGCCTTCTGTGCTGAGATGTATATTCGTTAGCTTTTTATCGCATGAGGCAGAGACTTGTCCTCAACACCTACAGAAGGCCTTACAGCTGAATGGGGATTTTTTTTAATTTTTTTTTTTAATGGGGATTTGAACAACACTTTCCCAAGTCTGTTCAACAGTCTAACATCCCGTGCATTTACAGTATTGTGGGCATGAGCCATTAATTAGGCCATGTAAAAATACCCTTAGGGGCATGGCGGTGCTACAGTCCCACAGCGGTTTTATACTGATCCTGGGAAATTGGTGAGGTTGCTGAGAATTGTTAGAGGTCCCCAGCTCCATCGCTATTACATTTCCCAGAGTTCCCTGTTGCTATTGTTATTAAAGCAATTTAAACCTGCAGTGTAGCTTTCCAACGTTCTGTCGGTTCTTTGGCCTAGTTTTCTCTGAGGTGGTAAACGGGTCTGTGCTATACTAGTTTGCACTGCGGGTAGGGAGCTTACAAGCTGAAGGCTCCTCTACACTGAAATCGAAATGTAAAAGAGTCATAGGAAATCTGTGATCCGATCTTTCAACAGCTTAACAGGTAGGAGTGGGGGGGCTGTTAATCTAACCAGGGGTGGGTCAGGGTTTTTTTTTTGTAGCAGGAACTCCTTTGCATATTAGGCCACACACCCCTGATGCAGCCAATCTTCCAAGAGGAAGAAGAAGAAATTTCTATGTCATGTGTTGCTCTAGGATTTCTCTGAGAACTTTATGATCGAAACCATAGACGTTTTATTTGGGAAGGGGGATTCCTAAAGTGGCACGGCAATGTCACTTCTGGTTTTTTGGCTGGAAATGACATTGCAGTGTTACATGACACCCCTCTCCTGTTTTTCTCCCACCAGCCCATTAAAAACTGGGAGGGGACAGGGGAGCCCCCTGTGGGGGTCTACCTTCCCGTGGTAAAAAATGGCAACCCTCTTTTCCAGAGCTAACCCCGCCCTCAGTTGCTGTTAACCCTGCTAAGGCACAGGGGGAATCTTTAAGTGGGAATCACAGCATTCGAAGAGCTGATCGAAAACCTCCCTTCTCGTCAATGTTCCCTCTAAGCTGCGGAGTCTTGTGAGCAAAAATTCTACTTTGTGAGCTACTGGGCATTAAAGTTGAGAGCAACTGGCATTGAAGTTGTGAGTTACTGCATAAATTTGTGTACTCTAGGATCAATTTTCCTGAGCTAAGAAAAACTGTGAGCTGCAGGCTAAAAATCTGTGAGCTAACTCATGCTAACTCAGCTGAAAGGGAACACTGCTTCTCATGTCTGTTTTGGCTGTCTCTAGGAGAACTGGACCTCTTTGGCATTCAACATGAGGCTTTTCAAAAATATCCCATTGTCACAAAGGGGCAGGTGAGGCTAATTAGAAGAGAATCTTTCCCTAAAAGTTCAGAAATTCTGAATGATATTGGATTTATCTCCCGCCCTATACTCTGAATCTCATCGTCTCAGAGCAGGCACAATCTCCTCTACCTCCTCCCCCACAACAAACACCCTGTGAGGTAGGTGGGGCTGAGAGAGCTTTTTACAGCAGCTGCCCTTTCAAGGACAACTCCTGTGAAAGCTATGGCTGACCCAAGGCCATTCCAGCAGGTGCAAGTTTAGGAGTGGGGAATAAAACCCGATTCTCCCAGATAAGGGTCTGCACACTTAACCACTACACCAAACTGGCTCTCGTGAATGAATGAATAGGCATCATTGAATTATACCTCACAATTTTTTTCTCAACTATTTCGGTGCTTGTATATTTGTGCCTAAGTATCCCGCAGTCCCCCGCGGCCCACCAGATTGCTATTATTTTTAACTGATGCTATTATTTTTACTCATGTAATTAATTCAGCCGCTTGTGGTGAGCTAATTGCCGCAATTTTTCTCCGATCGTCACTGTCGTTACATTTCCTTCTCTGGCCCTATTAACTGCTCTTCTTCCAGAGCACCCATAGACATACTTGCCACATACAGGGCATCTGTTTAAAAATAAAATTGTTGGGAGAAACTCAAATAATTTCCCTCCAAAATATGTGTGAATTCTAAAGGCGGGGGGAAGCGTAGCTGATACAAATGCATGTGGGGTTTTGAGCTGCTACATTTGGGAAGGTTGAGCTACTAACTGCCAAACATCATTAAAGATTAAAATCAAGGTAGGTGTTCCCTTGGTAACTCACTTGATAGAGAAGGGACATAATTTCATGCATTTTAAGTTCTGCTGAGATTTTGCATCGTCATCCCTGTAACTGGGACGATGTTGAGACTTTGCAGTTACAGAAAGAAGCCTGAATGGAGTTGTAAATGACATGCTGAATTTCCGGGGAAGAGAGTGGGGAGTGTCCTTAAATTTCATTTACAGCTTCTTGTGTAGGAGATGATACCTGTTACTTCCCTTCTGTGATCTTAAATGCTATTGTACCTTTAAGGGTGTGATAATGTTTCTTAATAGCACCTTTAAGAGGCTAATTTAAAAAGCAATTTCCTGTGCATAGGAGAACTGTCTGCCAGCAAATAGAACTCTGGAATCGTGGTCGTCCAGGCTGTCGTAGATGGGCAGACACATCTCCCTTTCAGTTGAACAGCTGTAACCATCCTGATTTTGAAGTTTTGAATAACTTTGGCTTTTATCCCCCATACAGGCCGTAGTTGCTTCTGGACATGTCTGTAGGGCAGATCTGATCAGAAAGGAAGTGTTCTCAAAAAGTCTTTATTTGTAGCAGGAACTCCTTTGCATATTAGGCCACACACCCCTGGTGTAGCCAATCCCCCAAGAACTTACAGGGCTCGTAGTACAGGGCCTACTGTAAGCTCCAGGAGGATTGGCTACATCAGGGGTGTGTGGCCCATTATGCAAAGGAGTTCCTGCTACAAAAAAAAGCCCTGCTTGTAGCCAAAAGCCATGGCAAGTTACCAAACTGAAGGGGGACATGGAGAATGACCATAAAACAACAACAACAAAAGAGTACAAACCCCACATGTAAAAATTAACATTAAATCAGTAGAACCTGGACTTCACAGATTTAAGATGATAAGTAATATCTCAGTAAGTATGCTAAGTCACTCAGTTCTCTCTTCTACCCAGAAGACAAAATTGGATTTATATCCCGCCCTCCACTCCAAATCTCAGAGCGGCTCACAGCCTCCTTTCCCTTCCTCCCCCACAGCAGACGCTCTGTGAGGTGGGTGGGGCTGAGAGAGCTCTCCCAGAAACTGCCCTTTCAAGGTCAGCTCGGTGAGAACTAAGGCCATTCCAGCAGCTGCGAGTGGAGGAGTGGGGAATCGAACCCAGTTCGACCCAATAAGAGTCCACACACTTAACCACTACCCCAAACTGGCTCTCAGATTAAACCTTGCTGGTCTTAAAAGTGCCACTGGACTCAAACTTAGTTTTCACAGCTGTTTGTTGATTCTTCCTGTTTTCATAGCTCTACCTGTCTTTCAGTTACTTATGCATCTTGACTCTAATTAGCCCTTTCTGGCAACTGACCCCTCCCATCTTTATATAATTGTCAAGGAAGTCTTGTTTCAATGTATCTAAAAAAGTGTGCATGCACATGAAAGCTTATACCCAGAATTACCCTTTGTTATTTTTAACAGTGCCACTGGACTCCAACTTTGCTCAGATATATCCATTCCTTTGCAATGGGTATCTTAAGGCCATGAAAAATGATTTCTCCTTCTCTTTGATCCATGATGTTTTGGCTCTTCCTATTTAATACAGAATGTATTGGCTGTATTTCACTTTGATTTCTTTGCATTTAGGTTGCAGCTTCTTTTGTGAGCATTTCTGAGCAGGTATGTGGTAATTAGTTTGAACACACGGTTGCCTGACCCAGGTTGGCCTGTTGAAAGGGAGGGCATGTTGAGTAGCTGTCAGTGATGTCAGTGACGAGCTGTCAGTGATGATAACCCAGAAGTGAAGTGATGCCTCTCTAGGAATTGCTGGGAACTCGATGGTTTATCATAGAGTTTCCAGTGATTCCTAGAGAGGTGTGATATTACTTCTGCATTTCCTCTGCAATTGGCATCACCCTGTAGTTGAAAACAATGTTCAATTTCCTTTCTTTTCCTTTTTTCTTTGGGAAAAAGTCTGACTTGTAAAAAAAAAAAATGATGGAAAAATTGGATTTTTTTTTCCAAGAATGCTTTCTATTTAAATGTAAATAATTTTTGACAACAATTAACATGTTAGTAATATGTTTTGTGATAATATGTTATCATTATTTTCATTCAGGGCTTCTTTTATAGCAGGAGCTCCTTAGCATATTAGGCCAGTTCTCCCAAGAGCTTACAGTTGGTCCTTTAATAAGAGCCCTATAAGCTCTTGGAGGATTGGCTACATAGAGGGGTGTGGCCTAATATGCAAAGGAGTTCCTGCTACAAAAAGCCCTGCACCCAGGGCTGACTCCCCCACTAGGCAAATAAGGCGGTTGCCTATGGGCGCCGGCAGGGTGGGGGAGGCAAATTCGGCATCCCCCTCTCTCCTAGGCAAACACCTAGTTTCCTCCCCCCCCCCGCCTCCTCCTCCCTCTCTCACCACCCTGTGTTGATTTCAAAACCGGAACCAGCTCTAGCACCATGTTCCGGCTATCTAAAGTCCCCCCTATTGCTCGATCAATGGGTAAAACTGCGCTGTGGGGCCATGCTCACAGTCCCCTTCCCACTTCCTGGATGGGAGAGGAGTCAGCAGCAGTGGGGCTGCCCTTTCAGGATGCTGGTCCTGACAGACTGTGAGCACAACCCTGCAGCATGGTTTTACCTGCCGTTCAAGTGATCCGTGGGAGGGGGGGCTTTAGATTGCTAGAATGTGGGGAAGGGAGGGAGGAGGAGGAGACGGGGAAGGGAGGAGGTGCAGGGCCACAGGCAGGAGGCACGGTGGGGAGCATGGAGCCACAGGGGGAGGCACAGGGGGCACTGGTCAGGGTACCAGGCAGTGAGTCTGCCTAGGGCGCCATGGGGCATCGTAGGGCCCCTGCCTGCATCTGATGTTTTCCATGAACACCAGAACTGAATTGTAAAAAGGATGTGGAGCTATAACTTCCCTTTATCTGTCTTCATCCTCCTCCCCCCATTCAGATCCTAACTTCCCCTCATTGAACATAAGAGAAGCCATGTTAGATCAGGCCAATGGCCCATCCAGTCCAACACTCTGTGTCACAGTGGCCAAAATTTATATATATATATATATATATATATATATATATATATATATATATATATATATATATATATATATATACACACATACATACACACACACACACACACTGTGGCTAATAGCCACTGATGGACCTCTGCTTCATATTTTTATCTAACCCCCTCTTGAAGGTGGCAATGCTTGTGGCCGCCACCACCTCCTGTGGCAATGAATTCCACTTGTTAATCACCCTTTGGGTGAAGAAGTACTTCCTTTTATCCGTTTTAACCTGTCTGCTCAGCAATTTCATCGAATGCCCACGAGTTCTTGTATTGTAAGAAAGGGAGAAAAGTACTTCTTTCTCTACTTTCTCCATCCCATGCATTATCTTGTAAACCTCTATCATGTCACCCCACAGTCGACGTTTCTCCAAGCTAAAGAGTCCCAAGTGTTTCAACCTTTCTTCATAGGGAAAGTGTTCCAAACCTTTAATCATTCTAGTTGCCCTTTTCTGGGCTTTCTCCAGTGCTATAATATCCTTTTTGAGGTGCGGCGACCAGAACTGCACACAGTACTCCAAATGAGACTGCACCATTGCTTTATACAGGGGCATTATGATACTGGCTGATTTGTTTTCAATTCCCTTCCTAATAATTCCCAGCATGGCGTTGGCCTTTTTTATTGCAAACGCACACTGTCTTGACATTTTCAGTGAGTTATCTACCACGGCCCCAAGATCTCTCTCTTGGTCAGTCTCTGCCAGTTCACATCCCATCAACTTGTATTTGTAGCTGGGATTCTTGGCCCCAAAGTGCATTACTTTGCACTTGGCCACATTGAACCGCATCTGCCACGTTGACGCCCACTCATCCAGCTTAAACAGATCCCTTTGGAGTTCCTCACAATCCTCTCTGGTTCTCACCACCCTGAACAATTTAGTGTCATCCACAAACTTGGCCACTTCACTGCTCACTCCCAACTCTAAATCATGTATGAACAAGTTAAAGAGCATGGGACCCAGTACTGAGCCCTACGGCACCCCACTGCTTACCGTCCTCCACTGCGAAGACTGCCCATTTATACTCACTCTCTGCTTCCTATTAGTCAGCCAGTTTTTGATCCACAAGAGGACCTGTCCTTTTACTCCACGACTCTCAAGCTTTCTAAGGAGCCTTTGATGAGGAACTTTATCGAAAGCTTTCTGGAAGTCAAGGTAAACAACATCTATCGGGTCTCCTTTGTCCACATGTTTGTTCACCCCCTCAAAGAAATGTAACAGGTTAGTGAGGCAAGATCTTCCCTTACAGAACCCATGCTGAGTCTTCCTCAATAACCCGTGTTCATCAATGTGCCTACTCATTCTGTCCTTGATAATGGTTTCTACCAACTTTCCCGGTATTGAAGTCAGACTGACTGGCCTGTAATTTCCCGGATCTCCTCTGGAACCCTTTTTAAAGATGGGGGTGACGTTTGCTACCTTCCAGTCCTCAGGAACGGAGGCAGATTTCAATGAAAGATTACACATTTTTGTTAGAAGATCCACAAGCATTATTGGCATTATTCAGTACTGTTACAGATATCTGCTTTCTTTCTGTACCCACCCTTCTGGATCACAGTGTCTTCCCCTCTTGCCTTGTTTGTTTTCTTTGTCTGACTTGAAGGCGCACTTTGTGCGGCACCCCCTGGCCAGCACTTTTAAGATGGGGACATGGCATTCTAATTTGGATATTAGTTTCCATGTCAGCTGCTTTAATGGTTCCCTAGGTGACAGTAAGTTTGAATTTTCAATCAGTTCTCTGGCATGGTGCTTCAAAATTTGTTTCGATGATTGTTTAGCACAGGCCTAATAAGCGCAGCCAAGCTTGTAATGGAAAGAAGAGTTTATTGAGCAGTCGAGTCTCAGGAGTTGGAAGAGCTCTTTTTTCTTTGGCCTTTGATCAGGCTCAACAGGTTGGGAAGTGTTCACTGCAGCTTCGCCTAGGAACGTGGAAGTTATACACTGGGACTTTTAAGTGTGGCTTCCAGAACACGGATCCTCCCAATGCCAGCTGTTGTAGCAGGAATTCTGTTGATTCCAACATCAGTTGTATAATGTATGTTTAGTTAGGGTTTTTTTTTTTGACATTGGGCATGTCTGAGCAGGGTAAGGCTGCCAAGTTTCCCCACCTAGGAGGTTTCCAACCCACCAGCCCGCATTGGGCCAGCGAGAGAATCATCCCCTGATGTTGCTGGCACGATGTCATCGCACCGGCGACATCGCATGCTGGCCAGTGTAGGAGCTTCCAAGAAAACTCTATGGCAGGGGTGGCCAACAGTAGCTCTTCAGATGTTTTTTTTTTTGCCTACAACTCCCATCAGCCCCAGCCAGCATGGCCAATGGCAGGGACTGATGGGAGTTGTAGGTAAAAAAAAATCTGTAGAGCTACCGTTGGCCACCCCTGCTGTATGGTTTTCCCAGATGCTCTAGCAATTTGGGAGGGAAAACTCTATGGGACCTGTTGTATCATAGAGTTTTCCCTACCAAATTGCTACAGCGTCTGGGAAAACCATAGAGTTTTCCTGGAAGCTCCTAGAGCAACTGGCATGTGATGTCATCAGTGCGATGATGTCACTTGCAAGTGATGTACGCATGCAAAAACAGTCCCCCACCAGAGGCTGTGGGGGACTTGGGTGGGGTGGTTGTTCCCAGGGCCTTTTTTGTACAAAAAGCTCAGCAGGAACTCATTTGCATATTAGGCCACACCCCATTGTTTTGCAGAGGGCTTTTTTCAGAAAAAGCCCAGCAGGAACTCATTTGCATATCAGGCCACACACCCCTGGCCACCATTGTTTCACACAGGCTTTTTTTGTGGAAAAAGCCCAGCAGAAACTCATTCGCATATCAGGCCACACCCCTAATGCCAAGCCAGCCAGAACTGTTTTCCTGATCAAAAAAGGCCCAGGTTGTTCCTGTTTCTGGGCTGTTCTAAGATGGAGGCCTGGCTGATGCCTCATGATGAACAACAGCGCTAAAGATACTTACATATGCAGTGCTTGAGTCCAGTGGCACATTTAAGACTAACAAAGTGACTTAAAGTAACTTATCCATCTCCAGAAATTAGCCCTTCCTTGTTTCAATGTATCTGAAGAAGTGTGCAGAAGAAGAAGCTGCTCCTCAGAGTTCAACTTTGTTGGTCTTAAAGGTGCCACTGGACTCAAACTTTGTTCTGCTGCTTCAGACCAATATGAATTTACCCCACTCTGTTTGGCTGATTCAGATAGGGTTGTCAGGTCCTACCTTGACTTTGTTGGGAGATATTTCTCTCACACATGGAAGATGATATCACCAGGAGGTGATGTCATCACACTGGGTACATCATGCAGGGACGCTCTAGGATTTGGGCAAAAACTCTATGGTATTACAGAGTTTCCCCCCCCCCAAATGCTAGAATGTCCTCTGCATGACATGTCTGGTGTGATGATGTCACTTCTCGGTGATGTCATCACACTGGGCACGTCACACAACAATGGAGCTCTCTGGAGATGCTTTATTGGGGCTGCTCCTACTCCATGCTGGTGGGTTGGGGGCCCCCAAACTGGGGAATACCTGACCCCCAGCAGGAGCTTGGCACCCCTAGATTCAACCACCTACATTACACTGGCAACGAAGGTGGGATTGACCAGTATCTTCACACTCTGCAAGCTTTGAGGCAAAGTCCGATTTCTCACTAGCAGTTGCTCCAGGTCCTCAGGCTTCTGCTTTCCCCATCTCAAGCGGTCAGTTCCCCTCCAGTTGCAGTGTGGGCACATTTTGATCAGTAGCTCCCTCCAATTTCCCTCGTAGTTTCCAGATCTCTAAAAATCAAGAGCAGGAAGCCACGAGGGAAATTGGAGGGAGCCGCGGATCAAAATGTGCCCGTGCAGCAACTGGTGAGGAATTGATCGCTTGAGCTGGGGAAAGCAGAAGCCCGGGGGTGGGACAACTGCTAGTGAGGAATCAATCGAGGAATGACTTCCTATGGAATTATTAAGGAGTTTGTTTTGGATATGGTGGGCTGGGTCCATTATGCAGATAGACACTCTCAGTACTTCATTGCCAATGGAGTGACTGACGACCAGGGGTGGAATTCTAGCAAGAGCTCCTTTGCATTTTAGGCTGCACACCCCTGATGTAGCCAAACCTCCTACAAAAAAGAGCCTTGTGAGCTCTTGGAGGATTGGCTACATCAGTGGATGTGGTCTTATATGCAAAGGAGCTCCTGCTAGAATTCCACCCCTGCTAATGACAATAAAAAAAGTATGTGATTTTGCTGAGTGTTTCTGGAGCAAAGACTTGTGGCTTAATCATGGCCAGCTCGCCCACTAGGCAAACTAGGCGGTTGACTAGGGCACCAGGAGGAGGGAGCACCAAATTGGGCTCCCCCCCTCCCGGTGCCCATGACAACTGCCTAGTTTGCCCCCTGCCGCCACCACCCGCCTTCCCTCCTTCCCCCCCAGAGGCATGCCAAGCCATGCTGTGCCAAGGCTGGACCCTACTGGCTTTGATGTGGCCGGTGCACCATCTAACGCTTTGAAGCCCACATGGGAGAAGGCTTCACTCTCCCTCACTTCCAATTCCAGTGCACCTCTGAGGAGGAGGAGGGGGGTAACAGAGCATGGCTGCATTGCAGCGCCGGGGAGGGAGGGAAGGCGGGTGGGGACCACAGAGGGGAGGAGCCGACCCTCGTGCTCAGGGGGGGACAGAGCACAGTGCCACATTGTGAAACTGCAAGGGCTGGGGGGTAGCTGGGGGGGGGGGCGGCAAACAGGAAGGCTGCCTATGGCGCTATGTGCCGTCGGGCCAGCACTCAACTTAATCAGAAACTTGACAGCATCTGAAAAGTTTACAGCCAAATCCTTGGAGGAACTGATTGAATTGGTGTGAAGTCATCATAACGCAAAGCCACCAGAGACTGTACAGTGTTTTAAATGTAATAGTTTCCCATGTCCACCTGGATTGTGTGTGGCTGCTTTTGTAGTACAATTAAACATTGTCAATGGAGTGATTGATGAGCTTGCCTCTCAGAGGATTGTGGTTTTGGGGACACCTTGAATACCATGCTGAGGGATTGGCTGGTCTGTGAAATCGATGGTGAGAGGATTCAGAGGCATTTACTGGCAGAATCTATTTTAGACTTGGAGAAAGCCCTAGAAGTTGCACAAGAGATGGGAATTGCAGCCCCAAACACTTTAGATTTGCAGAGCTCTAAACTACCTCACGACATCAATGCAGTTGTAAGTGCAATGCATAGGTTGTCCAACACTACAAAGTGTCACGAGTGGGCACGGATGCATACAGTGCTGCGCAAATTGCACTGGCTACCTCTCGAGTATCAGATCCGGTTCAAGGTGTTGGTCCTTACGTTTACAGCCAGGGGCCTGCATATCTTAGGGACCGCCTCTCCCCATATGAACCCCCCCCCCAGGCTCCGAGGTCTGCTGCTCAACATCTTCTCATAGTCCCTGGTCCTAAGGATGCCCGGCTGGCTTCAACGAGGGCCAGGGCCTTTTTGATCCAGGCCCCTACCCGATGGAATGAGCTCCCGCTGGAGATCTGGGCCCTGCAGAACTTATCTAGGTTTCACAAGGCATATAAGACAGAACTCTTCCACCAGGCTTTTAATTAATATAGACTCTCTTCAGTATCACAAAAAGCCGTAAAGAAAAGCCACTGCATGTGACAGTTACCATTCACTGGAAAAGCTTAGTCACAGAAATAGGTACAGCAGGAGCTTCTCTGTGGCCAATGGGGACAGGGCCCCAGTTTCGAGCTACAGAAATGGTCGGCATACATATACAAGGCAAAGCATAACTAGCATAACAGTAAGATGTACCGTTATTTTTTTCTCTTTTTAAAAAGTTTAAATAAAGTTTATTGAAACAATCAAAATACAATCGAACATGCATCCTGAGAAATATAGTCAACCAAAATAGTATGTACACAAGACTGTCTTATATATATATATACACACACAATCTAAGAGTACAAAAAGAGACTATGGTGTGTCCCACAAATAGAGTTTAATAGTAAATGCTGAAGTTGATATCCATGCTTTAGCTGTGATTAGTCTCTCCCCATATGAGCCCCAGAGAGCGCTGAGGTCAGCAGGGAAGAACCAGCTGAACATCCCTGGGCCAAGGGAGGCCAGATTGAAGACCACCCGGGATCGGGCCTTCTCAATTGCAGCTCCACTGTTATGGAATCAACTCCCGGAGGAGGGGCGGGCCCTGCGATGCTTAGATCAATTCTGCAGGGCCTGTAAGACCCACCTCTTCAAAATAGCCTTCACCTAACGCCGAGCCAAGAAAGTGTCTCTGGATATGTTTTTAGCCACAGAATGTATCAAAGATCTAAGTTATAGCACCATAATTAATTTTAATACAATTTGTAAATGGATTTATGTCGATTTTATAATTATAAGTGTAAGTACTATGTTTAATTTTATAATTTTATTGTATTGTATTCATATGTTGTGAGCCGCCCTGAGCCTGCCCTTGCGGGGAGGGCGGGATACAAATAAAAAGTATTATTATTATTATTAAGCAGACAAATTTTGAACCAGGTTAGTGTAAATATCCAACATTTGCACCTTCCTTCCACAAACCCATAACATCTGCTTGCAGAGTTGAATAAAGCAAGCAAAGTCTCTTTATTGGCAGGCAGATACAATTAAACTCTGGATTTTCTCCACCCTGTTATGCTTCCTTCCTTGTCAGCTGGCCCCTCACTGGTGGTATAGCTTAATGGACAGAGCATGTGCTTTGCATTAAGAAGGGTCCCAAGTTCAATCACTGGCATCTGCGATGAAAAGAGGTAATGGATTCTGACACATGGAAGTGCATTTCTGTGCTGGAGATCTCATTGCCAGTAAGAAAGGATAATACTAAGTAAATGGTTAGATGGTATAAGGTAGCTTCACAATCCTACAGTTCCCAGAGGCCCTGGAAAACTTGGAAAAGGCATTTATGACTAATCATAAAAGGAACTTCAACTTTGTCTCTCTGTGGCCTACCTTGTGGTGTCATGTACTGCACAGTCTTCACCAATCAGTACTCCTTCATGGTTAAATAAAGGTAGTTTATTGAATGAGCTAAACAGCTACAAGATGGTTCTTGCTGAAACTAATGCACAGGGCCTCAGTCCCTACAGATATACTGTTGGGTCTGTCCATTATACATTCAAAGCATTAAGTGCCAAAACCCAATAGCATTCTCCCAATAACATTCCAAAGCCCCACTAAGCATGAAGAAATGACATTTTGAGAGTCTCTGGAAGTCAGATAATACCAACGACCTTGAAGTCAGTGTGTGCCCTGTTCCAGTCTGGTATAGTGGTTAAGTGTGTGGAGTCTTAGCTGTGAGAGCTGGGTTTGCTTCCCCACTCCTCCACTTACAGCTACTGGAAATGGCCTTGGGTCAGCCATAGTGGTTAAGTGGGCGGACTCTTATTTGGGAGAACTGGGTTTGCTTCCCCACTCCTCCACTTACAGCTACTGGAAATGGCCTTGGGTCAGCCATAGTGGTTAAGTGGGCGGACTCTTATTTGGGAGAACTGGGTTTGATTCCCCACTCCTCCACTTACAGCTGCTGGAAATGGCCTTGGGTCAACCATAGTGGTTAAGTGGGCGGACTCTTATCTGGGAGAACCGGGTTTGATTCCCCACTCCTCCACTTACAGCTGCTGGAAATGGCCTTGGGTCAGCCATAGTGGTTAAGGAGGCGGACTCTTATTTGGGAGAACTGGGTTTGATTCCCCATTCCTCCACTTACAGCTGCTGGAAATGGCCTTGGGTCAACCATAGTGGTTAAGTGGGCGGACTCTTATCTGGGAGAACCAGGTTTGATTCCCCACTCCTCCACTCCCACCTGCTAGCATGGCCTTGGGTCAGCCATAGCTCTGGCAGAGGTTGTCCTTGAAAGGGCAGCTGCTGTGAGAGCCCTCTCAGCCCCACCACCTCACAGGGTGTCTGTTGTGGGAGGAGAAGATATAGGAAATTGTGAGCCGCTCTGAGACTCTGAGATTCAGAGTGGAGGGCGGGATATAAATTCTATATAAATATCTTCTTTTTCTTCTTCCCAGGGTTGAAATGGATACCTGATATGCTGCAGACAAAACACAGCAAGTGAGCCAGAGTGTACTGATAACAAAGCAAGCAGGACCCAAAAGGTTACATAAATTCAGAAATTATGTGCAAGTAAAATCATGGCAAGAGGCATTCTTGACCCGTGGCTGGGTTGCATCCCTCTGGCTCTTGAGAGCCTTCTACCTTCCCTGACGCTGCTGTTGACAGCCCCCCCCCCTCCTTCCATGAAATTGTGATCTCCTTTGGGACCCTGCTACCGTTCAGTGATCTTGGGGTTTACACCCAACACTGAACTCCACATGCTTCCCTTAGGATTACTGGGACAGTCTACAGAGTGACTTTCTGAAAGAGGTCATGTCTAGGTATCAATAGTGGTGGAAAGTGTTCTTAAGGCACAGCTAAGTTGACTTTGACCACCAAATGAGAAGGGAACACTCACTGGAGAAGATCGCTGGGAAAGGCAGAAGACAAAAGAAGAAGGGGAAGGCAACAGATGAGATGGCTGGACAGCATTACTGATGTAACTAATATAAATTTGAGTGAACTTTGGAGGATGATGGAAGACAGGAGGGCCTGGCATGACTTGGTCCATGGGGTCACAAAGAATCAGACTCGACTGTGAGACTGAACAACAACATAAAACTTAACTGTGATCCCATAGGGTTTTTAAGGCAAGAGACGAACAGGGGTCGTTTGCCATTGCCAAACTCCGCATAGCAACTTAGGACTTTCCTGGTGGTCTCCCATCCAAGTTTTAACTAGAGCCAACCCTGCTTCGTTTCTGAGATCTGACAAGATGGGACTAGCCTGGACCATCCAGGTCTGTGCTCTGCTAGGCAGGCATGTTGTTCATTGTTCCTGCAGGTGGGTAGTTGCATAGCTGCTTCACACAAACTCATAAGAACGTAAGAGAAACCATGTTGGATCAGGCCAATAGCCCATCCAGTCCAACACTCTGAGTCACATAAGAACATAAGAGAAGCCATGTTGGATCAGGCCAATGGCCCATCCAGTCCAACACTCTGAGTCACATAAGAGAAGCCATGTTGCATCAGGCCAATGGCCCATCCAGTTCAACGCTCTGTGTCACATAAGAACATAAGAGGAGCCATGTTGGATCAGGCCAATGGCCCATCAAGTCCAACACTCTGAGTCACATAAGAGAAGCCATGTTGGATCAGGCCAATGGCCCATACAGTCCAACACTCTGTGTCACACAGTGGCCAAAAAAACCAGGTGCCATCAGGAGGCCCACCAGTGGGACCAGGACCTCCTGATGGCACCTGAGGTTTTTGGCCACTCCAACAAAGAGGAGAGGAATTTGATAATGCCCGATGACATACATATCATGTAGAAGACACAAAGGTACCATTGATGAAAATATCATTGATATGTCTAAGGTTCTGGATTCACAGATTCCTTCTAAAAATGATTGTGGGGAAGATGGATCTTGGGCAATACTGTCGCAGCTCTGAGTGATATTGCTGTCAGCTGGAGCACCAATTCCAAGCTTCTTTGAATGATTTTGGGGAGAGGGTTTGGGAGTTCTGAAATGGCTTGTAACATTCTTGTAGCACCGCTTGAAAACTGTAGTTAGAAAGGCATTGCCTAACCAACTGTATGATGCTTCCGTTATGATGATTAAATTACTGGATTGCAAACACAACTGTGCCTTGCAAAATTACTGTAGGGCTTTTAAAACGGTACTGTAATGCACAGAATGATAGTTCTGTCCATTACAGCTTCATTAAAAAAAACCTACAGTAATTTTTATCTATCACTTATACGCAGGGCTTTTTTTTTTCTGTAGCAGCAACTCCATTGCATATTGGCTACACCCCCCCCCCCCCCTGATGTAGCCAATCCTCCAAGAGCTTTCAGGGCTCTTCTTACAGAGCCTACTGTAAGCTCTTGGAGGATTGGCTACATTAGGGGGGTGTACTCTAATATGCAATGGAGTTCCTACTACAAAAAAAAAGAGCCTTGTTTATATCCCTTCTTATTAATTCAGACCCAAACAGCTAACCATGCAATACCAGGTTGCAAGGATGCAAACATACCATAACCTGTAGAACAAAGTAGGAGTCAAGTCTGTTGGCGTATTCGCTGGTATGCTCTGAGTTCAAGAGGCTTAAGAATATACAGCGTATTGACTTGTGCTTAACTATATACATTTATTTACAGATGTACAAGTTATAGTTGTCCTGGTATACACTGGACCAAAGTGCTTCACCAGACAATACATACGATAGCAGCGGATGTACTGTACAAGCTCTCCTCAGTTATATACACATGGCTATACTCAAGCACCAATCAGCACACAGTGCTGAGTCATCCTGCGTAAGCACAAGTCCTCTGGACAGAACCGGTTTGCACCTGCTAAGGGAAGCTGTCAGGAACCGTCATAGATCACGAACTGTCAGTGGCATTAGACTCCAGCCTGAAGTCTTACTAGCAAGCATATGCTGACAAAGTTGCACCTTTAAGACCAACAAAGTTTTGGCTGCCGGTTGCGTACCGGGTTCGGTACAAAGTGCTGGTTATTACCTTTAAAGCCCTATATGGTCGAGGGCCTGCCCACCTGAGGGACCGTCTCTCCCATGTGAACCCCAGAGAGCGCTGAGGTCAGCGGGAAAGAACCAGCTGAATATCCCTGGGCCGAGGGAGGCCAGATTGAAGAACACAAGGGACCGGGCCTTCTCTATTGCAGCTCCACACCTATGGAATCAACTTCCGGATGAAGTGCGGGCCCTGCGGAGTCTCGACCAATCCCGCAGGGCCTGCAAGACCACTCTCTTTAAGATGGCCTTCGCAGAATGCTGAGCTAATGATAGATTCGCTGCTCTTGTATTCCGCCATCGATTTATTAAAAACCTGCAATTTAGCACCATAACTGTTAATTTTAATTGGAATGTTGATTTAAACGATGGTTTTATAATGTAGTATTTATGGAATTATGTGATTGTATTGTATTGTATTATATTGTATTGCATTGTATTGCACTAAAATGTTGTGAGCCGCCCTAAGCCTGCTTCGGTGGGGAGGACGGGATATAAATAAAAAGTATTATTATTATTGTTGTTGTTGTTGTTGTTGTTGTTGTTGTTATTATTATTATTATTATTATTATTATTATTATTCAGAATGTAAGCTGTCTTATGCATGCATACTTTTTCAGATGAGGGGATAGAGGATCTCTTCATTTGAGGAAGTGTGCATGCATACAAAAAGCTTACATTCTGAATAAAACCTTGTTGGTCTTAAAGGTGAACTTGACTCCTACTTTGTTTTACTGCTTCAGACCAACACGGCTGCCCACCTGGATCCATCAAAAACAGAAACAAGCTGGCCTTGAATTCAGCAGGCGCTCACAGGAGCACAGCTCCTGAACCTTTCTGAGGGTTCCCCCTCCTCCTCCCCACCTACCTTGTCCATTGAATAGTAGGTGCAGCTGCATAATAATCTCTGGTTTAGGAGAGCAGGCAGCCAGCCACTAGTGAAGCCCACTTGGATCTATAGCATAGCCTGGCGAGATTACTTCTTCTTGGCAAAAGTTCAGCCGCCATTTCTGGTTACCTGTTGCCAGGGCCACCAAACTGGCAGTTGAACTCTCTCATAAAAAAAACGTAATCCCACACGAGTTCAAGAAACCCTACAGGGCATGTGTGGCTTGCTGGGCTATTTTTAAAGAGGGTTGGGGCAGCAAGGAGGGTGAGGAAGATGATCTCCTCCAAGGGTGGCAGTGGTGAGGAAGGTGGCCCGGTTGCATGATGCAGTGATGTCAATTCCAGGTCTTTTTTTTTAAAAATACAAAAGTGTATTAAGATATCTCACAAGTATACAGAAATAAGAAAAAAGTTAATGAGAGAAAATGAAGAAGAAGAAGAAGAAGAAGAAGATGATGATGATATTGGATTTATATCCCACCCTATACTCTGAATCTCAGAGTCACAGAGTAGTCACAACCTCCTCTACCTTCCCCCCTGCCCCCATACAACAGACACCCTGTGAGGTAGGTGGGGCTGAGAGAGTTCTTACAGCAGCTGCCCTTTCAAGGACAACTCCTGTGAAAGCTATTGCTGACCCGAGACCATTCCAGCAGGTGCAAGTCCAGCAGTCAATATGCAAGTATCAAGGTAAAAAATGGTTGGGCGTGGAACCAAAATAGATCAAATTTGAAAAATCATGACTTTATGCATACCTAGAAACTTTTTAACAGACTGTATAAACCATAAACATAGAAGGAGACCTAGACATAATAATGATAAGAACAAGTTAACCAGAAAAAGAAGGTCAAACGGGATGAAGATCAAAAAGAGACAGAACAGAATAAAAAGTCAAATTGAAAATGAAGAGGACAGTAAAGAATAGCACCCACTCCTGTGTCATTAAAGAAAGAAGGTGAAAGTGAGAGCAGGAGAGATTAGAAATAGGGCAGAGACATTTGTGAGGGGTCGTAGGGAGGAATTTCCTGGGAGGTGCCAGTTTGGTGTAGTGGTTAAGTGTGCGGACTCTTATCTGGGAGAACTGGGTTTGATTCCCCACTCCTCCACTTGCACCTTCTAGCATGGCCTTGGGTCAGCCATAGCTCTCTTATCTGGGAGAACCGGGTTTGATTCCCCACTCCCCCACTTGCATCTGCTAGCATGGCCTTGGATCAGCCATAGCTCTGGCAGAGCTTGAAAGGGCAGCTGCTGTGAGAGCCCTCTCCAGCCCCACCCACCTCACAGGGTGTCTGTTGTGGGGGAGGGGAAGGTAAAGGAGATTGTGAGCTCCTCTGAGACTCTTCGGAGTGGAGGGCGGGATATAAATCCAGTATCTGCTTCTTCTTCTTCAACAAAAGGAAACCATTTAGCGGAGAGATTGGAGGAGTCAGAATGTTGAAAATTGGAGGCAAATTTTTTTCCATAACAAAATGCTCCCACGCTTTTGAGAGCCAGGTGGTTACAATGAGAGTGGTGGAGGCTTTCCAAAAGGAGGCAATCAAGGCTTTAGCAGCAACTAATAATTAGCTCCTGTCGTATTTTGTGTATATGAAGAGTGTCCCAATGGCTCAGAAATATGAGGGCGGGATTGAGAGGAATATGGTAGGAAGTAATGAGGTGAATCAGATGAAGAATATCTGTCCGGAATTTCAGCACTATTGGGCATTCCCACCAGCAATGTCACTTCCAGGTCTTCATCTCAAAGCGACATCGCCATGTGCAGTGCTCAAGGAATTCCCCCAAACTCAATAGTAAAAAGTCATAGAGATTGGGGGAATTCCTAGAGCATCATGGACACGGGACAGTCACCACATCCATGATATCATATCAGAAGTATGAATTTTATGAATGTGTGGTTTTCTGCCGGTGCAGCAAGTCTTGCACAAGCTGCGTTGCAGAGAAAGCACCGCAAACAGGAAACAGGGTTATAATGGTATGGTTAGATTTGTACGGGGGGGGGGGGGGGTGGACATTGCCTACAATTGCATGTTAAGCCCATTATTTATGTCAACTGTGCAACAGATTCAAATTTGAGTTAATTTCTATGACTGTGTGTAGCTGCAAATGAGTATGCAGTTGCCAACTTCCACGTGGGGTGCGGAGATCTCCTAAAATTAGAACAGATCTCCAGCAACAGACATCAGTTCACCTGGAACAAATGGCTGCTTTGGAGGGTGGATTGCATTGGATTATATACCAAGGAGGTCCCTCCCCTCCTCAAGCCCCACCCTCTCCAAACTCCACCCCCAAAATCTCCAGGTCTTTTCCAACCCAGACTTGTCATCCCTATATGTGAGGCACGCTTCCTTTAGCTGCATATGGTTGCTCAACAACTAATTGCATCTGTTTTCCATAAATCAATTATTGGATTTGTGCAGTAGTTTCCCTACCGCAGCAGATGTGTCACAGCGATTAGAGTGACGGATTAGGACCTGAGACAACGAGGCTCAAATCCCCTGGTTCGCAGAAGTGTGCTGGGTGACGGTGGACCTGTCAGAATCTTTCAGCCAACTTTCCTTCACGAGAGAAGGAAAGGCTGAAGAGTCTGGGACTTTTCAGTTTAGAGAAAGAGATGACTAAGCCAGTTTTTTTTCCCCCAGGCGAACTGGAGAGGGAGATATCTCGCCACGAACTGGAGGTTGGCAACCTTACTGATCATAGAGAGAAAGGCAGGATATAAATACACCCCCCCCCCAAAAAAAAATACTCTGTGGACTGTATAGCACCCTTAATAGTCAGACTAGCTAAATCTTGGCAGAACTTTTAATGTTTTAATTATGTAAATTGCTATTGTATTTTAAAATTTGAATTTTGTTGTTAGAACTTTTATGTTGTGAGCCGCCCTGAGCCCGCTTCGGTGGGGTAGGGCGGGATACAAATCAAATAAATAAATAATAAATAACTTGTATGCTAAGCAGGGTCAGCCCTAGTTAGTATTTAGATGGGAGACCACCAAGGAAGTCCAGGGTTGTTATACAGAGGCAGGAAATGGCAAGCCCCTTCTCCTTATCTTTGTCCTTGGAAACCCCGCCATGAGTTGGTTGTGGTTTTTCGGTGCATTTTAACTTCTTTACCGCAAGGGCGGTTTCTATTGTCTATGCTGCTTTTTAAAAAAATAAATAAGACCATAGAAATAATTGAAAATAGCAATGGATCATAAAACCAGCCATATATCAATGATACAGCAGTCCAGTTATAACTCTAGGCTAGCTTCCCCAAAAAATCCTAACAAAAATACCTTCTCCAACAACACAGACACACACACAGGTTGGGTCTAGACCGGCAGCTTCGGGTGCACGGGAGGCGTCTCAAATTGAATCGGTTCAAAATGAAGTGGCCGAATCCCAATCAGATGCTCCCACAGGAGTTGTCCATTTCCTGTACAGGAAGTTGTAGCAAATTCTTTTGCAGTTTCTGGGCATCTGAATGCAGGAACATGCAAGTGAGGCTGATTGAATGTGTTAACCCGCCAAACTGCTCTAGACACTCACCAGTCCTCCTCCTCCTTCCTCTTTTTCCTCCTCCTCCTCCTCCTCCTCCTCCTCCTCTTCTTCTTCTTCTTCTTCTTCTTCTTCTTCTTCTTCTTCTTCTTCTTCTTCTTCGGTGCATGAGTGCATGCCCACTAAAAATGTAAGGAGAAAAAGAAAAAGGAAAGCCAAACTGCACTATAGACATGGTGCATGACAACCGTCTGACCGTGCCAAAGTGCCTCCCTGTTGAGGCTGGGTGAGTGGGCGTCAACGTGGCAGATGCAGTTCAGTGTGGCCAAGTGCAAAGTAATGCACATTGGGGCCAAGAATCCCAGCTACAAATACAAGTTGATGAGGTGTGAACTGGCAGAGACTGACCAAGAGAAAGATCTTGGGGTCGTGGTAGATAACTCACTGAAAATGTCAAGACAGTGTGCGTTTGCAATAAAAAAGGCCAACGCCATGCTGGGAATTATTAGGAAGGGAATTGAAAACAAAATCAGCCAGTATCATAATGCCCCTGTATAAATCGATGGTGCGGTCTCATTTGGAGTACTGTGTGCAGTTCTGGTCGCCGCACCTCAAAAAGGATATTATAGCATTGGAGAAAGTCCAGAAAGGGGCAACTAGAATGATTAAAGGGCTGGAACACTTTCCCTATGAAGAAAGGTTGAAACGCTTGGGACTCTTTAGCTTGGAGAAATGTCGACTGCGGGGTGACATGATGGAGGTTTACAAGATAATGCATGGGATGGAGAAAGTAGAGAAAGAAGTCCTTTTCTCCCTTTCTCACAATACAACTCGTGGGCATTCGATGAAATTGCTAAGCAGACAGGTTAAAACGGATAAAAGGAAGTACTTCTTCACCCAAAGGGTGATTAACATGTAGAATTCACTGCCGCAGGAGGTGGTGGCAGCCACAAGCATGGCCACCTTCAAGAGGGGTTTAAATAAAAATATGGAGCAGAGGTCCATCAGTGACTATTAGCCACAGTGTGTGTGTGTGTATATATATATAAACACACACACACACACACACACACATATACACACACACACACACACACACACATATATATATATATATATATATAATTTTTGGCCACTGTGTGACACAGAGTGTTGGACTGGATGGGCCATTGGCCTGATCCAACATGGCTTCTCTTATGTGCTTATGAGATATGGTCACTTTGAGGGGAAGCATCTGAATGGACGTCGGCCGCTCCTTTCTGAACTGGCTCAATTTGGGATATCTCCCATGCACCCAAAACTGCCCATCTGGACCCAGGCATAATGTGACTAAAGTAAAAGGCCCAGTTATCTCCCCCCTCCCCGCATCCAGCAGTTAACTTCTTCCCCTGTTTTGATTTGTTACCACTAGTGCCACTGGAGCAGTTCCAAAGGACATCGGATTCACCCCCAACCCCCCTTTTTTGATTATAGGGAACTGTTGGCTACCGAAAGGCACAACCTCATAAAGCATATTGAATGTCTGAATTACGGCCTGACACCACTTGATTACGGTGAATATGCGAAGAATAAAAGTTAACATACTGTGAGGGTTATTTATTGCCCTAAATTTAAAGAAGGGCACACAAAAGAGAAAGATGTTTGGTTTTTTTTTTTTTTTGAGAAGGAAAGAAATCCGTGATAAAAAGCCCAGCATCATTAACATCAGCAAATCATATTTCCTGGAAGCCTGAACATTTGGAGAGTTAAAACGACCTCTTGATGAAGAGGTTTCTGGAGCCCTGCAATTTCTTTCATGGCAAGGCTAATAAAAGAGCCAAGGATAAGCGGAGTCAGGTGAAATGAGCAGTCGGTTAATTCTCATTTGATCTGATAGTGAGAGTTATAGAGATGGAGCATTTTTTGAAGTATACTTTAAAGAGGCAAGAGAACAAATTCACTGCGGGGTGGGTGGGTGGGATGGTTTGGTTTGCTGTATCTTACTGGTGCAGTGGGGACCAAAGCAGTGGCATTTCTCCCTCTTCTTTCCTCTCTCCAATCCTGGAATTGTTTCTCTCCTTTCCCTTGCTGTGATGAGCAGGGCTCCAGGTGTGTCATATAGCAGCTGAGGGAGAGAAGCCAACACCGAGAAGGTGGGAGCACCGTAAGTGCTATCTTGGAAAACATGTCTGCCATAAGAAGCTAGGGTTGCCAAGTTCCCCACAGCCTCCGGCACAATGATGTCACTCACAAATACCATAAAGTTTTCTCTCCCAAATTGCTAGAGCATCTGAAAAAACCGTAGAGTTTTCCCGGAAGCTCCTAAATCGGCTGGCTTGCAATATCGCCAGCATGATGACATCACTGTGAGTGATGTCGTTGTACTGGTGACATTGGGGGAGGATCCCCCCACCGGGCAATGTGGGCCAGCGGTTTGGGAACCTCTGGGGTGGGGGAAAGTTGGCAGCCCTATATGAACATATGAAGCTGCCTTATACTGAATCAGACCCTTGGTCCATCAAAGTCAGTATTGTCTACTCAGACTGGCAGCGGCTCTCCAGGGTCTCAAGCTGAGGTTTTTCACACCTTTTTGCCTGGACCCTTTTTTGGAGATGCCAGGGATTGAACCTGGGATAAGAAGCAGCAACTTGAGGCCTAGCCAGGGTTTTTTTTTTTTTGTAGAAAAAGCCCAGCAGGGACTCATTTGAATATTAAGCCACATTCCCTGACATCACCAATGTTTCACATAGGGCTTTTTTGTAGAACAAACCCAGCAGGAACTCATTTCCATATAGGGCCACACCCCTTGATGCCAAGCCAACCAGAACTGTGTCCATGTGCATTGCTACCCAAACAAAACAAACAACAACAAAAATCCTGAGTCTGACCAATGCACTTGTGAACACAAGTGAAAAATCAGAATATTTTCTCATAGCCTAGAACATGGTCTTTTCTATGAATGTACTCACTGGCACTGAGTACCAATACCTTTGGGAGGGGGTGATACACAGGAGGCTGTCCTGCCCTGGGGGGGGGGGGAGACAGCCATTCAACTGAGCACATGGGACATAACATCATAAGAGAAGCCATGTTGGATCAGGCCAATGGCCCATCCAGTCCAACACTCTGTATCACACAGTGGCCAAAAAACCAGGTGCCATCAGGAGGTCTACTGTGGGAGTGCAGCTCCAGCATCCAATCACCTTTCTGAAGGGGGCTGAGGTGTTGGAGGGAAGCCGTGCAGCAGTGTTAGTTCAGGTCTGCCTCAGGGGGCCAGCAGAGGGAACTGAGTCCTGGTTCAGGGAGAGATCAGTGAGAGCTCAGGTCTGACTCTGGAAGAGAGCAGATGGAGTGGAGGGTAGAATAGGTTGGCAGTGCGGCAAAATGGTTTCATTCTACTTCTGAGAGAGAACATAGGACCCTATAGTTAGGTCTGTGTCTGGTGATGAGAGGACCTTGTACCATTTAGTCTGACTCCTGGGAAAGGGCAGGCTGGCGTGGGTGGAATCCGGTGTGTGTGAGAGGATCCAACCTAATGCCTAGACATTAAAAGCCGGTTCGTGCCTGAAAGCATTAAAGAAAATTCAGACTGTTCTCTGAAACCATAACAAGCTTAAATTTATGTGCCTCAGCCAGTTTTTTTTCCTCTGACTGTCTGGAGACCTGTGCTTCTGATCTGCTTTTTGAAACCAACTTGTAAATAAATAAATCTTCTTTATATATATATATATATATATATATATATATATATATATATATATATATATATATATATATATAATCCTGCCTCAGTGACCTCACCACAATACTCACCACAATACTTATCTCACGGCAGCGAACACTTGCTACCTTAAGAGCACCTGTTAACTGAGGAGAAGGTTAAAACAAACCCAATTCCCCCAAAATCATAGGAGGTTATGTGGGTCCCCTCAGTAAATTCACAGGGGGCTCTCCCAGACAAGTCCTGAGGGGAAAATGGAAGAAATCATTGCAACCTTATACATGTTTACTGATACAATTTTCCCCCCTCACAAAAAAGCAGCAGCCAAGAGTTTCAATGAGCTGCAATAAGGGGCAGGTTCATACATGCATACATGAATGATAATGTCCAACAGTGATCGACATGTGAGAATGATCAAAACATATTGGACACAGAACTTTCTATTATGTCAAACGCAATAGATTTTTGTGAGGGAATCAAGTTTCAGTCCTGTGAAGAAAGATCAGCTGATCTATGTGTAAACTGAGAGAAATTCAAGGATGATAAGAAGGTCAATAGCTATGAGATAGGATCTTCTTAATCCTGAGTTTCTCTTACATTAAAATGGGCACAAAGAATGTTTTCTTTTTTTTAAAGAAAACCCCTATTTCTGCATTTTTTTTCTCATGCTACCTTGGTTGCAGCTATCTTTTTAGTATGATCAAATTGTGGGTGTTGTGGGCAGATATCTGATCTGTGAGAAGAAGAGGAAGAAGAAGAAGAGGAGGAAGAAGTTAGATTTATATCCCACTTTCACTCAGAGTCTCAAAGTGGCTTACAAACTCCTTCCCTTGCTCTCCCCACAACAGACACCCCATGAGGCAGGTGGGTCTGAGAGAGCTCCGAGAAAACAGTGACTGACCCAAGATAATTCAGCTGGCTTCATGTGGAGGAATAGGGAATCAAATCCAGTTCCCCAGGTTAGAATGCAATGCTCTTAACCACTACACCACACTGGCTTGGAGAAGGGTTGACAGCATCAAAACGGGGCCTGAAGATTGCCCGGAGTTACAACCAGATGAAATTCTCCAGTTCCTCTGGAGAAAATGGCTGCTTTGGAGAATAGATTTTATGGCACTGTATAACAATGATATCGCTACCTTCTGCAGGCTCCACTCCTAGAATCTCCCAAGTATTTATTTGAGTTGAGTTTGCAACTGTGAGGCTGAATCTGGTGCATATTGGAAATATGCATTCAGTATAGCAAAACTGTAGTCAGAAAAGCATGGTGTCACATATATTGCAAACAAACAAACAAACAAAAAGGCTAAGCATTTCTTTTATTGAGATAGATTCAGTTCCTACCCATGTTGCAGTGAAAGAGCCATCTCTTTACTATCCCCTATGACAAATGGTCAGCTAATCTGGTAGTACATGTCCGCAGGTCTTTTGCATGGCTTTACAGGAGAGAGAGACCTTTATATACATAAAATTTGGGAAAAGATTATTACAGAAATACATCAGATTACCAATATCAAACTTCCATTTGACCCCAAAGTTTTATTATTAAGCAAATGGTCTCCCTCAGATGATAACTTGACTGAAAATATAAGGATACACATTTTGCTATCGGAAGCATGCACTACCATTGCAGCCAAATGGAGATCCCATTATAAGCCAACAATTATTGACTGGCAACAACGTCTGTGGGAACACTTTTTAATGGCTAAAATTTCCAATTAAATGGTGTTTTTTTCTTCCGTTGATAAATGCAAAAAATGCTGCCAGTCTGAGAAGACAATACTGACTTTGATGGACCAAAGGTCTGATTCCGTATAAGGCAGCTTCATATGTTCATATGACAGAGAGAAGCTCCCAGGTTAGACTAAGGCTGCATTCCAACTGGCGACTTGATTGGACACAACCACCCCCACCCCTGGATTTTAAAAGTGCATTTACATGCACACATCTGGGCCCTGAGCAGCAAGGGCCTCATCTCCCTCCTCCTCAACTCCACCTCAAAAAGCCACTGGGTACTTCTGAGTGGAAACTGCTAAGGCACTTGCATGGTGCGTTTCTGGGCTATCTGAATGGCCAGTGCACGAGTGGTGTGACCGCTCCTCTGGTTGTGCATAGCCCGTGTCTCTTTCCACAGCCGGACGCACACTGTTTGCTCACAGCAGGGTGCCTCAAACTATGCTGGCGTTTTTTGGTTGTTTGTTTGTTTAACCCGAGAGACTGCTGCCACAAGCAGCCTGTCTGAATCCAGCCTGAGAGGCATCTCATCCATTAAGAAGTTAACACATCGTTGTGTATGTGATATGGTGTCTAATGCGGGTTGCAATTTCCTGCCTGGCTCATTGGAGCCTTTTAGGAGTGAGCATGGGGGTCTCTGGCACAGTGGGAAGCAGGATCCAAATCTCTGCTTCCCCGGACCAATCACCAGCCCCCTGTTGGTTCAAATGATCCAATGGCGTTCAAGCACGGGAACTTTGAGTGTGTATAGTTGGCCCCGTTAGCCCAGTTCAGTAGTCTTAGTTCAACCGTTACCATGCTGTAATCACTAATAAAGAGTTTTGATCAACCATATCCGAGTCTCTTCATGCATCGAACCCAGTGCTTTTCACACATCCCCACATCTAGGGCAAGAAAGCGCCTCTGTGTCCAGGCCTTGCTCAGGAAGTTCTCCTGGGCAACGGCTGCCAGTTCTGCAAGAGAATTCTAGTACTGTTGTGCATCTCTTGCTCATTTGGTGGGGCTCTCTCAGGAGAACTTTCCACTGGATTGTGAGCAATTAGACATCGGGGCACCATTTTGATTTTTCTCCAGGCAACAGAATGACTAGGGCCGTCAACATTCAAAAATTTCAGCTATTATATAGGTAGGGCTGCCAGGAGACTTTGGGGGTGGAGCCAGGAACAAGGGTGTGACAAGCATGATTGAACTCTTAAGGGAGTTCTGGCCATCACGTTTAAAGAGACTGCACACCTTTTAAATGCCTTCCTTCCACTGGAAATAATTAAGGACAGGGACATATGAACATATGAAGCTGCCTTATACTGAATCAGACCCTCGGTCCATCAAAGTCAATATTGTCTTCTCAGACTGGCAGCGGCTCTGCAGGGTCTCAAGCTGAGGTTTTTCACACCTATTTGCCTGGACCCTTTTTAGTTGGAGATGCCAGGGATTGAACCTGGGACCTTCTGCTTCCCAAGCAGATGCTCTACCACTGAGCCACTGTCCCTCCCTATGCTCTACCACTGAGCCACCTTCTTTTGAGGCTCAAAGAATTGGACCCCCTGGTCCAATCTTTTTGAAACTTGGCAGGTGTTTTGAGGTAAGGCAACAGATGCTATGCTACAAATCTGGTCTTTTTACCAGATTTACCAAAAAAAACCCCAAAACCCCAGCCCCCACTCAGAGCTCCAGGGATTAATTCTGCATTATACCCTATAGGAATAGGTCTCCATAGGGTATAATGGAGTGCCCAGCAGACATTTTCCTTCCCCCCTGCTTTCTGATGACCCTGAAGGGGGGGGAGAGCCTCCAAACAGGGGGATCTCCTACCCCTACCTTGGGACTGGCAACCCTATATATAGAAAGCTCTAGTTTTCGGGGCTTTCTGAATCCAGATCCTATTTTCGACATTATTCAAAGCCCTAATTTTAGGACTGCTAGCTCTGGGTTGGGAAATACCTGGAGATTTTGGAGGTTGGGGTTTGGGGAGGAGAAAGAGAGAGACCTCAGGAGGGTATAATGCCATAGAGCCCACCCACCAAGGCAGCCATTTTATACAGGGGAACAGATCTTAGTCATCTGAAGATCAACTGTAATAGCAGGTGCTCTGCAAGCGTTACCTGGAAGTTGGTAACCCTACCTAAATTCTCATTCTTTTCTTGAAATAATTCATTTGGGAAGAGATGTGACCCAAAAGCCCCTGAAGAGTCCAGTACCATTCAAAATAGGGATACAAATTGTGTTTTTTTCCAAAATATTGTAGGTGGTAGGAAGTAAATGAGGAACAAACTTGAGGTATTACCTATAGATCCCAGGTATAATAATCTCCTTTTGTGTATCTTCAGTCTTTGAGAAAGGGACTTCTTGGCTTTTTGCCGGTTCACATAATTGTGTTCAATCTGCATAATGGAAAACTTCAAGTGGGGGGAAGGTGTGTGTATATGGGAAGGGGGTAGGGCAAGTTTAAATTAACCTTGTGAGGCTTTTGCCTTCTCCTGGTTCATTAATTTAAAAGCAACTGTGGTTCTGTTCCTGAAGAGTTGATAACTTTTAGCAGTAACTATAAAAACGATTGTAAACCTCCGTGCTCAGAAGTGGCTGTGTTAAGATTTGCTATTCAGTTTGTGAGCTTGAGTTTGTAGGTCTTCCCACCAGAGTGATTTTGGGCAAACTTGTCCATGCAAGTAGTGGGGAGGATGCAAATAAATGTATGCCTCCCAGCATTCCATAGATAAAAAAACCTGGGGTGCATGCTGGTTCTACAGTGGGGACCTTCACCCGCCTATTGCTGGTGACTTCTGTCTAGGGCCTACAGCCTCTATTAGCTTCCTGCAGCCTTCTCTTTCCCTGTGCTTGCTTTTGAAGCTCTTGCAGAAAGCTGTTCAAAAACCTACAGGAAATTAGAGTAGATAGGCTGGGTGACACCAATGATCCACCTAGTCCTACATGCAACAGGTAGCCAGACAGAAGCCTTCAAGCAGGGCGCAAAGAAGAAGAAGATGACGACATTGGATTTACATTCCGCCCTCCACTTGAGTCTCAGAGCAGCTCACAATCTCCTTTATCTTCCTCCCCCACAACAAGCACCCTGTGAGGTGGGTGGGGCTGAGAGAGCTCTCCCAGAAGCTGCCCTTTCAAGGACAAGTTCTGTGATAACTATGGCTGACCCAAGGCCATTCCAGCGGGTGCAAGTGGAGGAGTAGGGAATCAAACCCATTTCTCCCAGATAAGAGTCCGGACACTTAACTACTACACCAAACTGGCTCTTCCCTGATGACTGCTCACTTGGTTATCATGGCTGTCCCGCCTCGGGACTTGGTTGGAGGGGGGCGCCCCCCCCCGGCTACCCCCCCAGCCGCCGTCACACCCGTGTCGGCCAACCACCCAGACAGGCCCTGCCAGCGAAAGACCCTCCCGGCGGGCACCAGGGATGCCCGCGACACCCCCACTCACCTCTCCACAGCCTGAGGAGCCCAGAGGATTGGGCGGTGACCACGCCAGACCCCGAGACCACCTGACGTGGAAGGAACTGACCGGCCCCCAGATGGCTGGCATGTGAGCTGGAGGAAGGCCTCGCCCAAGGCTTATGAAGAGGGGCAGGGCCAGCTTGGGGAGAGGGCAGGAGGGAAGGGGTGAAGCTCCCAGGGGAAAAAAAGGAAGCCACACTGAGGGGTCAGGGAGGAAGGATGGTGGATGTGAAAAGAGGGCTGCTCACTCAGAGAGAAAGAAGGAGCCCTAAACACCACCAGGGATAGGATGCTGGGTGAAATAAACCCGCCCCTATCCAATTTTGAGACCCCCACAGCTGGCTTTGGGGGTCCATCGGGAGGGCAGGCCTCCAGTGGACCCCCCAGGGGGCAACAGGGGCGTGACAATGGCTAATACCCAGCGATGGACCATAAATGCTTTCTAAAAATCCTTTTGAACCTGTGGCCCCCCTACACATCTAACAGAAGTGAGTTCCACAGGTCGGCTAACTTTTTTTGTGAGGCGCACCTTAACATGGTGATAGGGTTTGTGTGTGTTGGCAAGCTGAAAGCAATACCATAAGCAGTTCAGACTATGGGCGCTCTAACACATGCTTCATGATGCAGTTTCAGCACACTTCAGTGAACACTTGAAAGTGGGTTTTGCCATTTCACACAGTAAAATCCAGTTGCAAAGCGCATCAAAAGTGGATTATTTAGTGTGTGTGAAAGCACCCTTTGTCAAGAGCCTAGCAGAGTCACTCAAGGCAGAATAGTCACAGCTGAGATACTAGACCAAAGGTGGCCAGACTTGCTTAATAGAATAAAGTCACAATAATAAATAAACAGAGCCACATAAATAAATAGAGCCACAATAAATAAAGTCAAATGTTTGAGAGCTGTAAGACATGAATGTCAGATGTCTGAGAGCCACAAGACAGGAAGGAAGGAAGGAAGGAAGGAAGGAAGGAAGGAAGGAAGGAAGGAAGGAAGGAAGGAAGGAAGGAAGGAAGGAAGGAAGGAATTTTCACTTTTAATGCATTCTCCAAGTTGCCGGCTGGCTTGGCTTGGAGAAGTGATTTAAAGAGACAAATGTCTTCTCCAAGCTGGCCAATGGGGCCGTGAGGGCTTTGGGAGCCACACAATATGTGAGAAAGAGCCACGTGTGGCTCCTGAGCTGCAGTTTGGCCACCCCTGTACTAGACTAAAATGGATCCACCCCCTTTGATTAATTGGTGGCCACATCAGCAGAAGACAACAGACAGTTCCAATGCTTATGGGGGTGGAGGAATCCTTGAAGTGGTTACTGGCCAGCAGCTGTACTAGTTCTTTCATCAACAATGGCAATGCCACCTCAGCTAACTGTCAGGAATGAGTCCCTGACAGTTCTGGCTTTGGTGTCTCTCTGCTGTTTGTATTGCTGCTGTTGTTATCCTTGCTCATTAATGGCCTATTATTTCACTATGTCTTAGCACTATGATTGATTAACCACATATTGTAATTTTAATCACTGAGTACTAACACCCATTGATTTCCTTGAGGCATTTGGTATTTTATGTGTAGTGGGATGTTCTAGGCTTGCAGGTGGAAATGGACCATGGGGAGACAGCTCTAATCATGGTCTCCCTGGGCAACACTGATATGGACCAACTGAAAAGGGAAGAGTACTTGGAATGTGACCTTGACAGGAGGTAACTGAGGCCTGAGAATGGGCTTGATATTAATTCAAAAGATTTTTAGTGGGTGCAGAAATGAGGGGAGCCATGATTTTGTAACCTATAATTGCCTCATAAGTTTCAATTAATTTTAGTCTGGCAAGACCTGGTCTTGCGAATGCATGGCATTAATGCTTGCTTCAAGCCCAACCGAAGGAACCTCGTGATTGAACTTGGGCAAAACCAAGGCTTTTTTTTTGTAGCAGGAACTCCCTTGAATATCAGGGCACACACCCCTGATGTAGCCAATCCTCCAAGAACTTGCAGGGCTCTTCTTACAGGGCCTACTATAAGCTCCAGGAGGATTGGCTACATCAGGGATGTGTGGCCTAATATGCAAAGGAGTCCTTGCTACAAAAAAAGCCTGGGCAAAACCTTAAACTAACCCTGGTTAGTACTATGCAAAAATCTATTATAAATCACCTCTGATACTCTCTTACCTCAAAAACCCTAGAGTAAGACTGCCCCAAACCAAGTATTTTTTTTTTTTTGCCCTGATCTAGATGGCCCAAGCTTGCTCAGCCTCACCTCTTGGAAGCTAAGTGAAGTCAGTCCTGTTTAAGTACTTGGATGGTAGACAGCCATGGAAGCCAGGGTTGCTTTATGCTGTATGTCCCTTGCCTTGAAAATCCTTCAAGGTAGCCATAAATCAGCTGTGACACAAAGCCACTGGCTCTATTGACAGTCAGTTTCATAGAATCCCCCACCCCAAGTTCTATTGTTACAGGATAGAGAGAAACACTGTCCTGTAACAATAGCTTTCTTATCAAAGATTTCAGGTTTTCACAGCTGGTAACATCATTAGGGTTTGTAGAATCTTTCGGGCTCAAGTGCCGTGTTCTACTGGAGAAAGTTTTTCTTCCAGACGTTTCATTCTCAGCTATGGAGAACATCCTCAGTGGTGTTGCAGTCGGAGCAGGCGCTCTGACCTTCTTGGCTGCTGCTCAATGCACAGCAGCCAAGAAGGTCAGAGCGCCTGCTCCGGCTGCAACGCCACTGAAGATGTTCTCCGTAGCCGAGAATGAAACGTCTGGAAGAAAAACTTTCTCCAGTAGAACACGGCACTTGAGCCCGAAAGATTCTACAAACCCTAATAGCTTTCTTCACACCATGCAGAATTCTATAGACCGGGACCATTCAGTGCTTCGTTCACCTCTTCACCAAAACTCAAAAAATGTCAGATGTTTATCCTCACCTCACCTAGGAATATGTTAACACCCAGGCCTTTTTTTTGTAGCAGGAACTCCTTTGCATATTAGGCCACACCCCCTGATGTAGTCAAAGTAGGCCCTGTACTAAGAGCCCTGTAAGCTCTTGGAGGATTGGCTACATCAGGGCTATGTGTCCTAATATGCAAAGGAGTTCCTGCTACAAAAAAAATGCCCCGTTAACACCGTATTAATCACACAGTAGCTGATGTTGTATAAAATAGCTGCAGTTCGTTGACAGCATTCAAAGTCTGGCTAGACTTTTAATTCGATGTTAAAGTGACCAATTGGTTTAGCCAGACTTATCTCTTTCTCTTCAGGTTTTAATTTATTCCCGAGAGTGCAGATGATATTGTGAACAGTCGATTAACATGTGAGCATTGTCCTCTTCTCCTTTCTCAGAGCTGGTTTGTTGCAATGTTTTGTCTTGGAATGGAATTATACGGCTCGCCTGTCTTGCTTGGAAGAGCAAAATGCCACTGGCATGCCCGGCAGCAGGAGTGGGCAGTCTGGCAACATTGGCAGTGCCCTCATGACTAGCATCACTGCCATGTTAAATGGTCTTTCAGCAGGACCCCTTTCCCACACAAACCTGGTTACAGCTGGGAGTGGAAGAAGCAAGAGCTAATGCATTTTTGGTTCTCAAAACAAAAGTGAGCTAAATAGGGTTGCCAATCCCCAGGTGGATTGGAGGCCCTCCCCCCAATTCAGGATCATCAGAAAGCGGGGGGAGGGGAGGGAAATGGCTACTGGGAACTCTATTATTCCCTATGAATACTTATTCCCATAGGAAATAATGGAGAATTGATCTGCGGGTATCTGGGGCTCTGAGGGGGCTTTTTTTTTTTTTTTGAGATAGAGGCACCAAATTTCCAGCATAGCATCCAATGCCTCTCCCCAAAATATCCACCAAGTTTCAAAAGGATTGAACTAGGGAGTCCAATTCTATGAGCCCCAAAATAAGGTGCCCCTATCCTTCATTATTTCCAATGGAGGGAAGGCATTTAAAAGGTGTGCTGTCCCTTTAAATGTGATGGCCAAAATTCCCTTGGAGTTCAATGATGCTTGTCACACCCTTGCTCCTGGCTCCACCCCTAATGTCTCCTGGCTCCACCCCCAAAGTCCCCAGATATTTCTTGAATTGGACTTGGCAACCCTAGAACTAAAGCTAAAGGGTACTTCTAGCAAGTCATATTTTAATAAAATAATTGATTAATGGAAGGGTCCGGGCAGCATGCCAGGCTGGATTTCATAGGACAAGCACAAGCACTTTAGATCAGCCATTCAGCACTTTATAAGGAGAAACTTCTCCAGAAAACTGTGCTCTAGAAAATGGTGCTGTTAAATGCTGTCCATGTTGAAGGTGAACTGGATTGTAGTCTGTCTCTTTTGAGAAAGCAGAAATGGGAAACAGCTATACATGTCAACTTATCCCTTAATTCAAATATGGAATGAGGAACCATACACAAGACTGCTTTGAGCACTTTATTAGATTTCATAGGACAAGCACTTTAAATCAGCACTTTATTATGAAGCACATAATAAGAAATAAGAAATTAGCATAGACTTGAGATATTTCTGAGGACCGTATGTATTGTGGTTTGGACTGCGAATGCTTTTTATGAATTAATTCTATACTGTGTTATTGTTTGGATTGTGAATGTTTTCTGCGAATTAATTCTTTATTGTGTTACTGGACTTTAGGATCTATTTGACATTGGACTTTGAATAGATATTGAATTAATTCTTTTACTGCAGTGACTCCTAATTTCTCCACAGTTTTATGATTTTCTTGATATAGTTTTGTGGATCTCTCTGGGTTGTGTATGCTGGTCATGCCAGCAGAGAGGATCCTGAGGTTGGTGGAGAGACACTGACTTCTGGAGACCAAGTCCTATGAGGAAAGGTTGAAGGAGCTGGGCATGTTTAGCCTGGAGAGGAGGCGGCTGAGAGGTGATATGATCACCATCTTCAAGTACTTCAAATCAAATCAAATCAAATTTTATTCTTATATCCCGCCCTCCCCCACCAGAAGGCGGGCTCAGGGCGGCTCACAGACATGACACATCATGATTTAATTAAAACAGATAAACAACATTTTAAATATAGTACAGTTACATAAATAGATTAAAAATAGATAAAATAGGTGCTATAAATTCTGTCATCCCAATTACATACGATCACACATCAGTTTCAGTTACCCATAAGATGGCTAAAGTTACGATGATTTAATCAGTTTAGTCTGGTCCTAATTCAAATGCGAGCTGGAAAAGAGAGGTTTTGCAAGCCCTGCGGAACTGGTTCAGGTCCCGCAGGGCTCGCACCCCCTCTGGAAGTTGGTTCCACCAGCGAGGGGCCATTAATGAAAAGGCTTGCTCCCGAGTTATCTTCAGTCTGGCCTCTCTTGGCCCCGGGATTTGTAGAAGGTTTTGGGAGCTAGATCTTAACGCTCTCCTGGGGATATATGGGGAGAAGCGGTCCCTGAGGTAGGCAGGTCCTCGACCATATAGGGCTTTAAAGGTAATAACCAGCACCTTATAACGAACGCGGTAGACGACCGGTAGCCATGCAGATCCCGCAGCACAGGCCGCACGTGTTCCCACCTAGGTAGTCCCACCAACAGCCTGGCCGCTGCATTCTGCACTACCTGAAGTCTCCGCGTTCGACACAAGGGCAACCCCATGTAGAGGGCATTGCAGTAGTCTAATCTTGAGGTGACCGTTGCGTGGATCACAGTTGCTAGGTCGTCGCGTTCCAAGAAGGGAGCCAACTGCCTCGCCCTCTTGAGGTGGAAGAAGGCGGATCTTGCGGTGGTGGCTATCTGGGCCTCCATTGATAGCGAGGATTCCAGTAGCACCCCCAGGCTCTTGACCTTGCACACTGGTATCAGTGGCGCACCGTCAAAAGCCGGCAGAATAATCTCCCCTCCCGGTCCGTCCTGACCCACGCAAAGGACCTCAGTCTTCGTTGGGTTCAACTTCAACCCGCTCAGCCTGAGCCAGCCAGCCACGGCTTGTAACGCCCGGTCCAAATTTGTAGGGACATCACCAGTCCGGCCTTCCATCAGTAGATAGAGCTGGGTATCATCAGCGTACTGATGACAACCAAGCCCATACCTCCGGGCAAGCTGGGCAAGGGGGCGCATAAAGATATTAAACAATATCGGGGAGAGAACTGCCCCCTGAGGCACTCCACAATGAAGCGGGTGTCTCTGAGACAGCTTTCCCCCAATTGCCACCCTTTGTCCCCGATTTTCAAGGAAGGAGGAGAGCCACTGTAAGGCTAGCCCCCGGATTCCTGCGTCGGCGAGGCGGCGGGGCAGCAGCCGGTGGTCGACCATGTCGAACGCCGCCGACAGGTCGAGCAGCAGCAATACCGCCGAGCCGCCCCGATCCAGTTGCCGCCGGAGGTCATCCATGAGGGCGACCAAGACTGTTTCCATCCCATGGCCCGGGCGAAAGCCAGACTGGCATGGGTCCAAGGTGGAAGCGTCCTCCAGAAAGTCCTGTAACTGCAACGCCACAGCCCTCTCTATAATTTTGCCCAAAAAGGGCAAATTTGAGACCGGCCGATAATGTGCCAATACGGACGGGTCTGATGTAACTTTTTTCAAGAGAGGGCGGACCACTGCCTCTTTCAGAGATGTTGGGAAAACACCCTCCGAAAGAGATCGATTTATAATGTCCCATATGGGACATTTCAATTCCTCCTGGCAGGCCTTAATTAACCAGGAGGGGCATGGGTCCAGGTCACAGGTTGTGGATCGTGCAGTGCCAAGAATTCTGTCAACTTCCTCCAAGCTGAGTGGGTCGAAGCAGTCCAAGATTACGTCCGAAGACACGCATTGGGCCTCAAGTTCATTTACTGCATCTAAATTGGCGGGGCAGTCGTGGCGGAGGGATTTGACCTTATCTGCAAAGAACTTCGCAAAAGCCTCACAGCCTATCTCCAATTCCTTAGCTTTTGGGTTGCCCTTTGGCAATGAAGTGAGGTTCCGAATTATTCTAAACAATTGAGCTGGGCGCGAATTTGCAGATGCAATCTTGGTCGCAAAGTATGTTTTCTTTGCGGCCTTGATTGCCATCTCATAGGTCTTCATAAACTTCCTATAAGATGTTCTAGTCGCTTCGTCACGGGTACGCCGCCATTGCCTCTCTAGCCGTCTAAGGCCTTGTTTCAGCCGGCGCAGTTCCGAGGTATACCACGGAGCCGGCTTACTCTGAGGCCGCAGAGGACGTCGAGGTGCAATCTCCTCGATGGCTCTGGAGAGCCGATTATTCCAGGACTCAACCAGGCCATCGAGGGAGGTGCCAGAGGGCCAGGGATCCCGCAGAGCCATTTGGAACCGTTCCGGGTCCATCTGATTCCGCGGGCGAGCCATAATAGGCTCCTCGCCTAAACAGGTTTGTTGAAGGGCTGTCATCTAGAGGATGGTGTAGAATTGTTTTCTGTGGCCCCAGAAGGCAGGACCAGAACCAATGGGTTGAAATTAAATCAAAAGAGTTTCCGGCTCAACATTAGGAAGAACTTCCTGACCACTAGAGCGGTTCCTCAATGGAACAGTGAAACAGGAGAGCTCATCACCTCAGGAGGTTGTAGGCTCTCCTTCCTTGGAGGTTTTAAACAGAGGCTAGATGGCCATCTGACAGCAATGAAGACCCTGTAAATTTAGGAGGAGGTGTTTGTGAGTTTCCTGCATTGTGCAGGGGGTTGGACTAGATGACCCTGGAGGTTCCTTCCAACTCTATGATTCTAAGATGATGGTAGTGGAAATTACCATCAAGTCACAGCTTACATATGGGGACCCTGAATGGTTTTCAAGGCAAGAGGTGATCAGATACATCAACCCAGGATGGCCTGTTAGCAGTCAGACCTCAGTTCCTATAGATGAGCAGTTTTGCACTTAGAAAGTTGATAAACCTCCTCTTCACTGTCACCTCAAAATCATATGTGCAGGGCAAAGCCTGGCCTAAGAGTGAAACTAAAAGACACAAAATGGATGCTAACTGGATAAGAGCCTGGGAAAATATTTTGGAAGGTGAATCACTGCCACAGGAGGTGGTGGCGGCTACAAGCATAGCCAGTTTCAAGAGGGGTTAGATAAAAATATGGAGCAGAGGTCCATCAGTGGCTATTAGCCACAATGTGTACATTGTCACTGTGTGACACAGAGTGTCGGACTGGATGTGCCATTGGCCTGATCCAACATGGCTTCTCTTATGTTCTTATGTGACACAGAGTGTTGGACTGGATGGGCCATTGCCCTGATCCAACATGACTTCTCTTATGTTCTTATGTGACACAGAGTGTTGGACTGAAACTAATTATATTTATATTGTATTTCTTCAGCTGTTTTTAATTCCACCTTTTTTCCTTGTATCTTTAAAAGTTGTTTAGACGTTAAAACACAAAGTGTTGGACTGGATGGGCCACTGGCCTGATCCAACATGGCTTCTCTTATGTTCTTATGTGACACAGAGTGTTGGACTGGATGGGCCATTGGCCTGATCCAACATGGCTTCTCTTATGTTCTTAATCCAAAGAGATACATATCTGAAGAAACACATATCTTATAGACATGGGTCTTCCAGGAAAATGGTATTCATGCCTGGACATGTTTCCCCTTGTACTTTCACCCTAATTATACAGCTCTCATCCTGTACTCGAGGGTAATCAAGAGACCTCAACACCTATAGGTCATCACATGAAAGGTTTCCCAAGATCATATCAAAGGTTCCCCAGAAAGGCCATCTGGTCATTGTTTTGAGGCACACATTGACAGTGTTTCCTATAAAAACAGGACACAGCTCCAGAACTCTGTGTGTGTGTGTGTGTGTGTGTGTTCTCAGCCTACCATGCACCCCACTTGTGGGTGGGTTCCACAAGTCTTCACTATGTGAAATGCTGCCCATTTCACAGTCTTCTATGAGGACCCTGAGCTTCCAGAATGGTAAATATCACCTCTTCAAAACTCCCTCAGTCTCCCCTCTCTGCCCTGATTTCCTCTTAGCTAGCTTGTGTGCTCGAAGTGTGTTTTGTGTGTGCTTTGCTCTTTTATTCTTTTATAATAAAACTTCTTTTTGGTTGAATTTCAGACTGATTAATTTTGGGAGTTCTCTAAGGGAAAGATCGTGTTATACATTGGTGAGATCCCAGTTACCCACCTCTTACTTGATAGAGATTATTTGTTTGGAAAATCAGTTTCTATCCCAAACAATTCAATGGATCATTGGATCAAAATGAGATTGAGAGCTTGTTATGTATTGGAGCTGGAGTTTGGCCTTAGGGCCAGCAGAGGTTGGGCTGAGCTTGAGACCCTAAAACAAGAGCCGCCTGGATTCAGGAAGGAGGCCTATCGTATGGACATATGAAGCTGCCTTCTACTGAATCAGACCCTGGGTCCATCAAAGTCAGTATTGTCTTCTCAGACTGGCAGCGGCTCTCCAGGGTCTCAAGCTGAGGCTTTTCACACCTATTTGCCTGGACCCTTTTTTGGAGATGCCGGGGATTGAACCTGGGACCTTCTGCTTACCAAGCAGATGCTCTACCACTGAGCCACCGTCCCTCCCCTATCAGGGATCGTTAGGCCAGCTATTAATCTATAGTTGTGTATAATGGGATTACGATAATGGGATTCAGGAAGGAGGCCCATCAGGGATCATTAGGTCAGCTATTAACCTATAGTTTTTGTAATGGGATGATGGAAAGGGGATTGTGGGTGGGGAGGTTTGCATGCATATAAGCAGGGCCGTTGGTCCTGCCAGACAGTTCTGTTCCTATCTCACTATGCTGAATCACTGAATAAAGAGCTGAACTCACTATCTCTTGGTTTGAACCTCATGCTTTGAACCCAGCACATTTTGTAGCTCTTTGTAAAACAAAACATAAGCTTATTTCTATAGGGATGGGGAACTGGGAAGAAAATCAGAAACACTATCAGCTACATCTTTTTTATTTTATTTTATTTTATTTTTTATTAGATTTATATCCCGCCCTCCCCTAACGGGCTCAGGGCAGCTAACAAACAAATAAACCACATAAAACATTAAAAACAAATTACACAATAAAATCAATCATGCAGTTTAGAGTCATTAAAACCAAGATGTGTGTTTCTGATTACTCTGATGTTTTTGACTCAGTTATAATGATTCAGTGGGATTATTGGTGCCGTGGAGTAATAGCTACCTCCCTTCAGCCACTAAAAGCGAGTGTAAATAATTGGGTTTCACGGGTCCTAGGGAACTGTGGCAGGTCCTACAGGGCCCTGATGTTTTCAGGGAAGGCATTCCACAAAGCAGGGGCTATTACTGAAAACGCTGTGGCTCTGGTGATGGACAGTTGAGCCTCTTTCGGTCCGGGGATCTTGAGGAGGTTTTGAAACCTCGAATGGAGTGCTCTCTGGGTCACTAAGACATTATTAATGGAGATTGTTCTCCTTCTCCTTGACCTCTCTCCACCTAGACAAAGGAAGTCACCTGACTAACTGACCAATAGTGTATACTAGCAAACAGTCCTTTCACACGCATTTTCTTCATTGGCAGACAGCCAAAATCCTCTTCCTAGGTCAGGCAGACAATACGGAACAGGGAAACAAAAGTCCGTATACTCAAAGCGATGGTATTCCCGGTAGTAATGTATGGCTGTGAGAGTTGGACCATACGGAAAGCCGAGCACAGAAGAATAGATGCTTTTGAGATGTGGTGCTGGAGAAGAATCTTGAGAGTCCCTTGGACTGCAAGAAGATCAAATCAGTCAGTGCTAAGGGAAATCAACCCTGACTGTTCCCTGGAAGGTTAGATGCTGAAGCTGAAACTCAGATCATTTGGCCACCAAATGAGAAGGGAGCACTCCCTGGAGAAGATCCTGATGCTGGGAAAGTCAGAAGGCAAAAGAAGAAGGGGACGGCAAAAGATGAGATGGCTGGACAGCATTACTGATGTAACAAACACGAATTTGAGCAGACTTCGGAGGATGGTGGAAGACAGGAGGGCCTGGCGTGACTTGGTCATGGGGTCACAAAGAGTCAGACTCGACTGTGTGACTAAACAACAACAAAAAACATTTTAACTCTATAATGACTGGAACTTAGATCATTGCAACGACATGCAAGACAAGTGCAGAATTCCAACATTACTAAGTTCATTTCCCCAAGTAATTAATAGACTGCCAGTCTAAGTAACAGAATGCCGTTGGTGGTTCACAGGAAACTTCAGATCTTCCATCCAGAAGAGGCCTTAACCCAGAGCCAGCCCTAGACTGTTTGGCACCCTAGACAAGGCTAAATTCTGGTGCTCCCCCCACATTGATGTCACCGAGTCACAAGGAGGCACCCCATTCAGGGCCCCCAGAAGGCTGGCAGCCTAGGCAGGGTCAGCCCTGCCTTAATCCTGAGACATCCTCAGTAGCTCACTACTGTGTGTGCGAATGGAGAATTGTGAGACTTAATGGCATGCTATGCGGTAAGGCTGCAGTACTGCAGTCCAAGCTCTGCTCATGACCTGATTTGGATCCTGGTGGAATCTGGGTTCAGGTAGCCAACTCAAGGTTGATTCAGGCTTCCATCCTTCCAAGGTCAGTAAAATGAGTACCCAGCTTGCTGGGGGTAAGGCGTAGCTGACTGTGGAAGGCAATGGCAACCCATTCCATAAAAGTCTGCCAAGAAAACGTCATGATGTGATGTCCCCCCATGGGTCGGTAATGACTCTTTGCTTGCACAGGAGACGACCTTTACCTTTTTGTTGTTGTTGTTGTTATGTGGGGTTTGGAACTACCACATCAATTCCTCATCCAGGTGATAGCGGAAGGAGGAATACCTGCATGATGGTCCCCAAAGAAAGGACTGAGTCTTGTCGCATGGTTTAAAGGCGGCGGGGGGGGGGGGATACATTCTTGTGCCAATCCTCCTAATTATCTTACAAACGTTATCATATTTGCTTCAACATTCATCTCACCAGCTGCAGCAAGCAACATGACAGGTTGCGTGCCAGATGGCGCCTTGAAATCCAAGCGCATGTATTTATGTGCAGGCACTGAGAGTTAGCATGCAATAGACTCCCCTCCCAGACCCAATGTCTGGAGAGACAAGGCAGATAAGAATAGCTGCTTTACTGTAACATGCGGGTGTGCACACATGGCCTCCCTCAAAGCCAAACACTGAGGCGGCAACTGAGACATAAGCAGAGCAATCCTGAACAGAGGTTCAACCCTCTAAACCCATTGGCATCCTTGTGTTTAGAAGGGCATAATTCTATTCAGGATTGCAGTCGAGGGGCGCTATCGCACTGGGAAATTGAGGCTATCACACTGGGAAATTGGTTAAACATATGGAGCAGAGGTCCATCAGCAGCTATTAGCCACAGCGTATTGTTGGAACTCTCTGTCTGGGGCAAGCGATGCTCTGTATCCTTGGTGCTTGGGAGGGACAACAGTGGGAGGGCTTTTGGTGTCCTGGCCCCACTGATGGGCCTCCTGATGGCCCCTGGGGATTTTTTTGGCCACTGTGTAACACAAAGTGTTGGACTGATGTTTAAAACAATTGATTGTAATGTAATCTATTGTAATAACGTGTCATCATTTGTCATTAAATGTTAGTACACATATATAACATTTTCTCCACCCCACCTCACCCCCCTTTTGTGACCCCCAGCAGTGCATGCCCCCTTAGCAAATGTCCCCATATAACTATTTAATCTAATTTGTTATAAGGTAATAAACTCTATTAAAGAATCTTTCTCCAAAAAACCCAAAGGTGTAATTATAATCCATCTTCATGGTATTTCTTCTTAATCATTGGGAAAAAAAGAAAAAAAAAGTTATAATCCAATAATCATATTTTTAAAAACTGTAATCCATATATCGTTTCTTTAAAAATTAACCATTGTCAAAGATCACCAAATGCCCTTTAACGTTCCATTGTTTTTCAGTGTATTTTTGAAACTTTCCTCAGTCGTTTTTAAATTTCTCTAAGTCTTGTTCTTTTAAGATTCTTGTAAATTTGTCCATTTCACTCCAATGCATGACTTTCAGAGTCCATTCCCATACTGCTGGTATTTTGTCTTGTTTCCATATTTGTGCATATAATGTCCATGCAGCTGAAAGCTTATACCAAATTATTGTTCTATCTTGCTTTTGAAATTTTTCCATGTGCAATCCCAACAGGAAAATATCTGGTCTCTTCTTAATATTATATCCCAAAACTTTCGAGATCTCCTGCTGAATCATTTGCCAGAATTGTTTCGCCTTTTCACAAGTCCACCACATATCGTAAAAAGATCCTTCATGACATTTACATTTCCAACATCTATCCGACAACTGATAGTTCATTTTTGCCAATTTCTTAGGTGTCATGTACCACCTATATAGCATTTTAAAACAATTTCCTTTAATATTATAACATGTAGAAATTTTCATAGAGTTCTTCCATAGGTATTCCCATGACTCCATCTGTATTTCCTTATTTATATTTATCGCCCATTTTATCATTTGTGATTTGACTACTTCATCTTCCGTAGACCATTTCAATAATAGTTTATATGTCCTTGAGATCAGCTTTTCATTTTCTCCAAACAGCATTCTCTCCAGTTCTGTTTGCTCTTGTCTTATTCCATCGTTCTTAATGTTCTGTTCAAGCAAGCTCTTTATTTGTTGCAATTGAAACCAATTATATTTATATTGTATTTCTTCAGCTGTTTTTAATTCCACCTTTTTTCCTTGTATCTTTAAAAGTTGTTTAGATGTTAAAACACAAAGTGTTGGACTGGATGGGCCACTGGCCTGATCCAACATGGCTTCTCTTATGTTCTTATGTGACACAGAGTGTTGGACTGGATGGGCCATTGGCCTGATCCAACATGGCTTCTCTTATGTTCTTATGTGACACAGAGTGTTGGACTGGATGGGTCACTGGCCTGATCCAACACGGCTTCTCTTATGTTCTTATGTGACACAGAGTGTTGGACTGGATGGGTCGGGCCAAATCTCTTGTGTGAAAGCACCCTATGTGGCCAATGCTAGAACCCAATTAAATACTTGAAGGATACCTAGAATGCACGTAAATGGGAAAATCCCTTAATAAGTTCCATCTTCACCTGAAATGATTTGGGAAGGATTATTTTTGTGTGTGCTTGAAATATTGTTAGCCAGTAATTGCCCCCCCAGTCGGAAAGAAGAGGCAGACGCAATTGTTGGGTTTTAAACCGGGCCGCTTTATTAAAATTAACAAATATAACTGGCAGGGGGAGAGAAAACAGACCAGACAAGCCCTGGGGTCAACACCTGGACCCCGCCTTGTCCAAAGGGCGAGCCACCCTGCCCCCAGCACAAACCCACCGTAATCGGGTTGTAACTGAGCGGCCAGGCCTCCAGCCATCACCAACCGGGCTGGAACAATCCCCATGGAAAGATCCACCCATCACCGTACTGAGCCGTTTAGCCCATCTACGGTTCCTGCAGAGCACCGCACCAAAGGTGCTAGGCCATAGGTGCTCCCCTGGAAAAACCCTGTGGCCAAACCTAATCCAGCCTGCGACCAAACTAGAACTCAACAAAACCTAACCTACTAGGCAGTACAAGGTAGGCGAAAAACTCCCCAGCATGGGCCAATTGTGCGGGAGTGAAAAAATTCCTACCTGGCCCCAAAAGGCGACCGGTATACACCTGTACTGCCAATGGGAAGGGTGGGCGGGCAGAGAGCTGAAACCAAACTGCGTGCTGAGGCGGGAGCCAGGGCTTATATAGCCCCGCCTCCGCGCCCAGCAAAACACCCGTATATCGGGTGATGCTTCTGCCCCTCCCTCCTTCCGGAGGAGCAAAGACGGCCCCCAGCCTATGGCCTGCAAGCAGGCTCGGCTGGGAAGGGGCCGAACCTTCATCTAAATAGATTTCTCTGTGTCTGGATCATAATTTAAACATACGTTTATGACCCATGTGAAAAGGGCCCCGGAACACTATCTGGACAAATTAAAGGAGTAATTTTCAGCTACCTCCTTCCTTTTGCTGAGTCAAAAGACATTTTCAAGGCCAGCATGGCATTGTTCTCCATGCAGTAAGCGCTTTCTGCTCAAGGCCATAGTTGTCAGAAAAGTGTACAAAGCCACTGAGATGGACTGTAAGAAACAGTTGGAGATGAAACCGTTCCAGACAAATGTTGGCAGGCATTCTGTGTCCTCAGAGTTGCATTTACGTAACATCTATTTGCAAGAATAAGATGATGATCTTAAGGAGGGGGGGGGATAAAAATTATCTGTCATGGGGGCGAAGCTGAAAATGGCATTGCAGTGTCAGGTTCTTTGTCTGTCCCGTATGAAATTGATTACACTTCTTTATGGTTTTGTAGTCTGCGTTTCCCTTCCCCTTTTCTGCATAATTGGCTGTTGTAGATATATTTATCATTTCTGTGTTTACTTCGCTTATAGCTCATCTTTCTATCTGAGACTCAAGACATACTACAAAATATGTGTGTGTATCAAAATATGTGTGTGTATCTCTCAGGTCACTTCTGACTTAAGGCAACCCTATGATGTCCTGTTGTCCAAAAGAAAGGAAAGGAAAGGTCCCCTGTGCAAGCACCAGTCATTTTTGACTCTGGGGTGACGTTGCTTTCACAACGTTTTCACGGCAGACTTTTTACAGGGTTGTTTGCCATTGCCTTCCCCGGTCTTTTACACTTTCCCCCCCAGCAAGCTGGGGACTCATTTTATTGACCTTGGAAGGATGGAAGGCTGAGTCAACCTCGAGCCGGCTACCTGAAAACCCAGCTTCTGCTGGGGATCGAACTCAGGTCGTGAGCAGAGCTTAGGACTGCAGTACTGCAGCTTTAACACTTTGCGGCACGGGGCTCCAAAACATGTCCAAAACATGGGTCATGAACATATGTTTAATTATGATCCAGACACAGAGAAGTCTTTTTAGATGACTAGGCCAGCAACACTTCAAGCACACACAAAAATAATCCTTACAATAGGTTGCCAAGTCCAATTTAAGAAATATCTGGGGACTTTGGGGGTGGAGCCAGGAGACTTTGGGGGTGGAGCCCAGAGACATTCGGGGTGGAGCCAAGATCAAGGCTGTGACAAGCATCATTGAACTCCCAAGGGAGTTCTGGCCATCACATTTAAAAGGACGACACGCCTTTTCAATTCCTTCCTTCCATAGGAAATCATGAAGGCTAGGGGCACCTTCTTTTGGGGCTCATAGAATTGGACCCCCTGATCCAATCTTTTTGAAACTTGGGAGGTATTTTGGGGAGAGGTACTAGCTGCTATACTGAAAATTTGGTGCCTCTACCCCAAAAAACAGCCCCCCCAGAGCCCCAGATACCCGCAGATCAATTATCCATGATTTTCTGTGGGAATAAATCTCCATAGGGAATAACAGAGTTCCCAGCAGACATTCCCCTCCCCTCCCCCCGCTTTCTGATGACCCTGAAGCGGGGGGAGGGTCTCCAAAACAGGGGAACCCCTGCCCCCACCAGGGGATTGGCAACCCTACCTTACAATGAGATAAAAGAGAAACCCAGATTTCGCTGTCTAAAGCCTAAGGCTGCTGAAATTGGCTTTCACAAATAGGTGCATCTTTCTTTTCCCTTCCCAAATTGTTTCAGGTGAAGATGAAAATTATCACGGAATTTCCCCATTTATGGGCATTCTGGCCTTGTGCTTTCACACTTGCTAAATAATGCACAGGGCCGTCCCTGCCGGCAAATGAGGCAATTCCCTAGGGTGGTGCCCTCCGTGTGACTTGGTGACATGATCTGTGCAGAGGGGGGCTCCGGAAGTTAGCCTTCCTTAGGGCCATTCCAGATAATACAGCTTCCTTCCACTTCAGTGACTGTTTGCAAGGGGATTTTGGCATTTCACACTGCCATCCATCTGTAACTCCTGTGCTCTACTGGCACCCCTCATCCTGCTCCATCATTCCCCATCAGCATTTACCATTTGTGTAAAAAACACTAATGAGTTCCGTGTCTCTGGCTAGACAAATAAACCCTGCGCTGCCATAAAGCTATGAACGCCACTGCTCTCCAAGCAATTCTCCTTCTAAGTTCATGCCCTTGTCAACCTTCCATAGAATGCCTCGTGCACTTGCTGCAGCTTGTACTCGGGGCACTACTGTGTCACCCAGGACTGACAGAGAGTTCACCATAAACAACCTCTGTTGGTGTGTGGGTTGCAGAGCAACGTGACAAAGCTGTCTTGCAAGGGAATGTAAGTAATTATGTCTATTATATAATGTAAGGTTGAAATCTGATGAATGCCAAGATTCAAACATTCATGCCGATATTCCCAAACGATGTCTACGAAAATTCGGCATCAGAGACTGGTATAAATCAATGTCACCTAAATGTAGTTGTCGTCATTCATTAGTCTATATGAAAGAAGTGGGGAAGTCTATGGCCCATTATGCACACACATCCTACTGTAGATTTTTCTGATCCTTTAAACTTCACTTCAGAGCCTGTGCCCTCCATACACACCATTCTTTTTTTTCTCCAGTGTATTTATTCTTCAGCTACAATGTAAAAACCACACATTTCTAAATAGCAGTGGAATGTCACTTGTGACATGTGGGGGGTGACGTTCAGAGGTTTTTTTTTTTTTTAATTATGTTATTGCAGTATTGCAGCTGTACAGTAGCTTCACACACCCTCTCTTGCTGGCCTTTCATTGCTGCTGGTGGCCAGCACCACACCACTGTCTCTCATTGACCACTCCTAGGAGCTTCTACTGGCAAGCCCTACACCACCCTCTCACTGGCCACTCTCTCTTACCTGACTCTTGCTGGCCACAGCTGCTCTCATCACTGGCAACCCAAAGCTGGCATGGTGAACCCCGCACCACCCACCCACCCCACACCACCCACCCATCTCTCTCTCTCTCTCTTTCTACCATCTCTATCTATCTATCTATCTATCTATCTATCTATCTATCTATCTATCTATCTATCTATCTATCTATCTATCTATCTATCTATCTATCTCAGGGGTGGCTAATGGTAGTTCTCCAGATGTTTTTTGCCTACAACTCCCATCAGCCCCAGCCAGCATGGCCAATGGCTGGGGCTGATGGAAGTTGTAGGCAAAAAAACATCTGGAGACCTACCGTTGGTCACCTCTATCTATCTATCTATCTATCTATCTATCTATCTATCTATCTATCTATCTATCTATCTATCTATCTATCTTCATCATCATCATCATCATCAACATCTACTTCTCTGTCATCTATCTCTCTGTCATCTGTCTATCATGTCTCTCTCTTATCTCTCTATCATTATCTATCTCTCTATCATCTCTCTCTCTCTCTCTCTCTCTCTCTCTATCTATCACTCCATCTCTCTATCATCCCTCTCTTTCTCTCTCTCTATCATTTAACATCCATCCATCTGCCTGTCTGTCTATCTTCATCATCATCATCATCATCATCATCATCATCATCATCATCAATAATCTGCTATTCTGTAGACCTCATTTGACCTATCAATCAGAAGGTATATATCCATTTGCTTCTGTACCTAAAGTAGGCTGTGTGGTGTTCACAGTTGTGCAGAACAGACACCACCCTCATCCTAGAAGGTTCATGAATCTGCTGACCCAATCTCCTTGTCTTCCACAATTTGCCTGTTCCATGCATTCATCATATTAAAAACTGTACAGAAAAGAGAAATGTCACATACACATCAGGCCAGTAGGGAGAAATTTTGACACATGGATAGCTATTTGTTCCCTCCATCCTTCTATTGAGCATCATTTTATAGCTCCGAAGACCCTCTGTTGTTTTGAATAAGATTTAAATATTATGGAAAACCCATTAGTAACGGACTGCCTTTTTCAAAGCTTTAAAAAAAGTTCACTGGATTTATGTGGAGCAGGTCGCTTGCATACGACAGGGAGACTTATATCCAGTGTCTTAGCAATACAATAAGTGCAGTTTTAAATTTAGAAATGTATTTATAGTAATGGCGATAAGGGGGAAAGCCCCTTAAGATATAGAATAGCATTTAAGTTTAGGGGGGGAGGAGGAATACAGTGACAGGAATTCATGCCAGATTTTCTTGGAGAAAGACGTTCCAGAAATACTCCATCAAGGTTATTTTGCTTGTTTGGCATGCTCCCATTAATAATATGGGCCTCGAATGGAATTAATAGCTTTGGTTAGATGCTGAAAGCGCAAGTGTTTTTCCCTTTTGATGCTAATGCAGTTCTGGTCAAACCCTCATTCTGGATGTTAGTTACAACTGCAAAACGTTTTATTAGGCAGATGCCTGCTTTCCCATCCCTTATTGGAATAAATGTTAAACGGATCCAAGTAGGCAGCCGTGTTGGTCTGAAGTAGTAGAACAAAATAGGAGTCGATTGCACCTTTAAGACCAACTTAGTTTTAGTCAGAACGTCAGCTTTCGTGTGCATGCACACTTCTTCAGATGAGGAATGAGGTACAGTAAGCAGAGCCACAGGGGAGGGATGGTGGCTCAGTGGCAGAGCATCTGCTTGGTAAGCAGAAGGTCCCAGGTTCAATCCCTGGCATCTCCAAAAAAGGGTCCAGGCAAATAGGTGTGAAAAACCTCAGCTTGGGACCCTGGAGAGCTGCTGCCAGTCTGAGAAGACAATACTGACTTTGATGGACCGAGGGTCTGATTCAGTATATGGCAGCTTCATATGTTCACATATAGCTGGTGGGGTTTGGAATGCGAAGTGGTACAAAGTTAAAATCCAATAGCCGAATAGTAAAATGAACGAATTCAGAAAACCTTTGATCTGGGTTGCATTAGCGTGGGAAACCATAAAACAGTAACATGTCAGAACGTGAGAATGCCTGTTAATTATTCTATTGCTAATAAGCCTGGGTCAAAATGAGGGCATTTCTATCCCAGAAGGTTTTCCTGTCCAACAAATTTGCCTTTTAACATGAAACTTAAATATATACATCATTCTAGTTTGCCATTAGGAAAAAAATACATTAAAATATAGTGGAAGATGGGTTTAGTATATGTAATGAGATAAACAGCTAACGGAATTAGGTACTGGGACTAAAAGAGGGCTGCGTTATGGCAAAAGCACTAAACCGAGATGCTTTACTGTTTCTCATTCTCTTGGTCATCATCAAGTCGCTCCGTGCAAAGACAAGGGGCAAAATGAGCTAGAAGGGATGCAAGTCTTCCTGGTCACACTGGAATCTCTGCTAACGTAATAGAGTGATCTATTTCAAGCGACCGGGGCCACAGGTAAGAGTAAATCAAGCAACCGGTGGCACAAAGCGCTAAATGCCTCTGGAAAAATGGAACCTGGAGTATATACGGCACTAAAGCACTCTATCTTGCTTGCAGTCTAGAATAAATGCTTTGAGTCTGAGATTTAATACTTTAATATTTATTGGCTCTGCAATGGCAGGCTGCGAAAAGCGTGCAAACCGATGTGTAGCGGCTGTTTTTCCGCTGAGGAAAGAGTTTGCTGGGCGCTGTGTTTCAGAACCGGGAATTAATGCCACGTGAGCTGTGACGCTGAGATACTTGTGGGGTAGGGTTGCCAATCCCCAGGTGGGGGCAGGGGATCCCCCGGTTTGGAGGCCCTCCCCCCCGCTTCAGGGTCATCAGAAAGCGAGGGGAGGGGAGGGAAATGTCTGCTGGGAACTCTGTTATTCCCTATGAAGATTTATTCCCATAGAAAATCATGGAGAATTGATCTGCGGGTATCTGGGGCTCTGGGGGGGGTTGTTTTTTGAGGTAGAGGCACCAATTTTTCAGTAGAGCATCTAGTCCCTCTCCCCAAAATATCCCCCAAGTTTCAAAATGATTGGACAAGGGGGTCCAATTCTATGAGCCCTAAAAGAAGGTGCCCCTATCCTTCATTGTTTCCTATGGAAGGAAGGCATTGAAAAGGTGTGCCGTCCCTTTAAATGTGACGGCCAGAACTCCCTTTGGAGTTCAATGATGCTTGTCACAGCCTTGATCTTGGCTCCGCCCCTAATGTCTCCTGGCTCCACCCCCAAAGTCCCCAGGTATTTCTTGAATTGGCTTGGCAACCCTACTGTGGGGGCTCACAGAGCTGCCGCTAAAAATGGAGTTGTTGTTGCTCACCCGCCTGCCCCTGAAAGTACGACCCATTTCCCATTAACCTTATGCTGCTCTCACTCTCCGTGGGGCTGCTGCTGGATTTCGCCCCAATTGCCCCAGACCAGCGAATTGCTCTGCCTTCCTTCACGTTTCCTCCGCAGCAGGCAGGATCCTCTGAAAACTGGTTTCTGTCTGCTGTGGAGGGAACATGAAAAAGGGGCGGGGCAACTCGCTGGCTCGGGGCAGCTTGTGCAAACTCTAGCGGCAGCCCTGCAGGGAAAAGGAGCAATGAGACCGAAACAAGGTGAGTGGGGAATCGGTCTCCAGGTTCACTTATCCTGAACTTGTTGTGACTCGTGTTTGCCAACAATGTGGAACAGCAGTGTGTCTGCGGAGGGGGGGGGGGGGAGGCGTTATGATGTTGAGGCTTATGGATTTGGGTTTACGGATTCGTCGAAGACTTCCACATCTGTTGATGCTTACAGACTTGATAGAGATGTGACTAAAGGAGACGAGAACACAAGGTGGGGCTGCCATTCTGAGTGGAAGCCTAGTGCCCTTTGAAACGTGCAGTTCCACCCATTACACCTGGACCAGTAAATGATTTTTTTCCCCTCTGCTGAATGTATTGATTCAGAACCAGCTAGTGTCAGCTTCTGAACAGTCCTCAATAATCAGGCCTCTCTGGTGTTCAGATCTGGCTTTTATGGTTGGGGCCAGATCTATACACCCCCTCCGGGGCTCTTACGAGCCCGCCAAAATTCAGAGTAAAAAGCCTGAGCAAAGCAAAGGTGAAAGTTTCTCACCCAGCCTCCATTGTGCATTAACTGGTGCCAAGAGAGTCTCTGAAGAGAAGATAGCATGTCCTTGAAAACCAGACACAAGCATATCCCCAGAGCAGGATGATTACTTTGTAAGGTACAGACAAAAGTAGGGTTGCCAAGTCCCATTCAAGAAATATCTGGGGACTTTGGGGGTGGAGCCAGGAACGAGGTTGTGACAAGCATGATTGAACTCCAAGGGAGCTCTGGCCATCACGTTTAAAGGGACCGCATGCCTTTTCTATGCCTTCCCTCCCTTGGAAATAATGAAGGATAGGGGCACCTTCTTTCGGGGCTCATAGAATTGGACTCCTCAGTTCAATCTTTTTGAAACTTGGGAGGTCTTTTGAGGAGAGGCACCAGATGCTTTACTGAAAATTTGGTGAGTCTACCTCAAAAAACAACCCCCCCCCTCAGGGCCCCATATACCCATGGATCAATTCTCCATTATTCACTATGGGAATCGGTCTCCATAGGAATAATGAGTGCCCAGCAGACATTTCCCTCCTCCCCCCGCTTTCTGAGGACCCTGAAGCGGGGGGAAGGGCCTCCAAACCGGGGGATTGGCAACCCTAGACAAAAGCCCAGCATAGCAGGGCCTAACTCCCCCAAACATCCCCAGTACAGTTACAGAAAGTACAGAAACCAGCAATATTCATGGTAAGGCCCCTTGACAGCTAGTATAGTATTTTGTCCCCATAGATGGGCTGAGGAAAAGCTAATTTTTTGTTGTGTTCGTCATGAAGTTCATTTAGCTCGCCTGCCTAGGGCTGCTAGCCCATACTGTGAGTGGAGGATCCAGAAATACCCCCACCAGCATTCTCACACCATCACTCAGCTAGCCAGTGGGGGGAAATGGTGCAAAAATGGGTGTATGGGGTTGCCAGTAGCACCCCGACACCCTGATGTCCCTTCCCATGCACCCGGAAGCGATTTCAGGATATCACCATGGAAGCTCTGGTATTCATACAAAATCTTATGGCTTTACCATAAAGTTTTGGTCAAACTCCAGAGCGTTCCAGCGATGCACTGATGTCACTTCCGGTGCGTGCCGGGAGTGGTGTCACCGAACCTCCAGCAGTGACATCACCACGTTGCCGCTGATGTCATCACCACGTCGTTGGCCTGTGCCTTCCTCGCTTGGTGAACCTACTCACTGCTGTACTCATAGCCCGCCTTTGTTTTCTGTCTTCCCTCCCTAGTCATATCACCTGGATGGACCAGGGCTGATCAGGGGCTTGCAAATGCTGAGAAGCCAAATTGTAGTGGCTGGTTTCCCAAGGAAGGAGTTTGCTTCCCTGCTGCTTGTCTGAGCGCAACTGTGCAGACTGTGGAGGATCCTCTCCATTCCACCCCCCCCCCCCACCGCCCCTCAAATCTGTGTTTGGCGCACAACCTTGCTAATTTAAGGTTTCTTCAGTGGCACTTTTGGGAGGAAGACTAAGTTTTTGGTGTAGTGCACTGGAATGCCGAGTACCTGCATTTTTCTGGTCATTTAGTTCCAGGTCAGTCTTAAGCAATTATTCTGTTGTGACCAAGCAACCAAGCGTGGCACAGTTTTGTTTTAAATAACATAATGCTCTCTAGGGGAAAGTTGGAAAAATCAAGCGAATTGGGCATTCAAACAAACAATAAAGTGTCTGTTTCACACAGAGGGTTACCAGCCTCCAGGTGGGCCTACTAGGCGGGACATGTGGCTCAGATGTAGAGCATCTGCTTGGCCTACAGAAAGTCCCAGGTTCAATCCCTGGCATCTCCTGAATTCCCTACTCCTTCCCATGCAGCTGGTGGGTGACCCTGGGCAAGCTACAGTTCTCTCAGAGCTGTTCTCTCAAGCGCAGCTCTCAAAAGAGCTCTCTCAGCCCCAACTGCCTCGCAGGGTGTCTGTAGTGGGGAGAGGAAGGGGAAGGAGATTGTAAACCACTCTGAGTGAAAGGCAGGATATAAGTCCAATCTCCTTCTTCTAAAAAAATGGGAAGTAGGTGATGTGAAAGAGCTATGCCTGAAGCTCTGACGAACCACTGAATAAATTAAGGGTGGCCAAACTGTGGCTCAGGAGCCACATGTGGCTCTTCTACACATGTTGTGTTGCCCCCCTAGCAGGCTTGGAGAAGGCATTTCTTTCTCTAAATCCTTTCTTCAAGCCAAGGCAGCCAGCAGCTTGGAGAATGCATTTTAAGTTAAAGTTGCTTTCTTTCCTCCTTTCTCTTCCTCCTCCCATCTATTTGCCTTCCTTCCTTCCTTCCTTCCTTCCTTCCTTCCTTCCTTCCTTCCTTCCTTCCTTCCTTCCTTCCTTCCTTCCTTCCTTCCTTCCTTCCTTGTGGCTCTCAAACAAACATTCATTTCTTGCGGCTCTCAAAGATCTGACGTTTATTCTATGTGGCTCTCATGTTAAGCAAGTCTGGCCACTCCTGGAATCGATAACAGTGATGAACCAGTGGTCTGATTTGGTATAAAGCAGCTTTATGCGCGTATTCACATCACAGAAAAAGCCTGTGTCCTAATTGTTATCATACACATGGTCCTGAAACGGAGTACCACAGGGAGAACTCTCTGTGCATTGATGTTTAGCGTGCTGTGAAATAGCTCACATGTGCTCAGCCTATGCACCAATGCTCTCAGGTGTTGCTCCGGCAGGTAGAAGTTATCACAGGCATCATTTGCCAAGCTGGAGCCAGCCGACGGTTAGTTATGCAATCATCAGATCGCTGGGGTGGAAAGACTGTAGTGGAAATTGCCTCCGTGCGCATATAAGAACAGCGCGCTTGCCGACACTTTTAAGTGCATTGCTGTTGTGGGCTCTAGGAGTATCTAAATGCTGAACGAATTGGTTTGACTTCTCCCTTGCAGTGATTAATAAAAAGTGCTTCAGGGAGTAGCGGAAGAATTTAAGAAGAAACATTTTTTTTTTTTTTCGAGCGGGGAAGAACAAATGTTTTCTGCAGTGCAAGGCTGTATTATGACTTGAATGAAGTGATTTATGAATGAGAAGGCGAACATAGCCATTTTGCATCGTCTAGCAGGGAGTGTTACCACTTCTTCCCAAGAAGTGAAACTTACAGCCCTCTATTCCCCAAGTCTCCAAAAAGGTCCTCAAAACAATAGAGGTCTTAAGGAGTGCAGAATGAGACAACTTCTCCTAATGCCAGCAAGAGTGGCTGGTTAGTAACTCGGTGCAGAGTTGTCTGGCGAAGGGATCCCTTGAGGGTTCACTGAAGACTAATTTTAGTTTGAATTTTTTGTTGTTGTTGGAAGAACGAAGTCTAGCATGGCAGCTGTCCTTAACTCACCCTGTTGTGACCACGTGTGGCAGGAACTTCAGAAAATTCTGTAGCTCTGTATATATTACACATACCCAACAATAAAGGGGGAAAGAGGGTTTTATTTTTTTTTTTATTTTTATTTATCTAAGATTTATATCCCGCCCTTCCCACTAGGTGGCTCAGGGCGGCTTACAACATATAAAACTAACATAAAATCTAAAATTAAGCATTAAAATCAACATTTCATAAGTTATAGTTAAAAATCTAAACATTTGTTATATACATAGACATTAAAATCACAAAGCGGACCTACAGCTACACTCATCGGTTGCATGTTCAATATTCGATGTTCCGTGTTCGATGTTCAGTACTCAGTGCTCTGTGCCGATTAGTTGTGGGCCAGCCGGAAGAGGGAAGAGGGATGAGAAAAGTTGGTGAGAAAAGTTCGGTTTAGGTCGAATATTCCATTGACTTATGGCGAACCCAGCAAGGGGCTTTCAAGGCATGGGAAGAGCAGAGGTGTGGTTCGTGCCTTCCTCTGCGGAATCTTCCTAGGTGGTCTCCCCTCCAAGTACCGACCCTGCTTAGCATCTGAGATCCAACAAGATGGGCCTAGACCATGCCACCTCCCCTCCCCATATTCATTTTTAACCTATTTTTAAATATATTTAATTTTAATGTTGATTTTAAATGTTGTGTCCTGCCCTGAGCCGTACTGTGTAGGGAAGGGTGGGCTAGAAATCCAATTTAATTGATAAATAAAACAATTTGAGATATGCAAACGATACGGCATTACTGGCAAAAAATAGTGAAGCCTTGAAATGCGTCGTGGTCTGGTCTTGAATTCAGCGGGAGCTCACAGGACCGCAGCTCCTGAACCTTTCTGACAGCCCCCCTCCTCCCCACCTGCCTTGTCCATTGACTAGGAGGTGCAGCTGCATAACAATCCCTGGGGTGTGGTCACACGTACCATTAGTGGCGACACAGCTCCATCTCGCTGACGGATTAAATATGTTCGTCCACACATCCACATCTGGCAATCGAGCGTCATCCAGGGTCATTCTGACTTGCTGCGGATCAGTGCTGCATTAATTTGACAGCACAGAAAGTCCGGCCCTTTTTGAAAAAAGCAGCACAAGATCGGCTTTCTCCTGTTTGGACAGCTCAGGCACAATACTGCCCCTTGGAATGTCTACCGCCCCTCCCACCTTTTTTTTTTTTTTTTTAAAAAGCCCCAGCAGACATGCGCATTGCCAGATCATCCGGGAATCTGAGGTGACGCTTCTGCTTCTCCAATCAACACAGGATCGGAGGGGGGGGGGGAACGTTATCCCACTATTCAGAACAGGAAAAAAATCTTTTTTTTCAATGTGGAGGATTTCCAGATATCATTGTCACTGCCAATTTCTAGGAAAGTAATTCCTGGCAGTTCCTTGGTTTGAATCGGCAACGTTAATTCCAGAAACTTTCCCCCTTCCCCCCTGCCTCTGAAGCAATGTTTGATTTCCCACCTCCAAACAGTTGGGCGCATGTTCAATGGACCCCCCCCTCCCAGAAATCACCATCTGATCACGCATGCTCCAAGAAAAGAGAGTGATAGTATTGGATGTCTGAACACTCAACAACAGAATGAGTAGCATTCTTGGATGCTTGTCTGAACGACCCTGCATTGAATCAATATTCAGTGGTTCAAATTTGAGCGCTACACACCCGCTTTTAATGTGACGTGTGACCGCACCCCTGGATTAGGAGAGCAGGCGGCCAGCCAGCCACCAGGAGCTTTGTCACACACACCGCCCCCCAGCACCCCTCATTAATCCCTGGAGATGCCCACACCACCCTTTCACCACTTCTTGTGTGATTTTGGGTGGCAGGTGGCTTGCTGGCCTCTTGACTGTGCAGTGGCTGGCCATGGAGAGCCCCAAGGTGAGCAAGGCTGGATCTCTAGCCGGCCCAAGCAGGCCTCGCTCTCCCAGGGCTCTCCTTTCTTGCATTGGGTTGCTTTTGGCTGGTGGGGGGGACCATATACTAATGAGCTCCACCTATTTTTCTACAAACAACCTCTGGTAGTGGTGAAGGTTAAAATAGAAAGTGTCAAGGCAGGATTACAGCTAGACATCAAGAACACAAAAGTAATGACTGCTAGGGAATTACACAGCTTTAAGGTTGATGATGAAGAGACTGGAATTGTTAAAAGATTTTCTGTTCCTTGGCTCCATCATCAACCAAAAGGGAGAGTGCAACCAACAAATCAAGGAGATTGTGGCTGGGAAGGGCAGCCACGAAGGAACTAGAAAATCTCCTTAAGTGTAAGGACGTGTTGTGGGCAACCAAGATCAAGATAAGACATATCTTAGTCTGTGAAAATCAGACAATGAAGAGAACTGACAGGAAGAAACTCAATTCATTTGAAATGTTGAGGTGGAGGAGAGTTTTGTGGATGCTGTAGACCTCCCCAAAAGACAAATAAGTGGGATCTAGAGTCCCGTGGCGCAGAGTGGTAAAGCTGCAGTACTGCAGTCGGAGCCCTCTGCTCATGACCTGAGTTAGATTCCAACAGAAGCTGGTTCAGGTAGCCAGCTCAAGGTTGACTCAGCCTTCCATCCTTCCGAGGTCGGTAAAATGAGTACCCAGCTTGTGGGGGGAAAGTGTAGATGACTGGGGAAGGCAATGGCAAACCACCCCGTAAAAAGTCTGCCGTGAAAATGTTGTGAAAGCAACATCACCCCAGAGTCGGAAACAGCTGGTGCTTGCACAGGAGACTACCTTTATCTTTTAGATCCAATTAAGCTTGAGCTCTCTCTAGAATCTAAAATAACCAAACTGAGTCTACCATACTTTGGTCTCATCATGAAAAGTCAAGAGTCCCTGGAAAAGAGAAGAATGCTAGGAAAAGTTGAAGGCAGAAGAACAAGAGGAAAATCCAACATTAGGTGGATTGACTCAACCAAGGAAGCAACGAACCTCAGTTTGCAAGACCTGAGTAAGGCTGTTAGCTACAGGATATTTTAGAGGTCACTAATCTGTAGGGTCACCATAAATTGAAGTGAGTTCACAGCACTTAACTCACACACTCACATTCTCTGGCAAAAGAAATGCACAGCCGAAGTCAGGCAGCAGAAGTGAAATTTGAGGAGTACATGACTGGAAGCATTTGCTTGACATGCAGAAGGTTCTGGGTTCATTCTCTAGCATCTGCAGGACAGTAGGGGATGTGAAAGACCTCAGCCTGAGACTCTGGTGAGCCGCTGCCAGTCTGAGTGGACAGTTTGTTGTTGTTCAGTCGCACAGTTGAGTCCGACTCTTTGCGACTCCGTGGACCAATTCAGGCCAGGCCCTCCTTTCTTCCACCATCCTCCGAAGTCTGCTCAAATTTGTGTTAGTGATACCAGTAATGCTGTCCAGACATCTCATCTTTTGCCATCCCCTTCTTCTTTGGCCTTCTGTCTTTCCCAGCATCAGGATCTTCTCCAGTGAGTGCTTCCTCCTCATTTCGTGGCCAAAGTATTTGAGCTTCAGCTTCAGCATCTGACCTTCCAGGGAACAGCCTGGGTTGATTTCTCTTTAGGACTGACTGATTTGACCTTCTTGCAGTCCAAGGGACCCTCAAGATTCTTCTCCAGCACCGCAGCTTGAAAGCAACTGTTCTTCTGCACTTGGCCTTCCTTATGGTCCAGCTCTCACAGCCATACATTACTACAGTACAGTACTAACCTATATAGTACAGTACAGTGTACTGCAGCAGACGTGGACTATTGCCCCCTTCTTAAATCTTCGTTCGCGAAGCCAAGCCGAGAGAGAGAGTACAGTACTAACCTATATAGTCACTATATTTATTTATTTATTTGTAATTTGTATCCCGCCCTTCCCACCAGGTGGCTCAGGGCGGCTTACAGCATATAAAATCTAACATGAGAATATAAAAGTTTAAACATTTCATAGAATTTACATGGTTAAAATTTAAACAATTCAGACAATTTACATAATTAAAATATTAAAACATACAGCAATCTTATAAAGCTACGCTTGATTTCACGTTTCAGTGCCGGTTATTTGTAGGCCTGCCGGAAGAGGGCTGTCTTACAGGCCCTGCGGAATTGAGCAAGATCCTGCAGGGCCCTTACCTCTTCCGGCAGCTGGTTCCACCAGGATGGGGCCATTACGGAGAAGGCCCTATCCCTCGTAGATTTCATTCTCTATATTCTCAGACTATATGGACAGTATTAACCTATATAGACCAATGGTCTGTTATTGACTTTTGAAAAGACAAATTCTTCCACAAGCTGGGTGGTGTAAGAGTTAGCACATAAATCCCAGTGAAAATAAAGGTCAGTGCTGGCTATTGACATGCATTCCATGGCATATCACTGTGTGCCACCTGATTTACACCCAAGGATATCCAAGACACTGTCCCCATGGCATGGATGTTCAAGGCCATGTGGTAGGAAACGGTTGAACTACAAGGACAGATTTTCTGTGTCCCTGTTTGTCTAAGTGCATGTGAACTTGATCTCACCTCTGAAGACTAGAGCTACTTTGAGTTATGGCATCTCCGCCTCTTAGCCCATCTCCTTGATCTTTGTAGAACTCTTATCTTCTCTTTCTTGCCTCCCCTTGAATATGATGGCACCTTGTCAACTGGCTTTTATGTATATTGGCAGGTCTCTAATTCGTTTCAGATTTGTGTAGCAAACTGGACATCTAATTTGTGTGTCTGGGGCCGTAGTCAGGATCGAAAAAGTCAGGGGGCACCCTTTCCCGTTCACAGCAGAGTAGGGGCAAAAGCTGGAAGCCCTGAAAGAGGCCGAGGCAGACAACCCTAAAACTTTGGAGTCAAGAAAGGACTTCGTGTTGCGTGCAAGCAGGGGGGAGTTCCTTCCACATCCCTCTTCCCCATTCCGGCACCCTACAGCCAGCATCTCTATCCATCCTGCCTCCTCCCTGGCCCATTCCACAAGGCTTCCTGAACCTCCTGCACTTCCACCTCCCTCCTCTCCACCTGCTGCTTTTGCTGCTACAGTGCACTGTACTCTTCTGGCCACAATCACAGGGCAGTGCCCCCACAGCCCCCCTGTGGCTACAGGTCTGTGTTTGTCTCTTTTTCATATCTACCCTTCCTGAACTTGTGTTACTACCATCCTACTTCCTGTCGATATTATCCTATTGTTTCTGCTCCTGAAACTTTTTTTGGCCTGGTGTTTTCTCTATAGCTCTCTTGTGAAAAGAGGGTCACACCAGGGGGTCCCTGTTCACCAGCTAGTACTATTACTCCATCTCTTCAGTCCCCTTGTGAATCTGTGCTTATTATTGCTTCAGATATTCTTGTTTGTAGATGCATCATATTGTCCTCGAAACCACAAAAATATTTTTGTGACGGGATCACAATTTTCGGGCGGGGTGGAGGGGAGGAAATGCCTTCTTTAGCTGGCATTTTCTGGTATATTAAAACTCCTAAGATATCGAGCAGCAGGCAGCAGGTCTGTTAATTTAAGGAGGTATTTGCAAGGAGTGAATATATTAATTTTTATCTTATCGCTATAATACCTTGAGTTGCTCACAAAAAAAATTAATGAATATATAATCGCAGAACACAAGCGAGATGGCAAAGTATTTTTAAATTGCATGAATATTTGACGATATGGAAAGATGTTTCAGAATGAACCTTAACTAACCTTTATACTGAACATTTCCCTGTATGCTTGGTATCATATTTTATTCCGCAGAATAGTTTGGCAAATTTGTGTAGCCTTACATAAATAACTACTGTAAGCATGGCATTAACTGTTTGTCCTCCGCACAACAAAAGATAACTGGGCCAAAATGAAAAAAAAAAGATTCTAATGGACAAAAATGAGGGTTTTTTAGAATACCCCACCCTTCACTCTGCATCTCAGAGTCTCAGAGCAGCTGACTACCTCTTTTACTTTCCTCCCCCACAACAAACAATCTGTGAAGTAGATAGGGCTGAGAGAACTCTCACAGAAGCTGCCCTTTCAAGGACAGCTCTGCAAGAGCTACAGCTGATGTAAGGCCATTCCAGCAGCTGCAAGCGGAGGAGCGGGGAATCAAAATCAGTTCTCCCATATAAGAGTCCGTGAACTTAACCACTACACCAAACTCGTTCTATCTATCTATCTATCTATCTATCTATCTATCTATCTATCTATCTATCTATCTATCTATCTATCTATCTATCTATCTATCTATCTATCTATCTATCTATCTATCTATCTATCTATCTATCTATCTAATCGTCTGTCCATCTGTCCATCTATCTATCTATCTATCTATCTATCTATCTATCTATCTATCTATCTATCTATCTATCTATCTATCTATCTATCTATCTATCTATCTATCTATCTAATCGTCTGTCCGTCTGTCCGTCTGTCCGTCTATCTATCTATCTATCTATCTATCTATCTATCTATCTATCTATCTATCTATCTATCTATCTATCTATCTATCTATCTATCTATCTATCTATCTATCTATCTATCTAATCATCTGTCTGTCTGTCCGTCTGTCTGTCTGTCTGTCTGTCTGTTCGTCCGTCCGTCCGTCCGTCCGTCCGTCTGTCTGTCTGTCTGTCTGTCTGTCTGTCTATCTATCTATCTATCTACCTACCTACCCACCTACCTACCTACCTACCTATCACTTTTTATAGCAGGAATTCCTTTGCATATTAGGCCACACATCACTGATGTAGCCAGTCTTCCAGTAGGCCCTCTGTGAGCTCTTGGAGGATTGGCTACATCAGGGGTGTGTGGCCTCAAATGCAAAGGTTTTCTGCTACAAAAACGTGCGCTCTCTCTCTCTCTCATCATCTATTTGTCTAGGAGAGAAGGTGGCATGGTATAGCCCAATCTTGTCAGATACCAGAAGCTAAGCAGGGTCAGTACTTGGGAAGGAGACCTCCAAGAGTGACACTGCAAAGGAAAACAATGGCAAGCCACTTCTGTTCCCGACTTGCTTTGCAAGTCGCTTGCTGGGATCACCTTATGTCAGCTGCGGCTTGACGGTATTTTACACACAGGCCTATCTAATAGCTCAATTGCATGGCTTCTGTTGGGATGGCATTTTCAGATGCTATAAAGTTGTCATGCTATCGATTCTGGGAACAAACTCTTCTAACACCAGGCTTGGGTGAGGTACAGCAGAAAGGGGAAGTCAAGAATGTGCACGATTAATATATACTGTCATGTCTTGTTAATAAACATATGCAAACAGTATGCCTAGAGTTAACAAATGACAGGTATTTGGCATGGCATTTGGTATGGCACAGGTGCAAATTGTAAAGCCAAAATGTGGTGACCTCCAGGGGAGAACAAGGCAAGATGTCTGGTCTTCTGATGCCCTGTGTCACAAGTAATTGATGTGACCAGTGGACGCCCCCCAGTCTCATGATTCTGTCATGAAACTCGCGCCCTCTGGGACTTGCTTTGTTTCCATGATGCTTGCAAGGCCAAATTGTTCAGGTTGGCCTTTAGGGACTAATGAGACGTTTCGAGCTGGTTGATAGGGGTAGAGTGGTGAGTCATTTCTTTTTTAAAAAATTTGTATGCATTATCTGATCTTGTCGGTTTTTAAGAAGGCTTTTGAGATTGTTTTCAAGATGTGGACCGATTCCCCACTAGCCTTATCCCTAGGGTTGCCAAGTCCAATTCAAGAAATATCTGGGGACTTTGGGGGTGGAGCCAGGAGACTTTGGGGGTGGAGCCAGGAGACATTAGGGGTGGAGCCAGGAGCAAGGGTGTGACAAGCATAAATGAACTCCAAAGGGAGTTCTGGCCATCACATTTAAAGGGAATGCACACCTTTTCAATTCCTTCCTTCCATAGGAAATAATGAAGGATAGGGGCACCTTCTTTTGGGGCTCATAGAATCGGACCCCCTGGTCCAATCTTTTTGAAACTTGGGGGGTATTTTGGGGATAGGCACTAAATGCTATACTGAAAATTTGGTGCCTCTACCCCAAAAAACAGCCCCCCCCAGAGCCCCAGATACCCATGGATCAATTCTCCATGATTTTCTACGGGAATAAATCTCCATAGGGAATAACAGAGTTCCCAGCAGACATTTCCCTCCCCTCCCCCCACTTTCTGATGACCCTGAAGCGGGGGGAGGGTCTCCAAACCGGGGGATCCCCTGCCCCCACCTGGGGATTGGCAACCCTACTTATGCCGCTCTCACTCTCCTCTCCTCTGCGGGGCTTCCATCGGATTTCACACTATCTGCCCCGGGGCTGCAACTTGCTTTGCCTTTTTCATGCAGCAAACAGATACTGGTTTTTAGAGGATCTCGTTTGCTGCACAAAAGAGGTGGTTGCAGCCCCTGGGTGTAAAATCTGACCAAAGCTCCGCGGAGAAGAGGAGAGTGAGAGCAGCAGAAGGCTAGTGGGAAATCGGTCTTGGTTTAACTGTTGTAAGCCACTGAGAGATCTTTGGGTGAGCAGCAACGAGCAGATTCAATAAGTGAACTTCTTACTTTTCATCTAAAGGATATGAATGAGGGCAGAGGAGAAACTTTGGGGATATCAGATGATAGGTGAGGAAGCCGTGTGAGTCTTTTGGATAATGAGTCAACCTTGGTCAACCGATAATAAATGGATGATAGGCAGGACATTTTTTGTGGCAGGAACTCCTTTGCATATTAGACCACACACACCTGATGTAGCCAATCCTCCTGGAGCTTACAGTAGGTCCTGTACTAAAAGCCCTGTAAGCTCTTGGAGGATTGGCTACATTAGGGTTGTGTGGCCTAATATGCAAAGGAAGTCCTGCTACAATACAGCCCAGTGATAGGGATCTGATGTCAGAAAAGAGGACCTCAGAAAGAAGAAGCTACTCTGATATCTGGAACCAAAGAAGAGAGGAAAAAGAGTCACGGTTGGCCATTGTGAAACCAGATCTGAGGAACTGTCTAAAGAGATACAGTGAACTGAGATGAAGACAGCCATTGTACAATTTTGCAACTATCTCTGGGATGGGGGGTGGGAGATGACTCAGCTTTGATGGATATTCCTACTTTGCTTACTGGTCAGAGCTGCTGAGGTTTTTGCTTTGGAACGGAGGTTTGTGAAGAAAGGCATTGTGTGACCAAGTAATTTGGGTGATTCTCTCACAGTAAATTATCTGAACATTACAGAAATTACATCTTGAATATTTTCCAGTATCATTGTGTTCCTCAAAGTACAACATGTTCAGGCCGCAGGGGGTGCATGAGCTCTATTTTAGTAGCAACGCTGAGAATACTGACGACAGTTCTAGTCATTCCATTTGAGGGAAAAAAAATACAGATGATCCATGAATTGGAGAGTTTTCCTTACAAGTAAATACTTTTAAAAAAGAGAGAGAGAGAGAGAGAGAGAGAGAAAGAAAGAAAGAAAGAAAGAAAGAAAGAAAGAAAGAAAGAAAGAAAGAAAGAAAGAAAGAAAGAAAGAAAGAAAGAAAGAAAGAGGAAAAAAGAAAGAAAGAAAGAAAGAAAGAAAGAAAGAAAGAAAGAAAGAAAGAAAGAAAGAAAGAAAGAAAGAAAGAAAGAAAGAAAGAAAGAAAGAAAGAAAGAAAGAAAGAAAGAAAGAAAGAAAGAAAGAAAGAAAGAAAGAAAGAAAGAAAGAAAGAGGAAGGCATTACAACAGTTTTTAAAATCATGAATACTGTGGAGAGTATTAAAAACAGGATATGTTTGTTCTGTCTCTCAAAACAAATTTAAAGAGAGGGTACATTTATCAGAATCTATGCTGGATATTATCTCTTCTTCCAGGCATGATGAAGAGAAGGCAACAGATGAGGTTGCAGGACACTTGTGTGTGTGTGTGTGCTTGTGTGTCTAAGAGTTCCACTTCATTGTGGGGAAGGGACCTTTTGTGTACTGGATTATGTTTCACAGAGAACATAAGAACATAAGAGAAGGCATGTTAGATCAGGCCAACGGCCCATCCAGTCCCACATTCTGTGTCACACAGCGGCCAAATACACACACACACTGTGGCTAATAGCCACTGATGGACCTCTGCTCCATATTTTTATCTAAACCCCTCTTGAAGGTGGCTATGCTTGTGGCCGCCACCACCTCCTGTGGCAGTGAATTCCACACGTTAATCACCCTTTGGGTGAAGAAGTACTTCCTTTTATCCGTTTTAACCTGTCTGCTCAGCAATTTCATCGAATGCCCACGAGTTCTTGTATTGTGAGAAAGGGAGAAAAGTACCTCTTTCTCTACTTTCTCCATCCCATGCATTATCTTGTAAACCTCTATCATGTCACCCCGCAGTCGACGTTTCTCCAAGCTAAAGAGCCCCAAGCGTTTCAACCTTTCTTCATAGGGAAAGTGTTCCAGCCCTTTAATCATTCTGGTTGCCCTTTTCTGGACTTTCTCCAATGCTATAATATCCTTTTTGAGGTGTGGCGACCAGAACTGCACACAGTACTCCAGAGTATTCATGTGCACCCAGCTAAGCAGGGTACAGAGACTCATGATACAATTAAGACCGGGACTCTTCGGGAACCTATCAGTGGGTTTGGTGCAAAGCTCAACTGTAGTGATGTGTTATGGGGGTCTGGGTGTGTGTGTGTTCCTGTGCATGTATACAAGTGGGGTCATGGTCCCACCATCTTGTCTTGTTCCAGAGTTATTAATAAAGCATGTTCCTGTATGAACATCTCTGCATTGAACCCAGTATTTAACGGGACCACGCTTCGGGCTTGTTTGTGCTTTGCGTTGTGTTGCATGACAGTAACACCACAACGGAGAAGGAGATTGGAGACTTTTCTAAATTTAAGCTCTTTTGCCGTGCGTCTCCTCAGTGACAATGACCCAGTGAAATCACATCATGGGGATCATCGTCCATAATAAATAAAAGCCCTACCGCGGCGGCAAATCTGAGGAGTTTCATTGGTCGGATGTGGGCTACACAGGATTGGCTCACACTCTGTCTCTGGCATGCCACTGGCTGATTCTGCTCTCCCCTGCCCACCAGCAGCCCCTTCAGGCGAGAACTCCACCAGATGGCCACTGACCTCTGAGGGAGACAGTTATCTGCAGACAGGTTCTCTTGGGAGCTTACTGATCACAACTGCCTCTCATCAGGGCCTGTTGTAGCCTGTCTCTCCCCCTCCCCATTACCAGTGCACATTGCCACAGGCCTTCCTTGGTGGTCTCCCATCCAAATACTAACCAAAGCTGATCCTCTTAGCTTCTGAGAGCTGACAAGATCAGGGCAGCTTGGGGCATCAGGGCACCTAAATTAAAAGTGAACTTCATGTTAAACAAGATGGACTGGAAGAAAATATAACCAAGAGGTTTCCCATCTATTATGCTGTTTGGCGGCCTCTTACTCAGAGGGGCAGTGCATATAGGGGGCTCCTTAGCCCCTGGGGAAGTCTCCTTATCATAAGTCCCATGTGGAAACATTGTTTTCGGCCGTCTCGTTCTAACATTTTCCAGTCTATCTGTAATCAACTGTTGTGCCTCCCAAGTAAGGCCCCTAAAGGAGCTTAACAGGTCATCCTCCATTGTGTTGTCAAGTTGAGGGGGCTTCACATCATTTAATAGGCTGGCTGACATCTCATCCAAGGTAATCAACTCAGGCTTATCACCCGGAAAGGATAGGTCTGGTTGAACTGTTTCCAGTGCTTTCTTGGAATGCCCCTCTATTGTCGTCTGAGGGGAATGTTGGTATAAATTCGGGAAGAGTGGAGTGATTTTGGTGTTGACAAAAACTCCGGTAGGAAGAATTCCTTTAGAATGTAAATAAGATTGCTGGGCTAAAATCATTATGCTGTTTTCCTTGACTTTGAAAATATATGATGTGTCTAGGTTCTTGATGGCTTTCTTCGTTTTGTGTGGTTTTGTTCACACCAAAAGCATAGGCTGTAGGCAGGGAGTTTTTGGTAGAAAAAGCCCAGCAGCAGCTCATTTGCATATTAGGCCATATCCCCTGATATCACCATAGTTACCTGTTGTGAGCCGCCCTGAGCCACCTTGGTGGGAAGGGCGGGATATAAATCATAAACAAACAAACAAACAAACAAACAAATAGTTTCACATAGGACTTTTTTTGGTAGAAAAAGCCCAACAGGAACTCATTTGCATATTAGGCCACACACCCTGACACCAAGCCAACCAGAACTGCGTTCCTGTACATTCCTGCTGAAAAAAAGCCCTGGTTATAGGACTTGGTTTGGTCAGTGCTGTAAGAGGAGGAACACTGAGAAGTATGCAAAGGGGATCAACCCAACAGCCTTCTTACTGAAGATGATGTGTTATGTGGGGTTTTTTTTTTTTTTGAGCAGGAGCACACAAGAACGCAGTTCCAGCTGGCTTGGCGTCTAGGGGTGTGTCCTAATATGCAAATGAATTCCTGCTGTGTGGAACAATGGTGTTGTCAGGGGTGTGTCATAATATGCAAATGAGTTCTTGCTGGGCTTTATCCACACACAAAAAATAAACCCTGGTGTTATGCAGTCTGCGGAACCTGCTTGGGAAACTTCTTGGCTAAATGAACATGTTTATTTTACTGAACATCAATAGACTGTGTCCCTCTCCTTCTCTTGGGGAAGATGGAATGAAACTGGCTGACCTTGCGACTTAATCTCCTGCAAATCTCTTCTATTGTGCTTATCCGGTCATTCATTCTGATTTCTCTGGAGAGAGAACACACAGGGTTCCACCCCTCAGCTTTCTGCCTCTTGAAGCTTGTTTAAGACATGACTTCCAACTTATTTGCCAAGTATTTTTCTATTCATAGAGAGACGGTACATTTAAGTGCCCGGAATTTGACCGTTATGGGGTGTGTGTGTTTTTTTCCCCAATCCATAAAGGGTGCCACACAAATTTCAGAAAGGCACTGAATACCTTCAGAGAGGTTTTCGCCCCTGGTTCCCAAGCGATTGCTCTCCATGGAAGAAAGACACAGTCGCTTCTTGCAATTTCGCATATGCCCTGTAGCCCGAGTTCTAAGAGCCATTAGGGATTTAAGCAAGCCAATCCCGCCACTGTCAAGGTAGTTTCACGCATTGCACAGCAACAAATCTGGATTTTCCACTGAGGCCATGTGTTCTATGTTTGGGCGCTTCAGAGGAAAGATTTGGCGGCCAAAGTTTCTGTGCTTAAAGTTTCCATGGGGCATATGATTCCAGCCTGAGTAGAATCATAAGAGCCAGGATGATACATAGGTAGAATGTCAGACTAGAACAGGGGTGGCCAAACTGTGGCTTGGAATCTACCTGTGGCTCTTTCACACATATTGTGTGGCTCTTGAAGACCCCACTGCCCTGTCAACTGGCTTGGAAAGGGCATTTCTCTCTTTGTCACTTCTCTGAGACAAGCCAGCCAGCCAGCATCTTGGATAAAGTTGCTTTATTTCCACCTCTCCCTCCATTTAAAGTTGCTTTATTTCCACCTCTCCCTCCATCCCTCCAGCTCTCTCAGTTTATTTGCTTGCTTTCCACCTTCCTTCCTTCCTTCCTTCCTTCCTTCCTTCCTTCCTTCCTTCCTTCCTTCCTTCCTTCCTTCCTTCCTTCCTTCCTTCCTTCCTTCCTTCTTTCCTTCCTTCCTTCCTTCCTTCCTTCCTTCCTTCCTTCCTTCCTTCCTTCCTTCCTTCCTTCCTCCTTACCTCCCTTCCTTCCTGGGTGAGTCTGGTGGCATTCATGTCCTGCAGTTCTCAAAAACCTGCCATTTATTCTACGTGAAGCAAGTTTGGCCACCTCTGGACTAGACCAGGTTCAAATTCCCACTCTGCTATGGAAACTTGCTGGGAGACCTTGGATCAGTCACACATTCTCAGCCTGAACTACTTCATAGGGTTGTTGTCAGGATAAAACGAGGAGAATGATGTAAGCCTCTTTGTGTCTCTGTGGAGGAGAAAGGTGGGCTACATAAATAATAAATATCTTCAGCAGGGAGCAGCAGACAATCCTGATCCTAATTTCTCACCTCCTAATTTCTCCATTGTTCCACACTTTTTTTTTACAAAAAAAGCTCAGCCAGAACTCACTGGCATATTAGGCCACATCTCCGATACCAAGCCAACTGGAACTGTGTTCCTGTGCATTCCTGCTCACACTGTGCCCTGATTACAGTGATAGGCAGCCGTACAGTAGTACAGGCCACACAGTCCCTTTCCCATTACCAATGCAACTTTCAGAACCATTTCATGACAGCCAGGGGTGGAATTCTAGCAGGAGCTCCTTTGCATATTAGGCCACACACCCCTGATGTAGCCAATCCTCCAAGAGCTTACAAAAAAGAGCCATGTGAGCTCTCGGGGGATTGGCTACCTCAGGGGGGTATGGCCTAATATGCAAAGGAACTCCTACTAGAATTCCACCCCTGATCACAGTACGGTCCAATATACCTGTGCACAAAAGCCCTCTTGAATATTTCATTTTGCATCGTTTGTGGAAAGCCAGAAGAATGGGAGGCTGTTTCATAAGCTGAGGGCCCCTCAGGCAGGCTGTTTTGTAAGCTGAGGGCCCCAGCAGAGAATACGCACAATAGGGGTGATTACGGATTGTGCCCATTTGTAGGACTCCACCTGCAGAAGGTCCTGCTGAGATGAGCAAAGCTGTTGTAGTGGAGCATAAAGAAGAGGGTGGGGGGGGGGGTCCTGCCCATAAGAGGGGCCAAAGCCATGAAGGACTTCATGTATGATAGTACCTTGAATTGTGGCCTGGTAATTGATGGGCAGCCAGTGGAGGGACTGCAGAATGGGAGTAATATCCATACTCCACCTGGTTTTGAACATAAGAGAAGCCATGTTGCCTTCTCTTATGTCCAACACTTTGTGTCACACAGTGGCCAAAAACAAAAGGCCATCAGGAGGTCCATCGGTGGGGCCAGGACGCTAGAAGCCCTCCCACTGTTGCCCCCCAAGCTCCAAGAATACAGAGCGTCACTTGCCCCAGACAGAGAGTTCCATCAATACCCTGTGGCTAATAGCCACTGGTGGACCTCTGCTCCATATGCTTATCCAATCCCCTCTTGAAGCTGTCTATGCTTCTAGACTCCACCACCTCCTGTGAATTCCATGTGTTAATCACCCTTTGGGTGAAGAAGTACTTCCTTTTAGTTCTATCAACCAGGATCCAGCTATAGCAGATTGCAAAGTATAATAAAAAAATGACTGTGTATACTTAAGCTTGGGACCCTGAAATCTGGGTCTTGCACTTGTGGTAATCAGGGCTTTTTGTTAGCGGGAATGCACAGAAACGCAGTTCCGGCTGGCTTGGCACCAGTGGGGTGTGACCTAATATGCAAATGAATTACTGCTGGGCTTTTTCTACACAAAAAACCCCCTATGTGAAACAATGCTGACATCAGGGGGTGTGGCCTAGTATGCAAATGAGTTCCTGCTGGGCTTTTTCTACGCAAAAAGCCCTGGTGGTAAGACTTATATGGGTAGCTTCAGATTTGTGGGTAACATACCCTTTGTTGAAGGAAAGTGGGAGAGATCAACACAGATCTGCCATTTTCAAGGAAGGTGGAGATGTTTCTTTCTTACCTACCTACCTACTTAATTATTTGCTCTGCTTCTCTGACTCATAGTTGAGTAGTGTTTATCAAATAGAACTGGGGATATGAGTAAGAAAGGAAGAATTCAGACCAAATGGGGCTCGTACGTATGCTACAGAGACAACTGTTGCCTCAAAAGTTTCCTGAACTCTCATGGCCTGAACTAAATAATGAGCAAAAATGAGTATATTTTCCACTCTTGAATCTGCTAGTAATTTAGAAAAAAGGATATCTGGCTGATGACTCTGTCCACTGTTGTGTCAAAAGTTTAATTAATTTCTGTCTCGCCTTGTTATACCAAGGACATTGAAATAGAACATGTCTTACAGATTCAATAGCTCCTAAACCACAGCTACAGTATCTATTTGAGACACGTGGAGATGTTGTAGTTGAACACGTGTCTCTTCTGGAAGATGCCAGATGGGAACATGTTTCAGAATCTCTTGCAAGTCTCTGAAAAAGTTTCATGTGAAATCATAGGATCATAGAGTTGGAAAGGAACTCCAGGGTCATCTAGTCCAACCCTCTGCATGATCCAGGAAATTCACAAGTACCTTCCCACACACACACCTAGTGACCCCTGTTCCATGAAAAGAAAATGGCAAAAACGACAACAAAACCTCTAGGATTCTGGCCTAGAGAAAAATTGCTTCCTGACCACAAATGGCGATCAACATTTCCCTTGGGATGTAAGCATAAGCCATGAGAAAACGAAGCACTAATGCAACCCTCCCTGCCCTCCTTCCCATAATCGGCCTAGATTTCATGGAATCAGCATTGCTGTAGATGGCCATCTAGTCTACAGTTAAAAATCTCCAAAGAAGGAGAGCCCACCACCTCCTGAGGAAGCCTGTTACACTGAAAAACTGCTCTGTCTGGAAGTTCTTCCTAATGTTTGGTGGAAAACTCTTCCGATTTAACTTCAACCCGTTGGTTCTGGTTTGACCTTCTGGGGCCACAGAAAACAACTCCACACCATCTTGTATATGAAAGCCCTTCAAGTACTTGAAGATGGTGATCATATCACTGTCAAGCCCCGAGATTCCCAATAATGAAGTCCTTTGTTTTGTTTCAAATAGACTGGTTTATTTAGGAATTCAAAGGTGCTCCAAGGAACATGGTCCTTGGAAATACTGAGATACCAGAGGTTACATTGTTCTATATAGGGTATCACAAACCGTTACAAAAAGGCGCTTCATTCAAATCTAAAGTTCAAAGGGTACAGCAGTAACTACATTTTACACTACAAAAGAATTCTCGCACTCTGTCGCGAACTGATAAGGAGCCTGTGAAATTTAAGGAGTGCACTCTTCAGACATCACACGCTTTCTCCAGTAACATGAACATTCTCTGCCAGATGGCAGGGCGTATGTGGTTGCTAAGTTGTAACTAATGGAGAAGAACGAAAGCATTGATCTGACATTTGTTCAGCCATCTTTTATCAAAATACCCGGGCTTGACAGTCATCTCAGTAATCTCCTCTCCAGACTAAACATACCCAGCTCCTTCAACTTCTCCTTATAGGACTTCATCTCCAGGCCCTTCACCATCTTCATTTCAGCTTGTCTATATTCTTCTTAAATTGTGGTACCCAAAACTCAACAGGATACTCTAGGTGAGGACTAACCAGAGTAGAATAAAGCGATACCATCATTTCATGTCACCTGGACACTATACTTCTGTTGGTACAGTCCCAAATCACATCTGCTTTTTTAACTACCACATCACACTGCTGACTCATTTTCAGTGTGTGGTCCACTAAGACCCCTAGATCCTTTTTTACATACTACTGCCAAGAGAAGTCTCCCCCATCCTATAAGTATGCATTTGATTATTCCTACTTTACATTTATCTCCATTATCCCCATAGAGTCCAGGTCATGCCATGTGATGGTATCACTTTACTCTGCTCTGCTTCGAAATGGATGTGGGCTGTGGGATACCAGAGCTCTAAATCTAAACAGCATAACCTGTGACTCATCTAACTGAATGCAACTCAGCAGCCATGTCTGGCATTCCACCAGAAGTTTGATAACCTCCTGCCTTGGCTTCAACGAGAAGGCTATTATCAAGTTTCTGGCCAAACACTAAATGTGCTGGTTGGCATGCTAGGTCGCAAGCCGTGCAATCCTAATTGTCTTGCCACTAATATCCGAATGTTCCAAAGAATCAGAACATTGTATGGAACTTGGATTGAACCGATGTGCTCGTGCCATTCATCCTATTGCTTCAGCTTAGAAATTATAGCCTCCGGCTACTTGAGAACGGAGCAGAAATCAATGGAGATTCCTAGAATAGCATTGGAAAACATGCTTTTCTAGCTCTTTTCTTGAATTACTTAAATCACTGTGATGAGAAAATTGTCATCTATTGCTATATATCCCCGTTCACCTGGTGTACCTCAAACAGAATGCGAGGACTGCAGGAAAGAAAGGTGTTTGATTGCTGCCTTTAGTGTTTTAACCAGACATCCGGACTCAAAATAAAAGTGTTATTGATGGTTATAGACTCATTTGTGGAACGTGTCCATGGCTGGTAAAAGCCGTGTATGCCAACGTGAGAAAATCAAGAAAGTGGTCTTCTAAGGTTCATATTGAGCAAAACCAAAGGTAAAAATGCACTCTCTGTTTTCTTACAAGTTGTTTTCAGAAGGAACATATCTATCAAGTCAGCAGGGAGAAGGTTTGTTGGCCTGTTAGGACAGACCACTTTGCTGCTATGCTCTGACAGGACTTCTAATATGGCAGCTGAGCACAAATACATGCAATAAAAGAAGGGCTGCGGACAAGGTTATTGACACCTGTCTTTCCAGTCCCTTTGTCCTTGTCTCCTCTTTCCCTTGGCTTAGGGCAGGAGTCCCCAACAGTTTTGAGCCTGTGGGCACCACTGAAATTTTGACACCAGATGGTGAGTGCAACCGCAAAATGGCACAAGGGGTGGAGCCAGCCATCAAATGGCTGCCACAGGAGGCAAAGTCACACAGACAGAGGAAGCCCAAGTGCTAGGGAGAAGAGGGGTGATTTTAAAAATGCGCTGGAACAAAAGAGTGAGAGAGAATAAAACTGATGCTGTTGTGGCAGCTGCCGCTGAAACAAAGCTCTTCTAATTCACCCAACACATCAGATCTCCAGTGGCCAATTAGAAGTCCTGCCAACCCCACCCATTTTCTCAAAACATTTGGAGGGCACCATGTTGGAGACGGCTTCTTTAGGGACTCTACTTGCCTCCCTCCTCTGAGGTTACCTTCCATTCAGCCTCCTTTAGGCTGGTTCCACTTTCTCTGATCATCTCCCTAGCTTCCTCCTCCTCTTGCCTGCCAAACTCTACCATCACTGTCATCTGAGCATCTGTCCTCTCTTCCCTCATTTGATCTGGCCCCTCCACCTTGTCTTTCCTTCTCTCCTGTTAGCTCTCCTTTCTTTCTTCTAGGCCCAGTTGACATTGTGCGGATGTTCTACAAGGTTGACGGTGAGCACCAGAGTCTCAGGCTGTGATCACACACACTAAACAAACACTTCAATCCACGTTCAGTGCACTTCCCAACTGGATTTTGCCAGTTCACAGAGTAAAATCCAGTTGGAAAGTGTATTGAAAGTGGGTTGAAAGTGCATTATTTAGTGTGTGTGATCACAGCCTTAGATAGCTGTGTGCCAGGGAGGTGCGATGGGACCAGCATGTAGAGCCCCTATCAGTGGGCCAAGTGCTTCCCTAATGGATACAGCCAGAGCATCCCAAGGTTTGGCAGTGTTTGGCTAGGACAGGGTGGCTCCTTTCACAATGGGTACTTTTCACTGAATCTCATAATGACTAGGAAATCTTCCGCACAAAGGAGCTGGGGGCCTCCTTCATTCTGCCCTCAGTTCATCCTAAACCTTCTTGGGATAGTGTCGAGATGATTGAGTTCTCAACGGAGTGGGATGTGGCAAGAACAAGGGTTTCCTGCCTACTCTTGGTTGAAATGCTGTCATTGTAAAGGTCCAGGGTAGGCACCCTATGTGGGAGCTAGGAAAGGAGTCATCTTGGGGAATGTCAGAGTTACCCAAAGATGGCATGGGGCACGTGTAACTTTTTAAATTGCCTTTCAAGTTGCCGGCCAACTTCTGGTGACCCCATAGGTTTTCAAGGTGAGAGGCACTCAGAGGTGGTTTGCCACTGGCATCTTCCACACAGCTCCCCCAGTCTTCCTTGATTATCTCCCATCCAAGTATTGACCAGAGCTTCCTTGGCTTACTAAAATCTTAAAAAGGAATGAATAATCCTGTGAGCCAGCTTGGAATGTCAAAAAAGAGGCACAGGGAAGGGAGACGTTAACCTTTAGGCTTATAATTGGATGTGTTCTAGCCTTTCCCTACTGTTCCACTGATAACAATTATTTATTTAGATATTTAACACATATTTTTAATATCTGAATATATATAGTATCAATATTTTAGTACACCACTTTTCCTTTTGGCTCAGGCTTGAGCTGTTGGAGGTAGAGCAACCTAAGCTGGAGAAAGGCTGCTTAGAAGATGCTTAGACCTACCCACTGCTAGCTCAAAGCTCCTTGTTTAACTCTAGCTATGCTTTCACGAGATGGGGAAGATGTGGTTGGGAAATTCCTGGCAACCTGGGGGTGGAAACTAGACAAGGTAGGGTTTGGGAAGGGGAGGGAGCTCTGTGGGGTATAATGCCATAAAGTCCATCCCCAAAGCATCCTTTTTTGTCTGGTGTGTGCGTATGTGTGTGTGTGTGTGAACTGGGTTTGATTTCCCACTCCTCCACTTGCAGCTGCTGGAACGGCCTTGAGTCAGCCATAGCTCTCGCAGAGCTGTCTAATTGAAAGGGCAGCTTCTGGGAGAGCTCTCTCAGCCCCACCTACCTCACTGGGTGTCTGTAGTGGGGGAGGAAGGTAAAGGGGATTGTAAGCCGCTCTGAGACTCCGAGGTTGTGATCACACACACTAAATAATGCACTTTCAATCCACTTTCAATGCACTCTCTAACTGGATTTTACTGTGTGAACTGGCAGAATCCAGTTGGAAAGTGCATTGAAGTGGATTGGAAAGTGCATTATTTAGTGTGTGTGATCGCAGCTTGAGATTCAGATATCATCATCATCATCGTCGTCGTCGTCGTCTTCTAGAGATCAGTTGTAATACCAGGAGACCTCCAACTTCTACTGTCAACCCTAGATTTACATTGAGGAAATGGAACAGACACAAAAACTCCATTTCCCAGAAACCCCAGGACTAAAAGTGCTGCTGTACCACTGTTTTAAGCACCAAGGTAGGTGATGCGCCCCCATCACTGCATCCAGGGCTCCAAAAGCACGAAGATGAACGGGAGTGCAGGACAGACTTCGCGAGGAGTCAAGCTCTGCATTCCAAATGAAGGAATTATGAACTTTGGCAACGTCGCTCGATTTCGTATTCTAAGGAAGCAAAGTCTGCGATGCTCTGTAAGATTTTATTCACTACTTCATTTCCATGTGCTTCGGCATCACATTTAATAAAAGGATATTAAATCGCATTGTAAGCCTCCCCATAAAATACTTTCCATGTGTGCCAAATCCTTCTCAATCTTCAGTGGACTTAAAGTTGAACGTCTATCAGGGAGATTTGTAGCAGCGCCTGGCAGTTAATGATGGAAAACCCATGTTTTCTTGATTTTTATAGATGTTTCCTATTGTAATGCAAAGATTCCCACCCGCCCCCAAAGCCTGGATACATTTTTTTTATTAAAGTCATAACATGGAAACGTCTCACATAGGCGGTATGCAAATATTGTCATAAAGTGTCTATGCGGGTGCCTGACTGAGAGATAAAGCATGAGGGGTTTTTACTGTCTTTCTTCTTCTTTTCCCAGTGGCTCATTAACATAAAGACTATCCTGAGACCAGATTACCTCAGGATGAGCACTCTGTGAAAAGCAGGTTCGTTTTCTTGGTGGAACAAAGTCTGAGCCCGGTGGCACCTTTAACACACACACAAAAAAGTTTTATTCAATTGAAAACATTTTATTCAATTGAAAAAAAACAAAACAAAAAACTTTATTTATTTTATTTATTTTTATTTATTTAAGATCTATATCCCGCCCTTCCCACAAGTGGCTCAGGGCGGCTCCCAACAATTAGTCAAACATAAGATTAGACAATATTTAAATATGTAAAGAGTTACACATTTAAAACAATTAAAACCTTAAAAGCCAGTGAGGCCCAGGGATAGTGAGAAGATTTTGAGTTCCCGACCTCAGTACTCTCTGGGGAACATGTGGGGAGAGACGGTCCTTCAGGTAGGCAGGTCCCAGGCCATATAGGGCTTTAAAGGTAATAACGAGCACCTTGTACCGAACTCGGTATATCACTGGAAGGTGCCACTGGTCTCAAGCTTTGTTCTGATGCTTCAGACCAATACAGCTAGAAGAACAAGAAGAAGCCTGCAGATTTATACCCCGCCCTTCTCTCTGAATCAGAGACTCAGAGCAGCTTACAATCTCCTATATCTTCTCCCCTCACAACAGACACCCTGTGAAGTGGGGGCAGATTTATACCCTGCCCTTCTCTCTGAATCAGAGACTCAGAGCAGCTTACAATCTCCTATATCTTCTCCCCCACCCCACAACAGACACCCTGTGAGGTGGGTGGGGGTGAGAAGGCTCTCACAGCAGCTGCCCTTTCAAGGACAACTCCTGCAATAGTTATGGCTGACCCAAGGCCATTCCAGCAGCTGCAAGTGGATGAGTGGGGAATCAAACCTGGTTCTCCCAGATAAGAGTCCGCACACTTAACCACTACACCAGACTTAACCACTATACCCCTGTGCAAGCACCAAGTCATTACTGATCCATAGGGTGACATCACATCATGACATTTTCTTGGCAAACTTTTGTTATGGAATGGTTTGCCATTGCCTTCCCCAGTCATCTACACTTTCCCCCCAGCAAGCTGGGGACTCATTTTACTGACCTTGGAAGGATGGAAGGCTGAGTCAATCTTAAACCAGCTACCTGAACCTATCTTCTGCCGGGATCGAAATCAGGTCATGAGCAGACCTTGGACCGCAGTACTGCAGCTTACCACTCTATGCCATGGGGCTCCTCCAACACAGTTACCTATCTGTTTTCTGGGTGGTTAGAGATGATCACACCCAATCCTGGTTGGCCCAGGCAAGTCCAGTCTCATTTGATCTGGGAAGCTAAGCAGGGTTGGCCTTGGTTTATGCTTGGATGGAAGACCACTACGGAAGTCCAGTGTTACTACTCAGAGGCAAGCAATGGCAAACCACCTCTGTTCATCTCATGTCTTGAAAACCTTACAAGGCCTCCATAAGTCAACTGTGAGTTGGTGATACTTTCTGCCACCACCAAAGATGATCATGTCATCCTGCATCTGCACCTGATCTGTTGTAAAATTGTCCTTTATTTTTGAAAATACTTGCAGCTTTCCTTTCCCACCAACCATGGTGTTTCACTTTCTCTGGACTGTTGACCAAGCAACCATGCAGGTGTGTTGATTATCTGCATCAATGGTCTATGTCCTAATAGGAAACCGAAGGATTTTACCCCATACTGGGTGGGTGAGTGTATTATACTAACTTCCCTCCTCCGACAGCTGATACCTCCTTCATCATGTTCCTGGGGTCTTCTCTCCTTTAGAAGCATTTCAGGGGGCAGCAGAAGAGGAAAGACAAGAAAAACATGCAACTCTGATAAAAATCCTTTCACTACATCTTCAACGTTTTGAACTTTTTAAAATCCCCACCACACCTTTAACCTCTGTTAAAAATATTCCCAGATCATTTAAAATGTTTTATTTATTTAATGTTAGGGTTGGAAGTGACCACCAGGATCATCTAGTATAACAACCCCCTATCAAATTTGATAGCAACTTAGAGACTAACGAGTTCAAATCCAATAGCAACTTAGAGACCAACGAGTTCAAATCCGATAGCAACTTAGAGATCAACCAGTTCATCTTTGTGGCTTCTGTGCCTGCTCAAAAGACCACTTGATGAACAAAAGTTACATGTAAGTGCAGCCATGTTATATTTGACAAGGAGAGCTTCAACACTCAAAAACTTATACCCTGAAAATCTGAATGATCTCTAAGGTGCCACTGAACATGAAAATAGGAGAATAGGTAAGCCATCAGTAACAGGACGATGTTCTTTATAACCTTTGTATCCCAGCATCCTTACTGCTTTTGAAAGAAAGAGAAATGAAAGAATATGGGAAAGTACCCATCTCTTCTTTTTCATTAATATGGGCAGGAAAAGCTGTATATTGGTGATGGGTTTTGGTCTCAATACTCCACAGCTCACAGTGCCCCAAAAGTGCCCAGAAATCAAACTGATATCTATCAACACTTTTACCATTTTATAGTTTGAAGTGTTCGTTTTAGGACTTTCGCTGCCATAAGCTGCACTGAGCTCAGAGAGAGGTGGGATACAACTGTTTTAAATAAATACAATATCTGTAGAAAGCTGTGAAGTTTGTGGCCCAGCTTAATTGTCAAAGGATTGACAACTGCCGGGAACCTGAGTTTCCACCCTCCCCCCCCCCCCAACAGAAATCCATTTAGAACTGTCAGCCAACCTTTCAGTTGCTGGCTTTTTTTGATAGATTACAGGAAAGTTTTTTATTCCTTTTCTTTAAGTACTTCCCCCATTTGTAATTTCAAATGGCACGCAAGCTTCTCTGAGCCTTGGGTATAGCACGTGAAATAAATAACCGTTCTCGGCAATCGACGCTTTCCGGCTTAGCCTCTGTTTGTCGCCCATGACCTTGAGTTTTGAATCGGAACAAAGTGGATATTTTGGTTGACAACAGCATATTCCGAATGATTTGTCTCTCATTAAAGTCGCCAGACGTCCATGACCGGGGATGCCGGTAAGTGAGCTAAAACAGCAATATTCTAAACAGTAAGAGCCGCAAACCTGGAAGACAAATCATTAAATAAAACCGTTCAAATGAGATTCATTTTCTGGCTGTTTGAGTTTTCTTCTGCGGCGGCGAGAGGACAGTGTGTTGCTGGTGTCTTGATTGGTGAGCAAAAAGAACAAGGAGAAACAAAACAAGACATGATTGAAGAAATCTGTAGTTAAAAATCTCTCTCTTTTTTAAAACTTATTGCTGGGGTGTCAGACATGTGGCCCAGGGGCCAAATAAGGCCTTCGGGGGGCGGGGGCTCCTATCAGGCCCCCAACAATTGGCTGTCATCTTCCTCCTCCTTCCTCTCTCTTGCTTCCTTCTGCATCACAGCTTGTTTAGCCAGGTTTCCTCAATCACACAAGAGCTGCAGAGCAAAGCTTTTACTTTCTCAATTGGCTGAGGCTCCTCCCTTTTCTTGGAGAGCTGGTTTGGTGTAGTGGTTAAGTGTGCGGACTCTTATCTGGGAGAACTGGGTTTGATTCCCCACTCCTCCGCTTGCATCTACTAGCATGGCCTTGGGTCAGCCATAGCTCTGGCAGAGGTTGTCCTTGAAAGGGCAGCTGCTGTGAGAGCCCTCTCCAGCCCCACCCACCTCACAGGGTGACTGTTGTGGGGGAGGAAGGTAAAGGAGATTGTGAGCCGCTCTGAGACTCTTCGGAGTGGAGGGCGGGATACAAATCCAATATCTTCTTCTTCTTCCCTTGGGGAGAAAGGGTGGAGGGAGAGGTTGCTTTGCCAGCGCTCTCAATCACACAGCAGAGCTACTGAGACAAGCCTCTCTTCCTTCTTTTGGCTGAGGCTCCTCCCCCTCCTGGTCCTTTGGGGAAGGTAGGAAAGAGGCCAAGCTTCATTTGCCCAGTTCTCTGGATCTCCTGGGAGAGATACAAAGAAAGCACCTTTAAAGACTGAGTCCTAAAATTTTAAGCACGTTTTATTTTAAAGTTTTCTTTAAAAAAAAAAAAATCTTTAATTGTGTTTGTCTGTGTCCTTTATAAAGTTGATATAGCTGCTGCCGAATCTTAAATAGATACACATCTATTTTGGCCTGGCCCAATATGACACAGTCCAACAAAGCCTCATCTATATCGGATCCAGCCCTCATAACAAATGAGTTCGACATCCCTGGTTAATTGGATACAGAAAGGGCTTTTTTGTATCAGGAACTCCTTTGCATATTAGGCCACACACCCCTGTGTAGCCAACCCTTCTGAAGTTTACAGTAGACCCTGGACTAAGAGCCCTTTAAGCTCTTGGAGGATTGGCTACATCAGGGGTGTATGGTCTAATATGCAAAGGAGTTCCTGATACAAAAAAAAACCCTGCAGAAAGGTATGTATGTGGAGGGAGAGAGGAGGAAGAAAATTTGACCCAAATACTTACGTGTAAAGTAGTGTCTCGGCCACAAAACTGTAATACCTCTTGTGAGCTCCACAAAGAGAAAATAAGCGCCAGTTCTATCTTGAAGCAGCTAAGGTGTGAGAAGGAAGCATCACATTCCATCTCCACTGGTGACTTCTTAGTTTTCAAAGCAACTGCATGGGGGTTTTTTAGTGGCCTTTAAAAAAAGACAATAAAGACAGTCTTGGTCAGATCTCTTGTGTTTTGTACAAAGTTTCTTAACTTCTAATTGGTTCTTTCTGGCACCTGCTCAAACAACTGCCTCTTTTTGTTTTGCTTTCACTGCCGCCCTCCATTTTGTTCTATAGTTTTGTACTTTGAAACAGCTAAACCTGTCATGCATCCATTCCCTTCTGTTAAATACTTTCATTCCAGCCTTTTTGTCCAGGACATATTCCCGAGAGGCAAGCCAGTGTTCTTTTCAAAATATTGCTTTCTTGTTGAACAAAGCAGGAGTCAAGTTGCACCTTTAAGACCAACCAAGTTTTATTGAGAACGTCAGCTTTCGTGGGCTCTCTAAGCACACTTCATCAGGCGAGGGGATCAGGTATTGTGGGCTGAAATACAAGCAGTTTGTTGATTAAGTATGCAGACTGATCACATGGTAAACCAGTGTGGTCTGGGTAGCCATAAAAGGTAATAAAGTCCTCTGCCAATTGGTGTTTCTGTAAATCTGGGTGAATCACAAAAGGACGTGTATTTCCTAGTTGTAGTCCACCTAATCTTTGCTTTTTCCTTGTGTTTCCTTCCTTGTCATCCTGGATTCGTTTTGAGTTATTTGTATATACCTAACAGCATAAGAACAAAAGAGAAGCTATGTTGGATCGGGCCAATGGCCCATCCAGTCCAACAATCTGTGTCACACAGTGGCAAACAAAACAAAACAAAACAGGTGCCATCAGGAGGTCCATCAGTGGGGCCAGGACACTAGAATTCCTCCCACTGTTGCCTCTCCCAAGCACCAAGAATACTGAGCATCTCTTGCCCCAGACAGAGAGTTCCAACAATATGCTGTGGCTAATAGCCACTGATGGACCTCTGCTTATCCAGTCCCCTCTTGAAGGTGGCTATGCCTGCAGCTGCCACCACCTCCTGTGGCAGTGAATTCCATGTGTTAATCACCCTTTGGGTGAAGAAGGACTTCCTTTTATCCATTCTAACCCGATGTAGTGATATGACCCAGCAGGCCATCGCCAAGCAAACCACTATTGCCTTCCCTGCTGCAGGTCAGTAAATAATGGCATGGTTGCTAGAACCCCACCTTTGTTCATATATATCCTTGCCACCAATGCCTTCACCATGGAGGAGAGATCTATCAGTGGTTGCTGGCCATGGTGATTAATGGGAACCTCCACATTCAGAGGCAGTCAACTTCTGAATCCCAGAGCCAGGAGGCAACATCAGGGGAAAGCCCCTATGCCCTGTAGTTGGCCTTCTTGTTGGCCACTGTTTGAGACAGGATACTGGACTAGATGAACCACTGGTCTGGTCCAGCGAGGCTCTTCTGATGTTCTTATGTGGTGCACGGGGCATGAGCAGTCCTGGTGGCCATGGCCATGCCATTCCTTGCTGCACTCCCCCCCAACACCACCGGGGAACGAGCGTGCAAGCACTATGGGCAACTGTGAGCAGCTGTGATTGCAGATGGGCTTGCAAGTGGGCAGAGGAAGGATGTATAGGCAGGTGGAGGCACGGGGTGTGTGTGGACAAGAAGGAGGGCTTTGTAGTGAGCATAGGCAGGGGTGGAATTCAAGCAGGAGCTCCTTTGCATATTAGGCCATACCTCCTTTATGTAGCCAATCCTCCAAGAGCTTACAAAGCTCTTTTTCGGAAGCTCTTGGAGGATTGGCTACCTCAGGGGTGTTTGGCCTAATATGCAAAGGAGCTCCTGCTAGAATTCCACCCCTAAGCATAGGAGTTGGGTTCTGGGCACTCTCATTCCAGGGCCCCTCCAAACCTGAAACAGTCCCTAGTTCAAGTTTCTCTGGATACGGTACTGTTTCTTGCCTAGCCTAGCGAAGGGGTACTGCATCATTCCTGAAGGCTCTGGCGGCCTCCTGACGACTTCTGTGTTTTCTTTTTTTTGGCCTTTTCCATCCTCACCACATCCTGGAATGCAGAGATACATCCAGAGAAGACGAGCAATGCTATGTTTTGTGTAAACAGATGAAGACCCGAAGAAGCACAAGGGCTACAAAACTGAGCTTGCGCCAATACGCTATTCAGATAGTGCAAAGTACTGAGCCAGTTTGGTGTAGTGGTTAAGTGTGCGGACTCTTATCTGGGAGAACCGGGTTTGATTCCGCACTCCTTCACTTGCAGCTGCTGGAATGGCCTTGGGTCAGCCATAGCTCTGGCAGAAGTTGTCCTTGAAAGGGCAGCTGCTGTGAGAGCCCTCTCCAACCCCACCCACCTCACAGGGTGTCTGTTGTGGGGGAGGAAGGTAAAGGAGATTGTGAGCCGCTCTGAGACTCTTCGGAGTGGAGGGCGGGGTATAAATCCAGTATCTTCTTCTACCTCACAGGGTGTCTGTTGTGGGGGAGGAAGGTAAAGGAGATTGTGAGCCGCTTTGAGACTCTTCGGAGTGGAGGGTGGGGTATAAATCCAATATCTTCTTCATTTGGAGCTCAACCCAGAACATGCTTTATTGCTGCTACATACTAAAAGACAACATGGCGGGGCTGAGACCTTGCTCATATACATGCATTAGAAACACACACAGATTCCCATACCAAATCGTGGCAGTCGAGTTTCGCACCAAGGCCGCTCACTGGTTGATGCTCTGAGTTCAAATCTATCAGCGTTACCCGTGGTTGCCCGGATGTCCGCAAAGCTGTAAATTCAGTACATAACAGATAGCATTGGTGGAAAAAAAAGGGGGGGGCAGCTGCTTGCAGTTGTCCGCATGCCTCCTTTCTCTTGCCCGTGTGGCTGAAACAGTAGGCTTCCCAATCCCCAGGTCCCAGAGGGGGATCCCCCAGTTTTACAGGCTTCCCCCCTCCCCCAGCCAGCTGGCCGGCGGGGGAAGCCCCACCCCCACAGCCATCATGCACCTCCATGAACAATTTCCATAGGGAATGATGGGGAATTGATCCGTGGGTATCGGGGGCTCTGGGGGAGCTGTTTTTTGAGATAGAGGCACCAAATTTTCAGTATAGCATCTAGTGCCTCTCCCCAAAATACCTCCCAAGTTTCAAAAAGATTGGACCAGGACCAGGGGGTCCAATTCTATGAGCCCCAAAATAAAGTGCCCCTATCATTATTCATTTTTTCCTATGGAAGGAAGGCATGTAAAAGGTGTTCAGTCCCTTGAAATGTGATGGCCAGAACTCCCTTGGAGTTCAGTTGTGCTTGTCACAACCTTGCTCCTGGCTCCACCCCCAAAGTCTCCTGGCTCCACCCCCAAAGTCCCCAGATATTTCTCGAATTGGAGTTGGCAACCCTATGAAACAGTGAGCAGCCAAACACAGTTGCCTGATCTATCCCAGTATGCAGCAGCTGCTCGCCTGCTTCCTTGCGCAGTTAGCAGTGCTTTGAATGTTTGAACCTGAATCTTTGGCCATGTGCAGCCAGCCGTGTAAACATTTATGATGAGACGCTGGAGGTGAACTGTGATTTGAGGCGGATACAATCTATGCTGTTCCGTGCATTTGCCTTTCAGAAGGGGGAAGATCCTTGAGATAGGATAAAATTAGACTATCGCTTTCTGGAAATGGAGAGTTGTACTTGGGGAGCGCTACCAGCCCCATACTTTTCTCAGCCCTTGATGAGATAATTATGCTGATACTGAGTCTCTATTTCATAGACAAATCTAGTAGTCTAGGAGGGGGAAGCTTATCTGGTTTCCCAAAATTACAGCTCCTTAATTAATGTTGGGGGATCCTCATCTCTGAACTTCTGTCCATCACCTTTTTCAATTTCCTGCTTACTTCAAGGAGCTCAGCATGGTTTGAGAGCCAGTTTGGTGCAGTGGTTAAGCGCACAGACTCTTATCTGGGAGAACCGGGTTTGATTCCCCACTCCTCCACTTGAACCTGCTGGAATGGCCTTGGATCAGTCATAGCTCTCGCAGGAGTTGTCCTTGAAAGAGCCAGTTTGGTGCAGTGGTTAAGTGCATGGACTCATATCTGGGAGAACCAGGTTTGATTTCACACTCCTCCACTTGCACCTGCTGGAATGGCCTTGGGTCAGCCATAGCTTTCACATGAGTTGTCCTTGAAAGGGCAGCTATTGTAAAAGCTCTCTCAGACTCACCTACCTCACAGGGTGTTTGTTGTGGGGGGGGGAAGGTAAAGGGGATTGTGAGCTGCTCTGAGACTCTGAGATTCAGCGTGTAGGGTGGAATATAAATCCAATATCTTCATCATCTTCTTCTTCTTTTCTTCTTCTTCTGTTCTCCCCTCATCAGTTTTGCCCTCTTAGCAAACCTCTCAGATTGGTTAGGCTAAGAGAAAAGGCCTAGCCCAGAACTGCTGAACATGACTGATTCTCTCAGGGTGTAGTGGGGAGGGGAGTCAGTTTGGTGTAGTGGTTAAGAGCATGGACTCTAATCTAGGAGAACAGGGCTTGATTCTCCGCTCCTTCCCATGCAGCTGCTGGGTGACCCTGGGCCAGCCATATTTCTATCAGAGCTGTTCTCTCAAGAGCTGGAAGAGCTCACTCAGCCCCACCTACCTCACAGGGTGTATGTTGTGTAGGCAGAGCTTTTTTTTGGTAGAAAAAGTTCACTAGGAACTCATTTGAATATTAGACCACATGCCCTGACATCACCATTGTTTTATACACCGGGGGGGTGTAGAAAACCCCCAGCAGGAACTCATTTGCATATTAGGCCATACACCCTGTCGCCAAGCCAGTGTAAACTGTGTTCCTGTATGTTCCTGCTAAAAAATTCAAAATAAAAATAATAGCTCTCTGGTTGTGGGGAGAGGAAGGGAAGGAGATTGTAAATAACCCTGAGTAAAGTGTAGGAATAACTTTAGTATAGTCAAAGCAATGGTATTCCCAGTAGTAATGTATGGCTGTGAGAGCTGGACCATAAGGAAGGCCAGGCACAGAAGAATAGATGCTTTTGAGATGTGGTGCTGGAGAAGACTCTTGAGAGTCCCTTGGACTGCAAGAAGATCAAATCAGTCAGTCCTAAGGGAAATCAACCCAGACTGTTCCTTGGAAGGTCAGATGCTGAAGCTGAAGCTGAAATACTTTGGCCAAGTATTTGGAGAAGATCCTGATGCTAGGAAAGACAGAAGGCAAAAGAAGAAGGGGACGGCAAAAGATGAGATGGCTGGACAGCGTTACTGATGTAACAAACACGAATTTGAGCAAACTTCAGAGGATGGTGGAAGACAGGAGGGCCTGGTGTGACTTTGTCCATGGGGTTGCAAAGAGTCGGACTTGACTGTGCGACTGAACAACAACAAATAAATTTAATCTCCTCTTCCTCTTATCTAGCACTAACCCCTACGCCACAGAAACACTCTATTGTGTTTGTTGAATGTTCCGGCTTGTGAGGCCTTGGATGATTTTATGTCTACCCTTGACTACATTTATATAATGACCCAGTGATTTGGGGCCCCCAAACTTTTTGTGCCTGTGGAACCCTTTGCTCTTCTGACAGAGTGGGGTGCACAAAATGGCTTCCACAAAATGGCTGCTGCAGGAGGTGGAGCCAGCGCCCCAAAGGCTCTTCCAGCTCACCTTTGGTCACACCACAAAGAGCCTAGCGCTGTGGGAGCAGCTCTTGATGAAGGGACATTTAAAAAATAAATAAATTCTGCAAAGCCAATCAAATCGCTAGTGGCCAACCAGAAAGCCCCACTGGTCCTTTCCCAGTTCCTAGAAAATATGTGGTGGATACCAGAGAAAGTGTTAGCAGGTGTGATGGCACCTGTGGGCACCACAACGGGGACCCTCAACCCAGATCAGCCAGGCTGACCTGATTTCATCAGATCTTGGGTGCTAAGGGTGACCAAGGTGGTGAGGGGTCTGGAGACCAAGTGCTATGAAGAAAGGTTGAAGGAGCTGGGCATGTTTAGCCTGGAGAGGAGGCGGCTGAGAGGTGATATGATCACCATCTTCAAGTACTTGAAGGGCTGTCATATTGAGGATGGTGCTGAAATGGTTTTTGTTGCCTCAGAAGGTAGGACCAGAACTAACGGGTTGAAATTAATCAGAAGAGTTTCCGGCTCAACATTAGGAAGAACTTCCTGACCATTAGAGCGGTTCCTCAGTGGAACAGGCTTCCTCGGGAGGTGGTGGGCTCTCCTTCCTTGGAGGTTTTTAAGCAGGGGCTAGATAGCACCGCGCCGCAGAGTGGTAAAGCTGCTGTACTGCAGTCCGAACTCTCTGCTCACGACTTGAGTTTGAGCCCAGCAGAAGCTGGGTTCAGGTAGCCCGGCTCAAGGTTGACTCAGCCTTCCATCCTTCCGAGGTCGGTAAAATGAGTCCCCAGCTTGCTGGGGGGGAAGTGTAGATGACTGGGGAAGGCAACGGCAAACCACTCCATAAAAAGTCTGCTGTGAAAACATCATGATGCGATGTCACCCTAGAGTTGGAAACAACTGGTGCTTGCCCAGGGGCTACCTTTACCTTGTTTTTAGAGGGCCATCTGACAGCAATGCTGATCCTGTAAACTTAGGGGGAGGTATTTGTGAATTTCCTGCATATTTCAGGGGGTTGAATTAGATGGCCCTGGGGGTCCCTTCTAACTCTATGATTCTAAGTAGAGTCAGTTGTGGTGAGTACTTGGATGGGAGACCACCAAGGAAGTCCAGGGTTGCTACATAGAGGCAGCAAGTTGGCTGCCACCTGGCAACACTTTTCAACACCACAAAGTGCATTGTAGTGGCCAATCACAGTGCAGCATTGAAGTAATTTATTAAAGGTAATAAAGGTAAAGGTAGTCCCCTGTGCAAGCACCAGTCGTTTTCGACTCTGGGGTGATGTTGCTTTCACAACATTTTCATGGCAGCCTTTTTTTGCAGCGGGTGCTTTGCCATTGCCTTCCCCAGTCATCTACGCTTTCCCCCCAGCAAGCTGGGGACTCATTTTAGTGGTCTCGGAAGGATGGAAGGCTGAGTCAACCTGGAGCCAGCTACCTGAAACCAGCTTCCGCTGGGATCGAACTCAGGTTGTGAGCAGAGGGCTCCGACTGCAGTACTGCAGCTTTACCGCTCTGCGCCACGGGGCTCTTCATAATTTGCAAATTTATTGTAATTTATTGCAAATGGCCAAGGCCACCATGGTCTTAGGCAAAATTGGAGCATGCATAAAATGGAGAGGCTGATAGGAAACAACAATAAAACAAGTTAGACAAAACAGAACAACAGACCCACAAATCAACTTCCAGCAAGCTGGACCTTGGGCAGAACTCTAGCTCAGATTTTCACCGCAGGCAAAGCATACAGCGAAACCGTGCGATTGATGTGCCGGTCTACATGGGCTGGAAGGCAAGTAGTTTTCTCTGCCACCAAAGACAGATCACGGCTAGCTAAGGTAGCCGCAAGGAAGTTGCATCTAGGCTCCAATGAAGAGGGGAGAACAAAATGTAGTGGGTAGAGTCCTCCGATTCTCAGGCTGCAGAGAGACACTGGTGCTGCGCAGTAGGCTTTTGAGTTCAGCGACCCGTTAACATGGCTGATGGCATCGTTTTTGCTGTACTCTCTAACTGCAATGGGAATGTTGGGGGAGTATACACGGCACTGCTTTTGCCCACTTGCTTTCTCGGCAGGGAGGGCGGGATATAAATAAAATGTATTATTATTATTATTATTATTATTATTATTATTATTATTATTATTATTATTATTATTATTATTATTATTATTATTATTATTATTATTATTTTGTTTGTAACACATGAAGTATTCAGTCTACACTTTGAGGAGGCTCACATCTGGGATTCAAGGACAGGCTCTCAGCTTGCAGAGACTGTCTTGGCACCTGGCTGCATGTATTGAGGGGAGGGCTGGGTGAGAAACTGCTTTGCATGGGCTTTTTGCTCTGACTTTTGGTGGGCTTTTAATGGCCCGGGTAGAGAGTATGATCAGGGGTGTCAAACTCATTTGTTATGAGGGTTGGATCTGACATAAATGAGACCTTGTCGAGCCAGGCCATGTACGTGCTTATTTAAGATTAGGTAGCAGAGAGATAAACTTTATAAAGGAAACAAACACAATTACATATATCTTTTAAAAGTTTAAAACATTAGCACTCATTGGCCTTTAAGCTGCTTTCTTTGTATCTCTCCCATGGGATCCAGGGAACTAGGCAAAGGAAGCTCTGTCTCTTTCCTTCCTTCCCCAGGGGAACAGAAGGGGGAGGAGCCTCAGCCAATAGAGGGAAGAGAGGCTTGCTCAGTAGCTCTGCTGTGCAATTGAGAAAGCCTGGCAAAGCAAACTCTGCTTCCCCCCCCACACCTTCCCAAGAGAGGAGCCTCAGCCAATGGAGAAAAATAGAGGTTTTGCTCTGTAGCTCCTGTGCAATTGAGCAAGCCTTGAAAAGCAAGTAGTTATGCAGAAGGAAGCAAGAGAGAGAGAGAAAGAAGCAACTGACAGCCAGTTGCTCAAGGGCCTGAAAGGAGCCCTCTGAAGGCTTGATTCAGTCCCCAGGCCTAATGTTTGACAACCCTGGGGTATATAGATCTGGCTCACCCAGATACAGCCAGAACTGACCAAGAGAGCCATAGCTGTTGTCACGTGTCTATCAACAAACCCATTTCTGATCATCAGCAAGAGGCCTGCTTGTTGAGGACATCTCAGGAGCTCCCAGTTTCTAAACAAAGAGCAATGACTGCAATTCTGAGTATATGGAAGATGATATTAAAAATGCAGTGGCCCCACTGATAGATCTCCTGATGGCACCTTTTTTTTTGGCTACTGTGTGACACAGAGTGTTGGATTGGATGGGCCATTGGTCTGATCCATCACGGCTTCTCTTATGTTCTTATGAGTCTGGACCAAGGGGAGACCAAGTTCAGCCCGCAGCAGGGAACCGCTCCAGAGTCCTCCATAAAAAAAATGTAATTCTGGATAATCCCCAGATTCATAACTGTTCCATCATTCCAGCCCCAGATTTCAGCACCACAGAGAAACATTTCAAGATGGGATCAATCAAAAAGCCACTTTTTGTGCCGCAGACTTTTTTCAATGGCTCCAGTTGTTTTCACAAGGGACTTTGTGACAGCAGAATGACCCTTCCCAGGGGAGGGTTACCCACGGCCACTTAAAATAGCTACACTGCTCAATTAGAATGCAATGAACAAACCGCTGGAATTTACAAGGCTTCTTCTCAAAGACTATCAACCTAGTCTTGGTGTGGTCAGTACTTAAAGCCGTTATCTTTGCAGAAGTTGCTCAGCCTGTGTCATCCGCGTAAAACAGAACAGTAATTTTCTGTGGACCGAGAGGGTGTGGGGAAAGCGCTTGACCTGATCACATCTCAATGATATGTCAAGGTACAGATTGAAAAACAAAGGGGCCAGAACATATCCCTGTTTCACCCCCTCCCCCGAAGACCAGGATCTCTTCTTTCAAAGAATCGGAGCTGCCCGCTCTTATTTTGGCAGATAGATTACTGTGCAGTTTTCGTAACAATAACAGTAGGTGTTTATCGATGTCGGTTACATGCCAATTTTGTCCAGAGCCAATTTCTGTCAACCAGAAGCTAACGGGACTGTTAAATCTGCGCAAGCCGCATGCAGATGTTTAGTGGGTCCCTTGATACATTGGACAGCAAGATAATAAAGGATCAGACAGTGATTGATTGTACGTTGCCCATTTCTAAAGCCTGCTTGCTCTGGATGGATAACTTGGTCAGAAGCTTTCGAGTCCTCCAGTTTGCTCAGAAGGTATTCAACATAGATTTTGATGACTATATCCAAAAGGATTGTTGGTCAATAATTGCCAGGAACCTGTTCTTTCTTTCTTTCTTTCTTTCTTTCTTTCTTTCTTTCTTTCTTTCTTTCTTTCTTTCTTTCTTTCTTTCTTTCTTTCTTTCTTTCTTTCTTTCTTTCTTTCTTTCTTTCTTTCTTTCTTTCTTTCTTTCTTTGGTGTAGTGGTTAAGAGTGTGGACTCTTATCTGGGAGAACCGGGTTTGATTCCCCACTCCTCCACTTGCACCTGCTGGAATGGCCTTGGGTCAGCCATAGCTCTGGCAGAGGTTGTCCTTGAAAGGGCAGCTGCTGTGAGAGCCCTCTCCAGCCCCACCCACCTCACAGGGTGTCTGTTGTGGGGGAGGAAGCTAAAGGAGATTGTGAGCCACTCTGAGACTCTTCGGAGTGGAGGGCGGGATATAAATCCAATATCTTCTTTCTTTCTTTCTTTCTTTCTTTCTTTCTTTCTTTCTTTCTTTCTTTCTTTCTTTCTTTCTTTCTTTCTTTCTTTCTTTCTTTCTTTCTTTCTTTCTTTCTTTCTTTCTTTCTTTCTTCCTTCCTTCCTTCCTTCCTTCCATCCTTCCTACTACAGTAGGGGAAGACCCTAGTTGGATTATGTAATCTGGGTGAACAATTTGGCTGGGATTGGAGCCCATCAACTGGGGAAACAGTTGAATATGTTTTGGGGCAGGGCTTTTTTCCAGCAGGAATGCACAGGAATACAGTTCCAGCTGACTTGGCATCAGGGGGGTGGTCTAATATACAAATGAGTTCCTGCTGGGCTTTTTCTACAAAAATGCCCTGTGTGAAAAAATGGTAATGTCAGGGGTGTGGCCTAATATGCAAATGAGAAGAAGATGACGACATTGGATTTATATCCTGCCCTCCACTCCGAATCTCAGAGTCTCAGAGTGGCTCACAATCTTCTTTATCTTCCTCCCCCACAACAGACACCCTGTGAAGTGGGTGGGGCTGAGAGGGCTCTCCCAGCAGCTGCCCTTTCAAGGACAACCTCTGCCAGAGCTATGGCTGACCCAAGGCCATGCCAGCAGGTGCAAGTGGAGGAGTGGGGAATCATACCTTGTTCTCCCAGATAAGAGTCTGCACATTCAACCACTACACCAAATGAGGCCTTGCTGGGCTTTTTTATTTACCAAAAAAGCCGTGTTTGGGGGAATCATATTTCCCCCTGGGAGAGGAAAGAAATGAGGCCTTTTATCTCTGTTTCTAAAATCACCTCAGGAGGCCGGTGGGGCAAGATGGATAAATTGGAGAGATGGAACAGCCCAGACACCACGATACAAAAGCCCCCCAAAAATCTGGCTGTAATGGCAATGCAGCATTATGGTGATTTCATCCAGTACTGAAAGAACAGCTTGTCTGCAAGTATCGACTTAAATTTCATTCAAGGGAACAACGGAGACAGGGAAATCATCCCACTATTTTGCTGATGGAGTCTAAATGAGCCGGCCCTCAGCTTTGACACAATGTTCTTTTAAAAAGCCCTCCCATATTGCCTTTGGAATGAGCAACATGGACTTTCAAGTTGTGTGCAGCTGAGCTTTTTGACTGGAATCCCTTGGAGTCTGTCCCTCAGTGCACATAAAACCAGGAGGAACATCTGAAAGTGAACACAAAATGCTGGGTCAGCTGCCGTCATGAATTTGATTAAGTTTTTGCTGGAAACTACAGCAAGGGGAAGCAAGCAAATCAGCAATTTTCTGCAACTGTGTCATTTGGAGACATCCAGAGTTGGTTTCCTTGAATGATATCCAGCTGTGGCATGTCTGCAGAAATGGCAACCCACCAAGTTGAACATGTGCTGGCCTACTAGAAGATCAAAGTTGGAGGCCAGTAGCAGCTTTAAGAATATAAGCTTTCATGGGCTAAATGCACACTTCATCAGACAATGAAGTGTGCTTTTAGCCTACGAAAGCTTACATTCTAAATAAAACTTTGTTGCTCTTAAAAGTGCTACTGGTCTCCAACTTTGTTGTATTGCTGGAGAGCCAGTTTGGTGTAGTGGTTAAGTGTGCGGACTCTTATCTGGGAGAACCGGGTTTGATTCCCCACTCCTCCACTTGCACCTGCTAGCATGGCCTTGGGTCAGCCATAGCTCTGGCAGAGGTTGTCCTTGAAAGGGCAGCTGCTGTGAGAGCCCTCTCCAGCCCCACCCACCTCACAGGATATCTGTTGCGGGGAGGGGGGGGAAGGTAAAGGACATTGTGAGCCACTCTGAGACTCTTCGGAGTGGAGGGCGGGATATAAATCCAATATCTTCATCTATCTCACAGGATGCCTGTTGTGGGGGAGGAAGGGAAAGGAGATTGTGAGCCGCTCTGAGACTCTTCTGAGTGGAGGGCGGAATATAAATCCAATATCTTCATCTACCTCACAGGGTGTCTGTTGTGGGGGAGGAAGGGAAAGGAGATTGTGAGCTGCTCTGAGACTCTTCGGAGTGGAGGGCGGGATATAAATCCAATATCTTCATCTACCTCACAGGGTGTCTGTTGTGGGGGAGGAAGGGAAAGGAGATTGTGAGCCGCTCTGAGACTCTTCGGAGTGGAGGGCGGGATATAAATCCAATATCTTCATCTATCTCACAGGATGCCTGTTGTGGGGGAGGAAGGGAAAGGAGATTGTGAGCCGCTCTGAGACTCTTCTGAGTGGAGGGCGGAATATAAATCCAATATCTTCATCTACCTCACAGGGTGTCTGTTGTGGGGGAGGAAGGGAAAGGAGATTGTGAGCTGCTCTGAGACTCTTCGGAGTGGAGGGCGGGATATAAATCCAATATCTTCATCTACCTCACAGGGTGTCTGTTGTGGGGGAGGAAGGGAAAGGAGATTGTGAGCCGCTCTGAGACTCTTCGGAGTGGAGGGCGGGATATAAATCCAATATCTTCATCTACCTCACAGGGTGTCTGTTGTGGGGGAGGAAGGGAAAGGAGATTGTGAGCCGCTCTGAGACTCTTCGGAGTGGAGGGTGGGATATAAATCCAATATCTTCATCTACCTCACAGGGTGTCTGTTGTGGGGGGGGAAAGGGAAAGGAGATTGTGAGCTGCTCTGAGACTCTTCGGAGTGGAGGGCGGGATATAAATCCAATATCTTCATCTACCTCACAGGGTGTCTGTTGTGGGGGAGGAAGGGAAAGGAGATTGTGAGCCGCTCTGAGACACTTCGGAGTGGAGGGCGGGATAGAAATCCAATATCTTCTTCTTCATCATCTTCTTGTTTCAGATCAATACAGCTGCCCACCTGGATCTACTAGAAGATCAGTCAACCACTTATTTTTTTGGTGGTAGGCATGTGAGTTTGGATACGAACTAATTAAAGTAGGAGCGGAGACTGAGTCCTTATATCTTCGTTAAAACCTTCTGAATGGGATATAAGGCCTCAGGGACATGAGAACATAACAGAAGCCATATTGGATCAGGCCAGTTGCCCATCCAGTCCAACACTTTGTCACACAGCGGCCAAAAACACCAGGTGCCATCAGGAGGTCCACCAGTGGGGCCAGGACACTAGAAGCCCTTCCACTGCTGCCCCCCAAGCAACAAGAATAAAGAGCATCATGTATTTGTGGGCAGGTCCTTCTTGGGCACATGGTTTCTGACCCTGCTGTTGTCCACGTTCTTCTGTCTCAAGGTTGTCAACTTCCTGGTAGGGCCTGCAGATCTCCTGGAATTTGAACTGATCTCCAGACAACAGAGATCAGTTCCCCAGGAGAGAATGGTGGCTTTGGACAGTGGACTCTATGCCCTACTGAGGTCCAGGGGTTATTTTGTAGAAAAGGAGGTGCCAGAGCTCATTAGCGCAATTCATTTGCCTTGTAATCACTGGAAGGTATACTAAGTTACATCAGATCAGCATCTCCCTTAAAATGCTTCTTGAATTATAATCGTCATAATAAAGCCTTACTCCCATCATACTTTTTATATTACATTTTCCTGTGTGGCCACAGTGGCAGGATGAAGATTTCCATCTGTCTACTTTGTATGTTTGGGTTTATTTCCCCCTTTTTTGGATGGGGGGGGGGAATATTTGGAAGTTTGTCAAATCTTAAGAGTTCAGCCAAATTCTCACAGGGGGGTTGAACAATGGAGCCCAGAAGCAAGTATTTGTGGGGAGGGGTGTTTAGAAGGAAAGAGCAGAATAAAATTCAGAGGTTCTGGAGCTCTGCTCCTGTGAGCTGCTGCCCAAAATGAGGCCTGCTGAGGTCCCTCACCCCAAAATCTCCAGGAATTTCCCAATCAGGAGAAGCAACCTTAGCTCTCATTGCTGGCCTTATTTCCCTTTGTTAGGTGAAGTTGCTGAGGCCCAGGGGTCATTTTGTAGAAAAATAGGTGGTGGAGCTCATTAGCATATGGCACTCCCCATCAACCAAAAGCACCCCAACACAAGAAAGGAGAACCCCAGGCGAACGAGGCCTGCTTGGGCTGGCTAGAGATCCAGCCAGCCCAAGTAGGCTTTGCTCACCTGGGGCTCTCCTTGACCCCTCCCCCCCGAGTCATAAGGCCAACAAGCAACCCACACCCAAAATCACATAAGTGGAGAAAGGGTGGCATGGGCTTCTCCAGGGGTTAATGAAGGCTGCTGAGGGTGTGGCAAAGCCCCTGGTGGCTGGTTGGCTGGCTGGCTGCCCGCTCTCCTAATCCAGGGATTGATTATGCAGCTGCACCTACTGTTCAATGGACAAGGTAGGTAGGTGGGGAGGAGGAAGGGGAACCCTCAGAAAGGTTCAGGAGTTGTGCTCCCGTGAGCTCCTGCTGAATCTGCGGCCTGCTAGGGCCCAATATCTATATGAAGTACTCAGGAAAAAGACCTCAGTGTTTAGTACGCTTGACGAATGATTTTTGCTTGTATACCACTCTATTGTTATGGCTTTTTCCCCTCAGCACATTCATTTCCTCCCCCAGCCTCCCCCTAACCCTTTTCAGTTATTTTGTTTGGGTTTTTAGCAGAAATGCATTATTGGCTGATGTTGCCAAACCGGCCTCCTGTCCGATATGCAAACAGGAGATTTTGTGGCTCCAGGATTGCAGTAAAGCTTTGATCATAAAATACAAACTGCTATTCGGACACCACCTCTTCTTCCCCCGGAGATTTATCCAATCCGGGCCTTCGTAGGGCTGCCTCCCTCTTTTGCAACTTCTCTTTGCTGAGCCGATTTGCATGAGAATGCAGAGGAAACAGCAACGCATCAATCTGCCGGCTGACTTGCAAAGTGAGTGTGGTTTGGTATTAGTATTAATTAGCAGCCTGCTTCCTTAATTCCCTCTACAAAAACATTGGAATGCAAAATGAGGACGTGGCTGTTTGTTAATATTGCTGGCCAGGTGCCTGACCCGGAGACTCTCCTTTTCTCCGGCTGACAAATCCAAGTGATGGAGCAAAAGCTGCAAAATAATGAAAAATGGAATGCGGCTAAGCAGGTGTCCTCTGCACCGTATCCTGGATGCAGAGTGAGCTTTTATTGGACCACGTGCTCTGCTTACCGATTAGCCCAGACAGTGGCGGACTGGCCAGGGTGTCAGCTTGACCAATGCCACGTGGGCCCTGTAGGCCCCTGATGAAGTGGGCCCCCAACCATTAGACAATATGTTAAAAATGTTAATGCCGTTTTAGTAGCTGGAAAATGTAACAGAAGTCCCCATATTATTACTGTAATGCAGCTAAAATTTACATTGCATTTAGGGTTGCCAGCCTCCAGGTGGGTCCTGGGGATCTCCCTCTTTTACAACTAATCTCCATCTGGCAGAGATCAGCTCCCCTGGAGAAAATGAAATCTGAATTTACATTTAGTATCTACTGTATACTGCCAGTAATATGTACAATATATGTACACTGTAATTACACACACACATATATGTATGTATGTATGCATGTATACATGTATGTATCTGAGGAGATGGGAGGATAGAGAAGAGAGAGCACATTCTCTTTGAATGCAAACTTTATCAGAACATTCGCTCGACTTATATTGCTCCTATTTGTGACCAATTCCCAGGGAGAGATTTTAGCTTTTATTTAGATAACATTTTAGCCGATAGGAACCAGGAAATTACTACGAAGGCTGCAACGTTTGTTGTACAAGCCTTAAGACTCCGTAGACAACAAATAGATAAAAAACATTTAAATGTCTATGGGATATTTTAATTTATGCTTTATAACTAGAAATGGAAACTGAAATTTTTACGTATAATGTTTTGAACTGTGCCCGTGTTCAATTGTATACCTTGGTTTTGGTTTTTGTCTTTTTTAAAATGCCACTCGTTACCTATTTTCCTATTTTCTTTCTTTTTGGATGGGTCCCTGACCGTATTAAACTAAACAACATATATATATATATATATATATATATATATATATATATATATATATATATATATATATATATATATATATATATATATGTTGCTTAGTTTAATATGGTCAGAGACCATATTTATATATATATATATATAATAATTTTTAATTTATATCCCCCCCTCCCCACCGAAGCAGGCTCAGGGCGGCTCACATAACATAATATAACATAAATACAGCATTACAGTAGTAGATAATAAACAAACAAAATACTCCAATTTAAATTATTACATTAGTTATATATGACAAAAGTTTCAATTGTACCTTTTTTCCATTTATGTATTTTTTTGAAAATTTTATTGATTTCTTATACAAATTAAATGATAGCCTTATAGTTGTGGGTGGGTTGTCTCCTGGCAACCAATATTTTTAGACCCAGTGCGCCACTAAGCCCAGATACACTTGCAGAGCATAACCAGGGCTCTTTTTTTGAGCAGGAACACACAGGAATGCAGTTCTGAAAGTCTTGGGGTCAGAGGGTGTGACCTAACAGGGCTTTTTTGGGAGCAGGAACTCATTTGCATATTAGGCCACACCCACTTGATGTAGCCAATCCTCCTGGAGTTTACAGTAGGCCCTGTACTAGGAGCCATGTAAGCTCTTGGAGGATTGGCAACATCAGGGGTGTGTGGCCTATTATGCAAAGGAGTTCCTGCTACCAAAAAAGCCCTGGATACTACTGACCTCAAAGAACCAAAGATCTTGTTACAACGTGATATCATAGACCAGTATCAATAACCCAAGGATTTCTTTTTGTAGCAGGAACTCCTTTGCATATAAGGCCACACACACATGAAGTAGCCAATCCTCCTGGAGCTTACAGTAGTCCCCGTAAGAATAGTCCTGTAAGCTCTTGGAGGATTGGCTACATCAGAGGTGTGTGGCCTAATATGCAAAGGAGTTTGTGCTACAGAAAAAAGCCCTGGATATAATACTTCTTGCTACTTGTGAACAGGACAAGTTGATCCAGTAGGTAATAAAGCATATCTCTACTTCTGCCACGTTTCAAAATGTGTGCGAGTATTCATATTCAGTGACCTGAACTGGGAGAAAGTAATTTTAGATCATTTACATACTTGACTTGCACGGTTCAGACTCTACTGAAAAGCATTCCAGGCTGGTGGTGATGATACTGGATTTCAATCTCCCTCCCCCACCCCCCCCCCACCCCTAATTCTCTTGTATGTCATCAGATATAGGCTATGATAACACACGTTTTGTCTGTGCCTTTTTCTAACGCTGACTGTGACAACAAACTTTGATCTAAGGTTTGCTAAGATGGAAGTTCCTGTTAAAATAAACATCTATTTCGCTGAACTAATTCCAGTATGCCATAGTTTTTTTTTTAATTCACAGAAGTTATAAGCTTCTTAAAAATAAACGCTTTAAATCCAGTTTCTTTAGCAGAGATTAGCTGAACTCCTTGTGGGAATCACATTTAAAATATTTCCTTATGTGCTCAATTAATGATAAAAAGAGCTGTATCATGTTTTCCGCTAAGACTCCAAAGGGATTACTTAGGGAGTATTTGTTATGCTGAATGCATTCCTTGCCTGTCTAAAATTACTTTTATAATCACATTATCTCTTCATTTTAATCAACCGTTCTGATATAGGGGGGGGAAAAACAACCCACCCTTATACAGTTGCAGGAGGTAACCCCATACTCATTATATGCTATTACAGAATTCTCTAAATTTATATCTAGGTTCCAAAATCCCATCACTAAATCGATATATCCAATTCACATCATGGCCAAAGCTGTGGATACTTAAATCTGCAGATTGGTGTCATAAACAGACAAGACATCTTTTTATGGCCAGGGGAAAAAAACCAAAACAGGTTTACAGAAAAATCGGAGCAGGGGGGAATTACATGGGAGATAAAAGCCCCCCAAAAGACAGAAGCACTGCCTGTAGCTTTAAGAAATGAATATTCTCAGTGGCCATTGCTAGGCAACTACAACAATTTTGCCAGCCTTCAGGGCTGCCTCTGCCTTACGGTCCTGAAATTCCAAGGAGGTCTCCCATCGTTGCTTAGCTTCTGAGATTTGACGAGATTGAGTGAGCATGGGCTATCGAGGTCAGGGCTGGGAAATCCAGTTTTAAATCTTCTACCTGCCATGGAAGCTCGCCGGGTGACCTTGGTATGGTCATACACTCCAAGGTGGTTTCCAGGCTTTTGTGGGTTTATTCATTGCTGATGAGGCTGTTGCCAAACTCAACAAAGAGGTTTCTCCATGGCAAGTTTTCCCAAAGTTTCCCTGCCTGAGTACTCAGACAGCCACCACCCTCTGTCAAGCATCAGTATTTCGAATAATCGAGCTATTGTTTAAATCGAAGACTCATTTTATTGATAATCCAATACTTGCTCCAAGGAACGATACCTTGGAAGTGATACGGAATGTTACACAGCATAGCATCTTAAAGGCTACTTCAAAGACAAAGTTCAGATAACTTCAAAAGCATAACATACAGATGTGAATTGCATAGAGGGTTCAAAGCATACTATCAATTATTCACAACATCTCCTGTTTCCCACACATTCCTAGCTTGCTGATATGTATGGGAGCTCGGGGGAGAGGCATTTCTGCTTTACAATAGGAAGATTACTTGCATATCCTGCATCCTTGAGAGTCAACAGGTGGGGGGAACTTTGAAGAGAAGTCTTTATTCAGAAAAGAGGGGAAGAGGAAAGGGAGGAGGGAGGTATGAGCACAGAATGCACACTAAATTAATAATCAGAAATATCATGCTTGACACCCTCTCTCCCCAGGCCACAAAAGGCTTTTGAACTTTAAAAAAGAAATCAGCACTAGAATATGCCAAGATATACATTTACCCTTATATCTCTGCAATGGAATAGTCTTGAGACTTATGAATGTAAGAAGAGCCCTGTTGGATCAGACCAGTGGTCCATCTAGTCCTGCATCCTGTCTGAGAAGAGATGATGGACTTCTGAATGCTGGATAGGAAGAGAAATTCAATCCAGATACACGTTATATGTTTTCAATACAGCCATGTTGGTCTGCAGTAGAACAATTGGATTCGAGTCAAAGGGGGCGTTGAACCTTGAAAACTCATTCCCTGAAAATCTTGGTCTCTAAGGTGCTCGCGGACTTGAGTCTAGATGTCTATTTTTGTTCATTTCTGGAACTGAGCTTTTCAAAACAGAAACCCACGGAGAACACCTGGAAGCAGTGATTTCATGATCCGTGATGCCCTTTTGCTGTTGGCAAAAGCCCTTCACTGGCTTTCAGTACGGCTAAAGGAATGTGGGAGCTTTAGTGGCCATTGGACAGAAGGTCCAGGCTTTTGTCCTAATGGTCTTCCTGCTGAAGGCTTGGCCTGGACTGAGGCAAGCAGGATGCTGGGAGAAAACCAGCTTCCCATTAGCAGAAAATAAATGTGTATTTTGAGCTGCCAAAGACTGAACCATCGTGAAATCAACGGAGTGCAGCGTTATGGCAAGATTTCTAATGAAATACTGCAATGTTTGGCATGCTGTGGCAGAACTATTGATATATACCATGACATAACCTCCCTAAAAAGTAGCCAGAGTCAAGGCAACTGAGTTATATTTTAGAGACATTAACGCATAATTCTATTTAAGAACCCCTGCAAATGGGCAGTAGGGTGGATTCAGATTCTGTTTGATATCATAGCGGATGTGACAATGCCATAATTTTTTAGACAAGGTGGCTGCTGAGATTAATGCTGTCACATTTCACAGACACTTGGCACTATCTTCTCTCTGCCGGAGACAGACTAGGGAACAGGGTATAGAATCATAGAGTTGGAAGGGACCTCCAGGGTCATCTAGTCCAACCCCTTGCACAGTGCAGGAAATTCACAAATACCTCCCCCTAAATTCACAGGGTCTTCATTGCTGTCAGATGGCCATCCAGCCTCTGTTTCAAAACCTCCAAGGAAGGGAGCCCACCACCTCCCGAGGAAGCTTGTTCCACTGAGGAATCGCTCTAACAGTCAGGAAGTTCTTGCTAATGTTTGTTAAGACAATTTTATTTGGTAACATATGGCAACAAATTATATTTCTTGTATGATTAATGACTTATTTTATCTATCCCATATATTACTTTCTACCCACCCCTCCCCCCATAACTTGACCCCCGCCGGTGTTATTTACTTAAAGTACTAATGTTTAAAGGTACCCTTAACTAATAAAAACAAAAAATAATATTCTTTTTTCTAAGACTTAATCATTATCAAAAATTGTCCAATGTCCTTTTATTTTCCACTCTTTTTCTACATATCTTCTGAACTTTTTCCACTCCATCTTAAAAACTTCTAAATCATAGTCTCTTAAAATTCTTGTCATAACTTTTACAATCCAATCCCATTTCTCTGGTATTTTTTCTTGCTTCCCAAACTGCGCATATAATGTCCTAGCAGCTGAAAGCAAGTACCAAATTATAGTTCTATCTTCTTTGGGAAATTTTTCCATTTGTAATCCCAACAGAAAAATCTCTGCAACTTTCTTAAATTCATATCCCAAGATCCTAGACATTTCTTGTTGAATTATCTGCCAATACTTTTTTGCTCTTTCACAAGTCCACCACATATGGTAGAAAGAACCTTCATGCTTTTTACATTTCCAGCATCTGTCTGGCATCTTATTATTCATCTTTGCCAGTTTCTTAGGAGTCATATACCATCTATACATCATTTTAAAACAGTTCTCTTTAATACTATGACACGTCGAAAGCTTCATAGAGTTCTTCCACAAATATTCCCAAGTTTCCATCTGTATTTCTTTATTTACATTAATTGCTCACTTAATCATTTGAGATTTTACTAAATCAAATCAAATCAATCAATCAACCTTTAATGGCATGTAAAAACAGGTTAAAAGAACAATGGGTTGAAAAACAGAAGATAGGTTAAAATACTGGACATCAGGATTAGAGTACATTTACATAAGATCACAGTTAAATGGGACAACAAGACTGTTCCTTGTCTTGAAGAATCTTTTTGGCCCAGTACAGAAATAAGGCAGTATTTACAGTTATGTCAGGAGTAACATCTTTCAAAAGAAACTGAACCTTATCTGGATCAGCCAGACCCATCTTATTTAAAAGACTAGGATCCAAAAATCAACCACGAATACTTAGATAAAAAGGACAATACAGGAGAATATGTGAAATGGACATAGTCTGGCCGGGTAGGGTATGTTATGATATCTACCATATAGAACTGCTGATGGCATAACATCAAATCTTGCCAATGAAAAGGCCCTACGCTGTTGAGGACTTCGCAAAGAATAGAGATAGGAAGCCATATGGCCAACATCAAATGAAAACCCTAGACACGGGAGAACAAGTTCTATTAGCGGCGCTGTGGAGATTTTACTACTTCATCTTCCGCAGACCATTTTAAAAGTAATTTATATAATTTTGAAATTAATTTTTCGTTGTCTCCAAGCAGAACTTTTTCTATTTCTGTTTGTTCTTTTCTTATTTCTTCAGTTTTAATGTCGTTCTTCACCAAGCTCTTTATTTGTTGCATTTGAAACCGATCATATTTATTATTCAGCTCTTCAGCAATTTTCAATTTAATTTTGCCACTTTGTATTTTTAATAGCTGATTATGAGACAACCACTTTTCTTCACCCATCTCAGCTGTTATTTTTATCACTTCGGCTGGCACTATCCATAATGGTTTTCTCTCCTCTCCATATGTCTTATATTTCATCCATGTATTAGGCAAGCTGTTTCTTATATAATGGTGAGAGGAAAAGCCATCTAACTTTTTTCCCCCATAATACATATAAGTGTGCCAGCGAAATTTATTTCCATGACCTTCCAACGCTAAGAGTTTTTTAACAACATTATCCATTCTTTTATACATACTAAGCAAACTACTTCAAGATATAATTTTAAGTCTGGTAATTGAAATCCGCCTCTCTCTTTTGCATCTGTTAAAATTTTCATTTTAATTCTTGGTTTCTTCCCCGCCGACACAAACTCTGAAATTTTTCTTTGCCATCTATTAAATTGTTTACTGTCTTTCACAATCAGAATAGTTTGAAACAAATACTTATTCTTGGTAGAATATTCATTTTAATTGCGGCTTATCTACCAAACAGTGACGAATTAAGTTTATTCCACTTTTAACATATCTTCATCCATTTTACGCCATAGCTTCTCATAATTATTTTTGAACAAATCAATGTTCTTCACTGTTATCTTTACACCCAAATATTTTACCTTGGAGGTAACTTCACAGCCCATTAGTCTCTGCAATTCTTGTTGCTTATTTATTTGCATATTTTTACATAGTATTTTTGATTTTTCTTTATTAATACAAAGTCCCACCAACTCCCCATATTCTTTTATTTTGGCTAACAATAAAGGTGTGACTTGTATGGGGTTTTCATTTATAAACATTATATCATCTGCAAATGCTCTGTATTTGTAAGTAAATCCTTTTACTTTTAATCCTTCTATTTCTTTATCTTCTTGAATTTGCATCAGTAATATTTCAAGAGTCATTATAAACAACAGTGGAGAAAGTAGACAACCTTGTCTTGTACCTTTACTAATTATCATGTCTTTTGTAAGATCAGCATTTATACATAGCCTTGCATGTTGTTCAGTATACATTGCTTTTATCATTCTTATAAAGCTTTCTCCCAGCTCCATTTTCTCCATTACTGCAAACATAAAATCCCAATTTAAATTGTCAAATGCTTTCTCTGCGTCTGCAAAGAATAATGCTACTTCCTTTTCTGGATGTCTTTCATAATATTCTACAATAGTTACAACAGTTCTGATATTGTCTCTTATTTGCCTTTTTGGAAGAAACCCCGCTTGATCTTCCTTTATAAAATTTATCAAATATTGTTTAAATCGTTCTGACAAGATTCTTGTACATATTTTATAGTCATTATTTAATAATGAAATTGGTCTATAATTTTTTATGTTCATAACATCTCTATCTTCCTTTGGAATCAACGAAATAACAGCTTCCTTCCACGTGTTTGAGTTTTAAACAATTTATTAATAACATATGGTTACAATATTTAATTATATCCTTTCTATCTCTACCCCATATGATATTTTCAATCCCCCCTCCCTCCATTACTAGACTTCCCTCGAAGTTATATATTTAAGTTCAATTATAAAGGTACCCCTAGCTAATCAAAGTTAAATGTCTCTCTTTTTCTCATTCATACTAAAAAATTGTCCAATGTCTTTTTACGTTCCACTCTTCCTCTATATATCCTTTAAATTTCTTCCACTCATTTTTAAACACGTCTAAATCATAATCTCTTAAAGTTCCTGTTAACTTATCCATCTCACTCCACGATAAAACTTTCACAATCCAATCCCATTTCTCTGGTATTTTTTCTTGCTTCCACAACTGCGCATAGAAGAAGAAGATATTGGATTTATATCCCGCCCTCCACTCCGAAGAGTCTCAGAGTGGCTCACAATCTCCTTTACCTTCCTCCCCCACAACAAACACCCTGTGAGGTGGGTGGGGCTGGAGAGGGCTCTCACAGCAGCTGCCCTTTCAAGGACAACCTCTGCCAGAGCTATGGCTGACCCACGGCCATTCCAGCAGGTGCAAGTGGAGGAGTGGGGAATCAAACCTGGTTCTCCCAGATAAGAGTCCGCACACTTAACCATTACACCAAACTGGCATACAGTGTCCTAGCAGCTGAGAGCAAATACCAAATTAAAGTCCTATCTTCTTTGGGAAATTTTTCTATTTGTAATCCTACTAGAAACGTCTCTGCAACTTTCTAGAAATCATAACCCAAAATTTTGGAGATTTCTTGTTGTATCATCCGCCAAAACTTTTTTGCTTTTTCACAAGTCCACCACATATGAAAAAAAGAACCCTCATGATTTTTACATTTCCAACATCTATCCGACATCTTTTTACTCATCTTTGCCAATTTTTTCGGACTCATATACCACCTATACATTATCTTAAAACAGTTCTGGAAAAAGAATTATGTCTTGCTGAAAAGAAGGTATAGTCTCTTACTTCAGGATTAAATTTTCTCCAAATATCGTCCAAATTTTCTTGTTTAACCAACTCAAAAAAAGAATTTGGTAATTTTCCTTCTTTGTCTTTCTTCTTTTGGCTTGATCTATCAATATTATTTTGTATTGTCCCATTGAAATCGCCCATCATCAAGATCTGGTCATACGACATTTCGTCCAACTGCTGATTAATGTCTTTAAAAAACTTGTCTTTCGCTCCATTAGGCGCATATAATCCTAGTAACAACGTTCTTTTTGTCTCCATCGTCACTTCTACTGCGATATATCTTCCTTCTTTATCCTTGAATATCAATTTTGGTTCTAATTGTTCTTTAATATAAAAGACTACCCCTCTTTTCTTTGGTTCTGCCAATGAAAAAAATTCCAGTCCCAAATTTCTGTTCCACAAAAATTTACGGTCTTTTTGTTGTATATGAACTTCCTGTAAGCAAATTATATTACATTTTTGTTTTTTAATTGAATGAAATGTTGCTTTTCTTTTTTGTGGTGAATTTAGTCCATTTATATTCCAGGATAATAACTTGTACTCCATTATGGTGCAGAATCTTTATTCTCCTCAAAAAAGCTATACATCTCTTGTTCATTCTTCATTGTAATCCTTCTTCCATGTTGCTCAAAGCGAAGACCTTCAGGTAGTATCCATCTGTATCTTGTGCCCTCTACCCGCAGCTTCTCTGTTAGCCTCTTATATTTCTTCCTGTCATTGATAAGAACATAAGAGAAGCCATGTTAGATCAGGCCAATGGCCCATCCAGTCCAACATTCTGTGTCACACAGCAGCCATATATATATATATATATATATATATATATATATATATACACACACACACACACACACACACACACACTGTGGCTAATAGCCACTGATGGACCTCTGCTCTATATTTTTATCTAAACCCCTCTTGAAGGTGGCTATGCTTGTGGCGCCACCACCTCCTATGGCAGTGAATTCCACATGTTAATTACCCTTTGGGTGAAGAAGTACTTCCTTTTATCCATTTTAACCTGTCTGCTCAGCAATTTCATCGAATGCCCAAAAGTTCTTGTATTGTGAGAAAGGGAGAAAAGTACTTCTTTCTCTACTTTCTCCATTCCATACATTATCTTGTAAACCTCTATCATGTCACCCCGCAGTCGACGTTTCTCCAAGCTAAAGAGTCCCAAGCGTTTCAACCTTTCCTCATAGGGAAAGTGTTCCAACCCTTTAATCATTCTAGTTGCCCTTTTCTGATCACTTGTCTTGGTAGCTCTTTCATTATGTTAACTTTGCTCCCTTCTATTATCCAAGCTTTTTGAAAGCCTTTGTTTAGAATTTTTCCTGCTATTTCCTTAGACCTTAGTTTTATAACAATGTCTCTTGGTAGGCCTTTGTCTTTTGCATATGCTGAGTTAACTCTGTAGACACTATCCAACATACTTCTGATTTTTTCAGGATCTTCTAAGTATTCCGCGATGGTTTTCACCATGTAGTCCATTAGATCCGTTTCCTCTCTTTCGGGTAGCCCTCTCAGACGCACTTGAGTTTCCATCAATCTGCAATCATGGATTGTGACCCTCTCTTGGAGTTTTAGCAGAGTAGAAGCATGTGCATCCAAAACACCAAAAATTTTGACCTTTCCAAAATAAATTTAAACTATCAGGTTTGATAGAGTAAGGCTTGCCCTTTTCAATAAGCCTAATTTCGCCGTCCTCAGAGCCTCCAGGGCTCAGGTATTAATTTTTAAAGTTTTTATTTCTTTCAAAATGGCGGTCGCGACTTTCTGCTTCCCTTTAAAAAAAATTCCTTCAAAAGGCTTCTAAAATAATTATCAGCAATAATGTCTAATAGTATTTACCTTATAATTGTCACCTCTGTCAGCTTCACCAATTTTTAATGTCCCAAACACTTTAAAAACTTTATCAAAGATTTCAGGTTTTCACGGCTGGTAACATCATTAGGGTTTGTAGCAAAGTTTTAAAAACTTTGTTTAAATTTTGGCCTCCTAGCAATGGCCACTGATGTTTTTCTATGATATTATAGTCCTAGAGTAGGCTAGCTGCTTCAATGATTTCCCTTTTCCATCCGACACTTCCTGCTTTTCTTGCCACCAAATCCCATTCTCATTGGTAAAAAGATCTCGCGAAGTTTGACGTATTTCCTGTGTTTAGTGTGAGAGCTGCAAATCTGTGACGATGGGGCTTTTTCACCAAAACCGCAAGTAGACAAAACAATAAATTCCTTTTCGCTTTTTAGCACTGTCCTTTAAATTTAAAAAGTTCAAATTTCGCCCCCTCTCCCCTTCTTCTTCCAAGCTTTCTGAATCTCTATTTCCCACCTTCTGATTTTATTTTGTTTAACTTTAAATAATCCCAGAATGAAGATAGTCATCAGTACCTTTTTCTACAGTTATCCAGATCCAACACCGGTCTTGTATAGCTTTAGATGTTTAGCAGTCTCAAGGAAGGTTAGGGTCCTGTTGAGCTTATGTCAAATACATGACTCTGGAAACTTCTGCAGATGATGAATATGCAACTTGTCTCCAGAGACCCCTCAAAGCCTCAAAGAAGGCCCCCCCGGGACTCCCTTTTAGCCAAGGTAAATCTCCTCAGAGTTTCCTGTGCATATCTTGGACTGATCTCTGACTGAGAAAAGTAGGCAGTAGGCATTAAATTGCCATCCACTATCCCAAACAGAAGCCCCAGCCTGCTCCCCTTCTGAGAAGCAATTCAGCTCGGCATTTTCCAACCCTGGAAGTCCCCACCCGTAAGTTCTTTCTAATGTTGAGCCAGAAACTCTTTTGATTTAATTTCAACCCATTGGTTCTGGTCCTACCTTCTGGGGCCACAGAAAACAATTCCATGCCATCCTCTATGTGACAGCCCTTCAAGTACTTGAAGATGGTGATCATATCACCTCTCAGCCAACCTCGTCTCCAGGCTAAACATCCCCAACTCCTTCAACCTTTCTTTATAGGACTTGGTCTCCAGACCCCTCACCATCTTCGCCACCCTCCTCTGGACCCATTCCAGCTTGTCTATATCCTTCTTAAAATGTGGTGCCCAAAACTGAACACAATACTTCAGGTGAGGTCTTACCAGAGCAGAATAAAGCGATATCATCACTTCATGTGATCTGGACACTATATTTCATAGAATCATAGAGTTGGAAGGGACCTCCAGGGTCATCTAGTCCAACCACCTGCACAATGCAGGAAACTCAGAAATACCTCCCCCTAAATTCACAGGATCTTCATTTGATAAGCCCAAAATTGCTTCTGTTGATGTAGCCCAAAATTGCATTTGCCTTTTTAACCACCACATCACACACCACATCTTGTTCAGCATATGGTCCACTAAGGCCCTGAGATCCTTTTTGCACAGACTACTGCTAAGACAAGTCTCCCCCATCCTATAATCATGCATTGGACTTTTCCTACCTAGGGTATAGTTGAGTGGGAGCACTCACACCTTGCCCACAAAGTGTCCCAAGTTCATTTCTTGGCATTTCCAGTTATGGGAAAGGGCGGGATATAAGCCTACTAAATAAAATAACACCCGATAAACCTTGGGTAGTTGGAGAAGAAAACAATGAACTAAGACCAACCACTTGGTGCAAGGCAGCATCCTGTCTTCAGAAGTAGGTGTTGAAGATGGTATTTTAATGGATTTTCACCAGGAAAAAACTAAATTATTGGATGCTTTCACAACTATAGGGGTTGCCTGCTGGTGGTAGGATGACCCCCACCACCATTCCCCTCCCCCCCCCGTACTCAATGGAGCAGTGGGAGGGAAATAAAAGGGGTGAAATGGTGTCTGTTGATGCCACAAGATCTCTTTTGGACATGACATCACCATGTTGATTAGCATTCTAGGAGTCACCTGAAATGTTATGGTTACACAGCCAAAAGTGATGTTAAAGCATCGATGGATATCCTTCCTTCCTTCCTTCCTTCCTTCCTTCCTTCCTTCCTTCCTTCCTTCCTTCCTTCCTTCCTTCCTTCCTTCCTTCCTTCCTTCCTTCCTTCCTTCCTTCCTTCCTTCCTTCCTCCCTTCCTCCCTTCCTCCCTTCCTCCCTTCCTCCCTTCCTCCCTCCCTTCCTTCCTTCCTTCCTTCCTTCCTTCCTTCCTTCCTTCCTTCCTTCCTTCCTTCCTTCCTTCCTTCCTTCCTTCCTTCCTTCCTTCCTCCCTTCCTTCCCATTTCTATCCTGTCCTCCCCAAATGGGCTCAGGGCAGGTCACAACAAATAAAACAAATAACATATTTCTAAAACAACTAATTAAGCATAAAACCAAACAAAACAATGTACTAATTAATGTACTAATGTACATTGAACAACAATGTACTAACTAAAATTCACAAATTACAAAATTCAGATGGTGACCATTTCAGAACCTAATTCCTGGCTAGACAGGTACAATGAATAAAGTAGTCATAGGCAAGCACTACTCCCGAGTGGGCCAGGGTGTGTCAGGGAGGCCATATTGGTGATGCAATAGGGTTGCCAATCCCCAGGTGGGGTCAGGGGATCCCCCCGTTTGGAGTCCCTCCCCCCACTTCAGGGTCATCAGTGGGGGGAGGGAAATGTCTGCTGGGCACTCCATTATTCCCTACGGAGACAGATTCCCATTGGGTATAATGGAGAATTGATCCATGGGTATCTGGGACTGGGGGAGCGCTATTTTATGAGGCAGCGGCACTAAATTTTCAGCATAGCATCCAGCACCTCTCCCCAAAATACCCTCCAAGTTTCAAAAAAGATTAGCCCAAACCTATGAGCCCCCAAAGAAGGTGCCTCTCTCCTTAATTATTTCCAATGAAGGGAAGGCATTTAAAAGTTGTGTGGTCCCTTTACATGTGATGGCCAGAACTCCCTTTGGAGTTCCATTATGCTTGTCACAACCTTGCTCCTGGCTCCACCCCTAATGTCTCCACCCCCAGATATTTCTTGAATTGGACCTGGCAACCCCTACAGCCCCCCACCAACAACAACAGGGGCACTAGCTCTCAGATAGCAGCCATAGTTCTGGTTTTGGAGGGAGGGTCCAAAATGAATATTTGTATAAGTAAATGCTAGTCTATTTGGCCTTTCTTCAGACTGCAGTTGCTCCTTAGCCATTACACTTGGTGCAGAGCAACTCAGTTCCAATCATGTAGCTTCCAGGTTTTCTCTTTCTTCTCCGTGTCGTGCAAACTCAAAAGGTATCTCGACGGTCTCAATTGCTGCGCAAAAAAAAATATAAAAAAAAATCAAGCACTATCACAAAAAGGATTGTTGAGCTCCCCCGGTGCAGAGCTGGGTCCCCACTCTTTTTCTGTGTGCCGTCTGTGATTGCATGGAGAATTTGACTGTGTGAACCAGCATGCCATTATGTATAATTGTGTGCAGCTCTCTTGGCAGACTTCTGTACAAAAATAGCCGGCGAGTCGCTGCCAGTTTCCTTCTAACTTCATTTCCTCTTCACTTTGCAGGTTGAACACTGCACGCTCACAAATGGGAAAGGAAATTTAAGGGACAGAATTTATTTTTTAAAAAGACGAAAGAAATTAATGATCTATGTTAGCTGGGGAGGGAAGGGGGATCCTGCAATTTGTGGATCCTGCAACAGGAACTTGCAGCGTCACCAAGATTGTCTCTTTTGATGATGACATTTAATTTATATCCTGCCCTATACTCTGAATCTCAGTGGTCACAATCTCCTTTACCTTCTCCCCCCACAACAGACACTCTGTGAGATAGGTGGGGCTGAAAGAGCTCTTGAAGCAGCTGCCCTTTCAAGGACAACTCCTACAAGAGCTATGGCTGACTCAAGGCCATTCCAGCAGCTGCAAGAGGAGGAGTGGGGAATCAAACCCGGTTCTCCCAGATAAGAGTCCACGCACTTAAGCACCGCACCAAACTGGCTCTCAATTTTAACTTTGAACTGGGCAGGAAGTACCTGGAGGACTCTTTGCCCCACACAGTAACTACCATGAATACTGCAGCGTGTTTTCCTTCTAAGCTGTGCGCATGTGTGGCCGTCATTAACACAGGAATTCCAACTCAGCAGCAATCTGGAGTCATGCAGGTTCATGCACTGCCCATTACCCTTTTAAAAGATTGTGGCAGTTATATTCTGCTCCGGATGTGAACTGCCCTGCTCAGAAGGGTGTAGCAGTTAAGTGTGCAGACTCTTATCTGGGAGAACCAGGTCTAATTCCCCACTCCTCCACATGCACCTGCTGATGTGACCTTGGGTCAGCCACAATTTCTCTCAGGGGAAGGGAAAGGAGATTGTAAACCGCTCTGAGACTCCTTCAGGTAGTATAAATCCAATCTCCTCCACCTCCTCCTCCTCCTCCTCCTCCTCCTCTTCTTCTTCTTCTGTAGGGGGAGAAATAGAGGGAACATTGATTGCAACCAAACACAACAGATATAATCGCCAAAGAATCCACAAGAGTGATGAGTTCAGGACTTCTGAACTCATTATATATAAATTCATGGAGGATTCCTGGTGTAGGGGGTGGGGGCAGCTCTGGGTTAGAAAATTCCTGGAGATTTTTGGGGGGTGGAGCCTGAGGAGGGCAGGGTTTGGAGAGAGGACGGACATCAGTGCGATATAGTGCCACTCAGTCAATCCTCCAAAGCAGCCATTTTATCCAGGGGACCTGATCTGTCTAGCCCGGAGATGATCAGTCATCTGGCAATCTCCAGGTTCCACCTGGGGATTGGCAACCCTATATCACGGAGGATAGCCATTGTGACTGGAGACCTCCCATATCTAGAAGCAGTCAACCCCTGAATCCCAGTGCCAGGAGGCAACATCAGGGGAAGGCCTTGGTCTTTATGCTCTGTTGATGGCCCTCCAGAGAAACTGTGTGACCACTGTGTGAGACAGGATGCTGGACTAGATGGTCCACTGGTCTGATCCAGTAGGGCTCTTCTGATGTTCTTATTAGGAGAAGGACTGGTGTTGTTGGCTTTCCAAGGGAACTAGTTGGCCTCTGTGTGAGACAGGATGCTGGACTAGATGGTCCACTGATCTGATCCAGTAGGGCTCTTCTGATGTTCTTATTAGGAGAAGGACTGGTGTTTTTGGCTTTCCAAGTTGGCCACTGTGTGAGACAGGATGCTGGACTAGATGGTCCACTGGACTGATCCAGTAGGGCTCTTCTGATGTTCTTATTAGGAAAAGGACTGGTGTTGTTGGCTTTCCAGAGGAACTAGTTGGCCTCTGTGTGAGACAGGATGCTGGACTAGATGGTCCACTGGTCTGATCCAGAAGGGCTCTTCTGATGTTCTTATTAGGAAAAGGACTGGGCCTCTATGTCCTGTTGTTGGCCCTCCAGAGGAACTGGTTGTCCACTGTGTGAGACAGGATGCTGGACTAGATGGTCCACTGGTCTAATCCAGTAGGGCTCTTCTGATGTTCTTATTAGGAGAAGGACTGGTATTGTTGGCTTTCCAGAGGAACTAGTTGGCCTCTGTGTGAGACAGGATGCTGGACTAGATGGTTCACTGGTCTGATCCAGTAGGGCTCTTCTGATGTTCTTATTAGGAGAAGGACTGGTGTTGTTGGCTTTCCAAGTTGGCCACTGTGTGAGACAGGATGCTGGACTAGATGGACCACTGGTCTGATCCAGTAGGGCTCTTCTGATGTTCTTATTAGGAGAAGGACTGGTGTTGTTGGCTTTCCAAGTTGGCCACTGTGTGAGACAGGATGCTGGACTAGATGGTCCACTGGTCTGATCCAGTAGGGCTCTTCTGATGTTCTTATTAGGAGAAAGACTGGTGTTGTTGGCTTTCCAAGTTGGCCACTGTGTGAGACAGGATGCTGGACTAGATGGTCCACTGGTCTGATCCAGTAGTGCTCTTCTGATGTTCTTATTAGGAGAAGGACTGGTGTTGTTGGCTTTCCAGAGGAACTAGTTGGCCTCTGTGTGAGACAGGATGCTGGGCTAGATGGTCCACTGGTCTGATCCAGTAGGGCTCTTCTGATGTTCTTATTAGGAGAAGGACTGGTGTTGTTGGCTTTCCAGAGGAACTAGTTGGCCACTGTGTGAGACAGGATGCTGGACTAGATGGTCCACTGGTCTGATGTAGCAGGGCTCTTCTGATGTTCTTATTAGGAGAAGGACTGGTGTTGTTGGCTTTCCAGAGGAACTAGTTGGTCTCTGTGTGAGACAGGATGCTGGACTAGATGGTCCACTGGTCTGATCCAGTAGGGCTCTTCTGATGTTCTTATTAGGAGAAGGACTGGTGTTGTTGGCTTTCCAGAGGAACTAGTTGACCACTGTGTGAGACAGGATGCTGAACTAGATGGTCCACTGGTCTGATGTAGCAGGGCTCTTCTTATGTTCTAATAATATGAAGGATTAATTGGGGCTTGTTTGGCTGCAGTTTCTATCAGCTTGGTTCATGTTAATTGGTAGGATGCAACAGCTTACTAACATTTATATAGAGTAATTATTTGGAAACAAAATGTGTGTGTGTGTTTCAAGTATTGTCATGTCAACACTTATGGCATCTCCAGCAAGGGGCTTTCAAAGCAAGTGAGAAGCAGAGTGGATTTGCTATCGCCTTAATCTGCAGAGACTTCCTTGGTGATCTTCCTTTCAGGTAGCGTCCCTGCTTAGCTTCTGAAGTATAATGAGACTGGGCCACCTTCCCTGTCTGTTCTCACCACTCTCCAGCCTTGTTTTGTGTTGTGTATTGGTTGTTTTGACTGTTGGTTTGTTATGGCTGTTAGTTGACCTTGAAGTATAGTTCATTGTCCTCCAGGACCCTGATGCCTACATTCTGATTGGCCATTCTTTTAGAACCAGCCAATCGAGACATGAGGCATTTCTCTCAGGAAATGCCAACGAAGGATCCTGGAAAGACCAATAGGGTGGATTGCCACCCACATAAGGGGGGGGGCATGTTTAACTCAGGCCAAATGGATATAAGGAATGGTGTTGCCTGTTTGTGTTCAGTTCTACTCTTGTTTCAATAAATGTTCTTGCTTACTTCAAGGTGGCTGAACTCACTATATAATATATTGAGCCTGTTTTGCAGGCTATTGGGTCTCACGTGACACAAAGTGCGGCCCTTGGATGTTTAGAAGGTCATCATCACAAGGCTGAGAAATTCTTGGAGATTTGGGGGGTAGAGACTGGGAAAAGTAGGGTTTGGGGACAGAAGGAAATTGAGCAAGGTCTAATGCCATAGACTCTTCTTCCCAAAGCAACCTTTTTCTTCAGGCTTCTAGTCTGGAGACAATCAGTTTTAATTCTCAAAGTTATCCAGGCTCTGCCTGGAAGTTGGCAGCCTTCCATGTTGCTTGCAGTGAGAAGTAGGGCTTTACTGTACAAAGGGTTTGTGTCCCCTTTTATTTGATCTAGGGTTGCCGGGTCCCCTCAGCCACTCGTGGGGGTGAAGGATATGGTTGCCATTTCCAGCTTGGGAAACTCCTGTAGATTTGGGGGTGGAGCCTGTGGAAGACAGGGACCTCAGTGGGGTACACTCCATACAGTTCACCTTCCAAAGCAACTATTTTCTCTACTACTCTCTGTAGTCATAAGAGCATAAGAGAAGCCATGTTGAATCAGGCCAATGGCCCATCCAGTCCAACACTCTGTGTCACACAGTGGTCAAAAAACCCAGGTGCCATCAGGAGGTCCATCGGTGGAGCCAGGACACTAGAAGCCCTCCCACTACCCCCCATCAAGCACCAGGAATATAGAGCATCACTTGCCCCAGACAAAGAGTTCCAACAATATGCTGTGGCTAATAGCCACTGATGGACCTCTGCTCCATATGTTTACCCAATCCCCTCTTGAAGCTGCCTATGTCTGCAGCTGCCACCACCTCCTGTGGCAGTGAATTCCATGTGTTAATCACCCTTTGGGTGAAGAAGGACTTCCTTTTATCTGTTCTAACCTGAGTGCTCAGCAATTTCGTTGAGTGCCCATGAGTTCTCGTATTGTGAGAAAGGGAGAAAAGTACTACTTCTTTAGTCCAAAGATGAGCTGTAATTCCAGGAGATTCCCCAGGCACCACCTGGAGGCTGACATACCTAGATCATTGGACATTTGAGTAGGTAGTACAAGTCACCTTCTCTGTCTGGAAGGATTTTTTTTTTTTTTTTTAATCTGACTGATCATTGGTCTGGCATACTTTTCATCTTCTCCTGGTTAGGAATTAATTGCTGCGTTTAATTGGTTGGCTTTGGCCGTGGCTGTTGGCCTCCCTAGGCTGATCGACAGAAAGGGCTGTAATAACCCAGTCTGCACCGGCCTTCATCGGTGGCTCGTTATTGCTGCGTTCTTTCCATAAAGTTATGGCCTCTTTAATTCCGGCGATTGGTGGTGGCCTCTTTATTTCTTTGCCTGTGCAAACATCAACAATGTGGTTACTGCTTATATGCTGTTATTAGTCTATTGATCAGCAAATGCTTTTCTAACACTCCGGGGACAAATAAGAGAGTTTTAATGGGATCATAGATCAGAAGATCCCGAACTGTAGAATGCATCTTGCTCCAGGGGCTGGGAGATAAGATGAGTTTTTTTTTTTTGAGGGGGGGGGGAATCTCAAACACATGAATAGCTCAAACAGAGCATCACTGTTTTGCAAACATTCGCATTTTCTCTCTCCAGTACATCTGCAGAGAAAATATCTAAATAGCTGGGGAGTTTTAATCCCACTCTCCCTTCATAAACCTCAGCATGGCATGCATCAGTTGTCACGAGCTGGAGCCAGGCCAGGCGAAGTCCAGGGGCAGTCCCAGGTCTGTAGCTGGTGAGCAAAGAGGGTTCAAAGCGCCAAAACCAAATCACAGTCCAGGTATCGCAGGTCAGAGGTTCAGAAGCTGAAGTCAGAGGGTCCAGAAGTCAAAGCCATCGTCAAGGGGTCCAGAAGCCAAAGTGGATGCTAGAACGTCACGTAAGTGACTAGTTGCTTCCACACAGCCTTCTCCCAAAGCCCACAGCTATATAGCCCTCTGCTGTCTATTGCCCATTTGGACTAATTGCTGACTCAGAGGGCGGCCGGGATCCTGCTGAGACTCAAGCATCCTCACTCCTAGAGGGGCCAGGATCCTTTTAGAACTCAGGGCTCAGGGAGCGTCTTGCTCGGGAGCGTTCCGCCCTCCTCCGATCCCTGAGGTCCTGACGAAGGCGGTCACGCACACGAGCCACCCGAGAGGGCGAGGCAGGGGGGCTTGGATCTTCTCCAGTAGGAGGCAGGGGCACTGGTGCCGGTGGCAGGGGCACAGTTTCTTCTGCAGGCTCAGCTTCTTCTGCAGGGTCCCCAGCACCCATGACATCAGTCTCCTTTTGCCATGATTACAACAACGCTGTGGGGGTGGGTTCAGCTGAGAGTAAGGTTGCCGAGTCCCTCCACCGCTCCCGTGTGCACCTGGTGCAATGACATCACCCGGAAGTGACGTCATTGTGCCGGGCACATCACATGGGGGCGATCTAGGGATCACAGTAAAACTCTATGGTACCATGAGTTTTACCATAGAGTTTTACCATGATTCCTAGATTGCCCCCGTGTGATGTACCACAGAGTTTTACTGTGATTCCTAGAGCACCCTCCATGTGACATGGCTGGCACAATGATGTCACTTCCAGGCGACATCATCTCACCATGTGCACCACATGGCAACAGGGTTCTTTGGGGGCAGGGATCCTCTGGCAGCCTCCTCCCTGCTGGTGGGTTGGGGCCCCCCAAACTGGGGGATCCCTCACCCCCAGCAGAAGCTTGGCAGCTCTTGCTGAGAATGTAAGACTGGCCCAAGACCATTCAGCAAGCTTCCATGGCACAAGTGGGTGTTGGAGTGAGCAACTCAGCATGCCTGGATTATTTGAATGAACAAAATCACTCAAAGGGTGTATAGGTGTTATCTCTTTGAATGAGATGCCTCTCTTAGTTTTGACCTGAGAGCTGTTCCCTATCACCTCTTCTCACTCTCTTGCTTTATCCTCTTCCTCACATCATATGACATTCCATAGAGACACATGTCTCTGAGGTCTCTCCTGTAGAGACAATGCTCTCACACATAGAGTGCTAATAGGTCTAGACAATGGGATGGTCAAGCTCCCCCTTGCCATCCAATCAGGGAACAGAGATTTGGAGGAATTAAATACCATCTTCTTTCAATTGCAACCTGAATGTGAACTGGATTTACTGGAATAAATGTAAGTTTACTCTTTCCCCAATATACTTTTTTAATTTAAAACCATTTTATTAATTTGCAATATATTGTTATAGCATTCTTAAAAAATAATAAGCAATACAAATTGAAAAACAATACATCACACTTCCCCCCCTTCTCCTCACCCCCCCTTTTCTTGACCCCCACCGGTGTTTGCTTAAAATTGTAGAAAATACAAGGTAATTTTATCAATCAAGAATTTCTATTTTAGAACTTTACAACAGTAAGAAAGAAATAAAAACAAGAAAATAAGAAAAGTTAAACTCTATAAGTCCATCTTCATTTTTCTCCTTTCACCTTAAACTTAAAAAAAAAATTCCCCTTTATAAATTTTAGTCCATTATTTAGCCACACTTCAGCTATTATCACAAATCACTAAATGTCCCTTTACTTTCTATTGTTTTTCAACATAATTTTGAAATTTCTAATATTCTTTTCTGAACTTCTCCAAATCATAGTCTTTTAAGAGTCTTGTAAGTTTGTCCATTACACTCGAAGATATAACTTTTAAAATCCAATCCGATTTTTCTGGTATTTTGTCTTGGTTCCATAACTGCACATATAATGTCCTTGCAGCTGAAAGCAGATATCACACCATCGTTCTGTCTTGTTTCGGAAAACTTTCCATTTGTAATTCCAACAAAAAAAGAGTCTGGAGACCTCTTAATGTCATAACCTAAAATTTTTGACATTTCTTTCTGAATTATTTGCCAAAATTGTTTTGCCTTTTCACAAGTCCACCACATATGGTAGAAAGATCCTTCATGTTTTTTACATTTCCAACATCTATCTGACACCTGATTGTTCATTTTTACCAGTTTCTTAGGTGTCATGTACCATTTATATAGCATTTTAAAGCAGTTTTCTTTGATATTGTAACATGTCGATATCTTCATAGAGTTCTTCCATAAATACTCCCATGATTCCATTGTATTTCTTTGTTTTTTGGGAGGTTTATTTACTGCACTCAATATCATGCCTCTATGATAGGTTATTTTTCTTTTTGCCTCTATGGGCAAAACTCTGCTCCATTAACCACATATCCCAATAGTGGGAATAAACCATGGTCTTCCAGGACCCAGTCATAGAATCATAGAAGTATAGAGTTGGAACGAACCTCCAGGGTCATCTAGTCCAACCCCCTGCACAATGCAGGAAACTCACAAATACCTCCCCCTAAATTCACAGGATCCTCATTGCTGTCAGATGGCCATCTAGCCTCTGTTTTAAAACCTCCAAGGAAGGAGAGCCCACCACCTCCCAAGGAAACCTGTTCCACTGAGGAACTGCTCTAATGGTCAGGAAGTTCTTCCTAATATTGAGCTGGAAACTCTTTTGATTTAATTTCAACCCTCTGGTTCTGGTCCTAACTTCTGGGGCCACAGAAAACAATTCCACACCATCCTCTGATAGCGCTTCACGTACTTGAAGATGGTGATCATATCACGTCTTAGCCACCTCCTCTCCAGACTAAACATGCCCAGCTCCTTCAACCTTTCTTCACAGGACTTGGTCTCCAGACCCCTCACCATCTTTGTCACCAATCTAAGCTCTGTTCTGCCTCTTGGCATCTCTGTAATCATGTCTATGAGGGTGGGGTACAGAAAGGACCGCCAAACTGAGACTAAGAGATTTGGAGCTCTATTCGAGTGCAAAAGTGCTTTACAGACCAACAAGGTTTTGGGGGTATAAGATTTTGGGAGTCAAAGGTCCTTTCTTTAGATATTGCTCGGGAGATTTGTGTATCTAAGAACATAAGAGAAGCCATGTTGGATCAGGCCAATGGCCCATCCAATCCAACACTTCATATCACACAGTGGCCAAAAAAACAGGTGCCATCAGGAGGTCCATCTGTGGGGCCAGGACACTAGAAGGCTTCCCACTGTTGCCCCCCCAAGCACCAAGAATCCAGAGCATCCCTTGCCCCAGACAGAGAGTTCCATCAATACCTTGTGGCTAATTGCCACTGATGGACCTCTGCTCCAGATGTTTATGTATTCCCTTCTTGAAGCCATCTATGCTTGTAGCTGCCAGCCTGCCACCACCTCCTGTGGCAGTAAATTCCATGTGAATTCCTTCTGATGAAGGGAGCTTGGAATCTCAGAAGCTCATACCCTCCCCCCCCCCAACTTGTTGGTATCCAGGATTGTCAGGTCCCTTCCCAGTCACCAGCAGGGGATGGGGTAGGGGGTAGGGTTGCCAGATGCAGGTTGAGAAACTCCCGGAGCTTTAGGGGATGGATCTTGGGGAGGACAGGGACCTCAATAGGGTACAATGGCATAGAGCCACCACTCTACAAAGCATCCATTTTCTCCAGGGGAATTGATCTCTCTAGTCCGGAGATGAGCTGTAATTCTAGGGAATCCCCAGGTCCCACCTGGAGACTGAAGATAGGAGATATTGGATTTATATCCCACCCTCCACTCCGAAGAGTCTCAGAGCGGCTCACAATCTCCTTTACCTTCCTCCCCCACAACAAGCACCCTGTGAGGTGGGTGGGGCTGGAGAGGGTTCTCACAGCAGCTGCCCTTTCAAGGACAACCTCTGCCAGAGCTATGGCTGACCCAAGGCCATGCTAGCAGGTGCAAGTGGAGGAGTGGGGAATCAAACCCAGTTCTCCCAGATAAGCATCTGCACACTTAACCACTACACCAAACTGGCATTGTAATCAGGTCTCTAAGAGGCTACTGGACTTGAACCTAGCAGTTCTGTTGCAGACCAACATGGCTACAAGGCTACCCTCTGAATTTTAGGTTTGGGGGCAGTGTTCCCTCTAAATTGAGTTAGTGTGAGCTAGTCCACAGTTTTTTTAGTCCCCGGCTCTCACATTTTTGTCTTCGCTCAGGAAAAATGGCCCCAGAGCAAACTAATTTATGCAGTAGCTCATAATTTTAATGCCAGTAGCTCACAAAGTAGAATTGTCTCTTGCAAGACTCCAAAGCTTACAGGGAGTATGGTTTCGGGGTTTCACTTAAGAATGCTTGAGCAGCAGAAAGAACAGTGGTTCTTTTGGAAGATGAGAAGTGCCCTATTCGATCACACCGGGGGTCCACTTAGTCCAGCAACCTGTTTGATACTCTGTCTCAACAGGTGCTCCAGTGAGCCAACCGGGGGTCGCTTTGTAGAAAAATAGGTGGTGGAGCTCATCCAGGGATTGTTATGCAGCTGCACCTACTATTCAACGGACAAGGTGGGGAGGAGGAGGGGGAACCCTCCGAAAGGTTCAGGAGCTGCGCTCCTGTGAGCTCCTGCTGAATCCGCGACCTGGAGCCAACCAACTAGGCATAGAGGCCAAAGGCTTCCCCTGATGCTGTTGCCTAGCTAGAGCCGCCAATCTCCAGGTGGGGCCAGGGGATCCCCCAGTTCAGAGGCCCTCCCCCATTTCAGGGTTATCAGAAAGTGTGGGGGGGAAATGTCTGCTGGGCATTATTCCCTATGGAGGCCGATTCCCATAGGGTATAATGGTGAATTGCTATCTAGGGCTCTGGGGGGACTGTTTTTTTCAGGTAGAGGCACCAAATGTTTTTGCATAGCATCAAGTGCCTCTCCCCAAAATACCCTCCAAGTTTCAAAAGGATTGGACCAGGGGGTCCAATTCTATGAGCCCCCAAAGAAGGTGCCCCTATCCTTCATTGTTTCCAATAGAGGGAAGGCATTTAAAAGGTGTGCCGTCCCTTTAAAGGTGATGGCCAGAACTCCCTTTGGAGTTCAATGATGCTTGTCACAGCCTTGCTCCTGGCTCCATCCCCAAAGTCCCCAGATAGTTCTTGAAATGGACTTGGCAACCCTATTCCTAGCACTGGAATTCGGAGACCTGTCACCACGGTTGACGGAGCTTCCGTTTAGTCACCTTGGCTAGTAGCCGTTGATGGGATGCTCCTCCATGAATCTAGGCTAACTGAATTACTGTTGCTGTTGTTTTAATGAGGTTTATAAGTGTCTCCCTGCATTTTTCCATACAAGAGAAATCCGCACTAGGGATATCAATAAAATACAACAGAAACCAATTGAATTACAATAGCAGCCTACAGACAGCAGCGGGGAAATCATGCAGCAGCACAAAGCAAGGAAGATTAAATGTAAAAGGTCAGTAGAAACACTGTTTTCCTCCCCATTCAAACTCTGCCTTCTGATCGAGCCTCTCAAGGATTCTGAGGCTGGGTTCCCAGGGCTGCCGTAGACAAGTAATTAAACCCTTCTTTATTTTAAAATTGTGTAAAGCTTTATTTAATTTCTGTCAAAACAAAAGATTTAATCTGCAGGCAACACAATGCTCTAAAACCATGAAGCAAGTCTCCCCAAGAAAACTAGCTGAAGTACCTTCAAGGGTGTCAAACTCGTTCGTTATGAGGGCCAGATCGGACATAAATGAGACCTTGTTGGGCAGGGCCATATCGGGCTGGGCTGTGCATGTACCTATTTAAGATTACGTAGCAGAGATATAAACTTTATAAAGCACACAGACAAACACAATTAATTTAAATAAAAAAACCTTAAAACATGCTTAAAACATTAGCATTCGTTGGTCTTAAAGGTGTTTTCTTTGTATCTCTCCCATGGGATGCAGGGAACTGGGCTAAGGAAGCTCTGGCTCTTTCCTTCCTTCTCCAGGGGGCAAGGAGAGGGAGGAGCCTCAGCCAATAGTAGCTCTGCTGTATGATGGAGAGAGCCCGACAAAGCAAGCTCTCCCTCCTTCCTCCCTCTCCAAGGGAGGAGCCTCAGCCAATGGAGAAAATAGAGACTTTGCTCTATAGCTCCTGTGCAATTGAGCAAGCATTGCAAAGCAAGCTGTTTTGCAGAATGAAGGGAGAGGGAAACAGATGACAGCCAGTTGCTTGGGGGCCTGATAGGAGCCTCTGAGGGCCAGATTCAGCCCCCAGGTTGCATGTTTGACACCCCTGATCTAACACATTTCCAAGTCAAGCATTAGATGGTACAAAAACCCTAAGTCCAAGAGTCAAAAGCCATAGCTTATTTGTTCTCTTCGTTGCTATCTATTTCAATATAAACATATCATTGGCCAGGCCTTCAGTCTATCAGAAGTCAAGCTAGCCCCCTTTCTCTGAGCTCATGGCTCAATTATAGTTATTTGGCCAAGCAGGATGTGAAGTGCATTTTTTTTCCCCTTTGGTGGTCTGAAAAGAGCAAAACCTTCACTCTGAGTTTTAAAATTATATATATATATATATATATATATCTCAGGGCAGAGAACAGAAAGGAAGGGAAAACATCAGTTCAACTGCTTTCTGGACTTACCCCAGCCTACCTTCGTGCAAACACTAATAGACAATGAGATGACCAAGCTCCCCCAGCCATCCAAACAGGGAACGGAGGTTTGGAGGGATTAAATACTAGTGACTAAATACTAGAAACGTCAAGAAAACCTTTGCTGGGGAAAGGAGTGATGATAAAACTCAGGGGAGAAAGGAGGAAGGTCTCTTTTGTGCTGGGTCCATTGGAACTCATAACTGAGGTCTGGAGGAAGCAGCCATTAACTGTGTGCTGACCTGAATTGCTGAAGGAAATTTCAAGGTGATGGAACTCTAAAGTTATCAGTTTTGTAACTTCCTGAACTAAGGAGCCTGTCCTACATTTTAACATCTGATAGGGCATGTATAGAGAGAGGGACAAGGGAATTGTGTTTTACCCATTTCTTTTGAATCCCTTGCTTTGCTGAAACTATGCTTGTGAACAGTTTCTCTTAATGCAAACTTAATATGAACAGTGTGACAAGAGGGTTGCAGCGGACAAATCAACTGGATCCGGAAAACACCACTCTTTGTGTCTAAGCCTGGAAGTCCAGGGGGCAAAGCTGACTCTAAGAACTCCTTCCAAACTGCTGACCTGGTTGAATAATGGGTGGAATTAATATTGGGATTGTCTAACCATTGGCAGGAAAGCTTTGTGTGCAGCATGGCGAAGGCGAGGTCAGGAGGACTGCAGGAAGCAAATTGGAATGGGTGAAAAATGGCTTCCCGCAGTCCATAGATCTAAGACCAGCTCAGGTCAGCAAGCTTGTGTGAGTGATGAGCCTGTTTCTCCAGTCACTCCAACATTCATACAGATGCCATAACAAACAATAAAGTGGGGCAGATTGTTTTCCGTTTGTCGGGGAAAAAAACCACTGAGGGGCCAAAGTTCTTACATAAACAAATTCTTCATTTGTCTCTAGTGTTGGGTTCCTGCACGCGGCCGCCATTGATCCATCATCGGCACTCCAGCGCTGGTGTATATACACTTCTCTGTGCTTTCTTCTTCTCATGTCTCTCTACAACTAGGTTTTGAGTCCAGTCGCACATTAGAAACCAACAAAGGTTTATAGGCATGTGCTTTCAAGAGTCAAAGCTCTCTTTGTCAGATATGGGGAAGGGATTTGTGCAGCCGAAGAAGGGACCTTTGACGCTTGAACTCTCATAATCCAAATATCTTGTTGGTCTTTAACATCTACTAGACTCAAAATCTAGCTGTTCTACTGAAGACCAAGATGGCTACCCTCTGATACCTTCGGTACAGGAAGTCTTTGATTTCTCCAGTGCTGAGCCATCAGTTCATGGCTCAGGAGGACCATAAACTGGATGAATTTTGTAAAATTACCTGTTGCGTTTTTCTTTGTGTCTCTTAACAGCATTCTGAAAGGATGCAGTTCCAACGGAAACCCTATTTGATTTTATATATTGACATACCTAAACCTCAAAAGGCATGACAGTAGGGTTGCCAACTGAAAGGGGTGACACAGAGTGTTGGACTGGTTGGCCATTGGCCTGATCCAACATGACTTCTCTTATATACTTATGTTCTTATGGGAGGGGGGACTTACTGGGAGCTGCAGGGAAGTCCATCTGACGTACAGAGATGTGTCTATGCCCCTGCCCATGTAACCTGGAAGTGACATAACTATATCCAGGATGTTGAGGCGACACTCTGGTATTTGGGCAAAAACTCTTGGTAAATTTGGCTTCTACCTTAGAGTTTTTGCCTAAATGCCACAACATTGCCTTGACATCCTGAAAGTGATGTCACTTCTGGGTTACACGGGCAGTGACGTAGACATGTTGCTGCGTGTTGGATGGCTCTCCCTCCTTTTGGGGGCACATTCCCCCAGCCAGCTGATTGGCAGTGGAGAGGGGGGGCCACTCAGCAGGGGACCCCTCCCTCCACTGGGGGGGGGGTAGTCTGGCAGGGGAGAATGCTACCCTACATTCAAATATATCCCTGTTTCCTCACATTGTCTACATTTAACAGAAGATTTTTTTGGGGGGGGGAGGGTTAGGTGATTCTTTGTATATTGCCACTCTGGACCTCTGGACATAATATGATTATGTAGATGTGGGGATCTAAAGAACTGTATCAGAACATGTGTGTAGACGAACACCTAGCACAATATTTTTCCCTGACTAATATGTTGACAGCTGTTTACAAAAAACATAAGTCCCGTGAATGTGATTAATACTGATTAGCTCTGATTAATTCCATCAAGCAGAGAATGCTAATGTACATGCATGAGAAAAGCCAGCAAACCTGTGATTTATTTTAAAAATATTCACTGCCCACCTTATAAGTTCCTCATGAGTAAAGCATTAGGGAGCTTTTCTTCCCATCCAAATCACAGAGCATTGAGGTGAGGCAATAAGAGACTAACACCGATTTCGCACATGGCTTGTTCCGGGTGGAAAGCCCTTTTGCTCCCAGGGCTTCTCTCCATTTTTGCACAAATTGCCCTGGAGCTACAAGCTGGCGCGGTGCTCTTCCCCAGCAAGAGAGATCCTCTTCCAAGCAGTTTCTGCTTGCCGTGGGAGAACGGCGCACTAACTTGCAGCTCTGGGGCAACTTAACTCACTGAAAATGTCAAGACAGTGTGCGATTGCAATAAAAAAGGCCAACGCCATGCTGGGAATTATTAGGAAGGGAATTGAAAACAAATCAGCCAGTATCATAATGCCCCTGTATAAATCAATGGTGCGGTCTCATTTGGAATACTGTGTGCAATTCTGGTCACCGCACCTCAAAAAGGATATTATAGCATTGGAAAAAGTCCAGAAAAGGGCAACTAGAAAGATTAAAGGGTTGGAACACTTTCCCTATGAAGAAAGGTTAAAACATTCGGGGCTCTTGGGCTTGGAGAAATGTCGACTGTGGGGTGACATGATAGAGGTTTACGAGATAATGCATGGGATGGAGGAAGCAGAGAAAGAAGTACTTTTCTCCCTTTCTCACAATACAAGAACTCGTGGGCATTCGATGAAATTGCTGAGCAGTCAGGTTAAAACGGATAAAAGGAAGTACTTCTTCACCCAAAGGGTGATTAACATGTGGAATTCACTGCCACAGGAGGTGGTGGTGGCTATAAGCATAGACAGCTTCAAGAGGAGGTTAGATAAAAATATGGAGTAGAGGTCCATCAGTGGCTATTAGCCACAGTGTGTGTGTGTATGTGTGTGTGTGTGTGTGTGTGTGTATATATATATGTATGTGTGTATATATATAAATATAATTTTTTTGGCCACTGTGTGACCCAGAGTGCTGTACTGGATGGGCCATTGGCCTGATCCAACATGTCTTCTCTTACGTTCTTATGTGACACAGAGCGTTGGACTGGATGGGCTATTGGCCTGATCCAACACGGCTTCTCTTATGTTCTTATGTGACACAGAGTGTTGGCCTGGATGGGCCACTGGCCTGATCCAACATGGCTTCTCTTATGTTATGTGACACAGAGTGTTGGACTGGATGGGCCCTTGGCCTGATGCAACATGGCTTCTCTTATGTTCTTATGTTCTTGTGCGAAAACAGAGAGAAGTGGCGAGATCAAAAGGGCTCTCCACTCAGAACAAGCCCTAGTGCGAAATCAGTCTTAGAAAACAAAACTCAGAACAATGAACGTAATTAATCGATACATGTTTTATTTTTAATGCTGTGGCTCAGGGCTACTGTTTTCAAAATGTGCCAGGAAACTGAGGCTGAGAATCGTCGAACGCCAGTGGCAGAGGACATCAGCAGCTTTCATTCAAAGATGGCTGCCGGGGTCTTGTCTAATCACTGTTGCCTTTGAAAAGGATGGATATTATTAACAACACAGTCTTTCTCTCACTCAAACTTTAATTTGTACTGTATAAAAATAAAAAATGCCGGGCTCGCAAGCTGGGAGAAGATTGATAGGTGCACAGTTTGCTCTGCCAAATGCTGTATCAGCTGTTTGTCTCCCCTAAAACATTGCCCACCGAATATGATTAATTCTCTGTGTAGCTTATGTCATTTCTTGATAAAAAGTTGTGTTGCTGGAGTGGGAATTGGTTTCCTTTAATTAAACAAACTATTCTAGAAAATGCTGGAGCTTACCAGACTATTTCTACCCATCACATGATATAGCATCTCAATGAATGCCAACAGTCAGAGAAGATGGGCATATATGGAAGACATGAGATTCATAGAAGACATTTTCCATGAAACTCATTTAGGATTAGAGCTATCAGCAGTTGGTAACCATGGTGACTAAAGTGAACCTACACATTCAGAGGGAGTCAACTTCTGAACACCAGTGCCAAGTGGCATCATTAGGGGAAGGCCTCAGCTTCTATGCCCTGCTGTTAGACCTCCAGAGGAACTCATTGGTCACTGTGTGGGCTAAATGAGACCACTGTTCTCATCCAGCAAGGCTTTTGTTATGTTCTCATGAATAAACATCTTTGCTAGATAGATGGATAGATCACAGCATGGATTTTGATTGGACCTGAAGAGAAATTACACTATAGCCCCGTATTCCTGGAAGTGATTTTAGGTTTCTTGTACAGCAGACCCCATACTTCATGGTAACTGGCAAATGACCGAGGGCGACTTTATATGTGTCCATATTTCTATGACTCCAGTCTTTAAAAACTTTTGTTCTTGTTTTGCTTTGAAATCTGAGCTGACTTATGGTGGCCACTCATGAGGTTTTCAGTTTGGTGTAGTGGTTAAGTGTGTGGACTCTTATCTGGGAGAACCGGGTTTGATTCCCCACTCCTCCACTTACAGCTGCTAGAATGCCCTTGGGTTAGCCATAGCTATCGCAGGAGTTGTCCTTGAAAGGGCAGTAGCTATGAGAGCCCTCTCAGCCCCACATACCTCACAGGGTGTTGTCAAGCATGGATATTTGCAATAATGAAGTCCTTTGTTTTGTTTCAAATGAACTACTTTATTAAAATTCCATGTTGCTCACAGCACATTGTCTTTAAGAAGACTGAGATAGCAGGGGTTACAAGATGCTATTTAGGGTATCATAAAATGTTACAAAAACCACACCATTCCAATCAAGGGTTCAAAGGGCACAGCAGTAAGTTTCCTCTACTCTACAACAATCAATCACCCGCCCGTGAACTGATAAAGCCTGTGAAGTGCCTAGGATTGTAGGTGAGTATGGGCAATAGACATAGCAAGTCAGTAACCGTTATGTAAACATCCATTGCCAGATGGCAGAAGGGACATGGCAAAGGGGGGTGTAGGGAATGGAGGAGAACTAGGACTTATTATTGACATGAGATCAACCATTTTCTATAAGGAGAATTAGATGGGCTTAGGGGTGTGCATTTGGTTCAGCCGAACAGAATAGACTCCCAAAAAACTGAGCTGATTTGGCAGTTTTAAAGCAGTATAGGGCCGAATCAGATTCTCTGATCTGATTCGGGAGCCATATACTGCAGTTGCAAATTGCCACCGAAATTTGGTGGCCATTCGGCCCCATTATACTCTATGGACCATTGAAATCAATGGCAAAATAGAGTATAATGAAGTGCGGCTGGGGGGGCAGCAGGTTTGAGGTAGAGGCTCCAAATTTTCTGGGAAGCTTCAGGAGACTCTCTCCTACAGAACCCCCAAGTTTCAAAAAGATTGGAGCAAGGGGTCCAATTCTGTGGGCCCCCAAAGAGGGTGCTCCTATCTCTCCATTATTCACTATGGGCCATGGAAGTCAATGGCAAAATAGGGTATAATGAAGTGTGGCTGGGGTGGCAGGGATTTGAAGAAGAGGCCCCAATTTTGCAAGGCAGCTGGAATATTGGACCAGGAGGCAACTGAACCTCCTGGTCCAATATTTTTGAAACTTGCTAGGTGTTTTGAGAAGAGACGCTGGATGCTATGCTGCAAATATGGTGCCTCTACATTAAAAAAAAACAGCCCTTCCAGCACCCCTGATACCCAAAGATTCATTCTCCATTATATCCTATGGGATTTGGTCTCCATAGGGAGAGCCAGTTTGGTGTAGTGGTTAAGTGTGTGGATTCTTATCTGGGAGAACTGGGTTTGATTCCCCACTCCTCCACTTGCACCTGCTAGCATTGCCTTGGGTCAGCCATAGCTCTGGCAGAAGTTGTCCTTGAAAGGGCAGTTGCTGTGAGAGCCCTCTCCAGCCCCACCCACCTCACAGGGTGTCTGTTGTGGGGGAGAAAGGGAAAGGAGATTGTGAGCCGCTCTGAGACTCTCCGGAGTGGAGGGCGGGATATAAATCCAATATCTTCATCTGCCTCACAGGGTGTCTGTTGTGGGGGAGGAAGGGAAAGGAGATTGTGAGCCGCTCTGAGACTCTCCGGAGTAGAGGGCAGGATATAAATCCAATATCTTCATCTACCTCACAAGGTGTCTGTTGTGGGGGTGGGAGGAAGGTAAAGGAGATTGTGAGCCGCTCTGAGACTCTTCTGAGTGGAGGGCAGGATATAAATCCAATATCTTCATCTACCTCACGGGGTGTCTCTTGGGGGGGAAGGAAGGTAAAGGAGATTGTGAGCCGCTCTGAGACTCTTCGGAGTGGAGGGTGGGATATAAATGCAATATCTTCTTCTTCTTCTTCTTCTTCTTCTTCTTCTTCTTCTTCTTCTTCTAATGGAGTGCCCAGCAGACATTTCCCTCCCTCCCTCCCCCCTGTTTTCTGATGACCCTGAAGCAGGGGGAGGGCCTCCAAACTGGGGGATTCCCTGCTCCCAACTGGAGATTGGCAGCCGTTTCAAGGCGTGAGTTATATATAACTCCGATACTGACTCTTCAACATTTCAGGCAAAATCTGTTTAACAGGATGCCTTTAGAATCATAGAGTTGGAAGGGACCTTGAGGGTCATCTAGTCCAACCTCCTGCACAATGCAGGAATCTCACAAACACCTTCCCCTAAATTCACAGGATCTTCATTGCTGTCAGATGGCCAACTAGCCTCTGATTCAAAACCTCCAAGGAAGGAGAGCCCACCACCTTTCGAGGAAGCCTGTTCCACTGAGGAAATGCTCTAATAGTCAGGAAGTTCTTCCTAATGTTGAGCCGGAAACTCTTTTGATTTAATTTCAACACATTGGTTCTGGTCCTAACTTCTGGGGCCACAGAAAACAATTCCACACCATCCTCTATATGACAGCCCTTCAAGTACTTGAAGATGGGGATCATATCACCTCTCAGCCTCCTCCTCTCCAGGCTAAACATCCCTAGTTATTTCAACCTTTCCTCATAGGATTTGGTCTCCAGACCCCTCACCATCTTCATTGCCCTCCTCTGGACCCTTTCCAGCTTGTCTATATCCTTCTTAAAATGTGGTGCCCAAAAGTGAACACAATACTCCAGGTGAGGTCTTACCAGAGCAGAGTAAAGCGATACCATCACATCACGTGATCTGGAAACTATACTTCTGTTGATACAGCCCAAAATTGCATTTGCCTTTTTAGCCACCGCATCATACCGTTCCTCTTTGTTTAAAATGAACATATTGTTCAAAAGTATTTTCTTGCATATAAACACAGCTCTAGTCACTCAGTCTGTATTCAAGAGGGCGATTTGGGCTGACACCCCCGCCCCCAGATTAAAACTCCACATTTACATGTGCCTATCTGGGCTCCGCCATGCACTCAGCCTTACCTCTCCTGTTGTATCTTTTGTAGCATTCTTGGTATAAACGGTATCAGGGGAAACATGTAAAACAGCTGTCCCGTGCATTAATGCAGAAAAGCATCTCCCGTCGGGCCAGGCGATATGTCCCACCTGCTGAAGCACTGTATGCATTTTGAGTTCTGCACCGTTGTGATGAACACGTCTAGTGTTGGATGCCCAAAAGCTTGAAACGCTGGCCGCGGGGAGTGCAAATTCAGTTCCCATTCATGATCCATGGAGCCTTTCCAGCTCAACAAACCTGCCTGTACATTTTGTACGCCTGGGATATGAACATATGAAGTGGCCTTATACTGAATCAGACCCTCGGTCCATCCAAGTCAGTATTGTCTTCTCAGACTGGCAGCAGGTCTCCAGGGTCTCAAGGTGAGGTTTCTCACACCTATTTGCCTGGACCCTTTTTAGTTGGAGATGCCGGGGATTGAACCTGGGACCTGCTGCTTCCCAAGCAGATGCTCTACCACTGAGCCACCATCCCTCCCCAATGAATAGACATCAGATGTGTACTGCGGGCAATGCACCCAAATGTCCACTGCTAGCCTGCACAGGGACATCGAGGCAGTGCCCCCCTGCTTTCTTATATAGAATACTGACGTCACATTGTCTGATGTTATTTGCACTGTTCTCTCCCCCCCCCCCCCCGAGGTTTGGAGCAAATGAGAGATGAGAGCTTTGTCGACTGCCAGTAGCACCAAGGAACTTATGTGTAGGCTCTGCTGCCATGGTGTCCACTTGCCTTGAGCATATTGAGTCCCACAATGAGCTCTCTGCTGCTTCAAAAAGCCACCGGGTACTTCCGAGGGGCAAATCACTGGAGCACTTCCCTGGTGCATTTCCAGGTCATCTGTATGGTCATGCTGTGCTGCAGAAGAGCCCCGCAAGTGCATGAGTGGTGTGAACACTCCTCCAGCAGGGCACCTCAACACTCTGCTCACAGCAGGGCACCTCAAACTCTGATGGCTCTTTTTAAAGTCGAGAGGCTGCCACCATGAGCTGCCAGTCTGAAGGCAGCCTCAGTGAAGATGTTTGTACCGTGGTGGAAGCAGCTTCCCAAACAATTTCTTCTTTTCTGTTGGGAGGTGTGTGTGTTTTTGTTTGTTAATATGAAGCCTTTTTGTATCTTATTAGTTATCATTCATCAAAACACTAAAAGTTATTATATCATAACTAGGTAGATAAAGAGAGATGATAGATAGATAGATAGATAGATAGATAGATAGATAGATAGATAGATAGATAGACAGACAGACAGACAGACAGACAGACAGACAGACAGACAGACAGACAGACAGACAGACAGACAGACAGACAGACAGACAGAGAGAGAGAGAGAGATTTTGTGTTCAACTTCAGTGCCCATTTTGGCACCAAGATGAGATAACATAATAGAAATATGCACAATTGTGTACAGCTTGGCCTGGGTATGTTTAACCCACTTTCTTTCTGCACTAATTTGACCCTGGGGGCTATGCGTGAGTGGAAAGGAAAGTATATTCAGCTCCACTCAGCGCAAAGACTGCAGCAACACATGGCGCTTCAATATAATTCGTAATGAAATAACAATGTCTGTACGGAGCAATGGCATGTTCAGTGGATGGACTGCCTGATTTTATTTCATTTGTTTTTGAAATTGGGACAGAAGAAATACCCAGCGCTACGTCTCTTTCAATTTAGCGCAGCCAGACCGTGAAGGATCATTTTAGCGCTTCCATTTCTTGTACTTGTGGAAATCTACTGGTGGGATCCAATCCATTAATCGCCTCGAAGTGTCAGGTGTGAAATCTAGCCAGGCAGAGAAGACGGTTGAACACAGTGCCGAATCTAGGGCCCATGGCACCCCAGGCAGGCTCCTTGCCTGCTGCCCCCCCCCCGCTGCCACCGCGGCCCCCTGCCACCCACCTACCTTTCACCCCGGCACTGCAACGCAGCACCACACTCTGTCGCCCCCCCCCATCAGAGTGCACCGTGCCAAGGATGGGCCCTACTGGCTTTGATGAGGGCGGCACACCATCTAATGCTTTGAAGCGCATGCGGGAGAAGGCTTCTCCCCCCTCCTTCCTGGAACCGGAAGTGAGGAGGAGTGAAGCCTTCTCCCATGCGCACTTCAAAGTATTAGATGCCGCGCCAGCTGCATCGAAGCTGGTAGGGTCTAGCCTTGGCGCGCTCCTCTGAACATGCCAGGGGGAACGGGGGGGGGGCAAAGCACAAGGGAAGGGAGGGGACAGGCATTGGTAGCGGCGGGGGGGAGGCGAGCAAGTAAACTAGGTGGTTGTCATGGACACCGAGGGGGCGGGGAGCCCAATGCAATGCATCTCTCCTTCCTCCCAGCGCCCTAAGTCCATTAAATAAATAAATAAATAAATAAATAAATAAATAAATAAATAAATAAATAAATAAATAAATAAATAAATAAATAAATAGGCAATTGCCTAGTTTGCCTAGTGGGCAAGCTGGCCCTGGTTGAACAGCTACCAGAGAAGATGCAAGGGGCAGGCTACGAGAGCATAGGAAAAGGGAAATCTGGGAGCCATGGAAGACATAAAAAATTGCTGTCACGTTGCAATGAGTGTATGACAACCCCTCAAGGGGTTTCAAGGCAAAAGACGATCAGAGGTCGTTGAGCACAGCCTTCCTCCATGCAGGAACTTTGGCCTTCCCGCGTGGTCCCCAATGAAGGAGCCATGGTCAACACTGCTAAGCTTCCAAGCTTCGACAACCTTAAGCTCGTTTGGAAACAATATCCTGCAACATTTCTGGGAGCAAAATAGAACTGTTCTGCATTTAGATCAAAATGGGTAGCTGTGTCTGTCTGCCTGCAGCGTGAGAAAAGAAAAAAGACACCTTAAAGTAGGGGTGTCAAACTCATTCGCTGTGAGGGCCAGATCTGACATAAATTAGACTTTGTTGGGCGGAGCCGTGTTGGGTCAGGCCATATGTGTACCTATTTAAGATTAGGTAGCAGAGATGTAAACTTTATAAAGGACACAGACAAACGCAATTAAAGATTTTTTTAAAAAAAAAATCTTTAAAATAAAACATGCTTAAAACATTAGGACTCAGTCTTTAAAGGTGCTTTCCTTGTATTTCTCCCCAGGGAACTGGGCAAAGGAAGCTTTGGCTCTTTCCTTCCTTCCCCAGGGGACCAGGAGGGGGCGGAGCCTCAGCTAACAGAAGGAAGAGAGACTTGACTCAGTAGCTCTGCTGTGCGATTGAGTGAGCCTGGCAAAGCAAGCTCTCCCTCCTCCCCATGGGAGAGGAAGCTCCTGTGTGATTGAGGAAGCCTGGCTAAACAAGCTGTGATGCAGAAGGAAGCAAGAGAGAGGAAGAAGGAGGCAGATGACAGCCAATTGTTGGGGGCCTGATAGGAGCCCCTCAAGGGCCTGATTCAGCCCCCGGTTCGCATGTTTGACACCCCTGCCTTAAAGACTAACAAAAATTGTGGTAGGATATGAGTTTTCCTGAGTCACTGTTCACTTCTTCAGATACCTGAGTGAGCAGTGACTCATGAAATCACACGTTTTGTTAGTCTTTAAGATGCTACTGGACTTTTACTCTTTTCTACAGCTCATCTAGGTGAAGCTTGGAAATATCCTGGAGATCTCCCAGAATTAAAACAGATAATCAATCAATATTTATTTCCGTCAAAGATCAGAACAGAAATGGATCAGTTCACCTGGAGAAAGGGACTGCTTTGAAGGGTGGACTCTATGGCAGGGGTGTCAAACTCATTTGTTCTGGTGGCCAGATCTGACATCAATGGGACCTTGTCAGACCGGGCCATGTATGTCATAAAAATATAATGCCAGCACTCTTGCAATATTTCATTTATTTAACACTCTGATAACTGACACCTGTCAAGAGTTATATCTTCTCTGTACCCCTCTTGCTATATTCTCTGTACTGTAGCATTATCATTTCGCTTGGGTGCATTCCTGCTTAGCTCATCTCTCTCTCTCTCTCTGCACGCTTATCTGAGGAACTTATTATTGAAGCTGTTTCTACTGATCAAGGTCAGTCGCTAACAAAGCTCAGATAAACACCTGGACTCCAAGACTTGGGGTGGGAGGGGGTCCTGCTAAAAGTTGCTATTGCTTTGCACTTAAATTATAATGGTTGGGGCGATGCGTTAAATAGAGAGTCACTGAGCTAAGACGTTAGTCTTAGCAAAGATGATGTACTGCCTTATGATGTATGGAATAAACTGCTGGATGGTTGGACTGTGTTATTCCTTGACAACACCTTGCTCTTATTTATTGCATCAAAATCTGGAGACGATGTCTATGCTGTAGCAATCTCGAGTAGGCTGTACAGGTGTTGTTCAAGTGCATGTCTGTAAGTCGCAAAGCTGCTTTTGATTTACTGACATTCATTACAGAAATCTCATGGTCAGTGCTTTGAGCCTAAGACTCAGGGGAAAACATGAAATGGCTGGCCATTGTAAGCTTTTGTACATAAGTTGCTTCATGTGAGGTCAGCCAATGGAGGAAATAGAGGCTTTGCTCTGTAGCTTCTGCACAACTGAGCAAGCCTAGCCAGGGCTTTTTTTGAGCAGGAATGCGCAGGAACGCAGTTCTGGCTGGCTTTGTGTCAGAGGGTGTGGTCTAATACGCAAATGAGCCAGCTGGGCTTTTCTATTAAAAACTCTGTGAAACAATGATGTATCAAAGGGTGTAGCCTAATATGCAAATGAGTTCCTGCTGGGCTATTTCTACAAAAAAAAATCCCTGAGCCTAGCAAAACAAGCTGTGATGCAGAAGGATGGAAGGGAGAGAGAAGAAAGCAGATGATGAAGAAGAAGATATTGGATTTATATCCCGCCCTCCACTTCGAAGAGTCTCAGAGCGGCTCACAATCTCCTTTCCCTTCCTCCCCCACAACAGACACCCTGTGAGGTGGGTGGGGCTGGAGAGGGCTCTCACAGCAGCTGCCCTTTCAAGGAAAACCTCTGCTAGAGCTATGGCTGACCCAAGTGTCAAGTCTGCTGTATTTTTGGGAATATATTTTCTAACTCTGGTTCAGAAGCAAGGGATTCTGGGTCCATACTGAACACCGAATGCTGCTAGCTAACTCTCCTTCCCCCCCTCCTCTTAGCTATGCCTTTGTTGTGTAGTCTGCTTTGAAATGCTGATATGGGAATGAGATGTTGGAGCCTTCTCAGGCCAAAAGGGCTGTGGGAGTACGGAGCGCCGCGGCCTTGGTGTGAGAATGAGAGATTAACATCCTAGTGTGAAAACCTGCTGCTTAGTGTACCCCGCCCGTAGGAATCCTTTGATCTATACCTTAAAATGCTTGGTTAATGTTCTTGTACCTTAGTCCTTCAATTGTTATCATGGTCTACTTTTCTGCTTTCAATAAACTAGAAGCTTGTTTTCAACCAAGGACTCGTTATTGAATTCAGCTGACTTGACACCAAGGCCATGCTAGCAGGTGCAAGTGGAGGAGTGGGGAATCAAACCCGGTTCTCCCAGATAAGAGTCCGCACACTTAACCACTACACCAAACTGGCTCTCTAATGACAGTGAGTTGCTTGCAGGTCTGATAGGAGCCCTCCGGGGACCTGATCTGGCCCTTGAGCCACATGTTTGACACCCCTGCTCTATGTCTAAGGTCTCTCCCATCCCCGAATCCCACCCTCTACAGGCTGCACCCCCAAATTTCCAGGATTTTCCCAACCCAGACCTGACAAACCTAACTATAGAGCCAGCTCTGACCAGGCCCCATTTCAGAGGAAGCAGGAAGTGATCTCTTCCTGCTGGTTGCTGCACTCCTTGGCTATGAAGGCTCAACTCAGGCCTTTCTGCTAATTGGATGGTGTTGCGATGAGTAACAAGGAAGCATCTGACGGCCAGGTCTCCTGTTCTAGACACCTGACACTGAGTCATTACGTTCATTTTAGATTTGTATCACAAGACCTGAGGAGAGGTATACCTTTGCCAGTTGGTATAGGAGATGTATGCCTGAGCGGAGGTATACCCTGCCAGTTGGCTCTGTTGATATGCATACCTCGCCAGTTGAATGATAATGGCTTCTGTATAAAGTATTTTTATTTACTCAGATATTAAGAACAGCTTGCCAAGGCACAATAGATAGCAAGCTTGCGTTTAAGGGGAACGTCCTATACCACAAATCTTTGTTAACGATAATGAAACCCCTTTGCGAAACATCCTTTTTAAAAAAGTTGCACATGTTTTACCTCAGATCAAGGGGTATATAGTCGAGCTGACAAGCTTCATTCCCGCCTCCCTCTGGAGCTATTGTGACCAGAGAGTGTGAAATTTCTGAACATCTCGGAGGATATTTTTCAAAGGAACATGGTGTGTGTGTGTGGGGTGGAAACTTACACTGGACTACACCGTGAATCGCTTTCTCACACTCATGGCAATTCGCCTGAGAACTCAGATCGCTAACACTGAGCGAGACTATTCATGTTAAGTGCTCATAATTGCATTTAAAAGGTTTTTTCAAGCGGGCCTCCAGGCAAGAGAAAAACAGCACTTGTGTGTTCTCTGAAGTAGCATTACGCAACAGGGCTTTGCTGTGCCGGAAGGACAGAGGTCTTTGTTGAGTACACGGACTAATTGAGGTGACACGTTTTTTCTTAAAGGAAGATGGTTCAAAGGAAGATTGGACCTTGAATTGCTTGGCAGAGATTGAGGTTGCCTGGATTCTTTTTTACCCGTGAATTACGGAGGCGGTGCCTGAGGGCCGTTGAGAGAGGCTTGGCAAGAGAGGCCACAGGATTCAAGGGTTAGACTTGAACTTTTGTAGCTCTCCTGCCTTTCAACCTGTTGAAAGGTCCAGACCGTATGAAGACCTTCCTTGAAACTGGAGGGCAAGAGTTGAAAAGGGCTTTCTAGTCCATTGATTTTAGCGCTAAAAGCTAAAAACTGCACACAGAAAAAAGGAGAATCTCTCAAACGAAGACAGGGAGAATGGATATTGTACTTCAGGGCTTTTACTGGAATTTATGAAGTTCTACCTATCTTATATTATTCATTGACATGCTGTTGTTTAAAAAGGTAAAGGTAGTCCCCTGTGCAAGCACCAGTCGTTTCTGACTCTGGGGTGACGTTGCTTTCACATTTTCATGGCAGACTTTTTACAGGGTGGTTTGCCATTGCCTTCCGCAGTCATCTACACTTTCCCCCCAGCAAGCTGGGTACTCATTTTACCAACCTTGGAAGGATGGAAGGCTGAGTCAACCTGAGCCGGCTACTTGAAACCAGCTTCCGCCAGGATCGAACTCAGGTCGTAAGCAGAGAGTTCAGACTGCAGTACTGCAGCTTTACCAGTCTGCACCACGGGGCTCTTTCATGCTGTTGTTTACAAGGATTCAATTCTTGCCTTTCTGTGGTGAGCAGAAATAAGAGACTGGGAACTTAGACGAGGGCTTGAAATGGTCACAAGCCAGAACGGTGTAGTGCAGGAGTCCCCAGGAAAGTGCCGTGGTGGCTATGTAGACCTTTACTGCACCTGCCAAGTCTTTTAAGCAGGGCTCATTGCATAGAAAAAGAGATACCGGAGCTCATTAGCACAACTCATTTGCATACCTCATTTGATAGATAGATAGATAGATAGATAGATAGATAGATAGATAGATAGATAGATAGATAGATAGATAGATAGATAGATAGATAGATAGATAGATAGATAGATAATTTTATTTATATCCCGCCCTCCCCGCCGGAGCAGGCTCAGGGCGGCTAACAACATCATTCAGTTATACAAAAAACAAAGTTACATTTAACATTAAAATTCTGATAAGTTTAAAATTAATTAATTAATTAAGTGATAAAAGTGCATATGCCACACACCCCTTGACATTCTCGGAAGGTGTACTAAATTAGATCAGCTCAGCATCTACCTTAAAATGCTTCTTGAATTATAATTGTCTTAATAAAACCTTCCTCCCATCATACTTTTTAAATTATTTTCTCCTATTTGACCACAGTGGTATTATGAAGATTCCCATTTGTCTGCTTTAGATGTTTTGGCTATTTCCCCATTTTTTTGTGGGGAAAAATATTAGAAAGTTTGTCAGATCTTAAGAGTTCGGCAAAATTCTCACCGGGGAGGGGGGCGGATTGAACAATGGAGCCCTGAAGCAAGGGGGTTTTTTGAGGGGGGAAGGGGGGAGATAAGAAAGGAAGAACACAATAAAATTTAGAGGCTCTGGAACTCCGCTCCTTTGAGCTCCTGCCCAAAATGAGGCCTGCTTGTGTTGGCTTTTCATATTTTGTCTTGGATTGCTGGTATCAGGTTAATAAAGGATACTTTAAGGAAAGGAAAGGAAAGGTCCCCTGCGCAAGCACCAGTTGTTTCTGACTCTGTGGTGACGTTGCTTTCACAAGGTTTTCACAGCAGAGTTTTTATGGCGTGGTTTTGCCCTTGTCTTCTCCAGTCTTTTACACTCCCCCCCCCCGCCCAGTAAGCTGGGGACTCATTTTACCGACCTCAGAAGGGTGGAAGGCTGAGTCAACCTCGAGCCGGCTACCTGAAAACCCAGCTTCTGCCAGGGATCGAACTCAGGTCATGAGCAGAGCTTAGGACTGCAGCACTGCAGTTTTAACACTCTGCACCACGGGGCTCTCTAAAGGATACTTTAAAGGGCTTCTCAATTTCCACAGTGTCCTATTATGCTGACAGTCCTCTTTGTATGCAAGGTCAGTGTAGACCGGTTAGAATGTTTCTCTTGGTAATTATCATCGGAGGACGAGAAAGGAAAAGTCCAGCATGTTCTGCTTCAATGGCTGCCTCTTGCTAAATTCTTGCGCATAGATGGCCGACTCCCCTGCCAAATGGATCCTGGCTCACTCCCTTTCTCCGGAACAAGCCAATCTCTGCTGCCACAAAAATCAGTTAGAGGGAATCGGCTCTGACTGGTTGTCTACTTACCCAATGATACGGAGGTTAGAAGTCGAAGCCAAAATGGTGCTTAGCTGTATCCCATTATCAGACTCATGCTTTCGGAAAAGCAGTTTTTCTGCATCTGTGCATTTACCTGAATGATATGTATTTTATAAAAAAAATCTCTCATTTCTATGCCAAGCCAAATGCATATGTGCGGCTGCCAAACTCCATTTCCATTTGAGTCAACAATTTGCCATAACATTTTATGCATATCCTCCTACAAATGCTCTCCTTTGATGTTGTCTCCTTTGAGCGAAAAGGGAAGGGAAATGTAATTTCACACAGAACTTGCTGTCTTGCCATTCTAATGTTGAAATGTTCCTTTTGGAGTTCTTTAAGCGGGATGTGTTTCAGCATGTTCTCTCTCTCAAGACAATTGTGCGGCTCCTTGCATCACGTTTACCAGTCGAGGAGATGAACATTAAACAAACAAACAAATCAGAAAAGAATAAGAAATGGAGAGGAAGGAGCACCAGGGTTGCTAGGTCCTGCCTCCTCCCCAGTAGGGGACTTCGGGAAATATTCCCGCTAGATTTAAAGGGCCCTATTCTCAGTAGTAATGTATGGCTGTGAGAATTGGACCGTAAGGAAGGCCGAGCACAGAAGCATTGATGCTTTCGAATTGTGCTACTAGAGAAGACTCTCAAGCAACCCTTGGACTGCAGGAAGATCAAATCTGCCAGTCCTAAAGGAAATCAACCCTGACTCTTCCCTGGAAGGTCAGACGCTAAAGTTGAAACTCAAATACTTTGGCCACCAAATGAGAAGGAAGCACTCCCCGGAGAAGATCCTGATGATGGGAAAGACAGAAGGCAAAAGAAGAAGGGGACGGCAAAAGATGAGATGGCTGGACAGTGTTACTGATGTAACTAACATGAATTTGAGCAGACTTCGGAGGATGGCAGAAGACTTGAGGACTTGGTCCATGGGGTCGCAAAGAGTCAAACTCAGCTGTCGGACTGAACAACAACGAGCCACCTTGGGTTCTCTCAAAGTGGAAAGGCAGATTAATTTTTTAAAAGAAATTATAAGCAGATACGTGTACCCCATAGCAAGGTGCCATGTGTTTCAGTAGGAATGATCAAATTCCCTGGGAGATAAACATCAAGTTAGCCCGGTTTCATAAAATCTAGGAAGCTAAGCAGGTACTTTGGCCACCATATGAGAAGGGAGCACTCACTGGAGAAGACCCTGATGCTGGGAAAGACTGAGGTTAAAAGAAGAAGAAGAAGAAGAAGAAGAAGAAGAAGAAGAAGAAGAAGAAGAAGAAGAAGAAGAAGAAGAAGATATTGGATTTATATCCCGCCCTCCACTCCGAAGAGTCTCAGAGCGGCTCACAATCTCCTTTACCTTTCTCCCCCACAACAGACACCCTGTGAGGTGGGTGGGGCTGGAGAGGGCTCTCACAGCAGCTGCCCTTTCAAGGACAACCTCTGTGATAACTATGGCTGACCCAAGGCCATGCTAGCAGGTGCAAGTGGAGGAGTGGGGAATCAAACCCGGTTCTCCCAGATAAGAGTCCGCACACTTCACCACTACACCAAACCGGCTCTCCAAAAGAAGAAGGGGACGGCACAGGATGAGATGGTCAGACAATGTTATCAATGCAACGAACATGAATTTGAGCGAGCCTAGGAGGATGGTGGAAGATAGAAGGGCCTGGTGTGATGTGGTCCATGGGGTCACAAAGAGTCAGACTCGACTATGCCGCTGAACAACAACAACTAGCTGATCTATGGGCTACCCACATTCATCCCTAAGGAGCACATTTCTTTCTTTCTTTTTTTTTAGCTTCTACATCCTGGGTTGCATTTCATCACTTTGCTTACCAATTTGCAGGGACTTCCTCTAGCCTAAGAAGCCTTCCTCCAAGAAGAGGACCATCGGAAGAGGACTCAAACTTCTCTGAGCAGAGTGATATGATGCAAGCCCCTCTGTCATTTTGTTGAGTCAACTGTTAGAAAAACACACTGGTGATGTTTCTTGCTCGGTCCTGCTAGACTACAAACACCATCGAGCGAGCTAGATAGTTAGGACAATATCAGTCTCCTTCCTGTCTGCTCTACTTTCCTTCGCCCTCTCTAACCAGTAGAATGTAATCTCTTTCCTCCTTGTTCTCCTCCTCTTCCTATTTCTTCCCTGCATGCATCAGGAGGAACAGCATAGTGCCTCTCCTCCTGATCTGAACTAAGCAGATGTCCTACTATCAATCCAAAGCCATCCATCCCTAGCTAGAATAGATAGTCACTCTTTCTCTCCACTACACTTATATGTTATGTTTCTCTAAATAAATCCACCAGTATTGGTTTCTTAACTTAAAGCAAGACTCTCTGTGCAATTTGTGAGATAGCGTGGCAACCATTAGACCACACTGCTGAAATGCAGAAAGAGCACTCTGCTAAGTGAAGATAAGGATGGCTGCCTGACCAGCCAAGCCATCCTAAACCAGACCCAACATCAACTGCCTTGGCCTAGATGCAGGGCTGTAACTATGTGTGGGCATTGGGGGCAGTGCCCCCTCCCAGATCTGCCAGACACACCCATTCCTGGTTCCCTGACTCCCCTCTCTCCTTGTTTATGCTTTGTTGATTAAATTGGTATCCCCTGGTGCCCCTTCCAGAAAAAAAGTCCTAGATATGGGCCTACCTGGGTGGTCCAGGTAGCCCAATCTTGTCAGATCTCAGACTCTAAGCAGGGTCAGCCCTGGTTATTACTTGGACGGGAGACCCCTCAGGAAGTCAAAGGTTGCTACGCAGAGGCAGGGAATGGTCAGCTAACCCTTGCCTTGAAAACGTGATGGGCTCACCATCAGCTGATTGCCGTCCAACTATTGTTTGTGGAGTGACACATAGGTAAAATGGCTTTTGTTCAACATTTTCCAAATATGATATCAAGTTCAATACGGACAACATAAAATACACCTTGGTACACAAGAAATGAATCAGGTGATCAATAAGAGTAGAATTTATGAAATTACCGTATTTTTCGCACCATAAGGTGCTCCGGAGGATAGGACGCACCTTCCTCCTGGGGGGGGCGATCTGCTGCCTCTGCCTCCGATTCGGCGCTTCCCCCGCGCCTGCCTGCCTGGCTCCATCTTCTTCAGGCAAGCGCTGGGATCACTCCACGTGGCCCCACCGCAAACCCAGCGCTTCGCAAGCGCTGGCTGTAGAGGGGGCAGTGTGCTTCCTCCTTGCCTGTGTGCCTGGCTTCAGCTGTGATGTTTAAAGCAAGCGCTGCGATCGGAGGGCGGAGGGAGCGATCCCAGCGCTTGCTTTAAACATCACAGCTGAAGCTAGGCACACAGGCAAGGAGGAAGCATGCTGTCCCCTCCGCAGCCGGCGCTTGCGAAGCGCTGGGTTTGCGGTGAGGCCACGTGGAGCAATCCCAGCGCTTGCCTGAAGAAGATGGAGCCAGGCAGGCAGGCGCGGGGGAAGTGCTGGATCGGAGGAAGAGGCAGCAGATCGCCCCCCCCCAGAAGGTACGTACCTTCGGACCATAAGACGCACACACTTTCCCCCCCACTTTTTTTGGGGGGGGAAAGTGCGTCTTATGGCCGAAAAATACAGTAAGTAAAAAGGGGAAAATTCTAGCAAAAGTATGACGTGTATAAAGTTTGTGAGTGTATGTATCTGTTTATCAAAGTTATATGCTTGTTGTCTCTCCAAAGTCCTGCTTGATTTTCTCTCTCTCTGTCTCCCTCCCTTCCTCCCTTTCTTTCTCTCTCTCTCTCCCTCCCTCTCTCTCTCTTTGTCTGTATAGATTAGATGTAATGTATAGCCTGGATATCACTACTTTCTATAGAGGCTCTGCCAACACCAACAGCAAAAGCAGTCATAAAGATGAATCTGATCCCATTCTGTTCTCATTCGGCATGATAAGGTTTTCAATATGAGCATCAGGGATGCTGGATATTTTGCCACAAATATGTTCAGCAGTAGAACTTACCATAGTCTTGGCTATTCCAACCAGACGTGAGCTGAATACCCAGTCTCTACTGTTCGTGTCTATAGTTAAAAACCTGCAAAGCCAATCAGATTTCTCAGGGCCAATCAGAAACTCTGCAGGGCAAAAGCCCCACTCAGCCCTGCCCACTTTCGGAAAACACTTGGTGGCTGCAAGGGAAAGGTGTCTGCAGGCATTGGGGCACTCATGGGCATAGTGCTGGGGAATCTGGGCATAGACAAACATCACAGGCAGGGTTTTTTTTTTGTAGTAGGAACTCCTTTGCATATTAGGCCCCACCCCCTGATGTAGCCAATCCTCCAACAGTTTACAGGGCCTACTGTAAGCTCTTGGAAGATTGGCTACATCAGGGGTGTGTGACTTACAATGCAAAGGACTTCCTGCTAAAAAAAAACACACAACTTGATTAAGAAGAAGAACTGCAGATTTATACCCTGATTTTCTCTCTGAATCAGAGACTCAGAGCGGCTTACAATCTCCCATATCTTCTCCCCCACAACAGACGCCCTGTGAGATAGGTGGGGCTGAGAGGACTCTCCCAGAAGCTGCCCTTTCAAGGACAACCTCTTTGAGAACCAGGGATTGTTTTGTAGAAAAATAGGTGGTGGAGCTCATCCATGGATTGTTATGCAGCTTCACCTACTATTCAATGGACAAGGAGGGAAGGAGGAGATGGAACTGTCAGAAAGGTTCAGGAGCTGTGCTCCTGTGAGCTCCCACTGAATCCGAGGCCTGTTGAGAGCCATGGCTGACCCAAGGCCATTTCAGCAGGTGCAAGTGGAGGAGTGGGGAATCAAACCCGCTTCTCCCAGATAAGAGTCTGCGCACTTAACCACTACACCAAATTGGCTCTTATATCTTAAAGGATATAATTATATTAAAATATGGTATTTATTTATGACCGCCACATGGTTTGTGAGTGTTTTAACTGTCTGTTTAAAGAACTGTCTGTTGGGCAGAGCAGTTACACCACAGGGATGGGAGTGGGGCGGCAGCAATCAGTTGGGCTATGTGAGAACACACACCGGTGAAGATCTAGTTGCATTGCACTGCCTACTTATGAAGGGATGGGGTGAAGCAACCTTCTGAACCATGATAGTTGAACCCACCATCAAACAACCTGCCCTGCAGTTGTGGGAAAGTCAGATACTGAAGCTGAAGCTCAAACACTTTGGCCACCCAATGAGAAGGGAGCACTCACTGGAGAAGACCCTGATGCTGGGAAATATTGAAGGTAAATGAAGGGGACAGCAAAGGATAAGAAGAAGAAGACAAATAAGAAGAAGACTGCAGATTTGTACTCTGTCCTTCTCTCTGAATCAGAGTCTCAGAGCGGCTTACAATCTCCTTTGTCTTTTTCCCCACAACAGGCACCCGTTGAGGTGGGTGAGGCTGAGAGGGCTCTTCCAGAAGTTACCCTTCCTTTGAGAACCAGGGATCATTTTGTAGAAAAATAGGTGGTGGAGCTCATCCATGGATTGTTATGCAGCTTTACCTACTATTCAGTGGACAAGGTGGGAAGGAGGAGATGGAACTGTCAGAAAGGTTCAGGAGCTGTGCTCCTGTGAGCTCCCACTGAATCCGAGGCCTATTGAGAGCTCTGGCTGACCCAAGGCCATTCCAGCAGGTGCAAGTGAAGGAGTGGGGAATCAAACCCGGTTCTCCCAAATAAGAGTCCACACACTTAACCAGTGCACCAAACTGGCTGGTTAGACAATGTTATCGATGCAACAAACATGAATTTGGGTAAACTTAGGAGGATGGTGGAAGATAGAAGGACCTGAAGTGATGTGGTCTATGGGGTCGCAGAGAGTCGGACTTGACTGTACAACTGAACAACAACAACAGCAAATAAATAAATTATCTTTTAAAATTATAAATAGTGGATCTTTGTTGAGAATATGGGGTTACTGGATGGACAGAGACAAAATAAAGTGCAATGAACATAATTTGGTTGTCTCTTCTAATACGATGGTGACTTCAGCCTGGCTCTCTTCAGCAGATGGAAAATGGCATCATTCCTCCTTCATTTGTGCCCGCACTGGCGATGACAAAAAGTGATGAAAAAGGGACAGTGTTCCCTTTTGGTTCTTGCCCCGAGCATATTGTCTCTCTCTCTGTTTCAGTTCCTCCAGTTAAGAATAGGTGCATTAAATATTTCTTGCCGTCTCTCTTCGGCAGACTGTGGCTCTGAATAGAAGCAAAGCGACTATTCATTTTCAAAAAGCCCTTTCAAAAAGACATAACCACTTCCATTAATATATCATGAGTTAATCCTGATTAATGGTATGGGAGAGAATCTGCTTGCTGGTAATGTAGGCAAAGCTGATATTCTGAGTGGCGGTATCACTTTACCCTACCAAAGTACTTGTTATAACAAGATAAAGGGGGGGGGGGGATACAGTATAAAGCTTTTCATTAGAGCTACAGCTGGCACGTTCGACCTGAGCCTCTTTTAATGACTGTGACTCCTTTGTTGCTGAGGCCGGAACAAGGAGAGTTTAAGGTTTGTCTGAATTAGCCATTACAGAGACCCTATCTAATTAGAGCTACAGTTACGTTACTGAGAGCATTGCCTGATATAAATGGAATACCCCAGTAAAATAGAGAGAGTGTCTCCTATTCTCGGTAAACAAAATGGAGTCCGACCAAAGATAGGCCAAGACAACACTCCATCTAAACAGGTGGAGCGGACCCAGTAGAGAGCCTGGTTTGGTTGGTGCCTGCAGTCTGTGTCTCAGCACAATCTCACCCATTCCCCCTCCAGCGAACTCGCCCAAATGGGATGCATAATGACATGGGAACTACGAGTAAGTAGTACTCTCACTCTGATCTTCTGGAATTTGCCAAATGTCTCTTCCTCCAGTCTATCACCCCTACCTTGCTAAAATCCAATCTCTGCATAACTTGATTGATCCTGTCTTTAAGTCTTTGATCCCTTTTCCGAGTGTCAGACAAAAACATGGTAACAAATTATACATTTCCTCTAAGCTCCTCATCCTTGCGAAATGTGCGAAGTTTCCCAAATATTGCGATTCAAGATAGTCATCTATGAAGCATCAAAGACCCTTTTTGTAATTTCCAACCCCCATCCCCGTACCCCTATAAAGTGTGGGTCAGAACCTCCCCTCAGTGTGCATTCTGTAGGGCGCCATTTGCAGTCTGTACTGCCCATTACTCCTGTAATTGGGTCTATAGGGCACGTTACGCTGGTCATTCGCATTTGGGGAGGGACGATGGCTCAGGGGTAGAGCATCTGCTTGTTAAGCAGAAGGTCCCAGGTTCAATCCCCGGCATCTCCAACTAAAAAGGGTCCAGGCAAGTAGGTATGAAAAGCCTCAGCTTGAGACCCTGGAGAGCCGCTGCCAGTCTGAGTAGACAAAACTGACTTTGATGGACCGAGGGTCTGATTCAGTATAAGGCAGCTTTATATGTTCATATGTATGTCCATTCCTCTCCATGTATTTTTCCTTTGGATGGACTTCTCCTCTTCTGGATCAGGTGAATATTACCCACTTCAACAACCCTTGAATTCCTCTATAGATAACCTCTATTTTTCTTAGACTCTTGTTTGTTTGTACAACGTATGTGTGTGTATACATCCTCTTGCTACATATTCTAAGTAAACACTATAAAAGATACAATTGCTTGGTCTATTCTTGGCTGAAAACGTGAACTCCGTATTATTGAAAGCAACGATCTTCACTCCTATTTCGTTCTACCAAGTCTCTTAGCTAATTTCCCCATCAAATTAAGAGACTTAAAGCATTGCCTGTAATAGTTAGACCATTTCTGTAGTAGAAAAGCTTCCTGCGTTGATGTTTCGAAAACTGCATGTTATGTGAAATTTTCCACAGTAGTTTTTTTTTTTCCTCACCAGGCACAAACTTGAAGTCTTTTCCTTCCTACTCTGCTTTTTCAGAATCCCCGGTTTTAGTGAGTTCTAAAAAAATGCGAGGTAAGAAGGAAAAATCTACTGTGGAAAATTTCATATAATGTGCAGTTTAAAATGCGGGGAATTTCACAACTGCAGAAATGGTCTTAGAGAATCTGTGCCCAAAACCCCATGTGGATAACCAGATCAATCCATCAATGAATAATTATCACCTTAAAGCTTTTTCTTTCAAGCACTTTGTGTACTTTATCCCAACAGCTCATACATTGGCCCTGCAAAGTAGGCCTTTATTCTTTTCACTGCATTGGAGATTTTAGAAGTAAGGAAAAGAGGAAACCTGGAAGAAAAAATGATTTGAAGGTCATGGATCCAGGACCAGATCCTCAAATGTGCAATTCAGGTGAGAAAAGTAGCCAGGGGAAGATATCCAGAAAGAATGGTGAACTGTCAACCCTTGAGACATTTCTTCAGTAGCAAATGCTTTTGTCCCCACTACTTTATGATGCAGCTGGGGAAAAAAAAATACAAGAAGAAGAAGATGATGATTATATTGGATTTATATTCCACCCTCCACTCTGAATCTCAGAGCTCTCCCAGCCCTATCAAGGACAACCTCTGCCAGAGCTATGGCTGACCCAAGGCCATGCCAGCAGCTGCAAGTGGAGGAGCGGGGAATCAAACTCAGTTCTCCCAGAGAAGAGTCCGCACACTTAACCACTGCACCAAATATAAAGCAGGTACCTGTACTTTTCCTCCTGTGTGAATGTGTAAAGTGCTATCAAATCACAGCCAACCTTAGGTAACTCCACAGGGTTTTCAAGGCAAGAGATGTTCAGAGGTGGCTTGCAACCCTGGACTTCCTTGGGGGCCTCCCGTCCAAGTACTAAACAGGGTCAATCTGCTTAGCTTTCAAGATCTGATGAGATTGGGCTTACCTGGGCCATCCTACCAGGAATTAAAGCATCTGGGAGGCATTTTTTCTTTTTGGCCAAGGACATGATGGGATGAGTTGGTGTCCCTCAACTTTTCTCACAGTTCTCCCCCTCCACAGCTGATTTTAGTGCTAGAACATGTTGGAGAAACCTGATCATGGATTCTCAGCATCAAGTGCTGTTTTGCCTTCAGGCCACCAAGTGATTGTAAGGAGGAATTGCTGTTGCAATTACTTGCGGATTCGACTCACGTACTGTGTGCCAGTATCAAACAGGGAGCTTTTTTCCCTGTAGACTGTTCATCTGGCATTCACCTGTTCATGATTGTTCAGCAGGTCACTTCCTAACAATGAAGTGCAGCCTGGTTTGCCTTTGGTTGAGGCAGCGGGCGTCCTATTCCAGCAGCTATTCCATCCGTTGGCCTCCCTTGTTGGGACATCATGTTTTGCAGACTATGCTGCTATCCTATTTATTATCAACACCATTTCTTTTGGGCCGAAAAATATGGTATCCTGTGATATGTGCCCTTCCAGCCCAATGAGGCACCTATTTGTTTTATTGCTTTATTGTTTGATTTACTAATTTTATTGCATTGTTTTAAATTTAAATGGTAGGTTTTTATTGTTCAGTTTATGTTGTGATCTGCCTTGAGCCTGTCATGGGAAAGGGTGGAATATAAGCCTACTAAACAGATGATAGATGATAGATGATAGATAGATAGATAGATAGATAGATAGATAGATAGAGAGAGAGAGAGAGAGAGAGAGAGAGAGAGAGAGAGAGAGAGATAGATAGATAGATAGATAGATAGATAGATAGATAGATAGATAGATAGATAGATAGATAGATAGATAGATAGATAGATAGATAGATAGTGTCAAGCATGCAAGTTCAATGACGAGTTGAAGTTGATACAAAGACCAATACTTTCTGTGTAACAGGTTCTTGAGTGTAATGCTGCCAATATATTGATACAATACTTTTAAGGCTTACTTCAAAAGGATTCCAAAGGATGGGGGAGCGGGGGAGCTCTCACACATAAACTATCATAAATGTCTACATTCTCATAGTGTTATCAGGACTATGTCCTTGCTTTCCCCAGATGTGTTACACTCCCTTCCAGGAATGTATGGGAAGGTGCTGATTACTTCTTCTCAAGTTAGTTCTAGTTCTCACTACTTCTACTTTTCAAGCAATAAAGCAAGAAGGGGGAAGGGAAAGAATAACAAAGTTAACTAAGCTGGATCCTCCATGATACTTAACAGACCAGAGTTCGGCAGGACCCTATAACAATCAATCAATGGAATGGAATTTTACCATGCTTGACAGATGGATGGATGGATGGATGGATGGATGGATGGACGGACGGACGGACGGACAGACAGACAGACAGACAGACAGACAGACAGACAGACAGATAGATAGATAAAATTTTATTCCAGTTGCACCTTTAAATGCAGCAAAGGTTAACTCTGGATATATGTTTTTGTGTACACATGGAAGCTTATACCAAGAATTAAACTTGATTGGTTGATTGATTGATTTAATCAAATTTATATCCCGCCCTCTTTGGTCCTTTGGTCTCTGTTGGTCCTTCAAGGTAACTGGCCACTGTGTGAAGCAGAATGATGGACAATAGACCACTGGTCTGATCTACAAAGGCAATTTTTATCCAGCAAGACTTTTCTGACGTTAAAGGTAAAGGTAGTCTCCTGTCCAAGCACCAGTCATTTCCAACTCTGGGGTGACATTGCATTACGATGTTTTCATGGCAGACTTTTTATGGGGTAGTTTGCCATTGCCTTCCCACCTACACTTTACCCTCAGCAAGCTGGGGACTCATTAGGAGCCCCGTGGCGCAGAGTGGTAAGCTGCAGTACTGCAGTCCAAGCTCTGCTTATGACCTGAGTTCGATCCCGGTGGAAGCCAGGTTCAGGTAGCCGGCTCAAGGTATGTTAAGTAGACCTTAACATTAACAGCTTCTGTTCTGTTTAGATCAACATTGATTCCCCTCCCCCCCCCCCAAAAAAAAAAAAGAAAAGAAAAGAAAGCAAACTTGTTCAGTGGGCATTTGAGTCACTTGGTGCTGAACCAAACAGCCCCGGTGATAGTCTGGTTGTCACAGTTAAGCATGGTAACTTCTGCTCTTGAATACTTTTTGTTATATATTTCCTATGTTATGTATTTGCTGCCCTGAAGCATGCTTCCGTTACTCTCCAGGATCCTGCTGCCTACATTCTGATTGGCCACTCTCTTAGAACTGGCCAATCAGGACATGAGACATTCCTTCCAGGAAATGCAAATGAAGGATCCTAACAAGACCAATAGGAGGGATTGCAGCTGACTAAAGGGGCGTAAAGGGAACTGTAGCCATGATATTAAAAGATGCCTGCTCCTTGAGAGGACAGCTATGGCAAACCTAGGCAGTATAAAAAAAAAAAAATAGAGACATCACCCTGCCAACAAAAGTCCGTATAGCCAAAGTGATGGTATTCCCAGTAGTAATGTATGGCTGTGAGAGCTGGACCATAAGGAAGGCCGAGCGCAGAAGAATAGATGCTTTTGAGATGTGGTGCTGGAGAAGAATCCTGCGAATCCCTTGGACCGCAAGAAGATCAAATCAATCAGTCCTAAAGGAAATCAACCCAGACTGTTCCCTGGAAGGTCAGATGCCGAAGCTCAAATACTTTGGCCACCCAATGAGAAGGGAGCACTCCCTGGAGAAGACCCTGATGCTGGGAAAGACAGAAGGCAAAAGAAGAAGGGGATGGCAAAGAATGAGATGACTGGACTGCATTACTGATGTAACTAACACAAATCTGAGCGGACTTCAGAGGATGGTGGAAGACAGGAGGGCCTGGCATGACTTGGACCATGGGGTCGCAGAGAGTGGGGCTCGAGTGTGTGACTGAACAACAACAACAACAAAGGGGGGGTGTTTAACTCAGCCACAGGGTATATATCGAGTGAGTTGCCTGTGTTGTTTGTGACTTCTTGCAATAAAGTGTTCTTGGCCGACTGAACTCATTTTATTTTACATCCATTGAAAAATTAATGGCATCCCTAATTGTGCCAGAGGTGAACCATGACCCAACTTTCTTTTGATTTACAGTTCAACTGAATACGTTATGCTTCATGGACTCCTTCTCTGTACATTTTCTTTTAATTGTAGGTTTTTTTGAATGCTGCAGTAAAACATGGAAGTTGGCACTAAGTAAGACTTCGGCGCTTGGAAAATCTCGTTTGAGGAAACTGTGAACTCAACACTGTCTGTGGAAGAAGAAGAAGATATGGGATTTATATGCCACCCTCCACTCAGAATCACAGAGTGGCTCACAATCTCCTTTAGAGAAAGAGCCAGTTTGGTGTAGAGGTTAAGTGTGCAGACTCTTATCTGGGAGAGCCGGGTTTGATTCCCCACTCCTCCACTTGCACCTGCTGGAATGGCCTTGGGTCAGCCATAGCTCTGGCAGAGATTGTCCTTGAAAGGGCAGCAGCTGTGAGAGCCCTCTGCAGCCCCACCCACCTCACAGGGTGTAGGGTTGCCAAATCCAATTTAAGAAATATCTGGGGACTTTGGGGGTGGAGCCAGGAGACTTTGGAGGTGGAGCCAGGAGACATTAGGGGTGTGGCAAGCATCAAGGCTGTGGCAAGCATCATTGAACTCCAAAGGGAGTTCTGGCCATCATATTTAAAGGGACGGCACACCTTTTCAATTCCTTCCTTCCATAGGAAATAATGAAGGATAGGGGCACCTTCTTTTGGGGATCATAGAATTGGACCCCCTAGTCCAATATTTTTGAAACTTGGGAGGTATTTTGGGGAGAGGCACTAGATGCTATACTGAAAATTTGGTGCCTCTACACCAAAAAACAGCTCCCGCAGAAATCCAGATACTCGCGGATCAGTTCTCCATGATTTTCTATGGAAATAAATCTCCATAGGGAATAACAGAGTTCCCAGCAGACATTTCCCTCCCCTCCCCTCACTTTCTGATGACCCTGAAGCGGGGGGAGGGCCTCCAAACCAGGGGATCCCCTGCTCCCACCTGGGGATTGGCAACTCTAACAGGGTGTCTGTTGTGGGGGAGGAAGGGAAAGGAGATTGTAGGCCGCTCTGAGCCTCTGTCCTTGAAAGGGCAGCTGCTGTTCGAGCCCTCTCCAGCCCCACCCTCCTCACAGGGTGTCTGTTGTGGGGGAGGAAGGTAAAAGAGATTGAGCTGCTCTGAGACTCTTCAGAGTGGAGAGCGGGATATAAATCCAATATCTTCTTCTTTTTTTTCTTTACCTTCCTCCCTCAGAACAGACACCCTGTAAGGTAGGTGGGGCTAAAAGAGCTCTCACAGAAGCCGCCCTTTCAAGGACAGCTCTGTGAGAATTAAGACTGACCCAAGATCATTCAAACAGCTTCAAGTGGAGGAGTGGGGAATTAAATCCGGTTCTCCCATATAAAAGTCTGTGCAATTAACCACAACACCAAATTGGCTCTCTGTATATGTGTCAAGCATGGTGAAATTCCATTGATAATTGATTGTTATAGGGTCCTGCCTGAACGTGGTCTGTGAAGTATCATGGAGGATCCAACTTTGTTAGCTTTGTTATTCTTTCCCTTCCCCCCACCTGCTTTATTGCTTAAAAGTAGAAATAGTGAGAAGTGAAACTAGACATGAGAAGAAGTAATCAGCACCTTCCCATACATTCCTTTAAGGGAGTACGGGACATCTGGGGAAAGCAAGGACAGAGTCCTGATAACGCTATGGGAATGTAGACATTTATGATAGTTTATGTGTGAATGCTACCCCTCATCCCCCTCCCCTGGAATCCTTTTGAAGTAAGCCTTAAAAGTATTGTATCAATGTATTGGCAGCATTACTCTCAAGAACATGTTACACAGAAAGTATTGGTCTATCAATAAACGTAGTCTTTGTATCAACTTTGACTCGTCATTGAACCCGCATGCTTGACAATATGTTCAGTACATTTCCTGAAATGGATGGCCCAAGCTGACCAGGATTTTGTCAGGAGGACGAGGCTGGCTCGAGGCATTTAAAAAGACAGCAGACTCTTTCTGATATTGAGGATATTATTAATTCCTCATTTGCTCAAGCACTCCTTGAACTTACTGCCGGAACAGTTGAAAGCCTCTTTGAAAATATAAAAAAAAGTCTTGAAGATAAGGTTTTAAATCTGGCATCTGATATAAAGCTGTTAATTAATGCAACCTGGGAAATCCATCAATCTCAGACAACGCAACTGTCCTCAAAAATCCCAAGGCCTCTGGAAAAATTAGAGCCGAAGTCTAAAGCCTCAGCATTCTGAATGAGATGCAGTTGGATGGAAGACCACCAAGGAAGTCCGAGGTTGTTGCTACACAGCGACAGAAAATGACAAACCATCTTTGAACATCTCTTGTCTTAAAAATCCCACAAGGGGTCCCCATAAATCCCTGTCTAGCAACATTCAGCTCCTGGTGAATTTTCATGAGCAGAGAGAGGAGACCAAGCAGCTATTTCCAGATGCCTGGAGTGATGAGATTTGTCTCACACCACACTCTTCGTAACTGTTTTCATTTATTTGGGAGTTCAGCAAATTGCAGCAAATGTTCATTTTAGAGTCTGAAGAGAACAAAAAAAAAAAAAAAACCCAGGAAAACATCACCTAGGAATGCAGTATTTAATAACAATATAAGCTAATTAATGCATGTAATCTTTCTGTGATCAAATTTATGAAATGTCATACAATTATACTGTTGAAACCGTAATAGCTAGGTGCAGGTGGTAATTATTTTTTTTTAAAACATTAGTTAAAAGATTCTTGATTTGTACCTTGTTCGTGGTTTCTGGTTTAAACTTGAGTGCCAATGGAAAAGAAAAACAGAGCAGATTCCCCCCCCACCACCACCCGAAATTATTTTTGTTTTTAAGGGCCTCTGGTGCCATCTAGTGTTGAATGTTAATGGTAATGTTTTCAAAGGCTTTCATAGTGGACATAAAATGGAGCACACAATACAATTTACAATGCTTTTGTTTGTTTGTTTGTTTTCAAAGCAAGAGATGTTCAAAGCTGGTTTGCCATTGCCTGCCTCTCTATAGCAATTGAGATCTAACGAGATGGAGTTGGCCTAGCCCAGGGGTGTCGAACTCATTTTTTATGAGGGCCAGATCTGATATAAATGAGACCCTGTTGGGATGGACTATATTGGGTTCAGCCAAGCCATGTTGGGCCAGGTCATGTGTGGGCCTATTTAAGAGTAGGCAGCAGAGATATAAATTTTATAAAGAACACAGACATACACACACACACTCACACACACACACATATATATATGTGTGTGTGTGTGTATGTATGTGTTTGTCTGTGTTCTTTATAAAATTTAAAACATGCTTAAAATGTTAGCACTCATTGGTCTTAAGGGTGCTTTCTTTGTATTTCTCCCATGGGATCCAGGGAACTGGGCAAAGGAAGCTCTGTTCCTTTCCTTCCTTCCTCAGAGGACTAGGGGGGAGCCTCAGCCAATAGAAGGAAGAGAGGCTTGGTTCAGTAGCTCTGCTGTGCAATTGAGAGAGCCTAGCAAAGCAAGCTATTCCTCTCTCGTTCCTCCCCAAGGGAGGAGCCTCAGCCAATAGAGAAAATAGAGGTTTTGCTCAGTGACTCCTGTGCAATTGAGCAAGCCTTGCAAAGCAAGCTGTTATGCAGAAGGAAGCAAGAGAGAGGAAGAAGGAAGCAGATGACAGCCAGTTGCTCGGGGGCCTAATTTGACCCTCGAACTGCAGGTTTGACATCCCCAGCCTAGCCTATACATATCGGGACAAGAAACTGTCTACTAGTGTATGAACTTTTTTGTGGGTTTTCTTCTGCTGTGAATTAGATGTTGTTCAATAGCTTTTACTGTTCTGAGGAATTTTCACTTTAGGGGGATAAAAATATGGATATATGTCCTGCTTAGTTTGCCAGTGGCAAACAGGAGTTTCTCAAGATTTCTTGTAAAATCTTCAACTAACCTGTAATTCAACTTGAGCAATATATATATCCTGGCCTCATTCGGGCAGGAGCTCACAGGAGCAGAGCTCCAGAACCTGCTCTTTTTTTCTCCCCCCCCAACCCCCCCCCCCTTGCTTCTGGGCTCCATTGTTCAAACCCCCTATGAGAATTTTGCTAAATTCTAAGATTTGACAAACTTCTAATATTTCCACACACAAAAAAATGGGAAAATAACCAAAACATATAACGTAGACAAATGGAAATCTTCATCAGGCCATTGTGGCCACCTAGGAGAAAGTAATTTAAAGTTTGATGGGAGAAAGGTTTTATTATGACAATTATAATTCAATTTGTGCTAATGAGCTCCAGCGCCTCTTTTTCTAGGAAATGACCCCTGTATGTATCATAGAGAGATGAAGTAGTAGAAGAGATTGGATTTTTACCCTGCCCACTTGGAATCTCAGAGCGGATTACAATCTCTTTTCTCTCCCTTTCCTCACAACAGACACCCTGTAAGGTAGGTAAGGCTGACAGAGCTCTTTTGAGAACTGCTCTTGAGAGAGCAGCTCTTTCAAGAAATGTTGATCAAAACAACTGGAACTGGTGTAATCAATGGAAATAATGGAAATAATGGAAAAACCACTGGAAGCAATGAAATGTATACGGAAACGTATATAAATACGGTTTAGTGCAAGCTTAAATGAAACTTAAACAAAACAAAACTAAGGAACTCTGAGCTTTCAACATATGAATTTTCCCAGTCTTTCAGTAGCCCTGTAAATCGGCTTCCTTCGTGTAGACTCAGTTGTGAGTGAATGCTTTTTTCCTCAGTGCCCGACTCCTAACGATGCGGAGAGAGTAAGGAAGGAACTGCTTATGAAAGGACTCCTCACGGTTTCGATCACTTCGTCAGCCTCCTTCTCCCAATGTTACACAGAGCCTCAGCTCAATTTTTTCAACATGGGTCTACACATGCTCTCATCAGTTGCTGCTGACTCTCCAAGCCGTGTAACGTCAGGAAAACAAGACTGATGAAGTGATTGAAACCGTGAGGAGTCCTTTCATAAGCGGTTCCTTCTTTACTCTATCCGCATCGTTAAGAGTTGGGCACTGAGGAAAAAAGCGTTCACCCACAACTGAGTCTACTCAAAGGAAGCCGATTTACAGAGCTACCGAAAGACTGTGTGGGGAAATTCATATGTTGAAAGCTCAGAGTTCCTTAGTTTTGTTTAAGCTTACACCTTTCAAGAACTGTGGCTGACTCAAGGTGACACCAGCAGCTGCATGTGGAGGAGGAGTGGGGAATCAAACCCGGTTTTCCCTGATTAGTATCCGTGCACTTTACCAAATGAAACTGGCTCTCATGGAAAGTAGCTTCTAGTATGGATGGGCATTCCGATCTACCTGAGCTGTAAAAATACCATAAAATTCCTTATCAATATCATGATAATGAAATGGATTCCTCACATACCTTGCCAATGTGATAAGCTTGCTGCAGGAGGGGTGCAATTCCAGCTTCAAGACCCAGCATAGCCGCAAGTCAGTTTGCCATAAATATAGTAAGCTCTGTTCCAGCCTCGGAGTTTGATGTGAACCCTCTGAACTTTAGGTACAACTCATGGCTTCGATAGTCCAAAGTAAGAATACATTGCCTTGCCCAAGTATCTGAAGTTCTCAGATATTTTTTCTCAAGCTCAGTAACTTTCTGAAAAGCTGTCTCAGCTTTTTGGCATGTCTGTTTATGAAGCTCTTCCAATTCGTCCAAGCGTTGGGTCACAGGTTGTAGCATTTCTATTATATCATTTCTCAGTTCTTGCCTCTGTTTGGTTAGTGCCTGCATTAAAAAATTTGCAGTGAGAGGAGTCTCTTCAGCCATTGACTCACCCCTCCCCAGCATTGTAGAGGAGGTGGATGGTATGTCTGGAGCCAGAAAAAGGTCTATTAAACGCTGCATTTTTTCTTCTTTGTTTTTGCCTTTCTTTCCTCCCTTCGGAGCCATCATTTAAACTTTAAATTTTAGTGTTGTAGGGGGTAAAAATATTTTTACAACATTAAAATTTAAAGTTTAAACAGTGAGCTTATCGCATTGGCAAGGTATGTGAGGAATCCACTTCATTATCATATACCAGAGATATATTGGCAGAATTCAAGGATTTTCGAACACGATGCAGTATTCTTGCAGAGGCCAAAGAGAGGGGCGGTTTGGACTATCAGGGGTTAAAGATCCAGGTGTATCCTCATCTCCCTCCTGATATTAAGTTTGTATAGTGTAAAAAATTTTGTTGGAGTTGTTAATTTTTAAATTCTTCCTTTAATAAAGTAAGAAAATGCAAAAAAAAAAAACTGTGGAGTCTTGTGAGCAAAAAATTCTACTTTGTGAGCTACTGGCATCAAAATTGTGAGCTACTGCATAAATTAGTTTGCTCTGGGGGTCTTCCTTCCTGAGCTAAGACAAGAACGTGTGAGCTGAAGGCTAAAAAACTGTGGGCTAACTCACACAGCTTTGAGGGAATACTGCCACCATTCTCCAATTCTGACATGTTTTTGACCGATTTCCCACTCACCCTATGCTGCTCTGACATTCCTCTTTTCACTACGGCGTCCTTCCGATTTCCCACTATCTGCCCCGGGGCTTCAGCCTGTGTCGCCATTTTTGCGTGGCAAAGAGAAACTGGTTTTTAGCGGTTTCTCTTTGCCGCACACAAATGGTGACACAGGCTGAAGTCCCAGAGCAGATAGTGGGAAATCAGAAGGATGCCACGCTGAAATGGAAGATCAGAGCAGCGTTGGTTCAGTACGAAATCAGTCACTGCCTTTTGTTATTTTCCCACGCAAATGCTATCCAACCCAAATCTTCTTTCAATTTGTTAATTTCGCTACTTTGCCATTGGATTCTAACTTTTTACTGCTTTGCATTCTTAACTACTGCCCACCAGCTATATGTAGCTCTGCTCACTGTACCCCATTTCATTGTCTGATGAAGTGTGCATGCACACGGAAACTTACATTCTGAATAAAACTCTGTTGCTGCCACTGGACTCCAACTTGGTTCTATTGCTTCAGAGCAACACGGCCGCTGCCCTGGCTCTAGCACCTCTCAGCTGTTTGTTGGGCTTCTACTACAGTCCCTTTAAAGCTTAAATCTGTTTCCTGGGCGGCACAGGGTGCCTCGAGCACTGTGCATCCTGACACGTGCAAGAGAAATGTGTGCAGTGCACTCTGAAAATAATAATTCTCAGGCTGCATGAAGTTATGCATGACAAAGCAGACATTAAGGACAGCCCTGGGATTTATAAAGGCAGCATACAAATGGTTCATGCATTGCATAGTGTACTTCTACATCATGTGAGATCGTGGTCTGTCAACAGATACCCTGATTTAAAATGTGCTTACTCTTCAGTAAATAATGCATAGGCTGCCCGTCTATCGACCTGACATATTGTAAACATGACATATGCTTTGGAAACTCTCTGTGCAATTTTAAGTAGAGCCACGCCTTTCCAGGTTCATCAAAATAAACAGGCTTAGTAGGGAGTAACACTGTGCAGGAATGCACTGTAAGATGGGCAGGGGTTTTTTTTGTAGAAAATGCCCAGCAGGAACTCATTTGCATATTAAGCCACACCCCCTGACATCAAGCCAGCCAGAACTGCGTTCCTGCTCAAGAAAACCCCTTTACCTTTAAGGTCATAGGGAGCCTCTTGTCCTTTTTCTGGAGGAGTCAAACAACAACGCTTATATTCCAGTCGATAAGAGTAATAAAGTCATCTGAAAAGTTTGCAGATAATGAGGACCCAGGATTTTAAATGGGACGTCAAGGTTTCGCGAAGATTGTTACGAAGACTGTCATCTTCTCCAGGGGCTTTTACGTTTGATAGTGAGGCTGCTGGCTTTGCTGCGTCAAGACCGTGGATTAGGGCCAAGGGACTCATTAGAAGGCTTTGAAAGAGGACCAGAGGAGTTTTGTTGAATATATCGAGGAAATGAAGATCCTATTCTAAATCAGAAACAGTGGAGAACCAAGCGTTGTGCTCATGACATCCTTTTCCAAGCAAATTCCAGAGACATTTGTTGTCTTTAGATTATGTAATGCAGTCCAGATATGACCATAAGTATACTAGATATTTTTTTTTTTAGACTTTAAAAGGAGTGGTTTCAAGTGTCGAACTAGGAATTGGGAGAACCAGGTTCTAACCTGGCACAATATAATGGAGAATTGCGGAGAGTATCCCTACTCCACACTGCTGATTAGAGATAGATAGATAGACAGACAGACAGACAGACAGATAGACAGACAGACAGACAGACAGACAGACAGACAGACAGACAGACAGATAGATATACACACACACACGCAGAGTCTTATGACACACTATTTCATCAGAAAAATCAGTCTGTTAAGAGGTACCCAAGGATTATCCCCTGCCGTAACAATCAGCTAAACATCAAGTCAAAGGAAACTAGTTCCAATACAAAGATCTCTGTGGCAAAATTCATAAAAAATAATGAGGCTGCACTTTCAATCTGTGTCCAAAAGAAATGTGACAATTACAGATTACTTAAATACTTAACAGAGATATTGGCATTCTTGCATCTGGGAGAACAAAGACAGTGCGGAGGAAACAAATAGGGATTAGCACCAAAAATGTAAATTTTGGGGGGTTCAGATATACTGAACATGAAAAATATCAGTATTTCCTGATATTCTCAAATATTCAGGATTGCCAATTTTTTTTCCGGCATGAATAAACACACAACCACAAATGGTTATAGTGACCAACACTTACTAAGACTATATTACAATGCAATAATATGATAATAGGTGATAATAAACAAATACAAAGAGGCATAAAACAAAACACTCCAAGAGTGCATTCGTGGAAGATAGTAGAGCACCATAGTGCAGGGAGTTGACCTGTAGCTCCTGCTTCAACAAATCTTCAAGCAATGGAAAGCTCTACTCCATTTTCCTTTAAATCAACTGTGAAATATCAAAGATTTCAGGTTTTCACGGCTGGTAACATCATTAGGCTATGTAGATTTGGGATCAAGTGCCGTGTTCTACTGGAGAAAGTTTTCCTTCCAGACATTTCATTCTCAGCTGCGGAGAACATCCTCAGTGGTGTTGCAGCTGGAACAGGCACTCTGACCTTCGTGGCTGCTGTGCATTGAGTGGGGCCAGGGCTGCCGGAGAGCTGCTATTTCTAGGCTGGAGGGGGTGTGATGAAAGGGCAATTGGTTTGTGGATGTGCCCATTGTTTGGTGGGGCTTCCTGGAAGGGTAGTGATAAGGAAACTGGCTGTTGAATGTGACCATTGTTCTGTGTTAATTGCTGGGAGGGTTGGAAGGGGTTTGAAGATAAGGAAGATGGTTGTTGACTGTGCTGATTGTTCTGTGGAATTTGCTGGTTGTTCTGAGACTTTCTGCAATGTATAGTCTGTAGGGTGTTTTGCAGAGCTGGGTACCAAGATTGGTGGATGAAAAGAAAGGAAGAAGGCATTTTCATCCACCAATCTTGGTACCCAGCTCTGCAAAACACCCCCTCCAGCCTAGAAATAGCAGCTCTCCAGCAGCCCTGGCCCCACTCAATGCACAACAGCCAAGAAGTTCAGAGCGCCTGCTCCGGCTGCAACACCACTGAGGATGTTCTCCGCAGCTGAGAACGAAACGACTGGAAGGAAAACGTCTGGAAGGAAAACTTTCTCCAGTAGAACACGGCACTTGATCCCGAAAGATTCTACATACCCTAATAATAACTGTGAAATAAAATTTACAACAATACGTAACAATGTTCCAATCACGTTTCGGCACACAGACCTGGCTGGGACCCTCCTGCTTGGTAGTTTAAACTGTCAGGCTGGTAAGGTTGCCAATCCCCAGGTGAGGGCAGGGGATCATCTGGTTTGGAGGCCCTCCTCCCACTTCAGGGTCATCAGAAAGTGGGGGGAGGGGAGGGGAGGGAAATGTCTGCTGGAAACTCTATTATTCCCTATGCAGACTGAATCCCATAGAAAATAATGGAGAATTGATCCATGGGTATCTGGGGCTCTGGGGGGGGGATGTGTTTTGAGGCAGAGGCACCAAAATTTCAGTATAGCATCTAGTGCCTCTCCCCAAAATACCTCTCAATTTTCAAAAGGATTGGACCAGGGGGTTTAATTCTATGAGCCCCCAAGTAAGGTGTCCCTATCTTTCATTATTTCCTGTGGAAGGAAGACATTTAAAAGCTGTGCGGTCCCTTTAAATGTGATGGCCAGCACTCCCTTTGGAGTTCAATGATGCCTGTCACACCCTTGGCTTCACCCTCAATGTCTCCTGGCTCCACCCCCAATGTTTCCTGGCTCCACCCCCAAAGTCCCCAGATATTTCTTGAATTGGACTTGGCAACCCTACAGGCAGGCGAACCTGGCCCTGGGATCTGCCTCTACTGGGGAGGCCTCTCACCGCTGTGGGCAAACCTAGCTGGGAGCCTTCTCCTGCCTGGGAGCCAAACATGGCAAGCGCAGAAGGCATTTAAAGAGATTCTTTTCATATCCCTTCTCCAAGCTACGCTGCTGCTGTGGTGCAACTGTCAAGTCTGTCTATAACTCTGGTCCAACCATTGAGCATTCTGGGTAAAACCAAAGTGTAACCAAATGCTGCTAGCAAACTTCCTCCTAACCCCCTCCCTTCCAAGTATCAGTATCAATAAAGTAGTTTCTTTGTACCTACGTCGACTCATCATTGAATCTGCAGACTTGACAGCAACTTCTTGAGTAAACACAGAAGGCTTTCAAGGGGACCACTGTCTCTTCAAATGCCTTCTCCAGGCGGCACCCAAATAAAAACCAAATAATATCAGCTTTTATTCAGGTTCAACCAGGGCACTTTTTTGAGCAGGACCGCACAGGAACGCAACTCTGGCTTGGTGTCAGGGGTGTGGCCTAATATGCAAATGAGTTCTCGCTGAGCTTTTTCTACAGAACAGCCCTGTGTGGAACAATGGTGATGTCAGGGGGTGTGGCCTAATAGGCAAATGAGTTTTGGCTGGGCTTTTTCTACAAAAAAAGCCCTGGGTTCAACTATATTAGGAAGAGTCCCGTGGAGCAGAGTGGTAAAGCTGCAGTACTGCAGTCCTAAGCTCTGCTCATGACCTGAGTTCGATCGCAGCGGAAGCTGGGTTCAGATAGCTGGCTCAAGGTTGATTCACTCTTCCATCCTTCTGAGGTCGGTAAAATGAATACCCAGCTTGCTGGGGGGAAAGTGTAGATGACTGTGGAAGGCAATGGCAAACCACTTCGTAAAAAAAGTCTGCCGTGAAAACGTTGTGAAAGCAGCATCACCCCAGAGTCGGAAAAGACTGGTGCTTGCACAGGGGGCTACCTCTACCTCTCCATTATATTGGTAGCAACCCCCCCCCCTCATGAGGTATTTTTGGGGTGTGTGTGTTTGGGTAAATTGAACACACGCCATAAAAATGAACACATAGCTGCACTGATATCTCATGCAGAATTGCCTCTATAGCTCAAGTCCAGATGTCATTAAAAAAAAGGATTTAATCAAATGGTGATAGAACAAAGCATTACTTATGTGATTCTTGCTAGCTCATTAGATTATTATGAGTCCCTGAATGACCCTTTATTACAAGTCACTAAGGGGAGCAAGGGTTTACCCTGTCTAATGGGGCTTTTGTCTGGGGAATGAAATGACCAGCGCTACTGGGTCGTGCAGACAAAATTTATTGTCAAGACAGTTGGAAAATTTTAATACGGTCACAATGGTTTCAACACGCACTTCCTGATTCCCAGTGGCAGATTCCAAACCACATTTGCCATACTTAAAATGTAGCTTTAAAAACCATGAGTGGGATTAGATAGAGACCTAGAGGATATGTCTACCAGTTTGGTGTAGTGGTTAAGTAGTGCTTAAGGTTAAGAGCCAGTTTGGTGTAGTGGTTAAGTGTGCGGACTCTTATCTGGGAGAATTGGGTGTGATTCCCCATTCCTCCACTTACAGCTACTGGAATGGCCTTGGATTAGACATAGCTCTGGCAGGAGTTGTCCTTGAAAGGGCAGCTGCTGTGAGAGCCCTCTCAACCCCACCCACCTCACAGGGTGTCTTTTGTGGGGGGAGAAGATATAGGAGATTGTAAGCCACTCTGAGTCTTTGATTCAGAGAGAAGGGTGGGGTATAAATCTGCAATTCTTCTTCTTCTTGCTTCTAGAAATGATCTGAGCAGAACCTCCACATTCAGAGGCACAAGACTTCCCAGAGCTAGGAGGCAACAGCAGGTTAACGCCTTGGTATTCAGGGCTTTTTTTGTAGCAGGAACTCCTTTGCATATTAGGCTACAATCCACTGATGTAGCCAATCCTCCAAGAGCTAACAGGGCTCTTCTTATAGGGCCTACTGTAAACTCACAGAGGATTGGTTACATCAGAAGGAGTGGCCTAATATGCAAAGGAGTTCCTGCTACAAAAAAAGCCCTGTTGGCATCTATACCCCCTTGTTGGCCTCCAGAGGAACTGGGTCACCACTGTGTGAGGCAGGATGCTGGACTAGATGGAACTTTGGTCTGATCCAGCAACTCTTCTTATGTCATTAAAGCAAACAAACCACTGACATCCGTATTCTTCATAGCAACATCACAGTGACAGCAAGGGACTTTCTTGGCAACACACACACATTCTTTTACCTTGCGTGGCTGAAATGAAATTGTGCCCAAATATTTGCTTTAACATTCTTCATAGATTTCGCTGCTGGACACACTCCAAATACTCTGACTGGTCAAATGTTTGCCAAATCGTCGTTGAGTATTGGTTACCTGTGTATTAAGGCCTTCTATTTGATTTCAAATATTTGATAGTTGGCATTGAGTAGTATCAATAGTATCTAACAAAGTTTGAAAGTTGGCACATAATATTATCCAGTGTTTGACTGTATGCGATAGTTGGCATCAAAGTATGTAGTGGCCCAAGAACATTTGGTGGATGTGGGGCTGCCATGTTCCCAGGCCAGATGGGGTTTCCCCTGCCTGGGAGGTTCCCAACCCACCGGCCTGCATTGGGCTGGTGGGAGGGATCCTCCCCTGATGTCGCCGGCGCGATTAAGTAACTTGCAATGATGTCATTGCTCTGGCAATGTCGTATGGTGGCTGCTCTAGGAGCTTCCAGGAAAACTCTATGGTTTTCCCAGATGCTTTAGCAATTTGGGAGGGAAAACTCTATGGTACCTATTGTACCATAGAGTTTTCCCTCCCAAATTGCTAGCGCGTCCGGGAAAACATAGAGTTTTCCTGGAAGCTCCTAAAGAGACCAGTGTGTGATATTGCCACCATGATGACATCACTTGTGAGTGACGTCATCACAGCCCCTCGCCGGAGGCTGCGGTGGATTTGGCAACCCTAGATAGATGATGTGCAATACTGATGCCAGGAAGCAGGGCTTTTTTTGTAGAAAAAGCTTAGCAGGAGCTCATTTGCATATTAGGCCACACCCCCTTGCTGCCAAGCTAGTCAGAACTGCATTTTGGGGCATTCCTGCTCAAAAGAATCCCTGCCGGGAA